>NW_020897695.1:10351978-11031099 GCF_003984885.1 Neopelma chrysocephalum | reverse complement strand
ACATAGGAAGGTGCAATGTCACAGGAAGGATGTGATGTCATATGATGTATGTGATGTCACACAGAAGGATGTGATGTCATACGATGGATGTTATGTCACAGAGGAGGATGTGACGTCACAGGAGAGATGTGATGTCACAGAGGAGATATGATGTAATATGATGGAGGCGACGTCATAGAGGAGGATGTGACATCACAGAGGCGGATGTGTTGCCACAGGAGAGATATGATGTCATATGACGGATGTGATGTCACAGGACAGATGTGATGTCATATGAAGGATGCAACATCATAGAGGAGCTGTAATGTCACAGGGAGGATGTGATGTCAGAGGAAGGATATGATGTTCAAAAAGGAGGATGTGCTGTCACAGCAGCGATGTGATATCATATGATGGATGTGATGTCACATGATGGATGTGATGTCACAGAGGAGGATGTGATGTCACAGAGGACGATGTGATGTCACAGGAAGGATTTGATGTCATAGAAGAGGCTGTGATGTCATAGAAGAGGATGTCATGTCACAGAGGAGGACGTAATGTCACAGAGGAGGATGTGATGCCAGAGGAAAAGATATGATGTCATATGATGGATGCCACATCATAGAGGAGGATGTGATGTCACAGAGGACAATGTGATGTCACAGGAGAGATATGATGTCATATGATGCATGTGATGTCACAGAGGAGAATGTGATGTCACAGGAGAAATATGTCGTCATATGATGGATGCGACGTCATAGACAAGGATGTGATGTCTTATGCTGGAAGTGATGTGGAAGAGGAGGATGTGATGTCATATGATGGATGTGATGTCTCAGAGGAGAGAAGTGATGTCACAGAGGAGGATGTGATGTCACAGAGGAGAGGTGTGATGTCACAGAGGAAGGATGTGATGTCACAGGGGAGGATGTGATGTCAAAGGAAGGACTGGAAGTCACAGGGGAGATATGATGTTCACAGAGGAGGATGTGATGTCACAGGAGAGCTATGATGTCATATGATGGATGCGACGTCATAGATGAGGATGTGATGTCACAGGGGAGATATGATGTCACAGAGGAGGATGTGATGTCACAGGAGCGATATGATGGCATATGATGGATGCGACGTCATAGAGGAGAATGTGATCTCACTGACGAGGATGTGATGTTACAGGAAGGATGTGATGTCACTGAGGAGGATGGGATGTCACAGAAGAGGACGTGATGTCACAGGAAGGATGTGATGTCGGATTATGGACGTGATTTCACAAAGGAAGATGTGGTGTCACAGGAGAGATATGTCATATGATGGATGTGATGTCACAGAGGAGAATGATGGATGTGACAGAGGATATGATGGATGTGATGTCTCAGAGGAGAGATGTGATGTCACAGAGGAAGGATGTGATGTCATAGGAGAGATGTGATGTCACAGGAAGGATGTGATGTCACAGAGGAGGATGTGATGTCACAGGGGAGATATGATGACATATGATGCATGTGATGTCACATAAAGGATTTGATGTCACAGAGGAGGATGTGATGTCACAGGAAAGCTGTGATGTCACAGGAGAGATATGATGTCATATGGTGGATGTGATGTCATATATGAGGATGTGATGTCATATGATGGATGTGATGTCACAGAGGAGATTTAAAAGATATGAGAAATTAAATCTATATATTTTTCCAAACTTTCCCCACTCAAAATAATAATGAAAGAAAAGAAACTTGCGTAAAGTCGAGCTATGCATACTTGGTGTAACGCTCTCTCAGTTTATTACCATCACAAGTTTTAGTAATAGCACTGAGTGCAATATTAATATAGCCATTGAGTCCACAAAGTACAATAATTGGTATTAAAACTCAACAATTCATCACAGCATGAAAGACACTCCAGTCACTTTTCTCTGGGTGAAATACTTTAGCATCCTAGACTCTGTAAGAAAGGAGTTAGTGAAACTGCTCAAGGTGTGATTGCATCTGCTTCGGGGAGATACTATGACAAGAAATGACAGTTGAAGATAAAAAGTGCTTAATGTTCAGCTATCATAAATCACCATTGCCATAACTTCAGCTAATGCTGACTTCCACCACTCTCCTCAATTAAATTTGCCCCTTTAAAGAAATATGAACTATCTTAAATTTTACTACATTGAAAGAAATTATATTCAAACAATATGACATAAAAATGATTAATAGATTTTTTTTAGTTGTTTTACATGGATAAAACCCCAAAGCATTCAAACAGTGGAATACAATTAAAATCCATTTAAAGACATTTGAGTTTGGGCAGGAGAAATAATTCTTATCTTTAAGGCCTAAGAAAGAGAACTCAGGAAAAATGTGAACCTGTAACTGCAGCATTAGGTGGTTAAGCTCTCCTGTTGAGATAGGAGCTTTACTATCTACTGTCTCCAAAATAATTTAAAAAATACTTCCTTTCTTTATAAACCTGATTTAGCTTCAAAATGCTGACACATTTTCACTCGTTTCTCTGTTTTAAGATATTTATGGAAGCTGCATAACAGCATCATGTTCCACGTTCACAATTTCTACTCCTAATCCTCCTCTTTCTATTTTTCACCTTTCCTAGTTTGAAAAAAAAAACAAAACAACTAATCAATATATGAGCTTCCAGGAGAAGAAACCCCCCAACTCAAAAACTTTTTCCCACAAAAGAAAGCATTTATTTTTGTGTTTATTTGCTTGAGTTCTACAAAGTGCCATTTGACAGAAAAGCCTAGGACTTCATTAAAAAAGAAATCTTAAATATCATTTCTTTCTACATGGAAAGAACACTACAAAATTAAGATACATCTCCTTTTCCATGTGGGGTGAACATTAATTTTTCTTTCTTGCAGAGCTGTTGTCATTCCTGCAATTAGTATAATTTTATTAGGATCTTCTGCATTCTGTCTATGTGTATATGTGCAGTGAAATACATACAAAACAGCCCATTTATCATGTTATAATACAAACATCAGACTACCGCTAGTGCTTTCTGAGTCATCTTCTCCTCCCACATTCTGCACTTGTTTACTGCTGTACTAAAAATGCAATCCTCCCCTTTCCAACCAAACAAAATATCAAACCCAGTCTTTTTACTCATAATCGTAACTTCAAAATGTCTACTCAAGCTATTGTAAACTCTGTACTTCGTGAGCAGCCCATGAGCATACAAAACTGCTGATGCCTTTGAACTATGCAGAGAGGCTGGCACTGGCTGTATCCCACTTCCATGCCAGCTTTTGCATCCTTGTTGGAAGTATTCACTTCACTATTTGTTAAATTAGTTTTACAGCTGTACATAGATGGCCAGTTACTCTGAGCTTAATAATACAATTTAAAATGCTAGTTCAGATGATAGAGATGTTCCACACTACGTATTTTTACTGGCCCCAATTCAGAAACTATTCCAAGTGACATTTCTGAAAGAAGACGGGATGTCCAGTGGATGAGAATTTGGGATTTCGCTAATACAAGTTGTTAAAACTTCTTGGTTTTATGACTAGCATCTCTAAAGGAGCTTTCAAAACTTCTACACATTCATTTAGACTATCTGGTCCCATAAAACAATTCCTAGAGTCCTACTAAGCAGAGCCAACTCACAGACCTCCATGTGTTACAGATGCACAAACACATCTCTGCTTCTCTGTAGAATTAATCTGAGTACAGAAAAGCCTATTTAGTTGAGACCCAGAATGGGATGAATTTCAAGAACAGGTAAGATGGCTTTAGCACAGCAGTTACCATAAATCAACACGGCGAGCTGTATCTGGTGGCCAAGTAAAGTCCAAGTGCAGATGACTTGAGTGAGTTGGTATTTTCAGCCCAGGGTAGGCAATGTCAGGGGAGTTTGGACCCCATATGCTTCCATTTCCATGTCTCCAGTCCATCCTCTAGAACATTTGCTACCTGAGTTTTCCCATGATCCTGGATATTTTATACACACCTCCAATTTAAACAAACCATGTGGCAAAAGGCTGGTTACTGCCCACATTCCTGAACATTAATGGTGAAGTTGCACACTTAGCAACATAGTGCAGCAGAAAACTCTTTGGTTTGTGCTTTCAGAGGAGTAGTTTTAATAAAAGTGTTGGTCTTTGGGCTAGGTCTGTTTGACTTTTGTTTGCACACCTCTGCAAAGCCTAGCATGGACTCCAGTGCTAGGACCTGTCCTTTGTTCTGACATAAAATAGAAAGCTACTTGGGTAAAGAAGTGGTGCTAGTGAGGGGAACATCAAGTCTATTGTGCTGAAAGAGGAAACAAAACTGCTGCTGCAGAACCCAGGGTACCCTGCCTCTGTTTTGTGCTCCATATGAAGCTCAAGCAAAGGTCTCTACAGCTGCTTCTGCCTCTTCACACCCTGTTAGCTGGTCTCTGAAAGTAGATTATGCTTTATCCAGCTATGTGTATTGCACTAAGGCCAGTCACAGTACCTGTTATTTGCTTACAAAACATCTAATTCAGAACAAACTCAGCTATTGCTTCTGTATTATTAGGTGGCTTAGGTATAGCATTGAGACACTTGGAATTTGCTATTAGATATTCAAAAGAAAACAAGCTCTGAATGATGACATTCCGCTTTAGATTTCTTTCTAAATAGTAACATGACGCTAACAGTGGAATGAAGGGTAAAAACCCATTATCTAAAAAAATCCTAAAAGCATAGTTACTTCCCAAGAAGACAAGCTAAACAGAAAATAAAGGAATGTGATACTTGTGATATTTTGCTTAAATCCACCAAGAGCTTGTTTCAGGTAGCATGGTAACTTGGCAACAACAACAATTTTCTCCAAAAATATGAAAATACTTTGATAAATATCTTTAATTTTCTCTTGCCTCAAAGTCATATTTATAATTTGTGCATTGATGCAGCATTCTCACATTCCAGAGCATGCAGGCCTCTTCTATTTATAAAAAGGACAAAAAGGAAAAAAAATCCCAGAATGATATAACATACGTAAATTTTCACCACTTGTATTCACAGTAAGAGAGTCACACTCAGATCTTAAGGACTATTGTCCTTTTTCGATCCGAAGACTTCACTGCATCTCTGAAAACAGGCAGATTTTCTCAGCTGCCACATTCCCATCTTAAGGAAAAGATTGCTACAGTTCCATGTAGTTACACTCCTCAGTGTGTGCAGTACTATACACAGGAAAGCGAGGAGCAAATAATTCAACTGCTCTGACACATACTGTGATGAGATATAATGTACTCTTAACATGCTGACATGAACCAAGACACCACAAAGTGGTGCTACCATATCTCTGCTACCAAAGATTGACACAGAGAACTCAAGAAAAATGAGAGGGCCAGGACAAAGACACTTGCACTGCCCCCCTTGCAAGGCTTTGTACATGAGCCATGCTGAGGACTGCGGCAGAGTCTTCTTCTGCTTCCATGTTGCACAAGACAGCCCACTGGCAGGACCTACCTCATCAACAACACAAAGGTGCCCCTGATCCTTTTGTTTTTGTGGAAAAGCATCAGCAAATACCAGTTTGATCCCATCTGAGCAGGTGTAACCTACTGGAGCAAATGCCACAGTGGCCCCCAGGCTGGGCAGGGGGCTGGAGCACCTGGGTGCAAGGACGGGCTGGGAGAGTGGGGTCTGTTAAGGCCTAAGAAGGGAAGGTAAAGGGGAAACCTTACTGCTGTCTGTGACTATCTGATCAGAGGATAAAAGAAAGATGGAGCCAGTCTCCTCTCAGTGGTGAATGTTGATAGGACAAGAGACAATAAACATCAGCTGGAACATCATAAATTCAAATTTGACATTATGAAAAAAAAAAAAGAGTGTAATCAAATACTGGAACAGGGCTTAAAGAAGCTGCAGGAGCTCAATCTTTGGAGGTGTTCAAAACTTGACCAGCCACCCATGGGCAACCACATCTGATCAGACCTGCTTTAAGCAGGGGTTGGACTAGATTGCCAGAGGTCCCTACTGACCTAAATTATTTTATGGTTCTGTGGTTACACGATGCTTCACAAACTAACTGTTCAGAATTACCCCAGATGTGTTTTTGTGTGTATGCATATTTAACATACACACTCACAAGCTAAGCAGGAACTTCCCTGTTTCTGTATGCCCCTGCAATGTGTACACAGTCTCACAGATTACCAGCAAAAGGAGCTGGTGAACAGGGCTGGCCAGCACTCATCAGAGCAGTGCAGAGGGAGGAAACAGAAAGGGATTTCTGCCTTCAAGGAAGAAAACAGAAACAACTGTCACTGGGAGAGAGGTCTGAAACATAGAGAGATGTTTCCCTGAGCTACATAATCCTGAATGAGAAATTCTACTGCAAAGGAGAGCAAGGGCTCTACGCCCCTCTGCAGTTCAGGTCAATACTCATACAATTAGGAAAAATAAAATAACTCCATTATTATAATTGAAGCCCACTCAGACTCATTTGGGTTTTGTGTTGGTTTCCCCCCCCGCCCCAGTACAAGACAAAACCCTTCAATTTTAAAAGTTTCAAAGAGAATCACCATCCTTTGGGCAGCTATAGCCATATGTGTGTTATCAAGCTCTGAAGCTTCATTTTTCAGAAAGTCAATGGAATCTTTTGTCCATCTCTTCTAAACTAGGCTGAGAAAGATTCTCAGAATATGTGTTTAAGAAATGAACTAGGGAACATACAGGACTTTTGTGCCCATGAAAGTCCTGTACGATCCCTTTGGATAAGCACAAAAGGGCTATGAATTCATTAAAAGAATTCCCTTCTGACATGGCCATGTAAGACTTAGACATAAAGTAAAATGGGTTTTTCTAAATGAGAACCAGAAATATAACCAAATTTCAACATTAATACTTTATAATTCTCCTCTTAGCATTTTGAAGAAGGAAAAAAGCTTCAATTCACTTGTGGGTTTCACTAAGTGATGATAAAGTAGATGTAAATCAGACTGGCCTTATGGGGATCATCTACTACTTGATGTCAGAAAGGAAGTAGCAAGTATCAAAATGTTTTTCCAAGAAAAAATTATTTTTGAACTAAAATGAAATTTCTAAGAAAAATGTTTTATTTGAAGGACACAGTTCTTTTCCTTAAACCTTCCACCTCTTGGTATTTTATCAGTAAGTGCAGAGACAAAGCATAAGAGGAAAAAAGGAGCTGCTAAAAGTTATTGTTAACAAAAATGAAGAGCAAGAGGAAACACTTTCGTCACATTTTTTCCCCTAATTTTCTGAGTGGTTGGTTGTTTTTTCTTCTGATTTTCTAGTTGTCATGTAAAGAGAAATGGGAGCTCTGGTAGAAAGTGACAATGAAGATGAAGCCATGCTGCCTTTCAAACACTGTTTGAAGTTCAGCAAATCTGAAAATGTTCCAAATATTCAGAAATCCTTTTAGTACTGATGGGTGAATGAGGAGAAAGAACAATATAGCGATGTAGTCAATAACAGGGAGCACTTAGTGAGTCTTGGGAGCCATTTCCTTAGGAAAAAGAGTCCTTATTATTGTAAAGGTTGTCCTATTATTTGAACTGCTTCCAGCAGGCACAGAGCAAGAGATGTAAATTAAAGGAAAACTGACCACAGATACCTTATAACATCAACTTAAAAATACCTTAGCCCTTGAGTTATTTTAAACTTTTTTGATCAGTCAAAGCATACTTTCCAATAAAAACTCAGTTTTCCTGCTGAATCTGACAGAGACTTCCTAATACTTTCCCTTTCAGTCTGACATCAGTGTTGGGAAGGAAAGAGTCCACATGTTAACAAAAAAAATCTGCCCCTTAAGACAGTCACTTCCTTCTCCCTGAGATTTGGTTCAAGAATACTATTTTTAAGACTTAAATTTGGGATATTCTCACAACTAGAAGTTACTGAAAGAGTAGAAAACAAATGGGAATGGTTCATATCCAAAGTCGGTGTAAGCAGTTGTGCATATAAGAGTCTGGATTAGCAAAGATGCAAAATACATTTAAATTGGACATAAACAATAAGTTATATGTAGAACAAGTTAAAAAACAAGTAAATTATTGCAACCAAGCAAAACCAGGAAAAAGGTATTGAGCTCTTAAACACCCAGATGAAACTAACTGGTCAAAGCCAACATATTTACAAGATTGCAGGGACACACTTTGCTCTGTGAAGCAGAAAATGTAGCAGGAGAATTCAACTAAGATCTTCACTGCTGTCACCTTCTCATTCCTTCCACCTCATTGTCTGATAGCCACATGCACTGGAAGCTAAACTGGCAGAACCTGCAAAATAACTCACCATTTACAGCTACTTTCTGAGCAAATTCTCCTTCACTTAGAATTGGCTACAGCTTCTTATGTCACCATACAACTTAGCTCCCCCAAAATGCTCTTCAGATTGATAAGCAATCCATAAAATTGAATTGGGGCTCGAATGGGAGTCCTATAAAATGTTTTTCAACATCATCCTGTTCACAGATGCTTTGTTTGCAAGTAAATGCCTAGTGTGTCTTTACATTAGTTTAACCTTGAGTCTAAAGTGCAATGTAAATATATGTTGCTCTGTAGGTTGGACAACTTGGAATAAAAACTAGCTCTTTCTAAGGAAGATTTAAAACACTGAAATTATCTTAAAGTATCCGCCTTAGAATCTAGTATGCAGTATTTTTTTGACATACACAATCTCAGTGCATTTGCTTCTAATTGTTTCCTAAATTCACACAGTGTTTTGTAAATGTTTTGTAACATAATGCTTTGGAAGGAGTGAAGGGAGTTCCTGCGTAGGCTTTAAAAAGACTTGCCCAGAATAATTTTAACTGTAGTAATTGACCAAGGTGAATTTTGAGGTAGGCTCTATTTATCAAGGTCAAACTAAATCAGTATGAAAAATAGATTAGAAAAATGCAGGAACGACACAGTAACATAATTTGCTCTTCCCACACTTCGAAAGCATTTGGGTTTTTTTACATAATTGCTGTGTCAAGACTTCATTCCACAAGCTTCCCCCTGTGAAGCTGTATGAGCAAGACTTCCTGTAAGAAGTAAGCTATGAATTTTTGTGAAGCTATGAAAAGATTTAAGTAGCTGTGGCATGTTGAACAGTACATAGACTTGGAAAAGGTTTCCTGAGGAGGTTATGAGTAGAGTTCAACTCTGCATGCCCTCAAATAAGCTAAAGCATTTGAGCAAAAACTTGAAAATAATGGACAATGCACAGAAACCTCTACATGTAGTTTTCTAAATTACCATAACCATTGGACTCTGAATGCCATAACATTCCCAAGAATATGTCTTTAATTCCATGGTTGCCCTCATAGAAGAAGATATTAAATGGGAAGCTACAACCAAAGCAAGAAATCAGCTCTTCAAAGGCAGTATTTCTAGTGAAGAACTCCTTAAGAAGAATAACGCTTCAGACAATGTAAAAAACCCCACTGATTAATTTTCCACTTTCTGACTAAAACTTGCAAACTTCATTAAATCGTGCTTTTGCTAGAATAAATCAGATTTACTGTTCCTTTAATTGAATCTGGGACAAGTTGGGCTCAGTGTGAAACCAAGCAATGAAAACAAGAGACAGATGAGGAGGTCAGAGGAGCACACTACGCCCTCAGATCCTGCGAGAGTCTCAGGAGTTTTTTCACCCCATGTTCCAAGGACAAGTGTAGGACTGGTAACTGCAAATGCCAGAACTAAACAAGCAAGTTTCTCTCTGCAAGCATCCCACGCTATCATTTCAGCAAGCAGCAAGTCAGGGAATATGCCTTATGATCCTGGAAGTAGGGTAACCACATGAAAGAGACCAATGGGTAACCCACAGTAGAAGTCACTGCAACATTATCTTCCTAATTGAGACAAGACTGTCTGGTTACAAAGGATACTACAACAAGAATAATGCAGAAAGGTGCTTAATGCCACTTATTATCAGTACTATTCTGGTTTATTTTAACTTGCCTGTCTGAAAAACAAAACAAGACTTGATTCTCCTAAAAGCCTTTGAGCGGTGTGATCACTTGTATGATCATATTTTGGAGTGTTACTCAGTTACCCAATCAGTATGCATAAGTACTGGTTTACAGGTACTAAACTAAATGCGTATATCCATAGATGCTTAAAGACGTGCTCAGAAACATTACAGGCTTTTAACCTTCTGAGACTTACAAAACTACCTTGAAAATCCTTCAATAAAACCTGTAAAAATAACAGAGTAGAAAAAACCCACAGTATTTTATAATGAGTGAACATTTCCTATTTGAGAGCCAACTGAACTTTGCCCTCTTGAAATTCAAAGCAATATATCCATAACTTACAATTAGCAATGGAAATAATACAGAAACAATGTATGCAATTACTGTAACATACTTAGCTATTTTGGAACTGCAGTGAAATCAGGTTTGCCAGGCATAACGTATTGCAACATATTAAGCTAAGGAATTTAACATGTTATAATCCTTGCAGTATATAGACTTAAAAAGCAATATAATAGAGTTTAGAAAGATTATAATATGTCCCTTTATTTATACGCCTTTAATTTTTTATATTATTTTTCTGTACAAAGAATTTAAATACCACAAGTATTTAACTTAAGCTATTTCCATCTTTTAACTTGACCCCTTTCAACATACAAACATGTCTATTAAGAGCAGAGTAGTAGCTTATGCAGAGCTGGGATCTTAGAGAAATGGATATGAACACAGGTGAAGCCTCAGCTAGCACTGTACTGACAATCCAAAAATGCAAGATACAATATTTTATTAGTGGCCCTTATGTCCAGTGTTGTTTTGCTTTGTCTTTTTCAGTCCAGACAATGAAGTGGTGCAATGAGGACAAGCTCTTAGAAATATGGATCCATTTGTGTAAATAATTTCTTGAATACCTTTAAAAAAAAAAATCTTCCCCACTCTTGTTTACCATGTCTCATCAGCTGTGAAATTGATATGAATATAAAGTGGCACTTTTAGCCATGAATGCTAGTGCATGGCTTTAAGTTTTCATGCCTGTTAAAGTGTAGCTTGTTGAATTTAACACTCCTTATGTCTCCTGTAAAAGTCTGGGGTTTTGGTAATGGAGATAGCTTTGTACTCAGTTATCTTTCAACTGTAAAAACTGATCCAAATCAGAAGCATCAACAATGACGGTAAGGAAATGGTAGTTTTTGCTGCATCTGTAATTGTGCTGAACTATCTGGAAGCACTTTTAGATACAGTTTATGATTTTGTAGCCAATTTCAAGGCAAGTTCTACTGTAGAAATTTAATCAGAAACCCTGAACATTTAGCTATTACTGCTGTATAACAGGATTATACCTTGCTCTTCATGCTATTTTCAGCTGCAAAGACCGAGCTTCTCTACCTAGAGGATTTTCTATGTAGTAAACTAAGAAATTTCAGATATTCCACAATAATTTCCCACATCAATAAGTACAATGCATGTTCTGATGCAGATTTCTCTGGATCTTTTACAATAAGTCCCCATAACCAGTGTTTCCTAATTTATTAAATATCTCTGAAAACTTAGAGACAGTCAAAAGAAATCAAGTTGTACACAGAATTGAGAGAAATTACGCTGTAAAATCTGGCTTCATTAGAAGACACTGCAACCAAAGTGAAATGACCTGCACTCAAATAATTAATGTGATGTAGTAACAGAACTGCAATTTTCAACCCTTCCTAGCCCAGTGTGTAGTAGCACACACAGAAAAGCCATGTTGGCCTATCAGTGGAAAATCTAGGAAAAGGATGACCTTTAGCATCCTAAGCTCTCAATATCCAGTTCTCTGGAAAAATGGGTCTCAGCTCTTCTGGTTACTCTTTTATAATCAGAAAAGTAGACTATAAGCTCAATAAATTAGTAGACAAAGATGAACTATATTGCTATATTAGGAAGTAATACATTCTTCCATGATGGTTCCAGTAGTTTTTTAGAAGGAGGCCACATCATTAGGCATTAAACATCTAATGATGTTTACACAGAGAAGCATGGGGAACTTTCTGGGTGCATAAAACAGGTCAGATTCTTTAGGAAAGGAACAGTAAGAGTAGATGCCTATAGTAGTCACAGTCTGGACCTGGTGGTCAAATTGAAGCTTGTACTCTTCTCCATGGAACAGAAGCAAATGGTTAGAAAGTGGTGGGATTGAAGGACAGTATTTTCTCTCTAGCAGAGCACCAACAGAAGCCAAGATAATGTCTCTGAAATATGTGTGTTTAATGCACAGCTTCATCTCTTGGCTTATTAAAACAAAAATAGCATGACTTGCTATTCACATAATTTTTCACTGCTGCCCACTCCCAGGTTAGAACTGGAACCCATTATTCTTAAGCTGAAGTAACACAAGCACAGAAGAATTTCAAAATTATTTCTGTCTGCAAAACTTCATGTTTCTTGGATCTCCTCCCCCTCCTCAAGTTCTCTGTTTTCTGTTGAGGCATGAAGGATGCTGCAGAACATGTGCCTGAAATCTCAGCAGTGAACAGGCAGAAAGGCAACAGCCACCCAAAGTACACAAGCCATCGTAAGATGGTGTGGCTTTGCAAGTGATATCTGAACAGTCACATTTAAAAACTGTCCTCTCAATCAGTCACACAGGACTGAACAGTAGTCCTAGCCTTCTTTGAGGGGAGAATAAATCTGCTCGGATTGCTGGATGGCATAGTAAGGAACACAGTGTTGAAAAACTAACATTTTTGCTGTTAAAAAAACAGTATTCACATTGTCTGAATAATTTCTCTGTAAGAATCAGATAATTTCTTTACGTTTCTCAAGAACTTGCACCATTAAAAATCTTGATGAAGCTTTTCTGTAATAGACTGTGTTCAACTCAACATCAAAAGCACAGGGTCCACTCACATCTTTCATGTCCCAGAAAACAAACATGCTTGAAGACTCACAAATTAGTCAGCTATTGGTGACTTCAAATAACTCCTTTAAATGGTCTCCCAAGTGCACAGGGATGCTAATTAGAATAAAAAAATGCTAAGAATACGATTGCTGATTACATAAAGCAAACACGGAGAGAAGTTTAAACTTCCCAGGGAAGTCTATAGCAGTTGAATGCTTTTGATGTTGCTGAAACCTGTACACCGTGAAATCCAAAACCCCAAACTGTCATAGTGATTTTGTTTATCTAACTACACTACCTTGTTTTTCTGAACTTTCAGTTATGTGTAACTGCTAAAATTGGACCAAGATGCCACAGTTTTTAAAACTACTTACTAAAGCTAAACCTTGAGCTTTGTATTTGACACCTTCCACAATGACATACAACTGCAATTCATAATGTTTTAGATAATTTTCAGTGAAAGAGGAGCACAAGGTGTCTTATTCTCTATGCCTTTCCCTAATTCTTCAAAAGCCTGGTCTTTCAATACTCCAAGCCCTGATCTTCTCTTTTGCTCATGTTGCAAATTTTTTAAGGACTGCAGATTATGAACCAAAGATAGCTTGACCTTTCCTCCATACCCGTTGGGATTGGAGTTCTATCCCTAGCTCTTACCCACCAGCTTCTCCTATTCCTGAGAGGATTCTTTTAGGTCTGCCCTGAAATAATTTATAAGCTGTTTCTGCCTTTTCTCTACTTCCTCAACAGTTTTTAGTTATTAGTTATAACTAGGGAGCTTGTTATTCTGGTCTTCATAGTCTACTTCTGCTAACCTAGTGTGGTTAGCAAGGTTTATTAACATGTAAGACAACTTTCTAAAACCATTTTATAGCCTTGCTTCTAGTTTTCTTATTTTATTATTGTATAACCATTGATCAAGAACAAAATTCTATTGAAAAATCAACAGCTGGAACAGTTTCTACATTTTCAAATACAAAGATGCAATTAATAACTTAATAATTAGGCATGTAGGATATGCATGGTTGCACTGAAATGTTTAAAGAAGAGTATGAATACTGAATAGAGTAAGTAACAACTTCAACATCAGCTTCAGGAATAACAAGGTGTTCACAAAGCAAAGAAGATAAACCATGTAATTTCTCATGCCTATCCATAAAACCTTTTTGCCAGAACCCACCACTTCCACATCAGAGACTCTGGCAAAAGCAATTAAGCACGCATTCAGCTCTGTACAATGGATTGACCCAAGTTTTGCATCACAGATATAAATGCATCTCATTTCTGTCATTATACTTTAACAGCTTAATGACCTCTAACAGCAGAAACATCAGTTTCTTTCCTTTCATGCATGTTGTTCTCTTTCTATTTCGGTATCTTTGTATGCTTCTCCCAGTACATCCACCCACGTTTACTGCTTTCTCTTGCTCCTCTATTTGCACATTTCCCCACCCTCCCCCCAGGACGCATTTGTAGCAGCTGGGTTCTCTCCTACACAGGTCATCTCATACTGTGAAACAGCAAGGCAGCTACACAGACATAAATGAGGGTACATTGAGAGAAAAAAGCCATTTGCTCTTAAAAAACCCCCAAACACCTCCACCACAAACAAACTGATTCTGATGCCTTTAATTCGATGAAATGTACCTTCACAGATGTACATAAACCAACGCTAAAAGACAGTGCTATTAGTTTTCATCTTTAAAATTTTTAAATATTTTTTATTTTTTAAATATTTCATATTTTAAAAGTATATTAATGTGTACTTGCAAGATTCTAATCCAATTAAAAATCTTTCACCATAATAGTGCTTATACAATGATTTTTAAATATCTAAGACATTATTCCAGAACATTGTAGAAACAAAACATATAAATGTGATCTTAAAAATTCTTTCCTCATTAAGTACAGCATTTCCACAGTCTGACCCTTTTCAAAAAGCTTGACTATTTTTTGTCTATTACAGAAAAATACATGTTATCCAGTACTTCACATTCTTTAGACAGTAGCTAAGTATTTAGGACAGCATAAATAAGCAGAGTTTAAAGCGTTTCCATCTGCTTCTCTCATTGTTAAAGATAAAGAAAATGGCATCAAAGTGTACCAAAGATGCAAACATTCTGAATTCTTGTATTTATTTCTGCACTGGAGAGATAATTTAAGAAATGTTTTTCTAACACCAGTCATTTCATATGTGTAAAGTTTAAGCTATTTCCTTATAATTCAGCATGTCATTTGGAGGAAGTACAGTCATGTCCGTTTCTGCTCACAGGTCACTCAAACGTTGGAAACACAGATCTCCTACCATATAACCTTGCTGTACATCTGCTCTACATACATCCACCTAGATTATTTTCCTTTCCTCTTTGTAATTTTTTTGGCAACTTTACAAATCTGACCACTTTTTAAACTGCAGTTTCCCTACGACACTTCAACTACAAGGGACAAATCTTTCTTTCTTGATAGGAATTTTCATTTCAACATCATATTTTGAATTCTTACCGTGGTCTGTAAGTTCAGACATGCAGAGTTCACTTGTCTCATTTCCACTTGGTTCATCATGTCCTATGGACATGTAGTCGCATGTAATGACTGGCTGAGAATGAATGAGGTGTTTTGAAGTCTGCTCATCAGATTCCTTAGTCCAGTGATGAAGCAGCATGGAGAAACAGGTACAGTTAGAGCTTTCAGTGGGATCTCAATACAATGGTTGCTCTGATCTACACAATTGCTGGGACTTACATTAGGCAAATACTAAAATAAAATCCTAACATTCAGCCATAAGCAGAGAGAGATTTAACATATTCTTTTTTCTCCATACATTTTTCTCCCATTTCTAATGGGAAATAGAAACCAGAATGCATGCAAAAGAAAAGGTAGAAGACAAAGCACATGAAACCTCATTATTTCTGTGATGTTTTCATTGACTATTTCCAAATGGACATGGTTCTCTCTACAATAAGATGTGGTGCTAGAATTGAACAAGCCCATCTTCTGTTGCAGATAGCTTAAAAGCAAAGGACAACAACTTACACTGGGGAGTCATTCCAAGGATTCATTCTTACTCAAAAGCCAGTTGAAGTGTTAGTATTCTCAACCAAATGAAAAGAATGCACAGCCATGCCAAACTAGTGTTAAAAGGATTTACAATTCTAAACATCTTGAAAATGAATGTATTTTGAACTTTGATGCCACATAGTCAGTAAGAACATTTCAGAGAGCAGATTTAGATTTAAGGGTGACATTAAGAAATTTGTGCAATGAATAGAGAGCCCGTTGAACCGTATCTGAATAACTGAATGCACTTTCCCTCACCCCAAATCCACAGGTTCAGCTAAGCAGTCCATATTTTGATGCGCTTTACAATTATTAGTCTCAGAACAGGACTGTGCCTCTAGTGCTAAAGAAAGCATGTGGGAAACAGAAAAGTGTTGTACACTGGATGCACATAAATGAGGCCTCCAAAACAACGGCCCACACTTACATGTAGGACATTGACATTCAGCTGCTGAATATTATGGGATCTGAAATCTTGCATTCTTTTGACATTTTCTTGATATTTTTCTTCTGCCAGCTGTCTGTAAATACAGAATGCTTGTGCTTAGGATATGATAGCAGGGCGTGCACAAAAGGATCTTCTAAAAGCAGATTCCATAACGAAATTCCCATGTAGCCAAACATTCATGACATGTACTAAAGATAAGGTTAGCTTTCATGAACTCGAAGAGATTTAAGATCTTATTTCCAAACACTATTATATTCTACTTTCACAACTTGCATAATACAATTAAGAATTAGTAAATTACCAGTCCCAGTCTTTTTTATTTCTCCCAAAGGTCTTAAATACTTTGGGCTTTATTCCACTGTGTAGTGCAGGGACCTTTTAGCTGTAGACAGGCACGCAACATTTGTGTGCTTTGAACATTTCATCTGCAGGAGTTGGTAACTGAGGTTTTCTGTATGGAACTACTTCAGACAGGTGCTACATTAAGCACTAAAAGCTACATTAAGCATTGAGTTTTTCCAGTTTTTCCAGTTTCTATTACTATATTCCCTTCCCATCCAGCTCTAGGTTTGCACTGCTGAAAGCAGATCTCCAGTCTGAGAAGGTATCATTTTTGCATTGTTTCAAATATTTTCAGTCAGATCAGCTGACAATAATCTAAAGCTCCATGTAGATCCATTTTAAAGATTCATGACTGACAAGATTTGAATATTAATGTTGCCTTTATATTACAAAACAAATACATTTAATTTTGTTGCTGGGAGGAAAAAATCCCAATGAAAATATCAATAGAAAACATCAAAATGCAAGAAAGTAAAGAAAATGAAAAGCAAAGCAAAGAAAATGAAAAGCAAACTAGAACTATCCTGCAATTAGTATTACTTCCTAATCTCCATTCATTTTAAAAAAGTGAGACAGACATCCTATTTATAAATTTCATATTGGTACAAGAATTGGCCTACCATATTACTGAAAACACCACGCAGAAGAGATGTTAAATTTAATACTTTTTATACAGTGGTTTCAATTCAAGGAGGTTTTTTTCTAAAATGAGAATAAATTTATGTACCAAATGCAATGGTTTCAGTCAGACACAAATGGTCTTCAGACATATTTTCCAAAAGGACATGAAGGCCTTTAGTTCTTTGTTTCTAGATTTTGGGCATGGGGGTCACAAGCTGGCTCAAGTATTGCTAGGATGCGATTTTACAGAACACATTTGCTCAACTGCAACTACTATTATTTGCAGGTATATGTAGCCGCAGAGTTTCTGAGGCCATAAATTCCAACTTCATGTCAGCACACAATGTTTTTCTGTACTAGGACATCTCTGTCTTACCAAATTGCTGACATGCTTTGGCACAACAGGGTTAAGATGCCAATTCTAATGATCAAAAATAATTATTCCCTCTATTACCCTCTCAATACAAAAACGGAATAAATATTTGTTAACTTACATTGCACTTTGCAAAATGCTTTAGAAGAAAACATTAAAAATTAATTAAAATTAATGTGGTGCTCTTCCAATTTTCATTTATACCAAAAAAATCACTGACTATTTTTAACTGGGAAAATATCAAATGTGTCATCAAAACAATATATTCTGGTTTAAAAAAACCAACCAAACAAAAACTAACCAACATGCATAGACACATAGCCTTCCAGCTGTTTCTCATATTCCATCAGAAACAGTACATAATGTCCTCCAAAACCTTGTATTATGTCTTACTCATTAATAAAAAAACAGAAATCATAAAGCCTTTATAACACATCCATTACCCCCATGTGATCCTTTGATAAGACTATCCTCTGAGATATTAACTTCTATTGGAAAACCTCTGCAGCCAAAACAATTGACAAAAGCTGGATTGTAACTAAATGTCCAACTCTCAGACCGTTCAATTCTTAAAATAACAAGTCAGTAAAAAAAAGCCTCCTATTGTAACACATCTGAAAATCTCTCATATACTTATTTAACCAGAAACACAGTGCTCTAAGTACCCGTTTTGGGCTAATGTTCTGACTTTTTTCTTACATAAATAATTACTGTGATTTTTTGTCATCCAAAATCCCCATTCACTTTGAGTAGCTGAAGACCCTTTCTATTTCTACCTTGACAATTCTAACTCTTATTAGAATGTTGGATGGGGAAAATTGCATGGTAAGGCCACAACTTACTTCAACTTCTTTGCTTTCTCATCTGCAGCATTTAACTTTCTCAGCCGCATTCGTTCCCGTGGTGTCATTTTCTGTACTTCAGACAGTTCCTGCAGAGTTTGCAAATGAACTTTCTTCTGCCTGAAATGAAACATGTGCAAACCCATCTTCATATAAAAAGATAAATATTCAGTATTTTGATTTGATATTGAAACATAGTGACATTTCAGATGGAATAATTAGAAAATCACTGGAACTATAACAGACTAAATAGACTTTAGTTTGGACAGCAATTACTCTTTTAAATTGAAATATTTAAACTTGGATTTGTGAAGAACGTGAATCATTTCAGGGGAGGATGGAAAAGGTAAAGTCATCTCCTTAGAAAAATAAATGTTGAAGCACAGTGAAATATTTACCCTGTCAGGCTTCATTATTGGGCATATTCAAAGTACAAAGGCAGTCTCTAAATGAGAGCCACAGAAAAAAGCAATATTGCTTGTACATTTCACATTGATTGTTACAAGCTGTCTTGAATAAAAGAGAATATTAATGAGTCTTTAATGACAGATATAATTATCATGTTGTCCTCTTGAATTTCTGGTCCTAATCAATAATAACAATTCACTGGTGAAATGGTCTCCATAGACCATCTCTAAAAGCTGAGCATGAATTATTGACTTACGTATTTCAGCTGTATTTATCAACAGAGGAGAGCAACATTAGTCCTTTACCCGAAAAAGGATAATAACCTCAGATTTTTATCTCACATCCTACAGCAATCACAAAAATTCAACCATTGTTTGAAATGCCTTGGCAGTCATGTTTCACTTACACCAATATATATTTACCATGTATTTATGATAACAAGTATGAATTTCAAATTACTATTTTTGGCCTTATGAGATAAATTCATTTCTGATAATCTAAGAGCCAGGTTTGTAACCATACAAATTGTAACACTCCTTCTGGACTATCATTTTGAAATCAGGATTTTAATAAATGAGCAGAGAAGGTTTCATTATGCTTTTCAAATAGTGCAAAGATATGAATATTAGTGTGAAATATGAAATATTAAGGACACAGACAAGAAGAGTTCAATTATTCATAAGAATGGAACTAACTCTCCAAGTATGAATAATGTAGACATATTTCTTGTCCTCTGTAAAAAACTCTAATTTAAATTATAAGAATCTCTTGGGTAAAAAGACCCATTTTTTGTTTCAAGTCAAAGCTGAACTTGTACAGCTTTATGCTTACTTAAATATTTAAAATTTATGATTTGCATGGGATCCGAATAAAGTAAGCCATCAGAGGCATTTACTAGAAGAAACTAGACTCAACTATACATGGCTAAAAAAATTCCTGGTGAGAAAAAAGGAATATTTTATTACTTTTTTAAAATTTTAAATATAAAGTAGCAATGGTTGAGGAGGACACCATTACAAGAAACTGTTTGTACATCATTGAGACCAGAGTATTGATTCATTACAGTAGATGTGGTGAATTCACTATGTTTAAATTTTTTCTCCTCCTCTTTTCAGTTCTCTATCATTTTTTCCAGGTATTTTTAGTTCATTTTACCTACCTCTTTAGATCTGGAAATTGCAGAAATTATTTGGCATTTTGCTTACCAGTAGCAATACAGACAGCTAGTGTTCCCATAAGTACAATGAAAGTCATGATAAGATTATGAATTTTTCCATATTTCAAATACTTGGGCAAAAATAATCACCTCTAGCACATGAGAGGCTAATTTATAGGGAAGCTTCTCCTAGGACTTTTTTTTCTTCAAATTAATGTTTTGAATTTTAAAACCTCCAGGTAAATTTCCATTCTCAAACAAAAGCAGTTGTCATTCATTGTTTCACAAATTATGGGAACTCTGGACCTCTGCATGGTAGCAGCTGACTTTCTATTTCCTTTTAATAAAAGTATAAAACCAGAATGCAGTTAGAACTTGCTTTTCATCTTAGAGACTAGATACTTGCTTTTGAACAAGTATAGTTACAGATTCTGGGATATACATGAATGCTAGCTAGGTCAATAAATGATGGAAGGTGATGAGATTCCATATATTCAAAATGGTGACAATGCATCAGGTATAGAATTTAGTATATATTACAAGCAATAGAAATTGTTTTTATCAGTCTGCTTTAGAAGCATGAGGGTATTTGAAGTCTGAGTATATATTTGGCAGGTAACAATGCTGCTTCCTCAAAGCAGCTGCAATCTTTTTGGTGCATATAGAAAATTTGAAATCTTGCACTCACAAGATAAAGGCATGGATTAAAAGTTTCTTGAAGATTCTCATACTCTATGTTTCAGTAAGCATTAAGTACTCAATATAATCTAGATATCATTGGCGTAATATTTGGGCAAGATTTCAGTGCCACAAAATTATTTATGGTATATCTCTGAGGAATTTCTCTGTATTTAACTATATTTAATTTGAAAAGGTAGGAGTCTTCTCAAAGCTAATTGAAACAACTTGAATATATTGAATACATATTGTTGGATTTTACATCACTGCTTGCAAAGTTCAACAACCTATTTATACTAAAGGTACCTATTCATACCAAAATGGAGAGCTTTGGTCTCATAAAAAGACAGAGACTTATTTGTCAACAAGAGACAGCAAGGACAGAAGTGACAGGGCAGAAACCCAAACCACAATTTGTAGAGACGAGAGCCTACAGATACACTACCAGTAGTTATACTGGGTAAAATGATGTACAGAAGATTTTGCTATGTGAATTCAACTGTCTGTACTCTGCTTTCTCCCTGCCACTGATAGCAAACAACACTTTATTGGAAAAGCTGAAGACGGTCACCTCTTCTGAAGGGATGATTGCAAGCAGCAGAATTGGCAGCATCTGCAAAGTGACCACAGTTGCAAAACTGTGGGTCCTGTCCAAGAGCAGAGGTCACAAAAAACCAAAGGGGAAAGGCCTATTGCCTCAAAAGCACTGCTAATCCTGGACTGGAGTGTGGGTTTTTTTATTGCTGTTACCTAATAATTCAAAAGAAATTTCAGAGATCTGTTACAAACTTGAAAGTTAGTCAGAGGAAACAGGAAACAAGGACGTCCATTGCTTCCTCACAGGATTACAAACTCCTGGTTTTGAGCATGCTAGCTTCTAACTGAGCAAAACCTGTACAGAAAACTCAGGGATTGGAAGCAAAGGGGAGAGCCAGCTGCCAATGAAACTGCAGAGCTAATTTACAAAGGCAAAATTAAATTGCCCATACTGACATTTGCTTTAAACATTGCAGCATTGTAATTTAATGCAATTAAATAATTTAATATATATTCAGTGCCTAAGAGAGAGATCATGTGCAAAGACACTACTGATGTTAGAGCCAAGAAGTATCACTAGCCTTAATTTCTCACTATAGTTACAAGACAAATATAACAGTATCCTACAAATGTATTAGATTAAAATTAGTTTAAGTTTATATGCTTTTAACCTTGGTGTCATTTAGGAAACACAGCTTTCACATTCAATTATTAGTAGGTACAGAAACAGCAGCACTATAAACGACCCTGACGTAACTAAAATGACAACTTAAGCCTTGAAAATTTAAAGACAAAGGTCATAATTTACATGCCAATTTGTACTAAATTAACATAAGCATATACTACACATGCATGCACAATTCACAGAGTCATATAATAAAAATATTTGATCCACAAATTATGTGTCTCACTAATGTGGTTTCTCTTTGTATTTCTGGGGAATGGGTCCCTCTGAATATAAAGCACTAAGAGATTAACAGAAGTGTTAATTATATTACTTGGCAACACTGTAATTTCATATACTGCTGTCCATAAAACTGGTAAAAATACTTACACAGCATCAAAAATGGGAGCAGTTTCTTTCTGCCAGTTAAATGCCTTGTCTTTCACAGTCATGTTTGTGAACTTGTACTGTATTTTCTGCAAGGAAATAAAATAGAAGGGGTATCAACAGTTGATGCTAAAGTTATCCAGACTCTTCAGCTACGACCCAATACAGTCCTCATGTAAAACCTGACTAAGCAGTTTGCTTCCACACCTTCTTATAAAGCCAAATAATACATACTCTGAAGCAGGGGCCAAAAGAGCATTGGTTTTTATCAAAATTATTACTAACCAGAACAGTTTAGAGACATATATATCCAGGCCTAAATGATCTGCCCTTGTTACACATAAATGTCTGTTTTCCTTGTTGCTCATAACGTTTAAGAGGAGATAAATTCAGCATATCAAGTGACAAGGGCTTCATTTCTCACTGCCTCACTCCCTCAGTCATATTTGTAATACATCTCTGAAAGTCCCCTGGATTAATGTTCCAATGAACTGCTATCTAACTATTTTTTCTCAACATGTTTTCCTTGTTTCCATTCTGTTTTTGCAAAATGCATACTCAAATGGTAAGAGTACAGCTATCAATTTTCCTTACATACCTTTAATTGTTCATCAATATAAGGAGTTTTTAGGATCTCAGCTGCTGCTGGTCTCAATGAAGGATTCTTATTTAACATGCTGGAACATTAAAAAACAAAATTAATAATTAAGAGAGTTTCCAAACTAACTGAAAAACCTGCTGAACAAGAAAATAACATACCTGCTTAGCAGAGCATTAAGTTTGCTTGGATATCTATCAGGAAGAGAAGGTGTATCACCTTCCACAATTTTTATCACAACAGACAAAAAATTCTGTCCAGTAAATGCATGGTTCATACAGCACATCTCATACAAAATGCATCCCAGAGACCTTGAAAAATAAAGAAATAGGAATAGCATAAGCAATATTTTTGAAAGTAGCATGCATACTGACATTACAGTAAGTAAAATCTCAATTGTATGCCCTTTTCTCCAGGGAAGGATATTTCATTATCATAGTATCCTTTTAATCTAAAATATTTTTATTCAGATCACAAATTGATAAATGTATAAACAGGATAAATCAACATTCTATTTCCATAGATTCTGTAAATAAATACACATGTGTGTGTGTATATATATATATATATGTGTGCGTGTATGTATGTAAAAATAAAGTAAAACCCCATTAGATGAACTACATTAAGCAGTTATTAAAGAGTAAAGTAAAAAATACAAATTTTTAATTAGTGACTGACTGAGAAAACAGTTTAGTAGTGTTTGGACATAGGTTTGGTTACATTGGTTTTGCAGATTAATTTCTGACAACAGACTGAAGCTAAAATTCAAGTTCAAATTAAATAATGCCAGTTTCAAATAACAGAAGTGTCTTCCGGTGTGATTTCACTCATTTGGCCACATACTCAAAATAGATTATGAAATCAGTTTGTACTCAAAGAAATAAGAAACTTTAGGTGAGAGCATCATATCGCAACGTTTAAAACTAAATTTCCTCAAAATTTTATTTGGAGAAGAAAAGAAGAAACCCTAATATGTAGGTCTGGAGACCTAGCCAAGAACCAGTGTCAGTTTTCAATTGTTAAAAACCAGGAAGAATGATTGCAAACAATTTTAAAAGGCCTTTTGCTTTACCATCACCCTATTTACCAGCCCTAATGGCAATCATAAAAAATCACCAAGTTCAACATTTTAAAATAAACACTCTCACAATAATTTATATAATGACTATTTATAATAGTTTGCACTTCAACCAGGTTCTGTCTGACAAGTGTATTTTAAAAAACAGTGGTGTTGATTTGTCCAGGCTTTGAAGGATGCTCAGCGTTACCTCCAGTTTGCACTCAGGAGAGCCGAGACACCGATGACTGACTTGATCAAGGTCATAGAAAATGCTGATGAGAGCCAGACAGAGGTCAAGACCAACTTAAATATCTTAATGTAGTATTTGACTGTGGTATTTATAATTTACAGAAGTAATAAGAAAATAAAGCGTAGTGATAATAATTAGAAGTATGTATGGGTGAATGGCTTTCAGGAAAAGGATATAAACATTATCTTTGAAAGCAAACAATAAATAAATGTTCAATTATTCATTCTGGTTAAAGGAGAAGAATTGTTTTGGTCCATCTAGCAATAAAAGAACAAGAGCAAATAATTTTAAAGTTGAAACACAGGATCTACATACAGTGCAAATAAGGAAGAAGAGAGAGAATAAGGGTGCTCCACTCACTGGTACTTTTCAAGCAGTATGTGAAAACAATTAGCAATGAATTTATGCTAGGGACTGCCTAAAGACCACCTAATGAGGTACATAAACAATTGCCTAGTTTTTTAAAGATTTAATTGTCAAACAGCTTTCAAACTTCCAAAATCAGTGAACAGTAACACACAGATCATGATCTATATTTATGATGCATGTTCAAACTCTGAAACAAAATAATTATTACATGAGAAAATACTGAAAAAGAACAACAAAAAAACCCTATGCACATAGCATCTAAAAACATCAAATAAATATGGAAATCAGCCAGAGAGAAGAAAAAAAACGAAGGAAAATCCCAACCTGACAGACTGTACTATAACTTCTTTTTGCAGAATCAATCTGTTTTGGAGGCTGCTTGATTCTGGCAGCTAAAAATTGCTTAATGAGCCATTAGGAACACCGGATTTGTCACATCAGGAAGCTGATTTATTCGTCTAGTTTAGTACTCTGACTACACCTGAGGCTTTGGAGAAGGACAAAAAGAATGCCCAGGGCATTCTGCTGCAGCCAGGACCGTGAACAGGCTACCCAGGGAAAACCCCATCTGTCCCATGAAAGACAAATAAAGAAAAAAGAAAAAAAAGAAAAATGAGGAGAAAAGAATAAAGTTTTTACTGCAGGATACGAATCTTTGAAATTAAATAAATATCTCCTAAGCTGAGAAATGCTGCCCTGGGTCCAGAGCAAGGCTATTTCTTCTCAGGACAGCTGCTGATCTGCAATTGCACCAAGCTTTTACCTCAAAACACAGTTGTGTTTCTACATTTCTGGTCTAAGCACCTTTTAAGGAGCAAGAGAAAATTTCTTCCCTATTCCCATAAGCAATCTGCACATGATCCAGACATATAATTTAATTACTTTTATAATCTCAGCCCACATAATTGCCAATGTTATAAAATTCTAAAATAGTCATTAAACTATCCAGCCAACACATTTGGTTTGACGATTCCCTGTATTCATAAACACGTTTGACAAAGTTCCTAAATAGCACATAACTTTAGCAAAATTGTTGTATGACTAGTTCACACTGCAGCTGCTTATGCTCAATTACACCATAAAATGGATCATCTGGACAGGCTTCAGTGTGTTCTCTACAATCTTGACTCATAGACCTGTATCTTTTCCTTCTCAGGAAAAACCACCCTGAGGTTTTTGGTGCTAAATGTTTGCATAAGCATTCTTGTCCTTTTAACATCTTCTGATCTTTTTTGTAAAACATGTTATAGTTGTTCCAAGGCTGTAAGATCCAAGTTAGCTTTTAAATTCAACTCCAAAAGCCAATCATGTAAATGCAAATACCTTTGTGGCTTATATCTCTCAGTCTGATCATAGCAGAAGGTCTTCAGAATTTGTTGGTTTGAGAGAAATATGAGGAATATGTTTCTGAATTTAATTTCTTCATATTCACTCATCAGCCCTTAAATGAGAACCCCATGCTGGCTATCTTCCCCAGCCCCATCACCTCAGCCTCAACATTGTTCCTGCCTGAACAGTGTCAGTAGAGTGGCTGGAAAACAGAGGGTGGACACAAATTCTATCACCATGTACAGAAGGAAGCTGCCATGAAGCATGATGAACATGATGCTCCTAGTCCTATGATTTAGTTTTTGGTAGTCCTGTGAGGAGCAGGGAATTGGTCTCAATGAGCCTTATGGGCTCCATCCAACCTGAGATAATGTATGATTCTATGTACTCACAATATAGTATCTCAGCCACTGTCTTCACTGGTTTACTGCTATTTTTTGTAACTAATCCACATAAAATTTGGCAGTAAAAAAAAAAAAAGCCATTTTTGAATTGTTAATATTAAAGAAAAAGACAAACTGGGGGAAAAGCACAGAAAATCAAGCACGATAAAATCAAAGTCACAAGATCTGTGATGTAAGTAGCCCAATTTATGTACAATGGATTTACATGTGATTGTGAGTGATTGTGACATTACTTTGGAAAAAAAGCATTTGCTTTTCAATAAGTATTTCTGTTATAATTTTTGCCTCTGAGATAATTTCTAACATATGATATGCACAAATCCACTGAAAAGTTCCTGGATGAAGTTTACCTTATATGCTCATATCTTTGAAAAGGAGAGAGAAATGTTACTGCTAGTAACTGTTTGCTTCAGTTTGCTTGGCAGATGAATGCAGTGCCATAGCGCTGGTGCCATGGGAATTCCTGCCAACCCCCAACACCAGTGCCAGTCCCACCTTGCAGTGCATAAGGCCAGGAAGGGACACCAGGACACCAGCACAGCAGTGCCTCTGGGTCACACTGTGCTGGTGTACCAGTGAGTCCAATTACCACTTGCACATACACACATCACTGACTGATCCCTGACCTGTCCTTGGGTTAGTCACTGTCTCAGCTCAGCTGCCGGCACTGCTTTGGCTCTTAGGGGGAAGCACTGATGGGTAAAGGGGTTGGTGAACTGCTGAATGGAGACCAGCTCCCTGAGGAAGCTCCTCACATGGAAAGGAGAAACCCCAGACTGTGTCATCTGCAAAGACTTTCACTTACAGCCTGGCCAGTCCAGGCTCAGGGATGCTGAGGAAAACATCTGAGACAATTTTAATTTACCTCCTGTGAATTTAGATTTGACATAAAGCATGGAATAGCAAAGAACTCCAGCCCTGAAATTTTAACTGATGACAAGCAAAAATGCTGCAGCTTCTCTGAGCCTAGCTGCAGAACTTCCATATGTAAAAACTGTAAAACATGAAGCTTTTTCCCATCTATTGACCTTGGGTTATAAAGGACAATACTTCTCGCACCAGCTGCTGCACTATGAATATTGAAGCCAGTTTTGAAGAGCCAGTTGCAAAACATGCAAGTTAACCTGAAAAGCACAATGTGTCTTTAGAGCACATCTTTAATGCAGCATAAATTAAGGTCTTTCCAATGAGCAATGATTAACTGGAGTGAACAGTGAGAGAACCACGATAACATAGTGAGATAGCACTAACTGTCTTTCGCAGAAGATATTTTACATTATCTTACATTTAACATGGAACCTTTGTAATTCTGAATTTTTGTGTGTAATATTTTGAGTCCTGCTAGAGATCAGATTGACAAGTCTGAAGAGAGAACATCACTTCAGGTAAATGTAAAAGACTTGGGCAACTCCTTGGCATTTCTCGGGGTCAGTATACACTATTGTTTAACATCACTGTCAGCAACATGGACAGAGGGATTGAGTGTATCCTCAGCAAGTTTGACAACAACAAGCTGTGTGGTATCATCAACATGCTGGAGGTAAGGGATGCCATCCAGAGGGACCATGATGGACTTGAGAGGTGGGCCCATGCCAACCTTATGGAGTACAAGGCATATTTCAAGATCCAGCACCTAGCTCACAAATACAGACTGGTCAGAGAAAGAGAGCAGCCCTGAAGAGAAGGACTTGGGGGATGTTGGTTGATGAGAAGCTCAACATGGCCCATCAACGTGTGCTTGCAGCCCAGAAAGCCAATCATGTCCTGGGCTGCATCAAAAGAAGCGTGGTCAGCAGGCTGAGGGAGGCGATTCTTCCATCTTGTGAGACCTCACATAGAGTACTGCATCCAGCTCTGGGCCCTCAAGATGAGAAGGATGCAGACCTGTTGGTGCAAGTCCAGAGTAGGACCATGAAGATGACCAGAGGGCTGGAGCACCTCTCCTATAAAGATAGACTGAGAGAGTTGTAGTTGTTCAGCCTGGAGAAGAGAAGGCTCCACGGAGACCTTAGAGCAGCCTCTCAGTACCTAAGGGGGCCAGCAAGAAAGCCAGAGAGAGACTTTTTACAAGGGCTTGTAGTGATAGGACAAGGAGGAATGGATTCAAACTGAGAGAGAGTTCAAGGCCAGGTTGGATGGGGCTTCCACCTCATCTAGTGGTAGGTGTCCCTGTCCATGGCAGGGGGGTTGGAAATAGATGGTCTTTAAGGTCCCTTCCAACCCAAACCATTCTATGAGTATATGATTCTCCATGAGCAATTGAACTTGCTGCACAGTGGCCCAAGGACTTAATCTCACCTGGAGCCTCCAGGGTGTGTTGCCTTGTACGCTCAGGGATCTCTTGTCTTTTGGGCCCTGCTAAACGGGGAAAATGAAAAAAAAAAATCAAATAGAATAACTAATAACAAATTAAAAGATGAAATGATGAGAACATCAATCAATAAAATGAGTCCTGATGAAAAGAGAGTTTCCTGGCTTCAGAAAAAGAAGGCGTTTGTAGGCTGGAGAACTAGTGAGTCAGGAAACACTTTGTCCTTAATGTCCCTACAGAGAGGGCCAAGAAGCTCCTATTGAAGGCAGTTTCACTCTCAGGTAAGTGCTCTTCGTCATGCTTTGGAAAGATTACAAAATGCATAAAGTATAGCAGAAAGCTAGTAGCTACTGAGTTTGGGGTGGGGGTCTTTTTTTCTATGTTTTTGTAAATTCTGAAATTTATAAAAATCATTTATAAAAATATTGGAACAAACCCTGCTCGCATTTGCTCTGTACAATTCAATGACTTACATGTTTTGACGCTAGTAACCACAAATAGAACTTAAACATGTATTTTACATTTCAACTGCAATAAAAGCAATTATGCCTTACACTAAAAGAGCACAAAAGGCAGGCTTCCCTGTCTATTGACTTGTTTTGACATCTTTTGAAATCTTCTCTCAATATATTTTTATTGACAACACGTATTAACTGATATTTGTTTTGATACAGATGAACTCGAGAGAGTCTGACATCAAATCCATAGCAGTCAGCTACAGAGACCATGAGACGAGATTCATGACACATTTGTTGACTGGACTGAATGTGTTAACTGTGAAAAATGGTTGCCATCATTTCAAAGTGTAGATGATTGCTTTCCACTTTCAGAATTATATCCTGTAGTCACAAGTTTATTTTGAAAAAGCTGGCAGAACTGAGCTGAAACTAGAGTAAATTATCAAGTAAAAAACACTATATTTCAGTGGGCAAATGTTTTACAAAGGAATTTTTATGATTTGAAATTAACCTTCTGATACGCACACCTACAGAAAAAAAAACCCAAACCAAACAACTAAAATACCTCATAAAAGAAACAAAGCCCCTTACATATAAAAATACTTAGACAGAATAAAAAAAACCCAATAGCTTTAACTATAGCCTTAAAACATGAGACATTTTAGGACACATATATAAACAAACTAGATATTTTCCCATTCCAAAAAAAAACATTTTTCATCCTGGCTTGCAAGAGTGCCTGCACACCTAAAAGTTTCCTAAAGCCTTTAATCATAACTTCAGAAGTCCTGATCTCAAGAATTTTTGTGCCAACTAAGTGCAGAACTGACATTTTTCTTTCTACTTTTGAACCTTTCCTAAAACAGAGTGCCTTTTTGCTTCCATTCTAACACTACAGTTATTCTCATTTTCAACTCCACTTCCAAGTACTTTCTTCCTTTTAACATTTGCCAATATTTTTCAATTCAGTTCCAAAGAAGGTCCTTCTGCTATCCTCTCAGCCAGGAGTCAGTCTTTGCTCATCCACTTAGAAGTTTCACAGAAAGTTGCTTCTTTCAATTCATCTATCTCAATATGAGAATAAAAGAGATTTCCCCCTTCCTAGCAAAACCTGAACTTTGTCTACAATCATCCTGTACCATGACCGAGACTGGACCTGAAAACATACTCTTTTTTAAAGTTCCAGATAACCCAGAATAATAGCAAACTACATGCTTCTTAACATAAAGGGCAAGGCTTCAGATTGGCAACATATGATTCAAATGTCCTGAACTAGTTTTAGTGGAGAAGTGTAAGCACCCTACCGAGAAAGTCTTTAAAAAAAAAACCAAACATCAAATGCTGACCTAGAATATAAATACCTAATCAAACTAAATTAGCTGACTACTCACCAAATATCAGATTTTGTGTTATATCCCTGGTGCTTCAGTACCTCTGGACTCATGTAGTATGGTGTCCCAGTAAATGTGGTTGCCAGATCACATGAACCCATCAAAAGACAAGAAACTCCAAAGTCTCCTAAAAATGTAAACAACACCAATAATTTATTAATATAAATCTATATCATATAGCCTTTTTTTGTTTATTGTTAGACATGACTGTACATCCAAAAAAACCTGTCAGTCTTTAAAATAATGGAAAAACTGATTTTCTGTAATTCTTCAAAATAAAAACACCACAAAAGCATAACATCACAGAACTATGTGGGTTTAAAGAGGCCTCACAAAGGCCACCCAATTCAAACCCCTGGTTGCAAGCAAGTTTCATGAGGCTGCTCAGGTTCAGGTCCAGCCAAGCTTGAAGTACCCTCAAGGCTAGAGATTTCACTGCCTCTTCTGTGTCTGACTGGCAAATAAATGTTTGACCACAAATCAAAATGCTATTTCAGACATGATTTCCTTTAAATCTGCTTATTGACAAAACATCTGCTAGACTGTTCTATCATACCAAAATATATCTTTAAAATTATGGAAATCTCACCAATTTTAAGAAGATTATCTTTCAAAAATATATTCTTCGCTTTCAAATCTCTGTGAAGTATCCGTCTGGAACATAAAAGGAAATTCAACCTCATCCAACTGGAAGCATTCACAGTCATGTATTAAGTATTTCTAGTATTTAACTTTTTCAAAAGGCTAGCCCACCACTGCTACAGGCTAATTCTGCAAGTGACAATGCACAGACGATGGCATTAAGGAGCTTCATATAAACACAGAGGTGCATTCACAGGTACCCACATGCAAGATGAGAGCCCAAGCAGCCAGGATAAAAAAATGTACCTGGGGATCCCAGCTTAAGAATACAGATACAGACTTGGCATGAGCTGCAGAGGAAGGGAGAAAGGCAAGTCTTCCTATCTGACTCGTCTTAAAAGCATTACATCTTATTTTCTGCCAGGGGAATGAGATGTCTCACAAAAGAATAAGTGATGAGAAAAACAGCAATAAGAGATTCTCAAAGATCAGGGAACTCTCCTTCGGAGAAAAAGTATTACTTGAAAGACAAATATGTATATAGATTAGGCTAGTAGTTCAATTTTTACAGTAACAGTGTGGAAAACAAAAGAATTTTAAAAAGACAGAGTTTAAAAGGAAAAGAACAATTAGCTTTTACAGACTTATTTTTCCATCAAAGCCTGAAACAACATCATAAGCCACACAGCATTTAAGGATATACAGCATCTTCCCAATTTCTAGAAATCTTACATGTGTGACAGTAATTCTGCAGCCCCTTAGGAAAATGGAACATCTCTACAAAACATGTTCTCAACTAATTCTTGTCAATAATGCTTCCAAAAGCATTGTTCCCTATAACTTCAACTAAATTAGAATTCATCCACTTTTAAAATGACTGCTAACACAGCGGATTAATTATCAGCTCTGCTCAGGAGAAGATTAGAATGGCATTTGATACATACTGTATTTGCTAATACAAATACAGTAGTCATTCAGCCATTTAGATCATGTAAAGGAAGCAACTGATGTCTAAGATTCTTGAGATGTGGGTAGGAAAAACAAATATATTAATCCATTTTAATTTTTCCTGAGCAATCCTCAAGGATTATCTCAAATTTGACTGAACTATTAAAGTCTTATGCATTGACATAATGAAATTATTTCCAAAATAGGTTCTACATTAAGAACAGAAAAAACGCATTCTGCAGCACAATTTCAATACACAACTCATTTGAAAATAATTTTTGCAAGAAGAGAAAAAAATAGTAAATTCAATCTACTCAGTTCACAAATGGAAAAAAAACCCATGGAAAATAATACTAGAAGACATTGCAGTATGTACATAGACTGGGCATGAAAAAGAAATATTTCTATTTTTATGGGTCAAAGAAAAGAGTTCTTTATGCTTCCTATAGCAATTTTTTCTACATTTTTTTTTCTTTCAATTTCGTGTCCTGAAAGAAATGCCTGTAGAGAAAGGTTTGCACACTGGGAAAAATTAAAGTTTTATTCAGTGTGCCTCCACTGATGTTTATAAATGATTGTTTATAAATAATTTGTTTTCTGTTTGACAGCTTTCTTGAGCAATACACATATACTCATCGTACATTAGATCAGTAAGGAAATTAAATTAAGATGGTATTTATTATTCTTTTATAAGCGTATATATATATATATACATGCACAGTTTTACAGAAATCTTGCTGTGTTAATTTAGATTCATAAAGTCTTTCCTTACCATTTATCACACAGAGCCTTTGAAAGAACTTCTCTTTCATATGTTTTCTTGCATACTGTTGTTGAGCATTGGTAGGGTTTAACCTTTTTTATTATTACTACTTTGTATAAATATAACCATGGCATTTTTGAACCTAAACATTTCCTAAATATCGTTATTTTAATAACAGGTATCTTTAAATATAAAGACTACCCAGAAAGCTTTTGGTAGCATATTGTTTGAAAAGGAGATGAAAAGAAGACGTTTCGGTCACATTAGCTTGAATTATAATGTAATGTTGATATAATCTTGCGATGTATTGATGAAAATTATTATTATGATGAACTGTATTTGCATTACCAATAATTATAAGATCCTTTCACATATTAATATGACAAAGAAATATTTGGGGTGAGTCTTTGGAGCTTTCCATGATGATGTCTCTCAAAGCAAGGCACCATATTCTGCCATGATGTATCAGAAGATAAACAACTACTTTAATTCTAGTATGAAAAAATTATTGAGCCTGCACTGTAAATCCTTCTTAAGAAAGAGTGTGACTTTTTTATTGCAGCAAAAGACAGACCTATAAAGGTAACATGAATTAACTTGGCTCCAGTAAAACTTGACAGACAGTGAAGTAGTTATCGACTGATTGTTTTGGTTAGAAATTGACACTTAAGGACAGTTTCTAAATTGGGCTGTAAATATATCTATGTTCCATAGAGTACCTGCTTGCTGTCTCATAGTGATAAAGAAACAGGATGAAGCACTGAGCAGTGGGCAGCATCCTTGAATAAAGCTTTGTCTGCAACATAACCAGCAACAAGTGAATCTGAGGGAAGCTGATGTAGTTTACTACTGTGAAATATTCAGCAATTAATTTCTCTTTCCTCTATCTGAAGAACTATGAAGAGAAATAAGAGGTTCTGGGTAAGTTTAAATCCTGTAGTATCTGTTGTTTACATAAATGGTAACCTTTTAAAAATTTCTGTGTTCATAAATTCTTCATGAAGATTAGCAAAGCCATGAATAACATAATGGTCAGATTTATTCAAAGTGAGGTTAAATTAATCAATGGTCTCATTGCCTGATTGCTGTGGGATTAATTTTGTGCACTTGACATGTGATGCACTACACATATGCCAGAGAGACCACATGATGGTTTCATGCTGTCTCCATCTAGATAAGACCACTGAACTATGTTGCCTCTCCCTTACTTCTCTTTCTCTCTCTGGTTATATCAAACACAGATGAAGACTGAATCTGTTTAATTCTAGATAAGTCAGCTTTCAGGTTGCAAATTAAAAAATCTTTCCAATAATGCAAAATAGCCAGTAGATAGCACAATGTCCACAAGATATTTACATCATTTTTTGGAATTCATGAAGTGTAAGTAAAAGACAGGAATGTCTAACCTGTATAATCTTTATTATCACAGAAAAAGGAAAAAAAAAACTGAGGCAGTCAAAAAGTCCTGGTTTAAAGTCAGTTTCCAGCATAAGAGTTTTCAGAAAGTGTGGAAGTTCAACTAAAGCTGTGCAAGAAGGACAACCAAGTGAATAGTCTATGTTTAAAACCGAAAATAACAATTTTTGCTGCTCTGAAATACAACCACCCATCCACAGCAGCTGGGTTTGCTAAGGAATGGCATGAGGAAGTCCCAACCCACAGGTTACAAACCCTTCAAGCTTCTAGTTCTAGGGAAAAGTTTTCTTTGCATTAGGACATAATTCAAACATATATTACAGCTTTTTTCTATATCAGTAGAGAAGAAATCATGTATGACTCCTCTATACAGAAACAGGGCTGTTATTATGTTTTAGTATTTCAAATTAATTTCTGTAAGTAGTTTTAAATTCTTTTAAGCCTTTCCAATTTAAGCTATTGTTTGTCTCTAAACTAATAAGAAAAAAATCTAAATTTTTAATATGCATACTCAAATAACACATTATACAAACAAATATATATAAATAAAACTAAAACTGTGAAGTCACTTGTAAGTGTCTGGAGAGGTACTATTAAATAGCTATGATTCAAATGGAGAAAATTAAATGCTGTTTAGAAAATCAAGTTGCTGCTTCCACTGGAGAATTAACCTACTTTTCAGGAAACCAAATAATTTAATATACATATTTACAGAAGAAAGTTTATTTCTAAAATTTTATTTGGTTTTAAAGGTTTTTTTGAGAACAAGTAGAAGATGAGTAATATAAAGAGAAGAGCAGACAAAAGGGACATATGTGAAAACAAGAGATAAAAGAGGCATGAAGAAATACAGAAAATAAAAGACAAAAAGAATAACTCATACAATAGAATTGCTTAGTTGGAAAGGACCTACAATGATCACCTAGTCCAAGTGCAATGTTATTATTATTCTGCATTAGTCTGCACAATGCATCTTCTAAACACTTACATTAAAGGAAGGATTTCATCAGAACTGGACTTTACAAAGTACCAAAACTTTTAATGATAAGTTGCTAAATTGGAGTTCAAGAAAGAGAATAAAATGCCCACACTGATAGTTTAGTTAAATTGTCAGGTTTTTTATTTCCATTTCACCCTGTCCTTTCAGCCAGTGGTGAATGCTGCAGAGCACAGCACCACAAGAGAGATCTCTTCACTATGCTCCCATCACTGCAGTCTGTTGGGAAGCACTTCATGTACAATAATAATAATAATAATGGCCCATCTTCGCGAACGAAGATTTGGGGAAAGGTCTTTTTACCTTTCCAGCCTGCACAATGGATTTTTTTTTTAGGTGAGACACAGCCTGCGCTGAACTGAGCCCACCCTTTAATCCTAAGGTTCATCTGCAGGGGCCAAGCAAGCTTGGACAATGGCAGTGAGGTCCTCAGGACGTAGGTTTGTTTAGAGTGTCCTTCTCATAGATGGATGGCCACACAGGGCTAACGACCTCCATCAGGCCAGGAGACCGGGGATTCGAACCTGTGGTCGCAGCAGTGAAAGTCCTGCACGCTAACCACTAGGCCACCAGGGGTCTCACTTCATGTACAAGCCCTAGATAAACTGACATGTAGGAACACAAATGCTCTTGCATCCTGGACAGCAATTCATTCTGCCCTTTTCTCTCTACAGTCTCTCTACTAGAGGTGCAAAAACTCATTAGCTATCCATCAGTTTAGGTCAAACATATTCCACACACTTAACTTCAGTTCAACTCAGAAATGGCTGGTCTTGATGACAGGTGACTTCTCTCCTACTTACTGCTCTGTTGCAACTCAAGTTCAGGCAAGCAAGTTTTGCCCAAGCCCTGAAAAGGTGACAGCACTGGATGATGCAGAAAGGGGATCAGACAGGGCTCACGCACATGTCCAGTACACTGGCAACAAGGGAACTGCTTAGATCACTGAAGTCATCCTGCCTAAATCACATCGCAGGCAAGAACTGCACTCATGGACATGATCTAGGCAGGTATTCACTTATATACACTAGTCCTACCCAAACCATGTGTGATCTCCACATATCACTGTCTGGATCACCTGCAGAATTATTTTAAGTTAATCTTTGATGTTCTGTTAAAAGTGATGTCTGTTTTCAAAGAAGGTATGTATGTAACTTCACTGATTTTAGTGGGACTCCATCAAGCATATATATTGGATTCTCCACATTAAGTATCTGCAAGACATCCTTGTTGATTCCCCTTTAAAAAATTGACTCTGTTTTAAACTTTTAATCCATTTTCTTCTAACAACATTAAAAATGTATCACAATAGAAAGAGTTCAATTTGGCTCTTAGAAAAAGTGTGTCTAACACTAAAAGACACCTACCACTGTGCTACTAAAAGACATAATGCACAATGTTCTTGCAGGATAGATAATTAATCATAATAGAGATATACGACGTATACTAACAAAAACAGTTTGGTGAATAGAACTTTATACCAATACAAGACAATCCACATGGTTTCATTTCTGTTTGAGTATCTGCTACTAGTCACTAAGTATATTCACTCCCCTCCCAAGCTAAATGCTCTCATATTAAATCACTGTACCTTTCATGCATATAGTTGACTCCGAGTAACAGCTGTATAAACCACTCTACTACTTGACTTCGACTGAATATCTTCCCAGAATCTTTGTACTCTTGAATTTTAAAGTCTAGATCTCCACCCTGAAAAATATCACAACATATTTGTATATTTACAGCAAGTTTTTAAAATGCCATCTCCTTCATCGAAGTACAGGACTCCACTTTCTTAGACCTTTCAGGCTCCTTATCACGTAGTCTGTAAAATAAATGCACACATGTGAATTCTAAACTTTCCCAGCACCAAAAGCATACACAACTGAGGATCAAAGTGAGATCAAGAAGTCTGCCTCCATAGGGAAAGTAGGTCAATTTTCTCTTAATGTTACTCAATATCATCAAAGTTTTCAACTGTTCTTACTTCATGTCACCCAACTTTAGATGTGTGCATCCAAGCTGGTCACCCCAAACCCCCTTTATAGTTAACAGAAAGGAACATGCACCCGTATAGTGTAGTTATCTCTGCCATCTGGTTGTGTATCTTAAGAAGGGATGGATCCTGTTGTAGAAACGCTGTTTCTCTGCAAAGATTTATGATGAGAACCTACATTGACTGGCTAACATATAGATAACTAAATAAGTAAAATCTATCTGCCCCAATCAGTCTGAATAAGTTAATAAATTTGAGAAAAACTTTCCCACTTCAGTCTAACACTGCACAGTCAAGAGACATTCTGATTTAATATGTTAAAATAACCACGTCAGCATCAAAGAAACCATGTTGCTCTCTTAAGAATTAAAATTCAGTCTTTAATTATGATACTTTGCCCCTCTTTCAAACTCACTTTTTCCAGAAACAAAGCAGATTTAAAGCTTCAAGAATATGTAGCATGTGTTATTGCAAATACCTCATTAAAATTACAATTGATCTTGAATTAATACTGGCAATGGAACAATATGACACACAGTAGGGAGTGACAATAAACCAAAAAAAAAATTCAGAAAAAGACTACTTGAAAACTGTAAGCCAGAGGTTTGGAAAAATCAATTGTACAACAACATGACGAAAGAAGATTTTGAGAAGACTTACGGGAAAGCTGTTCTTTTTGCTAAAAAATTAGACAGATGGTTGTCAGCTGATTGTTTATCCGGTTTATAAAATGAATGGATTTTGTCTACAAGAATGCACTCACATTAGTGGTAAGCAATGTGTTGAGGTAACTAACCCCAGAGCAAAGGGACTGTGAGCCTCATTATATTCTAATGACTAATTACCTTACATCAGGACAGCTTATTCGCCATAAATCATTACTTTTACATTATACATTCTGCATAAAATCAGAAGTTTTGTGTGCCATATACAAGAACATAGTTTAGCCTGTATGACTGTACCAGTACTGTCATTTCCCATCATCAACCCCTTTGATCCTTTGCATTGCTGACCCTCAACATTTTATGATCTCTTCAGCATTTCTCATTTTTCTGTTCCCAACACCACAGTGCTTTATACTGCTGCTACAAAATAAGCAGGTTCTGTCCTTGCAGATCCTTACAACATTCGAGAGTGTGTTAAAAGAAAGCAAAAGTATTTTGTCATATAGCAAAAATGTGTGCCCCTGACAATGTCTTGCAATTTTTTAACTGAAATGTCTGAATAATCTCATTCCCTGGGGAAGGGAATATGGCTTCAACTCTCCATCTGCCTCCCTGCTGCAGCCCAGAGAGAAGCTCTTCTGGGAACTTATAGCTCCCAGCAGCTGCTTCCTCTTTGCAACTCCAAATGTTCAACAGCTTCCCCCATGGTTGCTTACAGCAAAACAGAGAAAAGAAAGAAAAATGCTGGGAATTCTGCTGCATGGCAACTAGATGGACTGTGTCTGAGACTACTCACACACCTTGAAAATAATGACTTACCTGTTACAGATGATGCCCCAGACCACCCACACCCAACTGTAACAATAGCCCAAGACTGAGGGGGTGCTCAAACACGTGTCAGCTGGCTACTGGCCACAAGGGACTATGTACTATCCAGGTGAGGATAAATGAAGTGCAGCAGGCTCCAATCAGTGCTTCTCCCTGTCCCAATGCGGCCCCTCTCACAATAACACATTGCAATGAAAATTGCAAAGAAAATCAGTGCAGGACCTCCAGAGTTAGAATAGTGAATACTCTGAAGTTGAGGGACAATTCCTTCAAAAGGTCAAAGGAGAACAAAAGGAGTTCAATAAGGCACTACATGTGCCCTCACATAACTGCATGCCTTTTTACCTTCAAATAGAGAAGAATGATCTCAATGTCCTACAATAAATTTAACCTTCATTTTGTGTCTAAAAAAAGGAAAACAAAAACATATCATAAAAGATTTGCTGGAATACTGCTGTTGTGCAACTCTGAAATAATTTGTTAACTCAATTTGTACTTTGGAAGGTCAGTATAATGAACTTCATAAGGAATTCAACAATTTAGCAATTAGAGTACATACGGAGTTTCCAAGATGCAGTTTCTACTTAAATATTCAGAGTATCAAACACACCACTAACTTATTTGAAAAAGCTTAGCATCTAGAGCTGATAACGTGAACAAGCATTGATTGCTTTAGTTATTCCTTTTGCTAAGATTTCCTTAGCATATGTGTACTCACATCACAGCTGAGACCACAGTGAAGAGACATAAATAATTGTCTGGGGAAAAGCACAACCAGTTCTGGTTTACAATATATTAAAATGATGCAACTTTTAAAGTAACCACTCTGTAAAAACTGTATTTTATTGAAGTCCAATTTATATTACAAAATTAAATCCAAGGTTCATTAAGACATTTTTGTTTGAAATCTGACTTAGCTGACAATGTTTATATTACCCATAAGATTTTGATTTGGGGAAACTGTCAAAGAAGCTCAACAAGAAGATCAAAACAGAACACATATACCTCTTCTCTATAATTTTGAGTGAATTCAGTTATAATAAAAGACATCAAGCTGAGTAATGCAGACCAATGTTGTCTTTTTTTTTCTTTCACAGGACAAGTATAGCATGGGGCAGCTGCACTGGAGGCTCACTCTATGCTACTTATGCAAGAATGAAGAAATTACCCTGGCTAATGAATAAGTCCCAGTACTTTGGAGAAAGCAGAGTAAGGCTCAGAGGGCAGTTCTGTTTCCATGCCAACTTAATGTCTGTTCTTTGTTTTGAGTCTGCCCAAGAGTACCAATTACTGCCAATCTCCTAATTATTCTATGCACAAGAAACTGAACGCACTAGACTTCCAAACAACATCAGGTAGCAAAACATTTTTCTCATTCTCAATTTATGCATGGTTCAACCAGGTATCTTTTAGGTCAAAAGACCCAAGTCCCACCACATACAAAGGCAGGTTATAGGTAAGCAAATACAAAAGTATACCTTCTGAAAATACTCCCACTAAAATAGGAAAGACACTTTATAGCACTGTTTGCAGCTTTGCTTTATACCTTCCTTGCCTGAACACTTGATGAAATATATTGTAATTGCTTAAATGCAAACATACCACACAATGTGTCCTTTTGGAAAAAGTCAGAAGCACATCCTATTGGACCAAATATCATTCTGACCTGACCCAGCAGACTCAAAACTGAAGAGATTCAGTGCATAGCCAGTGAATCTATTTCCCCCTCCTTCATTTGACTTGCTCTAATACATTCTCATGTGTTTGAGTATATGACTCCCAGATCCTAGGGTAACTCAGTACCAAAACGTTTCCATGCAGGGTATGGAATAAAAACCTGAATAAAAACCAAAACCTCCAAGGAGTAATGGTTGTGACTACTCTATTTTTATAGACTTTTATTCATCTATAACTTTATTCTGCATGAACAACAAAAAAAAAGAAAAGAGAGAAAAATCAGTGGAAAAAGCCATATAATGCTGCTGAAATAGGCTCCTTTATTCCTACATGTTCAACTTATCTGGTGTTGGGCCACTTTGAACCGTCGGTAGAGAGAAAATTATGAGTGTATGGGAATAGCTGGACCCTTAGAATAATCCTTCAGCTCTGAGCTCTGGATTTCCTCAAAGAGTTGGCAATACTCTCAAGCCTCAGCTGTCAGACATTCAGGGAATGACACGAAGAGCTTCTGCATGGGTGTTAAAACAATATGTAAACAAATATTCAGATTGCATCACAGAATTGAACATTTCAGATTTAAATTTTAAAAATCCCAGCAATAAACAGGCATCTAACTGTCATCAAACAAAGCTTCTAAGGAAGAAATAACTGTCAGGAACCTTACTTGTTTAATTATTCTCACCAAAGCCAAGTTCTTGATGAAATGTGATTAGTTAAGTCAAGTCTGATTTGTGGACAGACAATCCAGTAGCATAGAGATCATTAGCTTCCAAAGCATTTCACCATGTCTAGCAGAGCACAACTGAAGAGTTTGCTTCACAGTTTCATAAAAGATCACTTCATGTATGACAGTTTTATTTTTTTTTAAGAGCACATCTATATTTAATACAAAGTAGGCACTTGTTTTACATAAACTCCTAAAAAGCTGGCTTAAATACGTTTAAATTCTTATTTTAAAGCCTTAAGACAGATTTCAGCAACATGTTTTTAAACCAAATGCTGGAGTTAAAAAATAAATAGTAACAATACTGTAATACATCCTGTTTTAATATTTGTTTTATCCACTACACTCTGGTCTTTGACTTACACTATTTTTCATTTCAAAAAGCCAATGTTGTTACCAATCTCATCATCCATGTGATGAAGCTTAGGTTTCTTGTAATCACCTCCAAATGACAAGTGAGTTTTCCCTTCCTCATTTATATCACATTTCATACCATGTCCCCAAACTCCCAATCTCATCCTCTTACCTATAAGTAGGACACATGTGGTACAACCTTTCTGAGTTCTCCCACAGATGTGTAATGTATCTGCATTTAAGTCTTCCTTGTAATACTGATTATAACACACAAAATGAACTTAGACTTAACATTACCTATTTGCTCTTCTCTGGTTTGTTTTCTATGAGCCTAACTCACTTCAGTGCCTAACATTGCTTATCTGAAATACACCTAACAAGTAGCAGGTGATACCATAAGTAACAAATAAAGCCTAAAATTCAAGCTAAAACATTTTTAAAAATGGCTTCTTAGAAGACCCTACCTTAATTGCCAGATTTTGTCAAATTTCTTGAGTCTCACCTCACAATATTCAGTGATGATGCAGAAACTATCTCGCTCCACAAAGCTTGCATAAAATTTGACAATGGCTGGATGGTCTAATTTGGAGAGTAGTTGTGCTTCCAGATTTGCTTCAACTGTTTCATTAGGCTTTAGGTCTCCAACAGAGATTTCCTTTAGGACCTTTCTAGAGGAAAAAAGAAATATTTATATTAATAAAACCAGAAAAATACAAAACCACATACCATTTAAAATCCCATCATAATTTCTTCAAGTGCAAAATAATAACATTAACGAATACCTGGCAATATGAAATGGTGAGGCAAATATGGGTAAACAAAGAGAATGCATTACAAATCAAGTAAATATGCCAGTCATCATAGAGATTAAGCAACATATTAAAAATACTGTTTTGAAATATTTCTCCCACTAATTCCCTACTGCACAGTTTTCTTTATGACATGTTTTCAGTGCTATGGATTACTGCACAATAATAAACATAAATAAAAAATCAAATCTAAGTGATTTCAAACCCACTCAGAGCATATGGTCAAGATTCATATATGAAAAAATGAGTAGCAAGAAACTTCTTTTGCAGCTTCTGCCAAAGTCTCTTCATGGAGGCATAAGAAAAATCACACAGAATAGTATTTTAGTGACTGTTTTTACAGTGATAAACTCAGGATGTCAATTTTTTTTCTAAAGATCAGCCTGTTCACCTGAACACCTAAGTGAAAAGCGCAAACCTGGATTTGTGGCTGAAATCTAATTATACTGTTTCAGTGAACTCTAATTCTTTAGTATTTAACATTTGTTTAGGGAAGCCCTAAGTCCCCTGGAAAAGGCTGTAAAAATCTAGGGATTTTTCATATTCTTCAACTTTAAGATATGAATGTGCCACAGGAAAATTTGTAGTTCAGGCTTGGCTCTATACAGAACCTGGAGTAGAGCAGTTTACTGCCAACTTGACTTGGGAAAAAACCCTCAGTGCAGGGCACTGTGAGAACGCATATTTTGCTGAGATCTTCCTGATAAAATGTTTAAAAATGGCCACAGAACACCCCCCTTTCCCATCTATTTTACCAGTTGCTGAGGAATGGATTACTGGACTTTGTTGGAGACTATCAGAAAATATCATGTTTTTTTACTGAAACTAAGTGATGAATTTCCAAAAATTTTTGAATATGTGAAAGGTAAGTTTCACTGAAGGGAAGTCTTCACAGTGCTTTTAGAAATTTCCCTGTTCAATACTACATGGTTGTAAAGTCACTGTAGTTAAACATGACAGAGATAAAACTACAGTAACTCACTTGATTTAAGGGAAAAAAAAAAGCTGTATTTCTTCATAAGAAAATTTCTTCCTAAATCTGAACAATCAGTTTCTGACTAACAATGCATGAATTTTTACACAAACTTGCCTAATCCCCATTTGGAAGTGTGATGAAAAAACATGCCCTTTGATTTGTTTGCATCTCCACAGACAAGCTTCATTCTATGCAGACAGACAACATCTATGCAATCTTCTCATCTTAGCTGACATGGGAACATTACCCCTTCCTTCACATAAATTGTGTCACAGAACTGACAAACAAAATGAGTCCTTGTTAAACACCACTTAATACAAGTTTCTTGTGTACCCAAGAGAGCAATAAAAGCCTGATGTGCTGATGTGTAGGAATAGCTTGTCATCTTAAGTCACTCAGTGATTTTGATGCTGTCATCAGCTCTCAGACAAGATGACAGGTGTTTTTTTATTTAAATTAATTCCCAGAAGAAGAAGTCAAGAAAATACACTTTTTGTAAATAAGGTATTAGTTTTCTGCTACATAATTCTAATTCATATCCACAGCTGGAAGACATTTTCATCTAGAAAGAAAGTTTCTGTCATGCAATCGAGATTAAGTATATCTGCATGTCACTGGTATATGTGTGTAATGTTTCTGTATGTAGGTAAGGTTTGATTTTAGTGCATTTAATATGAAGAACATAAAAAAACTTCATGCTTTCTGCAAAGCTTTTGATAATATTTTAGCAAATACGCTTCAAAATTTAAATTTAAATTTATTTACTATTATAAATTAATATAGAATACAGACACATATACAGATCATAGAGCTGTTTAGGTTGGAAATAACCTTTAAGAACATCGAGTCCAACCACAAACCTCACACTGCCAATCCACCACTAAACCATGTCCCTAGAGATAAAATGTCAGTGAACACACAATTAGAAAACTTTATTATAGAAGTGCTATCAGATATCTTAAATACAGAACAACAGCCTTTGGATTTTAACTGTGTAGAAAAAAACATAGCCTTGCAATTCAATAATGCAAACACACTTGGAACTTCATCTTGAACTGACCACAACTGAAAGAGTCTTGTAGTGAATGTATTTGCATCTTAGGAGTAAAAAACTATGTACATCCATCCTGAAGGAAGCTGGTTCTGGCACAGGTAACAACATCCACCCCTTCAGGGTGAGAAAATAGCATAAGAGATAAGCCCACTTCCCAAATTACACAAAGCAGCAGCCCAGCCTCCACAGTGCCCATGCCTCAGCCGCCTCACAGACCTTCTCTGCGCGCACCTTCTCTGGGAACACCTACTTTCATCAGCAAAACCTTGCTGGCTTGTACTGTCACACTTTGAAAAGCAGCCATGCCAGCACACCTGGTCTGAAAGCGCGCTAACAGGGAGCAAATGGGGCTAAAGAGAGCAAGCGTCAAACACTTAAAGCAAGAGAAAAACAAACATGAAAGTGGAATCCTTCAGAATAGGGACACACAGTGGGAATCCCTTTTTGAGCTTTACTAGTGACTGACAACACGCCACAGCAGTGTTTATCTCAGTCTATTTGCACTGATCTAAAATTAAATGTTTTACAACCCATCTGGTATTTGTTTACATCGATGACATACTTTATTATTATATGATTTGGTTTATTGGATCAGATGCAATTCTGAAAAGACAGCATTTCTCAGTTTATTGAGTAAACTGCAACATGAATTATTGGTATAGGTATATTTGCTTGCTGATAAGGAAGTACAAGAAATATAACTCTTTTAATGTCATTAATAAATAGGTTTGATAACATACTACAGAAAAGGTGTGATCTAGGAATATATGATCAAATTATCAAAATTATAAGTTTAGAATTAAACATAAACTTCATTTTACACAGGCAGTTGTTCAGTTAATTGCAGTTAATTATAATTTCATTTAATTTATTATTTATGAGTTGCCAATGTGGAGAATTGTAACATCACCCATAACTGTGTACTGTATTTCTATCCATGCTGACACTTGCAGGGCAACCTCTTCGCCCTGGTAACTCCTCAGAACAAGGACCAGGTGCAATGCTGTAAAAATGCATCACCTGGGCATTGTAGCTGGATCTGAAATTGGTCATAAACAATAAAATTAAAGGAGTGCCTGTCTAATCAATGATGTCTTCAATTCTACTTATCAAAGAGCAAACAGAGAAGGTATAGTGCTACAAATGGGGACCAAAATGAAGAAGAGGTGACACCCTTCACACAAAAGGTCTGCACAACAGCCTTCACAGTATTGAAACTGCTTGGGAAATTTGGTAGCAAAGACACCACCTGCCTACAGACAAGATGAAGTCACCCATCATTACTGCTGCTCAGTCAGCTGCTTTCTAGAATATCACACAGTTGATGGTATTTGCACGTTACGGACAACGGTGTAGTTCTAAAATAATAATTTTAGATTTCTTTTTATAACTTCCACACTGAAATATTATATTATTAGAATCTATTTTTTGATACATAGTCATGCTTATCCCCAACTGAAACTCTCCTTTCTGTACAGTTTACATCTTGAGATTACAGGATTCCTCTGATGTGACATTCCGCTGTGCACATGGGATATTCCTTACATAAAGTAACTAGCCTGCTGTCAGGTGCTACAGTTTCCTCACGTTTCCTTTCAGACCTCTCATGTTTGCACTTTTGCACATCCAGCTTTTATTTACAATTAAGATACTTTACTGATTTTAAATACCACCCTATTTACTGGAATCTACTTTGATCACTTAAGCTGGTCTTCTAGTTCCACTGTAATTTTCAGCTGATCCTTACCCATCAAACATACAGCTATTCTGTTACTGGTAATCTTATCAGATTTCTCTCCCTGGTGTCAGGGACTGGCTTTCCCACAGTTTACAGTTTAGCAACAAAAATTCAAATAATCAGTCTTTATAGTTTACCCACTATATTTGGAACACCAGTACCTACATGCTCAGACAGTTTAAAGGCATACATCTATCTGTTTGAGAAAGAAGAAGCTGGTGAAACCGTGAAATACAAAAAGTCATCATACACGAATCAGTCCCACCGAGAAGAATACTTGGTTTTCGCTAAGGAAAGAAACACTCAAAGTAAATTAACAGCACTTGATTTCTGTGGGAAAATCAAGAATATTACCACACTTCCAATGAAAAGCAAATGATGAGTGCTGTTTGGTATTCCTCCTTACATATATATGTTTACTCATTAACCAAAACATTTCAAACCTAAGTATTACTACATAACTTCTAAAATCAAATCTTGGGTTCCTTTTATCATTCCCTTGCCCCCTATGGATTTATTACTAAGGCATAAACCCATTTCAATCCTAAGTATTGGTTAGGATTAATCAAATGCTGAACTTCTTTTGTCATCCCCCTGAACATTACTGATTTACTAGTGAAGCCATAACAGTAGTCAACAACTCCAAAACAGCCTATTCATGTCATTCATGAATATTCATAAACATTGAAACTAATCCCTGAGTTAACCACTAAGAATTTAATCACTATATGAGCACTGTAATATATGTAGATGGATTAAATATAATTTCATTTTCTGAATAAGCACTTTAACTAATTTAACCATGCTTAAATATCTTTGAATGGCAATGAGATTTCTAAAATTTGCAGGTGAAACGGATGATTCACTTTTCCATCATCAAGTCACAATTACAGCACTTACAAATATTTTTCAAGATGCCAAATTTTCAAATGCTCTAACATATGCACTAACACTGAACAGGCCAGCCCATGATGAAAACAGTTTATGGTTATTTGAAAATTAACAGTTCCTAATTAGTATCCCCAAGAAATGTAGAATATATTTTCTGGAACATGAAAGACAATACTGTTGAAATAAGTTAGCTTCAAGGAATACAGCTTATATCATTTTATTCTGCGCTTAGCAAAGTCTCATATATACAAAGCAGCATACTTTTAACTATTTTTGGTCAACCATGCGACAATGTTGGAAAAAAATCTTTGGGTTGCCATCTACATCAATTAAAAGTAACAGAATAAAAGTGAACATTTATTAACAAAGGATGAATTTTCATCCAAAGACACAGTTTTGAAACCTAAATATTTTTTTTCCTAGAAAGAAATGGAAAAATAAAATGTAAATAAATTTATAGCCTATTCATATGTTTCAGCTCTAAATCACATACTGAGAGACTGTGATTGAACTGAAGAAATTTATGTCTAAACAGGAGAATCATTAAAAATTATTATGAGGTACTGACTAAATACCTGTGAATATACTTATTTTTGCAATACTTTATTTTTACATGTTGCATTATCACCATCTACTGTTCATTCAACCTTTTTTCTACAGTTTAGTTTTGTTTAAGAATGTAATTATGTACCATGCTGCCACTAACGTAAGTGGAATTTTAGAGAGAAATCTGACAAGGACTAAATAATTGTTTGTTTTCTTTATCTTTGAAGATTTAATTCCATCAAACATCAAATCATCTAAACCAGGCATTTCTCCATTGCGATTTCATTACCCATCCTTGATACACTTCACTATTAACTACCCTCTTCTAATTAATGTTCCCTTACAAAAAAAAAAAAAGAGACCCCATTACAGAAGTAAAGATTGGATGCAGCATTTTGTTTTCAACCATTTTAATATAATTAAGCGTCTCACAATTGCCATGTTGTAATTCTTCTTGCAGCCTTGGGCTACAGCATCTGCCAAAAAGAATTTTCCTTCTGTTGGAATTAGTTTGAATTTTTAAATTAGTTGTAATTGGAAATTTTGTAGAAAGGCCTTCATATCAACTGATCTATATTCATCAGTTCACAGAAAACAGATTATTTTGAATAACAGGAGTTATGAAAGGAAACCAGACATACTAATAGTCCCTGTAAGAATGCATTCCACAGAAATTCAACTAAAACATTTCCTAATGTAAAATTTAATTGGTTCTTTTGTGAATTTAAATATATTTGCAAGCAGAATTATGTTCCTTTCAATGTTACAAGGATATTTATGTCAACTGTATTGTCCCTTCAGTGGAACTAATTCCCATAAGTAATATAAATACTAACTGCTGCAACTTTAATGAGAAAATTCACTTTTCCTACATGTCTCTTTCCATTGGTCATCTCCTTCAATGTTTATTTCTGATATGCATTCAAGTACCTATAGTACTTGAGGGGAGGGAACAAAAAGATAAAAGCACAGTTTATAGCTTTACAAAAGCATGTTACTAAATAGTCTACAATCAAAGGCAAAGGGAATCAAGCAATGCTGAGGAAAATAACTGCATATATAACATTCACTGCTAGATAAAAATCTTTTAATACTTTTTAGCCTTCCCGAGGATGATACTGCGATCTTAACGATCAGTGAAACGTGCAATTCAAAAATGAAGCAACTAACCAGCAATATTGAAAAGTTATTTTAGAACACATGAAGGACACATCATTGATGTTAAGAGAAACAGTGAACTAGGAATTATATTTGCTAATATGTCACATAAGTATAACCCAAAGAACATAGAAAAAAAATAGGGAAAAATTCACTGATTGTCCAGCAAATCCACAATTCCCCTCACTGCATCAGTTTTCTCATTTCAATGTACTGAATGCAACAAAGAACTGGAGGCTCACTCTGCATGGAAGAAATTACAACATCCTTGATGCAGACAAAAGAAAACACCTTGCCAACAAGGTTAACTTGTGAGAAGATACAGCAGACAGCCATATTCAAATATTTCAATGACATACGGTATCTTTGAGGTAGGTGGCCACAGTTCAACCTAAGTTAATAATACTGCACCTCTCCATTTTCTTATTAAAGCTAGCTTACAAATGCATAAAAACTAAACATCAGTTTCAACAAAATGAATGAGACAGAAGTGATCTCAAGGCATTTGCTTAATTACAAAATCATTAAATTCTTTCTCTGCCATTCACCTCAAAGAAAGGTAATTCACCAATAATGCCTTAAGCACAACTCTCCACCGAAATGAAAGCGCTACTTGTAAACAATTTTCGAAACAATGAACTCAACCATCAGCACCACTCACTGCCTGCACATCAGATCAGAATGTGTTGAGTGCTGCAGCACTGAGTTCCCCGGAGCTCAGCTCTGTGAGGAATGAGATTTATTGTAAACCCAAGTAATATTTCCTTTAAGGCACTCTGCCTCCCACTCACATTTATTAAATTCCTAGTTAGAATCCACCCCAGTTAAATGGACAAATCCCAATAAAAATGAAAAAGTAGGCTACTCAGTCAAAAAAAAGTATACTAGAAGGAGAGCAGTTTAAAAAAAAAAAAAAGAAAAAAGAGAAAAGAAAACCCAATAACAATACAACCAAAGCTCATAAAGATGACTGAGCAGATGTAAAAGTTGTATCAGACATTGCTGCAGAGGATTTCACAGACATCCGTGTTACACAAGCTGAGCGAAGGGTCTCGACATGTTCCAATAATCACCTTTTGATTTCAAAGAAGCCACAGAATGTCAGGTTTTATGCTTTTTGATAATGAGGGAACTAGAAATTTTAACAAAGTAATTGCCTGTGCAAAGGACTACAGCATGGCTGTGGCTTTAAATTGCCAAATCCATCCCCAGCATGGGCAGGGTAAAATCTTGTATCTGTGCTCCAGTGCCAAGCTACCCTGCAGCCCCCACTGGGGGTTCATCTAGCACAAAAAATTTCCAAACTTTCTTACCCTGAGCTCTAAATAAATCATCCCAGGGTGAGATAGTCCATTTCTTGGACTCCTATGTGTTGCAATGATAAATTCTGCTGTGCTACCAATTTTAGCAGAACATCCCTATGCAAAGATGTAGGTGTGTGTATGTTTCTATAGCTTTGTGGTAGCTGTGTAAAAGCATAGCTTTACTGGAGAGAGGAATGCAGAACTGTTGTGGGCTCTAACAGCAGCTCCTGTCTTCTGCACCCATGTTGTACTTCGGCACTGCCACAGTCCCATTCCAAGGCAGGTCTGCAGGTCCTTCACTCCAGGGTCTGAAAGCCTGGAGGAGCTCTACTGTGCAATGCTGGGCCGCAGGAAAAGCTGGGCACTGACAGTGATGCAGGAGGTAGGGACTAAAGCACCTTCCCACACAGTCTCCACTGAGATCTGCTTTGGATGAATCTGGGGTTATCAAACTTGTCTCTGAACCAGTATTGGTCTGTACTAGAAATTATCTGAAACAATTGTGGCCATATCTAGAACTGCCTGCTAATCTTGAAACAAAACATTTACAGTTTCACTCCCTGGCAACCTCCATTTGCATGTGTACTCTTAAAATCAGACACAAGTGCATCAGCCACTGTTACAGAGGTTTCAGCAAGGACTTGGACACTTAGCTCTAGCTCTTGACTCCCCTAGCTTTGCTCACAGAATATGAAAGTCACGCTTGGCCACTCAAGCGGAAATCTCATGAAGGCTAATTCCTCAAACTGCTCTAGCTAAATCCACAAGGCCTCTCTGTCAATGCTTTTATCATCTCTTATTTGGGGCCAAGCATGACTGTACACCTCAGCAGCCATGGCAGCTCTGCTGACGCACAGCAGCTGACCTTACACGAAGCAGCACAGGACACGTGACTGAAGCGAGCAAGGGATGGTTCGCTAAGAAAAGCTTATTTAAAAATTAGCAGCAATCAAAGAAGGTCCTACAGGAAATGCACCTTTGATTAGTTTTCAAGGAGACCGTGAATATCTATTTACAAATCTAAGATGTCCTGATGGATTCCAGTTTTCATTTCTAGTTTTTGTTATTAAATGAGGGAGAAGAAAAAAGGAAAGCAGTGCAATTAGATGAACATGCACACGACAAACTGGCAGGGAGTAATTTGCTACTGTTTTAATCAATTCAGTAGCAAATGACCATTCCCTTGGAATACCTTCAGAGAAGCAAACAGGCAGCAAACACAAGAATTTGACAACACAGCAATCTGCTGATTGTTGCTTGGATATTCATAAGTTACAAATCCCTTCCACCTTTAGATTTTATTTCATTTGTTATAAGAAGTCATAAATAATTGAAAGTCACATGATGAATTATTCAGCTAAGTGCACAGTTTCCAAGGAATCATAGCATGAGTCTGGATTAATGCTCTAATGCAAGTCAGATGCAGAAGTTGAGCTGACACCCCACAGTTACCACACAGTAGAGCAGTCCAGGGAGTTTGGCACTTGTCAGCGTGTGCTTTCCACCACAGGGACACCTAAGTACCTTGTGAATATTTATGAACGAGAAGTCCCTATTGCCTACTGTGTACTTCAGCTGCTTGCCCATACAAGGTTATGAATTAGCGAAACTTAACCCAGAGCTTCCCTTGGCACAATTGATTAGGACATTCATTATCTCTAAGTGATGGCACTGTCCTTCAAGATTACTGCTGAACTTAAATCTCTTTAAGATTTAACCATAATTACCTGTAAGAATTAGCTGATAAGCTACTCGGGGGGGGACTGGGATAGAAGCGCCTGCAGGGACTACTGTTTGTTGTAAAAATGCTGGTACAATCCTGCTACTTTCTCTACACAAATCAAGTAATCTAACTGTTTTGTGTAGGTCTAGGTCCATGATGTTCAGAAACAAATAAATATCAAATAATACACAAACCAAGGCATCCTGTGTAAACTGGAACTAAGAAGCTTGCTTTTGTACAGATGTGTCTCTTGTATTTAACTGAATTTAGGGTCTAAGATGATATAAATTCTGACTATAGTTTCCTCCAAAACTGGGGAAAATTGATAATCTCTCTCCTGTGTAGATTGTCTAGTACATGAGAAACTTCATTCACAGTGAAGACCCTCCCAGGTTCTGGCCCTTCTCTTTTGAGGACATTGATTTTGGTCTCTACTCTGCTGCCTGTTTTCAAGTTGCAGGGACTTCTGAGATATTTAACCCTTTGTCATATTCCATGAGAATCATCCCAACAGGATCAAAAGCTCTCGTAGAAGATGTTCAGTGGAAGGAATAACCTACTACACAAACATGGAAGACAGAAGTCATCTTCCCTAGTCATAAATCTGAAATGAAAAACTTGCACTTTTCTTTTTAGGAAATTGTCATGAAACTCAGAAAAGTTATTAATCACATCTACACTAAGCAGATACCTCAAAATGAGGTAATTGCAATCCCTAAGTCTAACAGCCAGTCTGAAATAACCCCAAAATGGCACTATCTCAATCCAGAATACTAATCACTGGTTTGGTTTTCTCCCTCTCTACCATGGATAATACTGAATCATAGAATATCCTAAGCTGGAAGGGACTCACAAAGGTCATCTTGTGCAACTCCTGGCTCTGCACAGAATAGCCCCGAGAATCACACCATGTATCTGGGAGCATTGTCCAAACAGTTCTTGAACTCTGGCAGGCTTGGTGCTATGACCACTTCCCTAGGGAGCCTCTTCCAGTGCTCAACCACTCTCTGAGGGAAGACCCTTTTCCTAGTATACAATCCAAACCTCCCATGACACAGTTTCATGGTGTTAGGTCCTGTCACTGGTCACCACAGCAAAGAGATCAGTGTCTGCCCCTCTGCTTCCCCTCATAAAAAAGTTGTAGACTGCAATGAGTTCTCCCTTCAGTCTCCTCCAGGTTGAACAAACCAAGTGACCTCAGCCACTCCTCATACAACTCCCCCTCTTGACCCTTCACCATCTTCATGGCCCTAAAAATACTTGGAAATATACCTTGGAGAAACATAAATACTATCAATACAAACAGAAAACTTATTGTTCACTAAACTTACACGGGATCAGAAACTAAGCAAGCACATTGGAGAATATGCAAGGACTTGTAACAATTATTTTCTAAAGGAAAACACAGTTCCATGACACAAGATGTGTTGTATGACTAGGGATTTTCTTGGCTTAGACAGTTGGGAAGTCAATAATCCCATCCATACACAGAACTGGAGATAAGCATGAAGCAGGCGTGTACTTCTTAGAGAGGTGAGCATTGTTGGCCTGAGCAGCTCTGAGTTTTATGTGAAGTAAGTCTGTTAACTTGAGGCATGCCCCAAAAAATCAACGGTCTCTCCCTTCCAGATGAAGCAACTCTATGGATAACACTTCACTCACTACAGGTATGATCCTAGAGGGGTAGCAAAGTACAAGGCATGACCCAAAACTATTTCTAGAATCATGCAAAAGCTTTGCTCAGCATATATGAAATTACATGACAACCATTGTTAGTCTCTGCCTTAGCTTCTTCTGTAGACATTGCACTAAGGGAAAACTGAAAAGATATCCCTGAATGGCTTCTGTACAAATATCCAAGATGTCACCTTTCTTGGGAATTTGTTTCCTTATTATTTATTCCTATTCTTATTATTTCTTCCTATTCACAGTGCTTTAGATTAGAGCAATATTCAGGAAACTATCTGTGGCTGAGTTCATGCTGCACATAATATTTGTCTCAACACGTTCTAGATCATCACCAAAACAATAAAAATAGACTTCTAATTCTGCTGAGGTCACAATTGCATTGTTTGGGGTTTGTTCTGTCAAAATGCCTTCAGAGTTGTATTAAGCACTTGCTCTTTTTAAAGAGTAAGAGCCATAGCCACCTAAATTTTCATTCAAAAGTATATATATAACAGAAGCAGTAAATATACAGTTCCATAACAGATTATTTTCTGATTTGCAAGTCGTACTGAGAATGTGATTTCCATCATAATTTACCACCTAAAACCAGTATTTACAAATAGAAGAAAGTGACTACACTCCAGCTCATTATGCTACCTGCGTTTTCAAGTTCATCTGGGACAGTATTTGTGCCATCTATTGGCACAGACGTGATAGAAATTTGAGGGGATCCGCTCGCCATCCTACTTTCGAGGCGCCGAAGGAATGAACTGTGATACGCGAGCACCACCTAGTGATCAATAGCTGAACTAGAGCATCACACCAGCAATTGGGCTTGTTAAATCCTGTTGTATTTATATTGTACTGGGGTCACAAAAAGAGACTGACTTAAAAAAAAAGAAAAGTCACTTGATATTCGGTCTCTGTCCTGAAGGTAGCAGAGGACACACTCAGGCTCATCCCTAACAAAACACAGACATGAAAGGCTGCAGGTAGTGAATGTTTGCTCAAGACAATCACTCAAAATTCTTAAGAAAAAAAATATAGAAATAGCTACTTAAAGGATAAGTGCACATTCCTTGGTTTTGAGGTTTGGCAGCTTGTGCTATAGCAGCAAATGTGTGAAGACCCACATTTCACTACGCTGTTAATATTCTAAGAATGCGTGCAGTAACAGCTGATTTCTGAAGCATTAAAAACAAAAACATCATGTTCATGAAGATAGATATGCATTGGATGAAAGGCAAATGCCCAGCACATCCGTAAGTGTTCTATAAAAAAAAGAACTTCAAGAACTGAGTTCATTTATAAATTACAAAGACCTCAAAAATAAACTATACAATCATATTATACACATGTATTTTATGTATTCACATAATTAGGAAATGATAACTTATAAATTATAAACCTTTAAGCCTTTAGCAAACAGTTTTGTTACAAAGAAGAAGAGCAACTTTGTGAAAACGGGCATGTACCTTTGCCCTGCTTCTTGTCAGGACAGTGATAAAATTTACCTTGGTTCTATGTAAACGCAAGTGTCTTCTCTGCAGTTAATCTTACATTAGCAACCTGTGCAAGGTATGACACTGAGAAATAGGTATGTTACATATATTTTTACTAGTTTTATTATTTTTTAACAAAGCTTCAGAGGTGTACATCAATATGGAGATAAGGGTCTGACTTTTTTTATCTATTTCCACTCTCACCATGCAAAAACAAATGAAAAAGGGCTTAGATAAAAGCACAGTAAAACAGATAGATTGGATAAACTATATCAAACAAAACCAGATTGAGTTGGAATGTTGAGTCAGCATAAAATCTGCTTTTACCTTATATCCTCACTAAAGTTAAACAGTGTAACACCAAACAGAGATGAGACACAAATACAAAGAAAAACATCCACAGTGCAAGAAATATGTTGCAAAATTTTTATTTAAAGCATGTGAAGGCTTTACTTACAATTCTTCTCCTTGTTTTGCTTTTCTGTCAGAAACCAAATACACACTTCCAAAGCTCCCATTGCCAAGTTTCCTCTGAATAGTGTATCTTCTTGCAATCACTGCATCTTGGCAAGCAGAATTAAATCTGGCAACAGCGACGTGCTTAGCAGTTTCTTGAAATTTCAGCATTTCTCAGTGTAGCAAAAACTACACAAATTTCTCTAGAATGTAGCTTTCAAATCCCTTTTCTATGGATGTTCACAGAAATCACTTGAAACAGAAAAAAAATTGATTTGTCAATGTATTACTCTTACTAAACTTGTCATTTAATTCTATGGCAGCGCTTATAGTGCTTAGCTGGCACCAAACCACAAATTAAGTAGAATTGCTAGCTGCTAAGCTCTGGGCAGCAGACTTGATAACCAAACTACAAATACTGTAGATGTGACATAGTCAGGCTCCCTCTAAAACAACCTTAAATTAACTCACTGAACTGATAACGTAGGGGAAATGACATGCAGGTGCTTATTGAAAAGCACAAGTGCTTTTTGCAATGACAACTACAGCTGTATTTCACCTGACAATTCCCCTAGATGTGGCAACTCTTCCTCAATACCTGTCTTTATACCACCACAGTACCCGACACCAAAAATATCTGTGTTTCAGGATAAAAGTTTCAAGATTTTTGTATATACTGAAGCATAACCTCCACCCATAATTTGAGTTCTCTCCCATCAACAACTCCTAAGCTGTTTCAAGTGCTCTTTCACTTATCCCTCAGATTTCACCATCTGTTTCAGTGCTGACCTCACAGCTTCTCTGTGACTCAGTGATACCTTCTGCAAATTAGAGTTTTGTGGCTACAAGCCTACAAGACTTTCAATATAACCCAATCCTTCCAAAAGTTCTTAATTTCTCCTCTGCCATGTCCTTTCATGACCCACCTTTCTAACAATCTAGCTTTGGTTTGGAATTCTTGTCTAATTGAAGTCCTAATTCTACAAACAGAGGGACTGCAAAGGCAAACCTCTAGTGTTTCTATGGTTTTCAATAACTGAACATGAGTTTAGAGTAACTTTGTTTACTCAACCTTCCTCATTGCAGATGATAAAGGGTAGGTGTTTCACTGCATATAATACAACAATATTGCTTTCATTACCTTGTCTTTATATAATGCTACCTGAGTCATTTATGCCTGAGGATCCTTTGGAACAAAGAAAGATATTGCAAGATCAGTGTTAATACTACTATCTGTCAGCGCTGCCTGAGCTCCAATGCAGCGTGCCCACGCTAGGCTTGTTCACCATTTCATTTTAAGGTGAAGGCAAGCACATAAAAATGCACCTTTTTTTCATCATTTTGGAAGAACAAAGACAAATTGTTTAATTTTAAAAGTTATATAACTTTAGGTTCCAAGTCACCGGCTTCTCTTCCGAACAAATGCAGAGCCTAAATTAAGATTACAAATTTGTATCTTGCAACAACAAACTCTGAGTGTGTGTACGTGTATATGTGTAAGAACCTATTTTAATACCCATCTGCTGACCTGCTGTCACACTGTGCCCAGAAGCCTGACATTGCACTGTCACTATGCTATAAAACAGATAAACTTTAGTTACTACAAGACATATTAATAATGCAAATCCTGTATGTTTTTTGAACTAAAGCACTCCCAATATTTTTTCTTTATTCTCTTTCAGACACTGACAAAAATTTTGAAATGCAAATGCTAAAGAAAGAATGTCAGCTGTCTCTGAAATCTGTCTGAAGAAACATAAACATAAACATTGAGGTGTGGAGAAGGAGAGGGCAGGAAGATGAACTCCATAAAATATTACATTGCCAGTTCTAGGAAGTTTACATAATATTTTCATTTACTATTTTCCTAGTTGCTGTTTTATGCATGCCTTCATAAATGCCTTTTGAAATAACTACACTTAGAAAAACTGCTGAGCTATCTATACCTATTTTTCGAGAGAAGAGTCACTTGGCACAGCTCACCTTCTAATTTTCATACTTCCTTGGGCCCTAGGAATATATCACAATCCTTTACACCACAATATCACACTTAAGATCAAGTAGCCCATTGAATGTAACTTCTGTGCCTCTCACCACCTACTCTATGCTTCAATTCCCCTCTCTATATAATAATAGTAACTTTGTGAAATGCTTTGATATCTACTGCTGAATAGTGTTATAAGACAGGAGACAGTGATTGCCATTGGGGCATGACAGGCACATTTCAGTGGCACAGAAAGGGTGGATTAAAAGAAATACCCTGTATGAGTCAATTGACTGACTCAACCATAAGACTGACTGATACTTCAAGAAGTACATGTATCCGTAGCCTCTCCTACCTCACTCAAACCTTTAGCCCAACCTTCCTTGTATTTCCCACCAGTGTCCATCTCCTCCCACTGAGCAGGTATTTCCCAAGCAGCAGCATCAATTGCTTCATTAAAGTTCAGAACAACTGAAGATAACTCAAAGAAATCAACTCCTAAGCTCCCTTTTCCTCAAAAATCCCAGTATACCCTATTCAGTAACACTGGTAAAAAGTTTATGTTCTAAATTTTGTCCCACCCACCCACCACCACCAAGTCCCATCCCAGAGTCTGGCAGACTGCTGACACCAACCAAAATAAAGCAATGACGTTTTCTGGATCACTTTTTTTTAAAAATACTTTCTTCCTTGGCTAGAGTTAAATCTTCCTTTTTGTGTTGCAAGCTAAAGGGAAGTTGTTGTTTAGGGTTTCATAGTTTCACCTAAGCATGCTAAGCACAAAGCACCTCAACTTCTTCCCTTTCTTAGTTTATTTATGAAAGATTAACCTTCTGGTTTCTTTAGCAACAGTTAACATACTCTGACAATTTCTGCTTCCAAGATAAACCCTTCTTTGCCAATCAAGGCCATTTTCCAGTTCTATCCAGTTTTCTTTTTATTCCTTAAGAACCACTATGCTACATCAACATTTGCCAACTCCCACCACCTGCAGCACAAATTCCAGAGTTTTTACATTTAAACTCTAAATAGTCTCAGTACTTACTACTTTGAATTTTTTCCTGCCAGTGACTTCACTGGCCTGCTCCTTTAAATGTTTTGGAAAATTAAAAAAAATCAGATTTTCCTTGTTTTTTCTTTCATTAAAAAACAAAAAAACCCAAAACCAAACTAAAACACTTCTTAATCCTGACTCCATTATTATTTTCGGCAACATCTTTATAAACTTACCCAAGCCTAAAGTAACATCATTTCATTTGGCTTTGCTTTTAACTGACAGGTTTTTATCCAGAGAAAGGATAATTAAGATTTTATTAGTAGTGCCAGTAGCAAAGGAGCTTGAGGGTGATGGTAAAACAAGGTCAAATGTACTGGACTATCAAAGAAGATTTTTAGTATCTGACGCACATCCGGGAAGCCGAGATTCCCTAGGATAACCTGAGAGATGTTATTACCTTGTTAAAAAACCGTGTAAGACTCAAAACGCACGTTCCGAGGGTCGCCCGGCCCCCCTCACACAGAGGGGCGACGGCGGCGTGCCCTCACTCCGTCCCCTTTCCTCACCCCTCCGGGACAGGTGGGACTCCTCAGGACCCACGGGCAGGTATCCCACCTTCCCACCGCTTCCTGCCGATTCAGCGCCCGGCCCCGACGGCTGGGACTACGGTCCCTCTGGGTCCCCCGACTCCTTTCGGGCCGCCTCGGGACAGGCAGATCGCCGGAGACACAGAACACCCCCACCCCGCCCCGCCCCGCCCCTCTCCCGGTGCGGAGAGCTGTGTTTGCGGCTCCGTCGCTAGGAGACGGCGCGCACGCGCCCGAGAGCGGCCGGGCGGGAAGAGAGAGGAAAAGGAAGCGGATCTGGGAGCGGAGGGCTGCGCGTGTCGGTCTTGCACCGCTTCCGGCGCAATGGGCGTCCAGGGTCTGACGGGCTTCGTGGAGGAGCGCGGCGTGTTCTTCACCGAGCTGCGGGTGCGGGACACCAAGCTGGTCATCGACGGCAGCAGCCTCTACCACCGCCTCTGCTTCGCCCCCGCCGCCGACTTCCGACGCGGCGGCGACTACGGCGCCTTCGCCGCGGCCGTGCGCGACTTCTTCGGCATCCTGCGGTCCTGCCGCGTCGCCCCGTTCGTGGTGCTGGACGGCGGGCGCGGCGCCGAGGACAGGAAGCTGCCCACGCTGCGGGGCCGCGCCGCCGAGCAGCTGCGGGCGGCGCACGGGCTGTCCCGCGGGGCCGGCGGCTGCCTGGCGCCGCTGCTGACCCGCGAAGCCTTCGTGCAGGCGCTGGGCCGGCTCGGCGTGCCCTTCGTGCAGTGCTTCGCCGAGGCCGACCGGGAGATCGCCACGCTGGCCAACAGCTGGGGCTGCCCCGTCCTCTCCCTCGACAGCGACTTCTGCGTCTTCGACCTGGCAGGCGGGTACTGCCCGCTGTCCCACTTCCAGTGGGAGAGCGTGTGCGCCGGGGAGGGGCCGCAGGGATGCTACGTGCCCGCGCGCTGCTACTCCGTGGACCGGTTCTGCAGGCACTTCGGCCGCCTGAACAAGAGCCTGCTCCCACTCTTCGCCGTCATGAACGGGAACGACTACATGGACCTGGCAGCTCTGGAGGCGTTCTTCAGCAAGGTCCGTCTGCCGAGGGGCTGCGCGGCGGGGAAGGGCGGGAAGCACCTCCGCCTCCAGGGGCTCCTGAACTGGCTGTCGCAGTTTGCAGAGCCCACCGAGGCCGTCGAGAATGTGCTGAAATACCTTAAGAAACATCAGAGGGAAGAAATAAGGGAGCTTCTGTGCACTTCAATGGAGGATTACACTCCGTCTGATGTGAATCTTGAAAACTTCTTTCAGAATGGAAGGTACGAATGCGAGGCTGCCAGGAAAGCAGACGTACCACAGTGGGTACTTGATGCTTTGGCAAAAGGTAAGCTGGCCCCATTCATCATCAATGCCCTGATACTAAGAAGTACCTTCCTCCGCGTTCAGGTGGAGAACATGCAGAGACCGAGCGCTCATAGCGCAGCTTTGCCCATCCGACAAGTTATCTATGGACTGCTCCTGAGGGTATGTCAAAATAATGAAGCTGCTTCTTCAAATAAGCAGACCCACGAGCTGCCCGTTGTATGTGAATTTGACAGATGCCAAAAGACAATTAAAAAAACATTTGTTCAAGCAGCAAGCCTACCCACAGATTTTTGTGATGATCGTTTTCCTTTGGACAAGTTAATAGAGGTAAATGGTTGTCACAACAGATCACGGTTAACAGTGTTTCACGAGTGACAAAAGTAGTTGGGACTCATGTTTGCCAGCTGGTCGCTAAATGTGATGTCTGAACTAAGCCACCTCAGTAAGTAACTACTTCCTACAGAGGTACCTGTGATATTTAAGAAGCTACATAGATTGTCTTTATCTCCTCTTCCTGCCTCCCTTCAAGTGTACCAAGATAAATGATATGAAAAGTTACTGTTTGTATATGTAGTACTCCCTAAATTTTCTATTCTAGGCCTTTATTTCATCCTATGGATTTTGTTACACTAATACTTGCTTTTATAATGATAGGAAGGAACTCAGTTTCATGTCACTTAGAAAAGTCCAATTTAACACTACAAAACTTACTTTGTATTTGATCAAGCTATGGATGTGTCAGAGCAATGTTCTGAAACAAAATCTGACCCATGCCTTTTTCTAAAAATCATCATTATTTCATGTGTGCATCTAGCAGCTGCCCAGCAGTTTTACCTGCCCCAGGTATGCTCCTGCTAAAGTGAACCCCTACTGCTTGCCAGACAGAGCAGAAGAGCACCTGAAAAACAGCTGGAACCAAAGGAAAGCTGTACTAGGCTAGTTCCCATCACCAGTAGGAATTCTGTATATTTAAATTCTAACGATTAAGACTGTAATTCTTGCCATGTTGGAAAGTAATCTCCCGTTCCCAAAGTTGCATAATAGGTTTTGTATGCAGTAATTTCTGCAACATGTAGAAATACAGTCTGTGTCTTTTAATTCTGCATAGTTAAGCCACATGCTCTATCCATTCTGGTGTTCAGATCAACTGTTATAACACGTTTCTGTGTGTGGCCAGTGCTGGATGTTTTTATCACTTGCTGGTGGCTATTTTGTAAAGGAACCGAGACTATCACTGCTACGCCCATTAAATGCTACAGACAGCTATGGATCCAAAGGCCTACATACAGGTTATTTTATGCAGGTTATTGGTACAGGCCTTTTAAACGAGCATTATGCAACACTTAAGGTTTTGAAAAATCATGTATTGGGATTATAAGAGACATTAATGACACCTTACGTTGACCTTGGTATGTGTGCTGTTTGTTTAATGGATTTGAGCTTCTGCTATTACAGCTTTCCTTACTAAATATATGGAAATTATCAATTGAACAGAAGGTTAAAAGAAGAAATGTTATTCTGCATTGAAAGTGCTCTAGACAAAACTGACTTCAGTTTCTCTTCTGCCATGGGGATGTCTGCCTGAGAGTAGGCAAAACAATCCTGATCAAGGTTTACAAAGCATTTGAATTATAATTGAACAGCCTGCTGCGATTCTACTGCATGCATGAAGTTAGGGGCACAGTTTATAACATTTAACTTCCAGAAGTTAAATTGCACAACAAAGAGGGAACATGTGCTAGGAATTAATACGCTGCAGGTGAAAAATGCAAGCTTCACACTTAGATTTCACTGTGATTATAGGTAAGCATGTTTTCAACATATTAAGAACAGAGATCACCATTACATCTTACAATGCAAGGATAACTTCTAAGAATGAAGGTTTTATATATATATATATGTATGTATGTTTTCCATAATTTTAATGCATTATGGTTACAAGATTTCCAAACAGTTATGGAATATATGGAATATATAAAGATATGAAGACTTTGAAACCTCTCAAAATCTCACTTCATGCAATTCTAAAAGATTACTTTTATCTTTCTACCTGGCATTTAATGGTGTAGTTTTTAAAGTTTTAAGTAATATTTAAAAAATATTTCCTGTTCGGAATATCTATGAAACTTAAATATTTTTTATCAAAAATCTGAAGTGCTAGCTAGTTTAACCAGATATGTATTTGCCTTTTGAAAACTGCTCACAACAAATAAAGTCTCTTACCTTTATTTTTCCACTCCAATTTTTAAATTTATTTTCAGATGTCCACGTCATGCCGTCAGATGCTTTTGCTAGAGACTCTAGGAGTGAAAATGAGTTTCCTAGAATCTATCCCAAATCACTTACAACTCCCTGTTGCTGTAACATGTTACTGGATACGTTGTTCAGAACCAAAAGTTAAGTTGCATCAATTAAAGGCTTTACTTCTAATGATAGTATCTGGAGAACTGCACAGGATAAACGATGATCCAGGTATGTCTCCAAAGAATACAGTTTCAGGTGTTCAGCTACTACAAAAATCTGTACCATAATTAATTTTTCCTGCTTACGGTGAGGTGTCCAAATTTAGATGAATTAGCACTGAATTACACTATATCCTGAGGTGTCACATTCTCCGCATTGATATGTGCAGAGAAATAGTGCTAACCCTCAATATAACATTTTATATAAGTAAAACAGTACTTTGCCACCTTGTAAAATTAATTTGCATTTATAAATGCTTTTCTTAGGACTAAATATTAATTTAGATATAAAAGTTACAAAAAATAAGCTTAACATCCTTGTGCATCCTACTATTGAAGCATTCCATTTTTTATTTTCCTCTGAGTTTTTCTCAAATCCTCTGTACTTAATAATGCTGAGTTGCCCGGGTACACTTTATCTACCTGTGAATTGCAAATTTGAAAGTACTAAATTATCACAGAAATTGCTTCAGTAATATTTATGCCTATTAGAGTTATGGTGACATGTGCTCCAGCAGTCCTTCATTTGATGGCAAAGATGATGCATGCTATGGTTATGCAGTTTCTTTAGGTTCTAGTTTATGGAAACCAGGCTGACAGGTTTCCAAGTGGGTTGGAGTGAGATGGGAAGCTTGTTTGGATTTGATCACACAGAATTACAGCTGCAACTGGATTGGGAAAGACCTCTGAGATAATCAAGTCCAACCTTGGTAATGGTAGACTTGATCCCCTCACAGCCCAGTCTGGCAAATTACCTAACAAACAGAATTCCTGACTTCACAATTCTCATGGATATTCATACTTGAATTTTTACACAATGTTATGTCTTAAAATTAAGTTTGACCCATTTGAAAACATTACTAATGCTTCCTGAATTAGAACCAGAGGTTTGAAGACCCTATACATAGCAGATATCTTTTGTACTGTTCACAGCAGAACATTTATTTCCATGTCATTTTTTATTTATAACCTATATCCCACAGTCTTACGTGCTGAAGATGACAGTATTGCATATAACGAATTTCTAAAATGGAAGCAAAAGAAATTGCAAAATAACGACTTTGATTTAGATGCTGCACACAGTTTTTGCCAGTGGCAGTGCTGTCTTCAGATGGGATTGTATCTCAACCAGCTACTTTGCACTCCTCTCTCTGAACCAGACCTAAGTAGGTAAGGATGTTTCAGAGATCTGCTTTCCACATAACCCCTGATGGAATATGTTCACATGTTGTTTTATTTTGTGTCAAACTCCTTTGGCCAGTTGTCCTACATTTGAACTCCCTTCTTTAAAGCAATTAATACAGAGAAAAATGTAGCATAGGTGTCCCTTAGGCTTGACTGTTGGATACTGTATGCATTTGTGTTGTTTCATTAAGCAACATGTTTCTGTACCTGTCAAAATGCAATTCTAAATGAAGATTCTCTCCTTCCTTTGAGCAGGCTTTACACTGGGACCCTTGTGCACAGACTGTATCAAGAGCTTAAATCAACACCTTCAGTGGAAAATCTGTTTATTTTATCTCCAAAAATGACTCGGCTTTATCTGCTTTTGTTAAATGCAGTGGAGTCAACTGTATCTCCAGAATTCTTTCAGAAGACAACCAAGACTAGATCAGACTCCTGTAAGAAGAAGAAAGCATCTAATAAGAAAAGAACAGCCACCAAGTGTGCAACACCAGAAAATCTGCATTTTTGCAGTGTTAATAGGTTTGCATCATTGGAAGTGGATGACTGAAAGCATTATTCCTGGAATAAATTCTAATGCCATGCCGATGAAAGAAATTACATTAAAATATGTGACCATATTGGAATTTGCTGTGCTGTTTTCACACAAGATCCTGATGCAATCTTTACCAAAAATCTTGCTTCAGGGGATTTTTTATTCACCTTTTGTAACTTACATTCATATAAAAGAGATGCTATATAAAAGCTGTGTTTTGTTTTTCTTTAAAGTATCAGTCTAATTGAAAATGAGAGCAAAGTTGTTCAGCATTTCAAAGCTGGACTAATTTTGAAGAATTCTTTTCCTGCACATTTATAGTTGGCTCTGCCCCATATCTCTGAACACTTCTCCTTTCCAAAAAATCCAGAAGTTTTGTTTGAGGAATACAGTGATTATAGTCTTACAGATGAGATTGAAATGGAAATTGCCAAGTTTAAAAATATTGTAAAATCAGCCTTTACACGTAGAGTGCTTGTACTTTGAGGGAGAGCTAGCTTTACTCAGTGACAACTGAGTATTATAGGTACTGACTTGTACTCAGGGACAAACTTCAGGTTCTATTCCTTCCAATGTGACATGGTTAAACAAAGGGTTACACACACACACAAAGCTGTCACATGGGAGCAAGTTTCTGAAGGTTTGCTAATTCCAAGTAATTGTCACAGTAATTATGTACAATCTTCTGCCATTAACAAACTGTTGTCACTCTTCTTTCTATAATCCCTTTATTAAAACAGCAGACTTGTTTTGACTCCCCTGATGTACACTAATTACTTGACAAACCCTTACTATCAACGTGGTAATACTGAAAAACAATTTATAATTAAAAAGCAAAATCCTACATCATCAGTATTTTTCAGTGCTTTGCATTAGCAAACTTTTCAGCATATTTAATCAATTTACATAAATGCTTTTCTTATAAAACTATTGGTTTTCCAGTGTCTTCCTCATGTAAAATCTAATTACTACATTTCTGTTTTTTTCTCAAGAATCCACATACCTTTTTTCTTACATTTAGGAAAATCATGATTTCCACCTTTCACGATTAAAGTGTTTCCATTACTTACCAGAATTCTAACTTGCTTCTTGCGTTGTCTGCTCAAGTTTTCAGTCCTGTTTATGCTCCCTATCACATCTGTTCACATGGAAGTAACTCACTAGATCTTGGGACTTACAGGAAAGATCTCTGACACCATGCAGCTGAATCTCGACACTGCCCTAATATAGTCAATAAGAAAATAATAAATCTATAAGATGTTACATTAATGAGAAAACTGGTTTTGAGATACAGTCTGTCATAGCAAGATTTGTTTCAGTACAAAAGCTGCTACTTGCTAAACTACCAGCAGATGGCAGCTACACTCAACCACACCGCAAGTTACTAGAACTAAGTAGATTTCTCTTTGCAGCAGCCTACAGCATCGCATCTCCATCAGACAATTTTAAATAAAAGTTGAAAGGGACTAAATTTAAAAATCTTGATTTTACTAACTAAAACTTAAATCTTTAATTGTCCAAATCATCCTCATCCATTATGATCCCATGTGTTTTATTTTACCAAGCTTGTAATTCCTTACAGTTCTTAATCATCAGAAATAGTCACATGTAAAATAAGTCCTAAGTATAAAAATACAGCCATGTTTGATTCCACTTTGTTAGTGATGTGAGAAGAGAGATCTTAATTTACTTTGAATCCCATTCTGAAAAACTGCTGTAGATCATAAAAATTCTTGAGACTTTCTGAGAAGTGGTATCTTCAATTAGACAGTTCAGAAGACTGGGATAAGATCAAATACTCCACTTTCAGATAAAAACACTGCTATGACCACACAACATTTTAAGAATACTTTTGAGAATGCTGACTCAATGATTAAGAATTACTGTACCGGAAATGTGTTCTCAATGCAGAATTCAGCTGTTCTTTGTTGCTGATGAAATGACTTACACCTCATTGCAAACACCAATCCTGTATGCTGAAGAAAATAATTACTGATTCTAGTGCTACTAGGCAGAATTTTAATCAAGTGTTAGTTTTCCTTTTTGACTCATTATAGGTTCTCCAACTTATTTGGAAGAAAAATAAAAAATAAAGGGCCTTTACTTATTAAAACGGAAACGTTCTTTATTCCATGTTTCAGTAAAAGCAAGTAAATTCCTTGGTTGTCGCCTATTTTCACCCCACAAGAAATACCTCCTCATTTTTGTGGAAAGTTCTCACTATTGATTCAACTGCTCTGCAGAAAAATCTCTCAAACGTGCTGTGAGGTGGTAATGAACCACAAGGAGAGCCAAATCAATGGCAATGGAATTCAGTCCAAGCAATTTTTACAAATAATGACATTGAGCTTGATTTATTACTTGTATTTCATCTTCCATTAGAAAACACAGCACCAAAACTTTTGGCATATTTAAACTGAATTGCATTCAATTAAATCCACCCCCAAGAAGGCAAAACTGTCCATAGGAGACTGACATTTTATTTCTTGTCTAGACTGACACACCTTATTCAGAAAGTAAGACTTGTGCTGGGAAAGGCATACTTCATAACTCCTTTGTTTAAAAACTAGACAACGACAATTCCAAGAGAAGACAACAATTTGGCATCATCTGCACTTCTGTACTTATCTAGACTTCTGGGGCTCCAAGATAAAGAGCAGTGCACAAAGCAGTCAAATCCCACCGAAGAATATCGACCACAAGTTAAGACTTACTATGTGAAAGGTATAGTTACTGTGCTTTCTCAAAACCGAAGTTTATTGAAGAGATTCTTCATCAGCATGCACAGTCAATCTGTACTATCTATCTTTATTGATGAATACTAAGGATCTTATTAATAAAGTGTTCTGAAATTGTACTGGAATACTTAACACCCTACAATATTGAAGAGCTACAGCCCCACTTGCCACAGACAGTTAACAACTGTCAAATCTGTTCAGCTTCGGAAAGGCAGAACTGATGTAAATAAGAAACTTCTGCTTGAAGACACAAAAGCATTTCTGTAAGAAGTCATCTTGTTCGGGCCCCACCAGCTCAGCAGTTCACTTAACAACCCACGGGAAGAGATGAGCACCACATGCTGGGGTCTTTGTCTTTACACAATCAGATCTCCAGCACATGGTTAGTCCAGGTAATATGTGCATATTGAGCAGGCCCAGGGGCAGGCAGAGCAATGGATGAATTGCATGTGTAAAGCAGTCTCAGTGGTGCACTCATGCCCTGATTCCTGACCAAGTCTGGGAATCTCCAAAGGCAAAAAGAAGAGAACAATTAAAACAACATATTAGCAGAAAAATTCATACAGCACTTGCCAAACTGCCAAACTGTTTTCCATGAACTCCCCTCATTCTGAGCATGGTATGTGGGGCAAGTCACAATGGTAAGAGCAGAAATATTCCAGTGCCTATTTCCAACAATTCCTCATCAACTGACAAGATAACAATCATGACAGCATGGTCCAGAGCCAATGCCACTGCCACACTTGCAGGCTACAGTGAGGAAAGATGCATATGCACATGTTTACAAGCAAAAGAGATACCACTGTGTCTTTGACTCCCTCTAGAGATCTCAGACATCCTCTTTTCAAGATTCCCTAGATGATAGTTCCTTGCATTTCCTCAAAGGATGATGAGAAGACACTGATGACAACAGCTACAAGACTATTTTGAGGAATAAAACTATTTCCAATTAGTGAATATGAGAGTATTCAGACATCGTAATAAATTAAAGATACTTTTAACACGTCAAGACACAAATCTATTATCATGCTTTTCTAGGCATAAAAGTAATTCCGTAGGTTAAAATTTAAAGTTACATTACCAATAAAAAGTTATTTTTATGAACAGGGTGGAAGAAGGAAGGAAAATGAAGCTTCTTTCAAAGAGGGGTGGGGGTTTTTTGCCACTAGAGTAAGGAGTATTGCATTAATTTTCTTATTCAGTACACTACAAATAATTTCAATAACTACTGTCTTATAATCACTCAACTGATCTAAGAGTCATATGTTAAAGGAAGTACGGAACGAGACATGAAACAAAGCCTGTATCTACAATTCTATCAAAACAAGCATGCTCATCTGGTGTAAAATGCCAGTATCTTTTAAAACAAAGAGACAACACACTTATAAGAAATGCAAACATTTACTTCAAATTGCAGTATAGGCTTTTCAATCACAGAAAAAGAAAAGAAAAACAGTGATCCAACAGCGGTCACATCCTGTGCAAAAAAAAAAAAACCAAAAAACCAAACTTGGAATACAAAAGAACTGTAGCACAAGGTACTTGAGCCGCTTACACATTGCAGGATAAAGTAAATAAATACAGTAGCTAGAATATGGCACTCTTGTGACAGACTCTAAACCCAGTGGAATGCCTCTGAAATATTTTTATCCTTGTATTAGTAGCAAAGTCCCACCACCAGAAAAGTAGAATAGTACAATGCTTTAAATAAAAACAAACTAAAATATTTATATCTAAGAGAAGGATTTTACACAGTTATATCTTTTAAGTGCAGAAAATGGGACTTGGGCTTAGATCTTTCTTTAAATTAATCCCTACCCCCACCCCCCACCCTGCAATACCATTCAATCTCAAAAGTAAATTTATGTTTGAGGAAAAATGTTACCAAAGTTGCATAATTTCATTTGTTACTTCCACAGCTGGAAGTTAAATTCTAAACAGTCTTGACACATGAAGTTCGTCATTAGCCAGTGAAACAAAGGACTTGTCAAAAGCCCTCAGGATTTCTTTATCCTCCAAATATTGTTTTGCTTTCTCCTACATCTTTAGACAGCAATCGCTAAGTTTGCAAACAAAAGAATGCAATATGCATCATACATCAAGAAAAGACGAAGTTGACGAAGAAGAACTTCCACGTTTCTGGATCTTTTCCTTGCTTCTTTCAAACTTCTTTATTATCTCAGTCACTATGCACACAGAGGAAGTGAGTCCCAGAAGAAACAGTAAATCTGGAAGAGATAATTAGCCTTTTTTAAAATTGCTATTTAAGGCTGAGGAAAGACGTAGAAAAGAACAAGACTTTCAAATTTTCTCCCAATCACTGGGTAAGTTCAGGAGAAATGAAACAAGATTCAACGTTTTGCAGGAACTGAAGACTGACATGCATAGTTTATGCACAAACCATAAGTACAGGCATGATATTACAAGCTTTTAAAGTATTTCATAACCTTATTTTTATTATTATTATTTTATTATTAACTTAATTCTGAAAAAAATTAACATAATCAGAAATTATGCTACAATAAAAAGAATTATGAAAATACATGTATTTCATTACAACAATTTAACTGCAGAAAACCATAAAAGTAATAAACCTAAGTCGTAATGAGTCCAACACCATTATGTATCTATAGCTTCTTAAAATCCCCATGTTTATTTACCCTATGACAATGCAGTTGATAATAACGGATGGGGATTTCTAAATAAGGGGTTTATATTCGGAGAAAAAACTTGTGACACAGCAAAATTAACGGTGCTCAAAAAAACTACAAAGCATATAACGTTGCCTGCAACAAAATTTATATTAAAAAGCCCATTATAAATAAGCAGCTAAAAATTTAAGAACACAGTGATCAGTTGGGTACTATATGCATTTAAATCATGGTTCCCAAAGAAAATATCTAAAAGGATTTAAAAAAAAAAACAAAAAACCAAAAACAAAAAGCAAGAAAACCCCAAACCAATGAAACAAGCAAACCCCAAAAAACCCCCCACACAAACCAACAAGAGTCAGCAGAATTTGTATTCCTGTTGTATGCAAACAGCCAGAAAGTGCTCCAATCACCTAACACATTTATAAATTAATTCTTAATGTACAGTTTTGAAAAGGGAACTGTTCTTACCCAAGACACTCAAGCTCTCTGTTTGAAAAACCTTCTGAAGTGGAGGAAAGTAAATGACCAATAACTGCCCCATTATAGACCCAAGGACAGCATAGCAGAACATTTTGTTACTGCAAAGTCCAATCTCAAACACAGATTTTGTCTGTAAAAAAAGTAATATGTTACACTGTACATGTAATCTTAATTATCTTGACAAGAAAATAATTTGTAATTACAATTTCTTTTCATCCAGACTTTTAGAAAAAAATGTAAAATACTATTGTTGACCTCTTAGTTAAACCAGAACAAGTTCTTGAACAGGTTAATTGCATTTTCTCCCTGGTAAACAGAGTACAAGTCTTGTCTTCATAGTCAACAACTTGCATATTGAGCTCACTTTTCTGCAACTACAGTGCATTAGAAAAAGGTTCCCCCTATACTAGAAGGAAGGTTTTTTTGGTGGTCTGACAATTCTTATCAGAAAACAGACTGCAAATTCAGAGTAAATGTAGTAATGTATACTAGCACAAAATTTCAGACTTTCCTTAAAACAAAAAAATATAGAGAGAACAGTTTAAAAAAAATTTTCCTTGGACTATGGTTTAGGATTATAAAATATAAACTATAAAAGCTAAGGCCTTCAAGAAATTTCAGATTCTGATAAGGTAAGAAAACCCACCAAGTCTACACAACACTATAAAGAACCATAACACTTCAGCTTTTAATAACAATTTCCTTGCTTCTGTCAGGACAGAAGCATTACTACTAGCTCTGCACAATGTAAACAAATTAAGTAACCTACCTTATCTGTAATTTAAGAAGTCCTACCTACTAAATACATGAAACTCTGAAGCTTAATAGCAGATGTGAAGTAAATCTACAGGAGAACATTTGAAACAAACATAGCAAGATCTTCCCTCAAAGAAAGTTGTGCATATTGTGTAAATACTGTGTAAATGGACAATAAGAATCACTTACCTGAGATCTAGAACTCAAAGCATTGAACATATCAAAAAATACAAAACAGGTGAAAGTCATGGTTGTATCTCGAGGTGTTATTACATTGTCTCTTAACTGCCAACAAAAGAAAATTAAATGGCTTTAGCATGCTTTATATCTGCCACAATTAAACAAAGTTATTACAGTAATTCAAGTTCTACTGGCTAGGAAATTAAAACAAAAGTGACTTGTTTGCTCCAAGTTGATTTAATAAATCATACAGCAAAAATTACACACTTGTAACTTATAACAATTTGTAATTCTGAACTATGATTAAATGAAGTCTCATGGCCAACATTTATGCAAGCACATAGAATAGCAAGAATTCTATGATGCTCTATCAAAAGTTCAAACAACATTTTTCTCTACTGGGAAAAGTCAAATGGTTGTTTCATAACAGTCTGGCTAGAAGATTTGTACAATTACTTCATATGGGCCAAAGTTTGGGACCTGGAAAAGTCTGTGTTAAACTAGAGATTGGGGAATAAAACTGTGTTTCTCATTTCAACAACTGTTTTGAAAATCTTCCTCTTTAATCTGCTAGTATTAAATAAGCCTGGGCAAAAATTACAACTAGGTTCACATTAATTCTGAATTCTAAGTGCTGATATAAAAAGGATTGCTTTCAAATTAGGTTGTTATTGCTTAAGTTTTGCACTTTTGTCATACCTCTCTCCAGAAGACGAACAGTGTTCCGCACACGATAATTATTGATGAAACCAGGATTTTAACAATCAGGTTTTTGGTCAAAATGCTGTCCTTCAAATTTCTTGGAGGCTTTCGAATAATATCTTTATCCACAGGCTCCACCCCAAGGCTTACAATTAAAAGAATATCTTACATTTTTATCATCATAAAAATAATTCACGGCTTCTAACTAGATTTTCTGAGTTGGAAGAAAGAGGATTTATTACTATTTCCACTCCATATCTCCCACCACCATCTACCTGCAGTGAAGAGGGTCAGAGGAAGACCCCAGAGGGAAGCCAAAACCCTGCCTGCAAGTTTCATGGGCATATCCACCAATCTTTGGGTATCCCTGCTGCCCCCATAATATTGTTAGTCACTAAAGCAAACCAAATGGAATTAACATAGAACCACACTGCAAACATTGTAATTCAAAGAAAAAGTTTGCTATTTCATAAACATTTCACTGAAGGTTAACACTTTACAGTTTCCTTTATGAGCAACCATTTTCCTTACTGAAATAAAAGGGCTACAGAACATAATGGAATTTAAAGTAATTACTTACCTTTGAGCTGGAGGTCCATCCATAATAATATTGATCCATAAGATCTGCATGGCATTGAGAGGATTAGGAAAGTTCATTAATGTAGCCAGTGAGATTAAAGTCAGTGCTGCTATACTCCTGTTGAAAGAATTCATTTTTATAACTGTCAGCATGGAACATTTCTGAAGATCCACTGATAACTGCTTTGTAATCAACACTTCAACTGTTTAAGAGTAGACACAGATTTTGACAGTGTGAATCATGACTGACATAAGCCAAACTTTAAAGGTAGAGCATGAAATCCTTTAGAATACTCATCCTGATACAGTCCATTTTTAAACCAGCATTGTTCTGGCAATAAAAAGGTAGGAAATTTGCATCTCTAAACCTCCCAAACTTTTAGATAACATTCAGAGTTATCACTCACCTTCACCTAATTGATTTTTTTTTACTGGGGAACTGGGTGCTATATTTTTATTTTGCCAGAAGCAGAACTTGTAAACATGGTTTTGAAAAACAAACTGCTTTTACGCTTCTGATGTAAACAAAATCACTTTGTGCACCTGTCACTAGTTGGACTGATCAGTCAAGGCAAGGTACTACCCAAGCTCCCTAAAAATACCTACACCACTCATCATTAGTAGCAAGATGAGAAGGCTGGGTGAAAGACTGAAAAACAGATTAGCTGGCTGCAAGCTTGGTATTAGAAACCTCTGTAAACAAGTAAGCACTAATTGCTCTCAGTGCAAGATTAAGTGGTTTCATAAACAACAAGAAGAGAGCAAGGCTTTTCATAATTCCAAATTTAGCAGTCTACTGAACCTTATTATGCTCTCCCTGCAAAGAGGGACAGAAAAAAACAAAGGGCAACTTACTCATCAAAAACCTGAGACTACCATTCCCAAGACTAACAGGCAAGCACACTTTCCCAGAATATTTAGACTTAATTATTTTTCAGAAGCAGATTTCTAAACACTAGTCAAGGCTGGAGATATATGCCACTTCTTTTAAGTTTTATGCAGGTAAAGAAGTTGGTATTTTCTGGGGTTTGTTGTGAGTTTTTGTTGAGGATTTATTTTTTTCTTTTGGGTATTATTTGGGTGGGGCTATTTGTTATTTGTAGGTTGAGGGGGTTGTTTTGGTTTTCTTTCGGGGTTTATGTTTTGATTCTTTGTTGTTTTTTTTTAATTTCTGCAACTTTCAGACCACCCTGAAATGCCATAAAGTACATGAACAACATGGTGAAGAGAAAAGCAATGTTCCTGAATCCAGACTCAATAAGATAAATTTTTTAAACTAAGGCTTAATCTCTTGTCTTACATACACATTACATAACTAGCATATGGATCCTTATACGCAAGAAAAGGAAGTCAGCTTTGTATAGCTAACTCATTCCACAAACCAGTGTATGGATTACAGAAAAATTAACCTCCTGTTTCCCTGGTTTCCTCCTTTTGAATACATGTTCTGGTTAAGGAGGGACTGACTACGAGCTTCTCCTTTAAAACAGAGACCCAAAGGGAGCTATGCTGTTTCTTTCTATCCTTTCAGTAACTGACTTTACACACCTTAACAGGACACCTTAACTGTGACAAAGTTAGATCTCTGTTTATTGCTCTGTCTTCTAGTTGTTTCAAAATGTAACAAGCCACCAAACACAAAAAAACTCAAAAGCACAGCGTAGCAGCATCCTCCATGACATTTAAAATATTGACATGAAGCACATCTGCTTCACGATCCTTTGATTCATTCACAACTTGGTTAGAAACTTCTGATATTGACAAATTTTCTAACTTACGTGCTCAGTTGAAATCTAACAAAATTTTTTATGTTATTATAAATTCCTTTACCCTCTTCAATTGCAGACCTGCAATTAAAAAGAAAGATTACATCAAAAGATGAATAAAACTGTTGCCAAAAAAAAGTTAAAGCAAAAAAGCTACTAATTTAAACAGCAACAAAAATAGCAGGAAACAAGTGGAGTTGATGTTCTTATAACGTTGGCGTTCATTGTTTTTCAACTTGACTATGAGAACCCAAATCATTCTCTGATTGTGACTAATCACAAGTTATTTTTCCAGCTGTTAAACTTTCAAAATGAAAGATTATTAGTAAAATTGCCTCCTTGTTCAAAATTCATCATCATCCTTGATGAGAGCTTCCAATTCAAGTCAGAAAATGTAAAAAAAAAAAAAACGAAAAAACCACTAACAACTCCACACACATACTTTAAAAGAACCACAGAAATACAGCATGACTTTAGAAGACCATGTATTCTTACTGCCCCAGAATGACATATATACAGATCATCATCTTAACCCCTAGCATGTGTCACAACTTGCCTATCACATTATCACAATTACTGCAGTGAGAAAGAATTTTCTAATACCCAAATCAAGCCTACTTTACTGCAAATAAAACTGATTTTTTTCTTCTATTCCCCCAATAGCCAAGAACAACAATTCATCAGTATTCCTCCTGTAACTTTTAAGATAAAAACATTAAAGGGGGTGGAGGAGGATGTAAAACCATGGAAGTTCACACCTTTTTTTTCTTCTTAGCATTCATCACTCTTCTCGCTTTCCTATTGAGAACCTTCCTGATGAAGGGAGCAAAACTGGATAAAGCATTCCAGCAAAAGCCTCATTAAGCCCACACATCCTTCCTATGTAGTCTTCTATGCTAAAATGATTCCCTTCTCTCTTTTGTTTGTGCATAACAGCACACTGCAGTTGGCTGAATTAGTATAGGAACCTTTTAACTCTCAGATCACCCTTTAACATACTGCTAACTAGGTAGATTTTCTTATATTGTACTTCTACATTTCACTTCTTCCCAAGGGTTAAGTGTCATAGTTCAAAACTGAAGTGTTCTGAGATTGATGCAAAATTTCTAAATGGAGGCTATCTTGCTAGACAGCAGTCCAGATCTGTCAACAATTGCCAACTTCAAAAGTCAGATGAATTAAAGTCAAAATAGGATAAGTTTAGCTGAGCTCTTTTTGAAGTACACCAAACAAAAAAAGTGAACAAGTACAAACAGCTGGTTACCAGAAGCTGATAATCTATTTTCACCTGTGATATATAAATAGTTCATAGTCTTTTTCTTTTCTGCAACACCACAACATTTAAGAGTTGAAAACGAACACAGAACTATGTAAATTTTTTAAATCTTGAGTGGAATGCTCTGTCATCTTTTCATAAATTTTATCCTTCTGAAGTAAGAAATTAAATGAAGATGAATTCTACTGACAGCTAATAGACTCACAATTTTACTCCAGTTATGTTTCCAAATATGCTACTTCTGTAATTCCACTTGCAGTAGTAGAAATACAGGTTCCTTTTTATAACACATACATGCACAGCCTCCTTTGTTACTTACATCTGATCTATGTACGAGTCCAAAGTAGAAAAAGGTCTAAACAGGTAAATATACGCTTATATTATTATAAACATAAAAAAACCCACAGAAATGCTTAGTTGCCCATTGCAGTATTATGTCCCCACATCTTTTTTTTAATGGGATAATACAGGTGATTAACATAAAGATAATTCTCCTCACTTAGTGGAAATCTCATTTACAGTTGCTACACTTACAAGTTTGGAGAACTTCTGTTGGTTTTAACCCAGGCAACATCTCATTAAAACTATGCAGTACCAGATATGTACATAAAGGGCACCTACATTATTGTCTGAAAATCATCATCCACGAGGATCATATCTGCTGCCTCTTTACAAACATCTGTTCCAGTTTGTCCCATTGCTACACCAATATCTGCAGCCTTCAGAGCAACAGCATCATTCACTCCATCTCCTGTCATAGCTACTACGGCACCATTATTTTGCAGGGACTGAGGAAAGGGAGAAGAGCTTAAATCAGGGATTGAAATAACCCATCCTATAAAATCATTCTAGATACAAGGTTTGTGTCATTGCCTGCCCTCCCCCATTTCTTATAATTGCATCATAACCTCCTAAAGAAAAAGCTGCAGGTTTTCTTCTAATTAATTTTTATACAAGATTTCAGGCTAAACTTCAGTTCATATATTCAGATAGTCTAAATTTCAAAGCCAGGGTATATAAAATTTGCCTTTAAGGAAAAGCAAAAAACTCCAGAGAAAGAAAGAAGACGTATTTATGTTTTAACATTATCAACCGCTTATAAGTTTTCATGTATTCCAGCTGTCTCAGTGTTCTGACTTTCTTTCTCCTTTTTGTTACTTTTTTGATTGTACCAATTGTTATATTGAGTACGTCCCTCTTTGCTACCTTCTTTTGTTAACTTCTGTATAGAAGCACTGCCACAGACACGGCTTAAAATTCATGCCCTTTTATCTTGTCTGAGAGGAATCAGATATATGATTCTTTCAAGTTCCCAGTCAATTCAACTGCAATGTGACATAAAATCTCGATCAATTCTCAGCTCCCTCCACAGAAGAAAGCACAGTGTTGCCTACCAGTAGCTGCCTATTCCTTACGGGCACTATGCACTTTTCTAGGTAATATTTTCAAACATACTTCACTTTCAAAGCAGATGCATTTCTGATTTCATCTTGACACACTGTAGCACATTATAATTCAAGTAAAGGCACCACAGGCAATACTCATAGCAACAGTCCAGGATTTGAGCCTCTATGAGACGTACCTTTATAATTTTCAATTTATGTCGGGGACTGGCTCTGTAAAATACTGCAACCTGTTAAAAGCACAAAGAAGAAACGGTGAAAATTTGAGAAATGTAAAGAATCGCACTGGATTTTATAAAACTAGAGGATAAAAAAATACTATCAAGGGCCAACTGTATTCTTTTTAGCTATAAAGTTGAAGTACCAGTGAGCTGTTTTTTTAATTGAGTGAAATCCTTAATTCCAGATAAGATTCTAAGTGTGTTCTGGTAAACAAATTTGCTGCTACTTATTTCAGGACAGAATATGCAATTTAGAAACCTTCTAAAATAATGAATTAACTGAGCTACAATAGCTGCTGGCCTTCCTGACTAAATTCACACAGGCAATTGCCACGCCGACTCTACAATTAATGTCCTTTTCTCTTGTCAGGACTAGTGGCACGTTATTCAGTATATTTCAACTTTACCAGTTTCTGTATCATAATATTAACAATTGACGTTTCATAGCTAATTAATAAAGATTCCAGATTAGAAGAAATAATTTTCAGATTTTTCTTGGTCTCTTGATTTCTCTGTAAATTGAAATTTGAGCACATGGAATTTAGTTTTCCATAAACTCCATACAGTTAGTATTTTTCCTTTTCAAAAAGCCTAACAAGAAGTCAGAGTTCTCAATAGTCACTTTAGATTCATACAGATATCAATCTTATTAGTTGATTTTAATTAGTTCCTAATAAGACTTTAAGTAAACATCTCAAAAAGAAATTGAGTCTCGGGTCAAACATGCCTCAGTAAATTTGCAGTAATTTCAGTTATTTAATGTGGAGAGCCCTTAAGAACAAGTATTGCCAAATAAACTAAAAATTACTACTTGCCACACAATTCTTTTTTTCCCAAGTTTCTGTGAGTCACTAAGGAAAGACAAGTAGCTGACAGCACACTTCTTGATTGTAAATATTGGCTTTTGGCTTGTTCATATCAGACTTAAGCATGCTGCAGTCTAATTTTGCAGTCTTTTGCAAACAGAGCAGCATTTTGATGCATAAATTTCGCAACATAGCTAAACCTGAACTTCAATAGAACTTGGTTATGCCTTCACATTTACAACTTTGACATTGGTTAATCCATTTAGTTATTTAATAACTAAATAGTATTAAGCAGTAACTTAATAAATAGACCCTTTCAAAATTCTCAACCAGTGACCTCAGATCAATTAAAATCATTAAAAACACAGACAGCTCCTCTTACAAATTACAAAACAATGGACTGTCTGAACATGCAGACTGTAAGGTTATATATATATATAGTTTTTAATATATATATATATGAGCTGGGTTACTTAGGAATAAAATAGTCTAATAATACAAAAAGGTGATGTTCACTGAGAGGTAGCAAAATGAACATTCCGATAAAGATATTGAATCATTGAAAGAGACAAAAATAATAAAAACTCACTAAAAAGATAACTAAGTTGAAAGAAATAAATTTTCATATTGTCATATGTCACACCAAAAGATACTTATTAGAACAATATTATCTGCATCTCGGAAGTTATGCTTTAGCTTTCCACAGAACAAAAGCATTTCTCAATATATAAATGTACCTTTTACTGCATTTCAGTAAGTAGTATATCAAAACAAACCTTTGGTGTTATTTGAGAAAGCTGTTGAATATCCAAATCATCTATCTCTTCTCCAGATATTGCCTGTGAATTTTTGGAATACAACCCTAGTCGGCTAGCTGTAAATAAGTAATATAAAAGACATATTATAATAATTTATCCATTTAAGATGTTAAATATCCAGTTATATTTTTTTCATCCTAATATTTTCCGCAGAAGATCAGACCATCTTACTACATTATTGATTCAGTACATTGGAGTAAATTACCTGAACTCCTGAGTAACAAAAACATGCTACAAAGTCTATTCTAATCAGATATTTGCTTAGTCTTTTTAGGTCTAAAGGTTTGTAGCTCATTCTGTTAGGTGTCATATAAACAAACACAAAGGCTCAGTACTCTCAAAGAATTCACAGTTCAAAAACAACAAGACAGAAAATGAAAAATAACATTGGGGAGACAAGTCAAAAAAAACCTCTGAGAAAGTACTGCTAATTTGGGGGTATACTTTTTATGTGCATATTCAACTGTTTGTTCACCATCCTGTTTGTAAAGAATTCACATTCTGGCTAAAGTGCTTGTACTTTAATGTACTACATTGCAAAAAGAAGTTGTTTGTTTAAATATTTATAATACTTGAATAGTATTTAAGCTTCAAACTTAGTTGTATGGACAAAACTGTACTGGACAGCATTAAAGTGCCATAGATCAATATTCCTTGTCACTGGCTATTTTAGTTCCTCCCCATAGCCACGACGCAGGTATCCAAAGCTGAGTGTAAGGAAGGTGGTGTTGAAGGTGTCAGAATCAGAAATCAACTATATGCTATAACAAAATACAGTAAGAAAATACATAGCTTCAAAAAGCAAATGTTATATTAACCAAATTAGAGAAATTACAGTTAAAGAAGAAACCAAAGTACCACTTCAGGCTAGGGTGTTGGGTTTTTTGATTTTTTCTCTCCTGCTATTTCCACTGTGCCATACATTAACCTAATATACAAAATTCACAAACATTAAAGACTTAATACTCACACTTCACAACTATTAGCTAAACAGAAAAAAAGTAAAAAATGAAAGGAAGTGGAGTATTCATACCAATGGCAACTGCAGTTTCCTGTGAATCTCCAGTAACCATTTTTATTGCAACTCCTGATGTGATCAGTGTAGTAACAGCTTCTTTTACACCAGTCCGCGGAGGATCAATTATTCCCACAAGTCCCAAAAAAGTCAGCTGTCCTAACTCAGGACCAGAAGCTAAGGCCAGAACTTTTAGGAAACAAACAAAAAAAGAATGTTACGATTTGAAAGTAACATTTACACAGCATTTAAAACAACTGTTTCAAATTAGTAGGCCAGCATAAAGCAAAAGGGTGGCAATTGCAATTTTCCTCTTTTTAGAACCTTGGTAGCAACATATGTTGAATATTCAAAATAGCCTACTTATATGCCTGTCTTTTAGAGTAGTCTTCTTACCAAACAGTTGTATTCCAGGTTTTAAAGATAACTTTCCTATTCGTTCTCAGCTGAAAGAGTTTATACTTCCACTGTGTGTAAAGAGAACAGCATCTAGCTTTGTGCTTTCTTTGTACATTTCTTTTATGCACAAGGATGAAAGGGAGGATTGGTTAATGTATTTCTTTTCTGTTTTGGCGTTTTTTCCTTTTATAGAGGCAGATTTCATTGAGTACATGCTGAATATTTTCTGGAATGCCTTTTACAGTAGGATTCTTAATTCAAATAGATTTAAGTGACATTAGAGTTGCAAGGAAAAAGCAAGTTCACTTTTCTCAAAACATTACCCTAGATTTTTGTTTGACAGACAGGAAGAATGACTGTCTGAACAAAACAACACAAGGAGATGCCCCTCCTAGCATATACTCTCAGATTCTAATAATTTGCATCTTAGAAATTTCCTGAACCACAGAATATCCACACCTTGTGGAAAAAAAAAAGCTGTGTATGGACTTAACAGCCTAGAGTTCTCTTTACAGAGGCCAAAGAAAACCAGTCATGTATAATCCTGGTCCCAAATCAACTCCTGACATCATTTTCTGAAAAATATTTTCTGTTATATTTAAAATCTTACACAGCTTGTTAACATAGAAGATAATCATAACAGCATCTTCTGACCTGCAATCAGTTGTGCTAGCCTAACTCATGAAGGTGGAAAGAGCCAAAGTAATAGAAAAATAAACACATTCATGTTCAAAAAAGTCCACAGACATCTATAATAAGGTATGGAAGCTATTAAGTAGCAATTTACCATTCAGTTATGGTCATATGCATGACAGGAACCAACAGTGCCTTTTCTCACCCTTTGCAGTTTAATCACGTTATTATACAGGCCTAAAAACTAAACAAACCAGTGGCACTTACTGAATAAAAAAAAAAGATCCTAGTGTTTTTGGCTGCTCGTTTGTTGTTGTTTTTTTTTAAACAGTAAGCAGTGTCATTTGAAAAAAAAATAAATTGTTGTTTTGAGACACTGAAACAGTCTTACCTCTAAGTCCTGCAGAGCCCATAGATGTCTTCTCTTGCTGGTATTGCTCTCTCTGTTGCTGAACAAGAGGTAGGGTCTGTCCCTTACAGTTATACGATGTACAGTACCTAATGACTTGTTCATAAGCACCTTTCATAAAGCAAACTTCAGGTTTGTCCTGAAAGGAAAAAGAATTGTTGTGTGCACACGTGTGTATATATAAGGACACACGCATAAGTACATACACACATGGACACATAAGAATGGCATATCTGTACTTTTACTTAGAGTCTTCAGAACATAACTAAAATCAACCTTGCAAACATAAATTCTGTTCTTTTCAGTATCTCTACACAGTGTTTGTTCAAGAGCAGTAATGTCAAAAGAGCAAAGCTAACAATCAATATCTCATTTCAGTAGACATAAGGCACACTAGACACAGTCACAGTGCAGACTAAAGAGGCCACGCAAAGTCACTTTACAGACTAAAGAGGTCATGTGAAGGACACAAGTTAAACCTACACAGAACATTAGATCTGAAAGACCTTTAGCTCATTGTCGGACCAGCTGCACAGGTAAATAAACATCACCTGCATCCTTGTACCAGGCCTAACAACTCTAATATCTTCCAGATAGCCATCTAGCCTTGATATGATGATATCAAGAGACTGAGAGTCCACCACCTAGCTCAAACACTTAACTCCAATGCTAAATCAACTCATTCCTTCCCTTCCCCCATTTTCCATTAAGAACTGCTACCTCAGCTCAATTTCCAATCACTGATCACTCACCTTCTCTTCAGTTGAACTAAAAAGCATTTTTCAATATATCTATTTTCTCCCTGTGAAGGTATTTATGCACAGTAGTCAAGTTATTTCAATCTTTCGTGATAAGCTTAAGTGATAGAGCTCCAAGTTTCTAAACCCACTGTATTTTCTTAGCCTTCAAATTAGTTTATGCTCCCTTTAAATCTGTTACCAATTTTTCAACAATCTTATAAAATTGCTGATTCCAAAACACAGACACAGTAAATCCTTATAAGATTAAAATCTTATACCAATTCCTGCTCACCACTCTTTATACAGACATGAATCATCAACCATATAATCCATATAAATAAAAGGAGTCACATGCTTCGCTCCCAAAGCAAAGATTTTGCTGTGATACTTGAACACTGTCAGCAAGCCTGTTTTTGGTCAGAAGTACTAGGAAATTTTCCATAAATCCAATATAAAGTCTGCTGTTGCACATAGTGTCTAGAAGGCTCCAGTCATCAGACTGGCAGAGATTATGTCAATACTTGTAACAAAAACATTCAGATTGGTCTAAATGAAACATGAAATCAAGTATGTATTGGAAAGTACCAGAAGACAGAAAAATAGGTTAAATAAATTGTACTATAATCCAGGATAAAATTTCTCAACACTGTGGACATGAGGTCTGCATCAAAACCAGAAACTCTGTTTTCAAACAAAAGAAATTTTACTACTGAACATCAATGCATATTCTTGTTTTTAATTCATTATGTATCTAAGCAGCACTGAAACAGCAGAAGATTGGCAGAATTGCTTTAGATGTTTGAGGAGGGAAAAGGAAGAAAAAACAGCCAGGTCTACATTCAAGGCATCAGCTTTCAATATACTTTAAATAATTTCCCGGTATACCTTTTAAAGAAATAATTTCTTGCTATTCCTTATCTCCACTTCAGAGCTTGAAACTAAAGCTAGTGTCTTTTATCAAACCCTATTTCCAGGACTGTGCACTACTGCCAGCTTGCCATAACTTCTGAAGGGAAAAATTAGGATATTAATCAAAGTAGATAAACGTTCCACAAAGCCAGTGTACAAGGAAATCGTCATTGAAGTTTACCTGCTGTGTTCTGTGAATGCATTTTACAGCCATCCATTTTTGTTCTGAGCTGAAGGGATATTCAGCCTTCCTTATGTAGTCTTCCTGGAGCCCATCTAAACCCATCTGTATAAAACAGAAGTACCACCACAATGTCAGGACCTTTTCTTTTCGAACAGGTGTGCAATTTGTTGACTTGTTGAGACACCTCAGCTAACAAACATCACATCGTTAAAACCAGTTTCATCTCCAAAGTCGCTTTTGTGTACACTATTCCAATTTAGATAGGCTTTTGACAAACCAACAGTGAAAGCACCTACAAGCTTCTTTCAGGCTTCAGCATGAGTCAGACCATTTAACACTATTTCTTATCTTTGATCCAAAGATAAGTCTCGCAATGGCTAGCAACATAAGTTCCTGGTTTGACAAAAAATGTCTATCACCCTAATGCATTTTTTTTAAAATACCTTCTATATAATTTCTCTGCTAGAAGTGCCTACAAAATTGTAACACAAGACTATGGCAAAAAGTCTGGAGAAGGCAAGACTCTGATTTGAAGTTTGGATGACCAAATCTGAAATGACTTTTTTTTTTAGTGATCAGGATCACCCAAGCATTTAAACTGAAACTAACCATGAAGACTCCAGACAAAATGCATTTCATTTCAAATGCTATTCTGCTCCCAGCCCTGATGCAATTCGCTGCATTCCATACTCTACCCTTAACCTACTCCAAGGGAAAATGCCAATTCAAGAAGATGGAAAAACAGTAGCCCGCTATAAACCACTCTTAGTACTTACAGAGCTTCAGCCCCATCACTACCTCCCTTTCCAGCAACAGATGTGAAAGATTCCTGTTCTTTTCAGTTTCTACACACTTGTCAAAATAACATCGCTCTTGTCCTTTCCAGTCAAAGACTGGGGACTTAAAATGATGTCTCAGCAAAAATATAGTTACAACTTATGCCTGAGTTACGCAGGGAAAGACTGTCATACGTTCATCTTCTTAAGTTCATTCACCATCACAGACAAAAAAAAAAAAATCAAGTGCTAAATCAAGTGCCTTGTCATATCTCTCAGTAGCTGTAATGGGTGTGTCACAACATTATACAGAAGAAAAAAAAAATAAAAAGGAACAACACCCTCCATCCTTCCCCCCACCAAAAAAACCCAAACATTTCAGCACAGTGTCCACAATTCAAACTAGCTGCGCTCTGCACTTGAAGGGAGCTATAAATGCTGCAGGTACCTATACATCAGTTATCAGCTTCTCACTGCTTCTGATGAGAAGTAGGAAAGAGACATCACAATCAACATTCAATAGGTAAATTAGTTTGTGGCAGGTAAAAAGACAGTATTAACTGCAAGAAGATCAAAATAGAGTTTTTACTTCAGTCCTAAGTATTTTTTTATTATCCATTAGAACACCCAAGATTTATAACAAAGAAACATAGGAGATGAGCAGCTGCAATACAAATCTAGGAGACCCAAAGGAAAAGAAAATGAGAAAAACGAAACCACAACTTATTTCTACACACTTCCCACCTGCTATGAATCCAAAAAACATCATCAGGTACTCACCTTCATAGCAAGTGCAATTAAAGCCCCTTCTGTTGGCTTCCCCATCAATGTGTTGTTTCTAATCAAAGCGTCATTGCACACGCAACCAGCCTAAAAGTTGAGGAAGGAAAGGGGAAAACAACACAAAGTAAACACCATACAAAGTTCTTGTGCTACATCGTCAATTAAAACTCACCTCTCTGCGCCAAGATCTTACCTCAACAATTTTGCTAATGGATGGGTTGTTATAACCATGAATAACCTCACCATCGAGCATCACTTCTCCAAATCTGTTATAACCTACTCCAGTAACCTGCAAAACAAGCAGCCAAACTATAAACTACAAAAAATTTTTAAAAAGCCATTCATAATGACTGATTTTACTCAGTGTGCATGGATTCTTCTTACTCAGCTTCTAATGCAGCAACACTCTTGAGTTCAATGAAATATATTAGAGACTAATTTTTTAACAAGTATCAATTTTATTCCTTAGCATAAATAAATGTACCGTATATTGCTTCCTTACAGTATTAGGCATGCTTTCTTTCTTCTTTCCCTTTCTTTTGCTGTCTAATTTTTGTCTCCTATTCATCTTTACCCTGGTTAATAATGCATACTCCCTGCAGGGGAATGGAAGTATAGAGCAGAGTCCCACTTTCATTCAGTAAGAAGAAAAAAAAAAAAGTCAGTTGAACAGCCTCTCAGTTGAGACTTCAGGAAAGCGTTAAAACCAGTAAAATTGTATTTTTAGTGCATAAAAACCAGGCATCCCACTAGGATCCTAAAAAAAGTTTTCCTGTCTACAGCATTAACAGCTAATATGTTTCAGAGCCATTTCAAGTTCTTTTTCCATTAGGATAAAGGAGCTGATTTGACTCAGATACAACTGTGCTAGTAGTAAAAGAAAAGCAGTTACAGTATTCCTACACTATTCTAACAATAAAAAAAATAGCTATCAGGATATATAAGAAAACATAGATAAATAATAGGAAACAGTAAGAAAAAATGCCAGTATTTATGCTTACAAAAGAAAACAAGACCATCTATTAACTGTACTGTGGAAACAAAACCTCATCAAGGAGTTAGAGAATTCAATAACTTATTTAAAATGCTCCCAGTTCCACACCTCACTGTTTTTCCACTCTGCTGCTTTTGCTTCTCTTTTATGCAATTACTTCAACTCCCCAAACTCAACAACCACTCTTTCATGTCCTACTCCTACTTCCAACTCCATCTATTATTAAAAAAAAAAGAATGATAGTACATATTCAATATGAAGGATTCACACAATAAACTGTCTTTTAGCCAAAAGCTAGATATCCACATTTTAAATGTTTGTAACGTAAATTTTATTTTTATGCACCTGAAACAGTAAAATAGCCTCAACTTTCTACACTGAAGAAAAACACAATCTCTCAACTTGCCTTTGTGCTGTATCTCAGCATCTGTCTCTTATTGTGATGTACAGCCACCAAGAGATGTAAGAACTTAACATATTACACAAAAAAAATTCTTCTGTAACCAGAAAAGGCTTGGATAACACAGCTCAAAGGCTGCAATACTAAATGAACTGAAGAACAGAAATGGTTGGAAGTTGAGGGATAGGAGCTTGGTGCAATAAATTTACCCTTTCTTGACAGATGCTTTACCTGCAGTGTATTCAAGCATGTTTAAGCCGATATACAAAACAAAGGAAAAAGGAAAATTCAAGCCTAAGCATCACGCTACATACCTCAGCATGCTGTCCATCAGAAGTAAAAATATGAGTAACAGTCATTTCATTCTTTGTCAGAGTTCCAGTTTTATCTGAACAAATTACGTTGCAGCAACCTGAAATAACCAATTAACATTTATAAGACAATGCTTGTTTAGAATAACGTAACTAACAAAGCCAAAAGTATTCAAGACAAGCAAATTTCTAGAAATACTGCAGCTGTCTGTGAAACAAAAAAAGTGAGATTTAACAAAAGACAGCAAATTTTCAAGTATTAATGAATAATCGCACGAAGTTCTTTGCAAGTTAGTCCAATAAACAGAAAAAACCTAATTAAAATCTCAAATTCACAACTCATCCAAAATCCTTCCATTCACTACTTCTCCTTTATTTTATTCTGATGTATCTCAAACTACATTACTGAAATCTCAATTGTGATTCCTGGTGACAAGGAAAATTGAGGCCCTGCTTTATTTATAGCAGTCATTCCTCTTTATTAAAAAGTATAAGGTCTATCTAACACCAGCCACAACACTTTTGTCACACAAGTGTGACTTACTGATAAACCTGCAAATTTCAATAAGCTTGAAAAGATTACAAAAATGTGAGATTTCTATATGCCTTTTCAACTCAGGAATGGAGATTCGGATAGATTGTTGCAGCATCTTGACGTTTCTGGACAGGACAGCAGGAACTGCAAAAGCAACAAAAACCCTTGCAACACTAACGAAACTCCACTAGAGGCATTAGAAAAAAAATATTTCCAATCTTCAAATGCAAAAAGAAATTCAAATGCATCAGAATTATTTAACTGAGTATTTCTATTTCTGTTCCATGTTCTGTGCTTTACATTTTTTACGATTCAACCTGCACACCGAATGTTTTTGAGCTTAAACGTTTTTAAATGATTTTAAGTTTTAATATGAGCAGCATAACATCCTGAAGGTGCACTATGATTACAAAGCTTTTTCTAATACTCAAATCTGGATTTGTTTTCTACTATCAATATTATTCCTAAATTTACACCAAAAATTCTTGGTTTGAAAATAATTTCACAAGTCTTATTTAACAGGAACATCTTACAGCAAACAAGTTTAAAGAATCTATATATCCAATCACTCAGTTTAGAGTATTGCTAGCATGGCATGCTATTAACTGCTCATTTCAGTTCAAAAAATTAAGTAATTAGAAGGCCCACAGAAACATCTACTTGAATTGCTACTATGTAATAACCCATTCGATTTAGAAATGTTTAAAGATGCCTCCACATCGCTAGCAAAATAAGAATACCTGCTTTGCTTTTATCTTTAGTCATCAATTTTTCTGTTGATTTCCTAACATTTGTATCAAAATACTATCTCTAAGTTAGTCTAGTCATACCTAAAGTTTCAACAATAGGCAGTTTTTTTACAATAGCCCGTTTCTTCACCATTCTCATCACACCAAGGGCCAGTGTCACTGTTACCACAATTGGGAGTCCTTCAGGGATTGCAGCTACAGCCAAACTGTAACGAAAGTAAATATACAAATCTTGTTTTGGAATATTACACAAGATTACATAGTAATTATGCATTTACAGTTCAGAACACTGTTTTTGTAGCTGTCTGGTCACTGAGGTTAAAACTGAAAGGAAGAAGCTGCCATGTGATTCTAGATGTATACCATTCATTAAAACATATCAACTGAAGACAGTGAAAAATGAAATAGATCATTTCTACTCATCATTTATGTAAAAGTATGAACAAAATGTTGGGGTGAGGGAGAAATCGATTGTACCTATTTTGCCTACACAAAATACTAATCAGGGCTGTGCAAGGTAGCCCAGACTGTGAAGAATAAGTGTAGTCAGCACTAAATAGAACTAAGAAATGCCACAACTGATCCACAACGGCTACTGCCAGATCGTAATGTGGCAGTGGTTCCCCTCCACAGAAGGGTAAATATCCAGAGTCTGACCATGTAATTTAAAGAAACACTTCTGCCTTATGCACTGTCCGTGTAATTAGTACCTCAGCAACTTTTCTTAGAGTACAGAGTTAGACCATCTAAATTCAGAGTTGTTCTCAGCAAACACCCTGGGATTAAGTTTGTGTAATACGGTAGAAAATGAGCTATTGAACTACATGACACAAGGCTTGCAGTAACTTAGCTTTGTCAGATGCCTCTTACAAAAATACAGTTTACTACTAAATTACTTTATTTACTCAGTGATGAAAATTCAAACTGTACAACTCTAGTGCTCGTTTGCAGATGTTCCCCAAGACACTCAGAACCATATAAACATAGTTTAAGAGACTGACAGGAACATATTGCATCATTAAAAATAAGTATGAATTTGCTTTTCTATTTTCATTTTTAATTATTTAACATGAAGTTAAGAGCAGTGTGTGCAAGCATATTATAAAATACATCTCTAGCTTTCAGACTTTTGCTGGAATGCATGATCTACACTATTTAAAAACAAAAATCTTACCTCACACCAATAGTGAACATATCAAGGATATGCTTTCCTTGCAACCAGCCAACTAGCATAATAATGCCTATAAAGAAAATAGTCGTCGGGAAAAACGTAAAACCAACACGTACTGTAGCCTCATGGGGACAAAAAAAAAAAAGACGTCAAATAGCCAAAACCAAGCTTATCATTGAGCTACCTACAAAAATCTGTTAGTTCTTTCACTGTCAAAGCATGATTCCATTAGTATAACAAAGGTGAAGAAAGTATCTGCCAGTCAAGTTGCCCAATCATACCAACAGTCACGTACTCAACTTATGCACACCTTCAACCAGAACACAAAGACATATTGCAATTTAAAAGGAAGCATTTAAAGAACAAAAGTAAGTCAGAAAAGCACATTTGCAGGAAGAAGCAAGTTAACAACCTTATGAATAGAGTTATGTCACATTAGTAATTTTCAGATGACTAGTGGAATGAATTCAAAGTGACCAATAAAATCAGAAGCCAAAATATTTTTTAAAAAGAGATTAAGCCTTCCATTTCCCAGGCCTACACATTAGTTTCCATTAGATAATAATTTGTAATTATTTTACATAAATTATCTTACCTATTATACCAAAGGAATACAAGGAAAGCTGTTTTCCCAGGAGATCCATGCTCTTCTGCAGAGGTGTCTTTGGAGCCTTGATAAATGGCAAACACGCAGCAGTTAACAAATTAACTGTACCACATATTACTTCACAGGTGCAAAATTCAAGACAGTCAGTGAATAAGGTGCAGTTATGCCCTATGTTTCCATACGTTACTTAGAGAAAACAGACTATTCTTTCATAGAATTAAAAAAAAAATTATTAGAAATCTTTAGGAGCTTTGTGATGTCTGCAACAAATCTAATACAAAAAGTCTTATTAAAAATTTAATTTAAAAAAAACCAAAACAACATGCTGACTAAAAGCCACAGTACTTCTTCCAAGACCAAAGAGCTCTTGAAGAATAAAACTGATTTTCAAAACAGAGGCATTAAAGTCATGGAAGGCAAATTATATCTTAAAAGGAATCTTTTAATCATCTGTAGAAAATTCAATTTAGCCAAATAGAAAACTATGTAAATATTTAGACAGGTTCAGAATATTATTTTCATGGTTAATATCTTTAAGTCAGCTATGGATATTTTGTTGCACTGAATTCAATTACTACTTTCATGTTCAAGAGCTAAGATCTGCTTCACTAGAGGAAACAAAAATATTGAAAGCAACATAATTATGTTTATCTAAATTCTCATGGAATAAATTCAAAGTTTTAATGAATGAAATATACACTTACCTCTTCTGCTTGCATCATTTTAAAAACCTCCCCAAATTCAGAGTTTTCTCCTGTTCCAATAACTATCCCCTAAAAAAAAAATACCCACACACAAAAATAAAGCAAATTTAAATCTGAGGTTTAATTATAATGTTAGTGGTTGATCTTACAGCTTTGGCTCAAATAGTGGGCAAATGCTTTTCAGCCTGCTACAGTTGTTAACTTTGTTTATAAAATTATTCTTGTCACAAGTAGACATTTTTTCCTAAAACACATTTTGTCCCTGTGAAACAAATTGCTATTCTGTGCACTACTGAAGTACTTATTAATTACCAGTAACAAAACTCAAAAAGGGTAACACCTACACTAGCCACAACTGAATTTTCAGTTACAGATTTTCAAACGTGAATGTAGCTCTAGAAGCAAATCAGCACATTCTAGAAAGAGGAGTTTCACATCATCTGCTCCCTATAAATTTGAGCTCTCCTGGGCCTAGTTTTCTTATTAAACCAGTGTCTGAAAAAGCACCAATGAGATGATCTCTGCAGAGTATCACACTGATGACTGAGAGGTGAACTTCAAAAATAAGAACTGACTTCAAATTGTTGAAACATGGAAAATGCTCATCTCTATCAACAATGATTTTACCTTTGCTTTTCCACATCTGACCAATGTCCCCATGAAAGCAATATTGCTCCTAGAAGTAAGGTCTCCATTGGTTGCTGCTGGCTGAGGAGCTGTAGATTTAGAGCAAGGAGCTGTCTCACCTGTGAGACTGGATTCATCAATGGAAAGGTCCACAGCCTTTGAAAACAAAATAGGTAAAATGCATGAAAATATTTTGTTAAGTAGTTGAAGTGTAAACCTAAGTTTCACAATTTTGACCATTAAAAATGTATCCAGTTTATTCATATGGTAAGGAGCCATGTCAATATCGACCACATTTTAAGGATCAACAAAGCAACAAACCTAACACAGCTCTCACTTAAAAGAGCCAAAGATGGAAGATGATGCCACTTTGCTACTGTTCAGATATAGCCATGAGCTCTGAAACTTTTATCATCACTACCAAAAGGAATAGTGTTTAAATTCTACACTGTTCCAGGCATGTTAGTTCTTGATGCAATACTCTGGCTTTAGATAAGATTATCATAAAACTTGATTGACCGCTCATTAACATACAGAAAACTTAGGCCAGAAAAGATTCTCAAATATATTTTTAAGAACAAGATTGTCTCTGCAAGATTAGACTAGTGAAAAAAAAAGTTAACACATACAAATGACTTCACAAACTAAAATAGTGTCTAATTATCATTTCTACTGTTTTCAGGACACACCAGTGAGAATACACAGAAGAAATCTAGATCCTTCTCTGAAAAGATGATCTCCATATGATCCTCTTCTTTCAAACCCACCACCTTGTAGCAATGACCAGTACACACAAGATGAAAATAAGATGACAAGCTCTTATTTTCAAATAATCTGCAAGAGTGGTTAAGTATGGTAAAAAAATTCATCTGGTGTAGGGCTGCAGACAGATGAGAAACTTCTAAATCCATTTCTGCTTTCCTTTGTAAGAGGTCCAAGACTGCTGCTATCATAGCATGATATCAGATATGAGCAAGAAAGTAGGTGTTGCTGCAACAGCAGTTTCATAACAATGCAGAGACTATACAATTGCCAAGGGAAGCAGAAAGTATTTGCAAACATGAAAACAAACCCACTCAACTACTAGCTATACTGCAGGGGCTAAAAACATGATCCAGACAAATTTCTCAAGAGAAACAAAAATTTGCCTCAGAAACTAATTCATTTAGACTTTGTCTATGAAATGTACACTGATTAATCAAGTATCAACAGTGGATAAACTGAATATATAGATCTTCATATCCAGAAATTACTTTACCGTGACAGATAGTCCAGATACTGGGCACACTGAGAATGCCCAATCTGACAGAAAAGTAATGTAACATTCAACCAAAACCATCAAAATATGCAAGATGAATATATATACATATTACACTTCATTTTTAGGGAATATACAAATACTGCTATAGTGCCATCACTTCAACTCAAACACTTCCAGCAATGCTAATATCACAACTGAAGTACTGAGTAAACTGAGAGATATAATGACACACACTGATGAAAAAGTGTCAAAGAGAAGATTACAACAGCACAATTTCACTTTAATATTCCATTATCAATGAACGCTGGAACCACACGCTAAAATTAATGCGAATAAAGACTGAAAACCAGTTATCTGCAACCAGTTGCTAAAATATCTTAGCATTCAGACTGAAAACAATGTTTTTGCAACATGTTTAACATTGAGGGGGAAAAAATAAAATTTTCAAGAATACATTACTACATAAAATTCAAAAATTCTTTCCTCTGATGTCCTATAGTAAGAAACTACATACATTGGTTAAGAATGCATGATCACATTTGGAAAGTAATTACTTCAAATTTTCTACCAAGATAGTTGTGAACTCCAAACAAGAACACTTAGTGCACTTCAGCATTCAGTAGCTATCTTCCCTTCCCCTCTATCCCACAAGAAGGAAAGTTATGAAGTATTAAATCCGTTTTAGGTACATACCTCAAATAATCGTAGATCAGCTGGGACTCTGTCTCCAACTGACAGGCAGACTGTATCACCTGGCACTAAATCTCTTGCAAGGGTATGTTCCACCCGACCTTCTCGTACACTGCAGGTAAAAACATGGAGAGCAGTAAGAATGTCTTCTCTGGCATTTTGTCTGAGAAAAGCATTCACACCCTTGACTACACATTGCAACGTTACAGGTTTCAGCAAAATATTTCTAATTTGCTGCTTTTTTCTTAGAGGTTACATCTCAGTAACATCATTTGAAGGGTTCAGAGAGGCAACAACATGGTGTAGTTTTTTAGGCTCATAGAACAATCTTTAAAATGAGAAAAAGGGAAGTGTGTTCTACATCAGCATAAAAACTTGATGCAAAGGAAATATGTTCAGTAAAATCTTTTCCATTTACTCATTTCAGATTAAACTTCATATGATTTAATTTAGGACTGAAAGGACAAAATTACATACCAATGGCATTCTGGAGGCACAAGTTTACTAAGCTCTTCAAGAGATTTTTCTGATCTGTACTCCTGCAGAGACATTTTTTTAAAAATAAAGCAGATAATATTTTTAAAACAGGGAAAAGTTTCACAATATAAGACAAAGCCACTGAAATTTATTTTATCAGTGAAGTTGTCCAAACAACCAGATAAGAGATGACATTCAACAGTTCTGCATTAGATACTTTAAAAAGCAAATATGGTCCCAACGCTGAAAAATTTCCAGATTTGCCTACATGGATTTCTTCTGAAAGAATAGCAGAGGTCCTTTGCACTTTCTTCATTATCTTCAGTTATTTCTAATACTTGCAGTAACACTTCTAAACTCAGGGATTAGACACCTTACTGAATTCTACAGTTTAACAAGTTAGTAGCAAAAGTACTGTGCTCTTAGCTCCCGGAAAACTAAGGTAACACAACTCATATGTAACTCAATAAGCAGAATACAGAATTCACGTAATTACAGGTATAAAGCACAAGCACAAAGCAATTTTGATTCAGGCACACCCTGACTAAAGTTGTGTAATTACAGAACAAAAATAACTATTTTAAGACTTGGGAAACTACTTAGATGATTTTTTTCCCCATTTCTGCACAAAATGGAAGCAAGAGCTACATTTCCAACATCTTTTATATGAAGTTAAATACTCAAGTACTTCTAACTGTTTATTCTAAGGGCTTCTTTACAAGTACTCTTATGGCTGAGTGTAATACTGATACAGATGCATAAATGTCAGTGTGGTTAAAGCAGGACAAATCATGCACTTTAGAAAAGGCAAAGGATTTCAATGAAAGCACATTACTCAATCATTCACAGCACAATGCATCAAGACAACTACTTCAGTCTTATTAATAAAAGAGTTTACATAAAAGCAATACTCTTATTTGGACAACCCAACAGCTGTCCTACCTGAACGAAGGCAACTGTAACAACAATGAGTATTGCCTGCAAGAAAACAAAACCAGGTGAGATAAAAGAATTCCAAATTACCAAGAAAGTAAGCAATCATATTTGGTTTAACTCATATTAACAAGATGATTTGGAAATAAACTTTCTCATGCTCAAAATCACTTGGTATCCCTAGGGTCTGTTCCAAAAGCAATGCCATTATCTATTTACACCTGCTTCAGTGATGTCCAAGGATGCAATAACCTGCTTTTACTAAAAATAAGATTAATAACTAGATAGCAAACTTTTAAAATTTCCTTTGCTTCCTGTTTCTAAATGGCGAGCAAGAGACAGCAGTGGAAGAATACGTGACACAAATAGAAAAACTGACTGGTGTTCTCTGTGAACAAAACAAAGGTGTGTTAACTGCAACAGGGCATCACAGATGTGGTTTTATTCAAATAACCAGATAACAGAAAGACTAAGAATCAGCTGAAGACTAGATATAAGGCAGCTGAAAAACTGGTCTGGAGTCATAAAATATCCTAGCAAGAAGAACAAGAGGAAGATGAGCAACGCAAACTCTGCCCCAGATACCCAAGGAGAGAGACAGGACACCAGGCACACCCCAAACAGCCAAGATGCCAGAGATCCAAAACAAAAAAGCTAAAAAAAAATTGCTCATTAGGAGGAATCAAAGATAAGTACACTACGGCCTCAATATCAAGCCTTCATAGTCCCCCATATCAAATACAATTCTGGCCACAAGACTTCAACATAAACATCATGGGCCTTCTAATTATATGATGTGAAAGCGCATGAAATAATTAAAGCTATAACAGGGAATAACTATGATCAATTTATTGTAAAGTATGTCTCATCTTCTCCTTCAACTCACTCGTGAATTGAGTTTTCTTACATTAACTGAGTTGTTACTGAAACAGAGTTGTTACACTGATTTCTTACAGAAACATAACACAACATCCATTAATTAAGCCTATAAAGTACATGCAGCAACTACTAAAAATATCCAAGATATTACCATTTTGCAAGCGAAAAACTCCCTTGAACTCAACTAAATCCACATAAATCCAGTAAATCTGCCTTCTTTGTGATACTAACATTAGCTTCACCAACTGAATATTAGGAAGTAACTACATAAATATTCCATGGAATATTTCAATCACAGCTATATGTGTTTCTTTTGCAGGCAATATTATATTCTACAGATCATGCTACCTGACACAGCTTTGCATTCCTAGCCTCATATCGATGGAAAGAAGTATGTAATTATTTTATTTTTCTTCTAATCTTCATCAGTTCCCAGTCCAGAGCAGAAAGTTTTACAATACCTTTGTACCAGCAGAGCTAAAAGGATGGTAAAAGCAGCTCAAGCCAGCATTGCCACCAAAAGTAATATATGCTCCCTTACACTAACTGCCTTGTTCTTTTATCATTGCCTTGCTCAAGAGAGTTAAGAAATAGACTTAAGGGCATTAACCAAGGGAAAAAACCATGAAATAATTCAACTTTCAGCCACAATAATTAAATAAATTTCATAATAAAATAATTTACCTAAATCCAACTTAGGAACACAATACACTATTCCAAACCAACACTATACTCAAATTCAAAATTGCAAGTTTTTCTTTAAGAAGTCACATAGTTTATCTTCCAAAGACAACTATTCTTTATAAAAAAATAGAGGGGTTAAGAGCAAACCTCCAGTTACCTTGAGTTACACACGGAAGTAAAACTCAACAGAAGAAGTGCGGAGGTAAGACAAGGGCAAAAAAAAACCACCCAGAACTTCCCTCTAGTCATATAGAAATCAAGATTTTCAGTTACCACCTATCACCCCAAAAAGGTCAAAGGGATTACAACTTTCTTCTCTGTGTCAATTGCAGCGACAAATGTTTATGAGTACTGTATTTGGCTCACTAGTTTAGCACCCTATTTAACTGCAAATAAATTACTATTTCAGTTTCTGTCTTTCTTCTGTGATTTCTAGAGAGTTCAGGTTACACTTCTTTTTCATGTTTTAAAAGATTAAATCTTTCAAGTAAATTCACAGACGGCTTATGTTGGTTTAAATTTGAAATTAAGGCATAATTTAAGATTAAAATTACATAGAATATGCCAAAAATTGCTCCTCTGAACAAACGCCTAAAGACGAGTCTTTTAACCAACAGAAGAGTAAAGATACAAGAAGCAGTCAGAAAATTATTCAAAGATGTATTTTAATATGTATTGCTGCTATCACTCAAGGAAAAGAAAAAAACCAAAATCCACTCACAAATTAAACAGATTTAATGACAGCATACAAATCAAACTCATTAATTGTAGTCAAATTATCCCACCCCACATTGTCATTCATGTGATGTTGAACACACGAGTGGTCACACAATCTGAAGTACTCCCAAGGAAGACAGAATTTTAGTTCCTTACCACAGTGATACTGACAGCATCATCAAACTGATGCATTACAACACTGATGACTGCAGATGCCAGGAGAAGCATAATAAGGGGGTTTTTAAACTGCAATGAAACAGAACAGTAATTCAGCCACACTCTTGACTGAAAGGCCATTTTATCTACCCTTCAAAGCACATCAGATCTATTTTTGAAGCATTATTCTATTATTAAAATATTTATAATCTACCAGTGCAAAGAAAATCTAACTCTGTGCAGTTCAGATGTTTACTTGAGGAGTTTTCTTATAAATATAAAGACCTTGAATAGACTGTATTCAATATGCAACAGGAAAAGAATGTGTCTTCCATTTCTTGATTCACATTTTAAATACAAAAAGAATAATCTCCTATAATTGCTTAAACTGTATTTAAACATACAAAAAGAAGCCTGAAATACATTCAAAACGTATTTGAGGTAAAACACTGACCCTGTTCCCAGCAACTGATCACTATTAAGGCAGCAATATATTTCTTAAATTTCAATTCATGATTTCTTGTTTTACAAGACACCAATTTTCCTTTTAGATCATATGATTTCCTCAGATTTTTAAGGTTAAAATAATAAAGGACCTTGCTTCTATGACAGCTGGTTGCGAACATGATGATTTTTTTGAGAAACACTATAAAAAAGAACATTCCAACAATTCAAGTGAAGAGCATTCTAAAAGCACATCTGATAAGCACACTCAAAACAAATGTATCTTAATAAATCCCATCTAAACCAGACTTGGATAATACGTCTTAGACGGGTTCTGATGCATCAGACTAGTTGACCCTATACATGGGAAAATAAAGCATTAATGCCAGAGTACAGCTAGTATGGGATGATGTTCCCACTGCTATCATCAGCAGAGCACTGAATATCTTTTTAGTCACTCCCAAGTAACACAGGATCTCTAGAGTCAACCATTTATTACTTCAAGGTTGCACTGAAATGTTGACCAAAATATTTAACATCGTAAATTCATTAGAAAAATCTTCTGTGTAAATATCTTGTGTAGCTAGGGGGTGGGAGGAGCAGGTAGCAGAAAGTAGTGACACTTTCATATATATATATCAGGTATGTATATATGTCTCTGAGATCTATCACACTGAAAAAAATTCACACTTGACTCTTGCCAGTTCTGCTAAACACCAGAATCAAGACTGGTCCCACCTCCACCCTCAGTTCAAAGGCAGCAGTTTTGCTTTTCAAAATTCTCATTGTCTATCAAGTTATTCATATTGCATATTCCATTTAAATATTTACCAACAGTCAAATGTATTGTTCTACAACCTTAGTAAAACTCAGGACCAAGTCTAACTACAAGGAAGTTTATTCTGCTTTTCTAACCCTCAGGCTACTTATGAATGGCATCCTTTGTCTAGGTATGAACACACATTCAAGAACAAATCACTTAATTGAAACACTGGTATATACATAAATAAAAGCTTTTTCAACAGGTAAATTAGATATAAATTATAGAAGTTGCAATTTCCCATTCTACTAGACTTTTCTCACTTTTATAAAAATGTGCTCATGTACAAAAAAGCTAAGTAAACCAAAATAAGCAAAACTACTGAAAGGTATTAAAACCAAAAAGGAGAAAGGACAAAAACATTCACCTGGGATATATATTTTTTCCACAGTGGTTCATCTTCACTAATATCAAATTCATTCCATCCATGGAATGCCCGTCTATGACAAACTTCACAGTTTTTTAAGCCATTCTGAAGATTAGCCTATTAAAATATGCAAAGAATAAAGCAGCCAGCAATTACACTGAAAAGCTAGACTTCAAAATAAATTCCAACACCAAAATGTACAGCCTTAGATCATAAACATCGGGGCAACATTCAAAAGACAAGCATGGTACTAAATGTTTGTATGACAATAAAAGTTAACAGACTACTATTTTAAAACTCCATTTGGCAGTATTTAAGAGATTCAACCAAAAAGTCACGTAAGAACTACAGAAGTAGATGTTGCTTCACATCTCTAAATGACTGCTGATCTTCCCTGCAGAAAACTCTACAACAAACCAAACTGTGGGCATACTTCAGACTCCTGAGAATGATGTCAGGAGTTCAGTTGCTCAGCCAAATGACTGCAATAACTTCAAAGTCTTGAGTTGTCAGTGACCACCATTTATCATGGTGTACTCCTCAGGCAGTCAAGCATACAGAAAATGAAAAAAGACCATCTATCACAAAAATTAACCCAGATTCAATGGTTCATAAATCTGTCAATGGGCAGCTCCCTCAGTCCTGTTTCTCTGCTTAAAATGGGGGCTACCAAAATAAATTAAGGACATCAAGGATTCCTTAGAGCAATGGAAGCAATAAAAAACAACAACAACAAAAACCACACAAAAAACCCCAAACAAACAAAAAAACCCAAAACAAAAAAAAAAAAGGACAGAATTTTATAATATGACTGACTCCAGGATTTTTATTAACAAATAGCCATCTTCAAAGCATACAGAAATCCAAACATTTTCAAGTTGAATCTCATTTTTTTTTTAAATATTAAGAGATTAGAGCATTTCAAGTAACAATTTAAAAATCAACTTGCTTTTAGAAGCAGACAGTAGCCAATATCAAAATGCATGATAATGCATCAACTTTCAATTAGAAGATCTGTCCTTAAGAAATACCAAACTTACTGTTTGGTAACATAAGTGCATTCTTAAGAGATGTAAAAATTACTTACTTGCAGGATACTTGCTACTTCATCAACTGGCAATTCACTTGCTTTTTTCGAAGACAGTACAGGAATCATTGTCTCATTGTCACCATCAGGAATTTTTTGAAGACGTGCAACCTAGAAACAAAACCAAAGTCTGAAGGGAAGGAGGGCGCAAATGTTTCACTTCAAATGATGTACACCAGAGCCATTCAGTAGTAATGCCATTAAAGGATAGTTTTTTATAAACAGTGCACTTAAAAAAATCTACAATTCAGCATATTTTCATGCAGTTACCACCTGCAATAATAAGAGAAAACACTGGACATGCAACTGAGAAGACTTAATTTCTATAACAATGTGTTCAGTCATGACAAAGATTCTAACAGTTAAATATCTTAATAATTCTTTAGCTCATTATCATCAACAGAAAGCTATCACTCCAGATAAATTTCACTCCCTGCTACTTTCTACCCATTAATGAAGTAGAAGGAGGCTTTTCAAGCAGGTCTATTTACATCTTCTTGTACACAAAGGAGAAACACCATTAAGAAATCCTCAAAGAGCACAGATGTAAGTGAAATCATAAAACTTGACTACAGTACAAAAGCTTCAAGTCAATGCTTTAAAAAGTTATGTTTTCCTGTAATTTTTGGAAGTTAAAATTTTTTGAACTGCAGAACAGTGCAATAGCAACATCAATTGCACAGCTCAGCACTGCTTTGATATTTAATGAAACCTCAGAGTTTCTGATTCTTGGTTATTAGATGAGAAGTTGGAGTGATACTCTTTCTTCCTGCTCTCTGTCTAACTGCACCCACAATTAGTAACCTGTCCATCATGCCACACACACATCCCCCTCCGTTAGCTGGAAGATATCCAACATGCAAACATGCAGACCACAGAAATGGCTTTTGCATTATACTTGCACAGAATTTCAATAGGTGGGGTTATGCTTTAGAAAATAATTACTGTATGTATTATAATAAATCTCCTCTAGGGATGCTCAGACTTAAAATACTTCAAGATTAAAAGATTCCAGCATTTTATGCCCTAAAAGAGGTATGACAATCTTCATTTTCTATACCGCACACTGTTGGCCATGCACTCGAATATGATGGCTAATTTCCTCTGTAGCTACCAGACACTGGTTTAGGGTTGAAAACCATTAAGCCTAAGTGCTATTCCAAAACAAACCCACAAACATATGACTTTGACCAAAATGACTCTACAACCTCAATAAAAATGCTGAGCAACGAAGCTTTCCCAGTAAGAGCAGGCAGAAATGAACTGACAGCCATTACAAATTTTAATGCTGAGAAAAACCTTTTTCCCTACACCAAATGACATCACTGCTAAACACAAATAACAACCCCAAAAAAGGATACATAACTGATCATTTCCCTAATATTATCAATTAGGACTTTGGGAAGTTTAATAACATTATTTTAAAGGATATTTTAAGAATTCAAATATCCTTAAACAGAAATATGAAGGTACTCTAACAGATTAGGGCTTTTTTCCAAATAAATCTTCATTAATGCAGAACTACTGTGCTACAACAAAGCTTATTTTGACAAGCTTTTTGTGACACTCAAAAAGCCATTCATTTTGAATGTGTTTCATTCATATTATCCCCCACTTTTATGAAGAACACTGTATTGTATGCAGTGAAAAAACCTACAAAGAAAATCTGGTATGGCATCAGAAAGATAAAGGCTCAGAAGGTCTTTTTATAGCCAGCTCCTTTCAACAGAGTGAAATTACATATTGTATGACAATTCTGGATGGATCCTCATCTAACTTCTAAAAACCCTCTATAATCTTTGTAGATTAAACTACACTTGTAGTTCAGAAAAGAACAATTTCAAATATCTAACTTTGCTACAAATTAAATTCAATTGCTCAGGCAATGAGAAACCAACCACTGTTCCCTTCACAAAATATGAAGTGGGTAACACCAACAGATTTAGGTCCAAAAAACAGCCGTGCTTACTATCTGCTGGACCACAATAACTGTATTCAAGCCAATGATTTTACTTTTACTATGCATTAGTTCCAGAATACAAGAGAAAAATTACTTTTTGAATACTGTTGGCAAGTGCTCTCTGAAGTCTTTTGCATTGCTGCCCAGAGCTGAACACCAGAGATCTGGACTTCTGCAACACCTTTTAAGGTCTCCAACAGAAGCTATCCCAAAACCACAGCATACTATACTAAAGGAGACAACCCACATATAGCAAGATGCCTTCCCATCCTATGCTGCAATTAATTTTCAGGCATTCATCAGCTGATACCTTAAAATAGTTCAGTATTTCATTGCAGGCCAAGTTTTTACATGGATAAAGAAAATGCGGGCTAAGAAATCATACTGGCCTATGGCAGCTATCAGATAGGCAGCATGTCCATGACCACTGAAGCTTCTGGAGCTATGACTACAGCTTCCCATCCCCCACTTGCAGCTAACTCTACTAAGGAACAAAGCAGCAGGATGCTAACTAACAAAAATAAATAGCTGCCTCAGGAAGGGCTTTTCTTGGACCACTTCCAATGTACACACTATCATTTCTAGGCCAAGAAATATGCATCAATCACATAACTATGGAACTGTGACCAAAGTATGTTTATGAAAATGAATACAAATTCGTCTGGAAGGCTTACACTACCAGAAATTCAGAGTTTCCTTCTGTTTTCTCTGAAGAAAAATCTAGTTAATTAGTTAACAGTAAGCTATTACTGTTTCTTCTTCCTCAGATGCTACAAGAGCCTGGCTACCCTCTTTCCACCATGACCAATACCAAGTACCAAAAACTTACCTCTACCACTGTTTTTCTCAGCTTAAAATGAGTCCATTTTAATCAGCGGGGCTAACTGACATCAAGATACTTTTACAATTATTTTTAAGGGGAAATTTTAGCTCTTCTTGCTCAGAGAACGCAAATGGTGGGACCTACATTCACCAGGAGCTGTCTAAAAACTAAGAACACTCTCATAGCGAAATCTATTTTTAAACAAACTGGTGATCAAAACACTTTGGCTAATTAGCTAATATAAAGCCCTGTAAATGTTGCATAAAGCTACTCAACTGACCTAAAAGGGCAAAACACAGAGGTAGCAGAAAAACAAAACTATAGAGAACAGCAAAAGTGAAAAAAAACAACCAGATATTCACAAAACAATGACAATTAAGTTGAGGTACTGAGAGAAATTCTGATTCTTTCTTTAAGATTCTTTCTTCTGAATCTTTGTGTCCACCTGAACAGCTCACTAAGTCTGCCTGAATCTATCCCATCAGTCATGGTAAAATTGAAGCCCTTTCGAGCCAACTCAAGTACTACAAAGACCTTTCAACTTGTTTGTAATGATCCACCTGTAAGACTATTGCTGTATGAGCAGTTAGTGACCTACATTCAGGTACATGACTATCGCAGATACCATGTGATCATTACTGAGTCATGCTGTGCCTAATCAATAGCACAATTAATGAACGCCCACATAATCAATGTGTAACTAATCAATGTGCACTTCATTTTATGCACAGTACGCTATCTTTTCCACTTGAAATATTACAAGCACCTTGCTCAGGAACTGCAGTTTTATTAATAAGGATATGAGACCATGTTGTCCAAGGGATAACAAGGCCCACATTCCAGACTCGACTGCTATCAGTGATGGATGAATCTGTACTGTGAGCAAAACCACGTGACAGTACTAATAAACAACAAGCAAACAAGATCTACAGTGTGCCATGCCCTGACCAGAGATCCATCCCAAGCCATATCATCTCAGGATTACAAGAATCAGAAAGGACGCATGATCTTATAACTTGCTATCACTTTTTCTGAGTTATTACTCATGATCTGCCTTTCAAGTGTTCATGCCTTTCGTATTGGGACCCCAAAAGAATCAGCACTTCATCACCCACCATAAGAATTAGCTTTCATTTTTTATCTACCTTTCCCACACTGAAAAAACAGCAGTGTTTGACAACATAATAAAAAGGGAATTCACTGAGTTTCACTGAACACAGAACAGACTGAAACTTACAAGCTTCCCATTTCCTGAATTTTCTGTATGATCAAACTATATGTGATGTACACTAAAAGGTTTAAAAACCTCATCTGTGCACACAGTAACATAATAAAATACCAAATGCTTTTTCTGCACTGTCTGGAATCCTGAAAGCACACAGGGCTAGAGATCAACTAGATGTCAATAGGCACAGAGGTTTGAGTCTCCATGTGTCTGCACATGGACTTTGGAAACAATTCCTGCTAGGCAGACTCTTGGATGGGAAAGGAATATTTAAGGAAAAGACTCTACCCAGAATGGAAGTAATCCTGTTTTCTGACAGTTCCATCAGATATGAAGATTCAGTTCAAAATCTTCTACTAATTAGGACATGGTGGTTAGAGGTTTTGGAGAGCCAGATCTTTACCCATCTTATTGTCCACCTTCAAGCTCTCCATTTCAATAGATCATTGCTCAGCATCATGGCTGTGATTCCACAGTCTCTAGCTAACAAACACCTAAACAAATATCTATTTCACTAGATGTTTATACCATCTTACCCTCCCCTGTTTGTCTAGAAGGCAAGGTGCTCCTGGAACTTCAATACAGGTCCCAGCCACAGAACAACGGTCAAGGTGACAAGACAGCAAAAAGCCAAGCCAACATACAAAAAAAGGCATTAGGCACACTTAATAGTTACAGTAAGTCCCAGACCAACTGCATAGCCAGAAGCAAACCCTGGATGCCCAGGAGGATTCCAAAAGCAGAGCTAAAGCAGAGAGGAGCACAAAAGAGCCTTCAGATCATTCTGAAACAAGCAATACTCAACATGGTTGACTATGGTTGACATGGTGACTGTGATGCAATTTTCTCTGTGAAATTGAATCAGATTTTAACAGGAATTAAATCTCCAGAGAAATTCACCAGTTATGCTAACAGAAGAAGCAGGTGGAAGCAGCAGAGTGTAGCAGATAGGGATTTATTAAAATAAATAAAAATCAGTGCAATCAAGTTCAGAAACTGTAAATGCAGACAAGCTACAAACTTACCTCGATTAGGTAAATTCCAGTGTTTAATGTCTTATTCTTGGCTTTTGAACTAATTTATCTACATTTTAATTATGTGCATAAAATTGGAACTTACATTGAGGAAGGCTTTATCTATACAGACTGTACAGACTAGGTGTGTACCTAATACATGATTACATCAGGAAGACCATTTATGACTGATTCTCAATTAGCAATTTCTCAAATGAGCCTCAAAATCATGTGAATTTAGATATGATAAATACTCAAGTACTGTGACTGACCAATAAACCCCTGTAACAGAAGGCTCAGAGGGGGCAACGGTGAAGCACCCACACAGCTCAGGAAATAATGCACGGTGTGACTAACCACAGCTGTTACAAAGAATGTAACTACTTCAACTAAGTGGAGACTGGATGATGGCTTTTGCTTTGGGTAAGCAACTAAATCCGTTGAGTGGATCAACTGGTGGTGTGAATGTGTCTCCCTGATTTCATCAAAAGAATGCTAACGTCTGAGTTTGCATCCCACCCCATGCTGGTCTGGATTATGTTGCTTGGTCAACATATGCACTGAACCACTGACAAAATTTCAAAGAGAGCAGCACATGGGATTTCAATCCACATGATCCTTTCTAGCAAGGGGGATGCCCAGTATCATGATGGTGCAAATGTTATAGAGACTGGAAACGAGAATCACATTGGTACCGCAACTGAATTGTTTATTTCAATTTCTAAATTTTGCTAGGCGTAACTTAAAAAATATACTGAAAACATAATACAAATGTGTTGTTCTTCTAAAGCAGAAAACCCACATAACATCAAGTATCTTCAAACACACACATTTGACATTACAGAATCAATTAGTTTGGAAAAGACCTCTGAGATCGAGTCCAACCTATGACAACACCACCACGTCAACTAGACTATGGTTTTAAGTATCACATCCAGTGTTTCCTAAAATATCTCCAGGGCCGGTGACTCCACCACCTCCCTGGGCATTCAATACCTAATCACCCTTTCTGTGAAGAAATTCTTCCTAGTGTCCAATCTAAACCTCCCCTGACACAGCTGAAGACTATGTCCTCTTGTCCTATTGCTGGGAGAAGAAGCCAACCACCACCTGGCTACAACCTCCTTTCAGGTGGCTGTAGAGAGCGATAAGGTCACTCCTGAGCCTTCTCTTCTCCAGGCTAAACAACCCCAGCTCCCTCAACCATTCCTCACAGGACATGTGCTACAGATCCTTCACCAGCTTCACTGCCCTTATATCCAACATTACACCCTCCACGTGTGGATTATCCAAAAGAACATGGTCAGAGAACATTATACTCTGACACATACCTCTATGGGAAGTAATATTGTTTTCTTTGAGCAAGAAGTAAAGTGCCAACACTCATTCAACACAAACACCCATGACCAATTTGCAAAAAGGGTATTTTGTCACTGCAAAGAGTTGTCCCTTCCTGCCCCTCAAAATGTTGTAATGAGCATCTTGTTTTCTACCAGGTACAGTTTGCTCGGGAAAACAACTACTTTTTGAGGGCTTTGGAAGTTACTGTATACTGTCTTCATTTGAATGGACTCCCTTGGAAAAGCTTGATGATTTTTCACTTCTGGGGAAACAGCTGCAGCAGCCCTGTATTCTAATATTCAAAATGAATTTGTTCCTATTCAAAAGTACTTGAGTTAAAACATTTTAGCAGGAGTCCCCACATCAAAGAAAGTGTATACAGAAAAGTTTAGACTCTAAAAAAGCCAGAAAAAAAAGAGAATCACTAATTTGCATTAATGATTTCTCCTTGGAGAGTAATTTCTATCCTGGGAGGTCACATAGTTTCAGCCCCTTGCCATTGTGTGTTATTTCACAAGACTTTACAGAAAAAAGGCAATATTCAATTTGGCACAGACACCACCACCCATTAACTAAAGAAATATAAATACCCAAATTATGAGAACAACCTGCTAAGCTGCCCTTTAAGCCTAGAAAAAAACCTGCCTTGTATTCAAGCACCATTTTAGCAGTGCTTAGGACTTTCAGTATGGCCAAGACGCAGCCATAATGCAGAACTGTCCTCCTTGATACACAACACTTCAGCATTTTTGATCAACTAAGAAATAGACATCTAATACTGGCACTGACCATTATAAATCACAGGGTTTGCCCGATCTTAAAAGTTGTAAAATATTTAAACAACCTATCCCCAACCCCATCTACACTTCAGGCAGTGTAATAAAGACTAAGATGCTCCATTTAACATGCAATTTATTAACTCTACAATAGACTATAAAGCCCAAGAACTATTTTCAAGTCCTGAAAATACCTTCTAAAAAGAACATTCTCAGAGAAGCATGTCTCCACAACCTGAAATACATTTTACTCTTTCAGGAAGTTTCACCATGTCTTCTTCAATTTAAAAAAATAGAAAGTAGGACATCTAGTTCAACTGAGGCTACCAGCACAAGAGTAAAGATGGGCAATTTTCTGTAATCATAGTATATACCATGTGTTATCTTGCAAACCTTGTGAATAACAACTGCCCGCTCTCCAGATAGACAAAACATTTCACAAAAATAATGATACCTTAACCCAACTGCAGTGCTGTAGACTGTAGGAGTAATGGCAACAAAAAAAAATCCAGCTAAACCGCCAACACCACTTCAGCTTCCTTTAGCTCATTCAATGTAGAATACAGTAGAATACTTAAGAATACCAAACACTCAAATTTTTTATTCAATTGCTACAAAAGATGTACCATTTGGAGCATTTTTGCATACTCTGGAGGATGTACTATGATGAGTTTAAAGCCTCATTGCTGAAAGCCTTGAGGTGCCACCAGTATTACCAAGAAAGCATTGACAAACACATCAGATCTATCTGTAGCTGGCTGGCCAAAATATTCAGTTTTCATTCTTCCTGTTCAAAAAAGCTCCTTAAACACTAGAAAAGTCCACTTGAACATTTCATACATTTGTCTCTACTTATTAATCAGAAGAACAAAAAGGTACAAAATCCTAAGGACACACTAAAATGATCAAATCAATGGTAGTGCCTCAATGAAAGCAAAGTTTATGTATAATAACACTGGGTCAGTTCAGAAATTCATTGCCTAAGGAAGAGAGCACTGATGGCCATACCTCATTTGACTCCAAATAGCATGTGCCTTAGCTTAAATCTTGATTCACATGAAGCCTTTTAGAAGTTAAAGGCCAAAAGACTTCGGGTCTAAGTATCAGTCATTTATCTTGACCGAGAGTTGCTAACTTTCTAGAAGAGAACATTTAAGCTTAGAAATAAGATCATATGGCTCCTCTCCAACAGTCTGCTTGTATCTCATAACACTTTGAAGTGCTGAGCTTCTCAGAATCCAGGACAGCACTTGAACAGCAAACACTAATAAATAATTTTATCACCCTGTGATACACTACTGATGTATCCAGAATGTACAGAATTTAGCCGCCATACAATTGTGTTACGCAAAAACACCAACAGAAATATTTGTTTAAAATAATGAAGCTCCAAGACCTCATAGTTGGTTATATCCTTGACAGTTATGCAGTTACCTCATAATATGACAAAATAAATTTCTAATTAAAGAATACTGAACTTATTGTTCACAAAAGTTCTCAGGACCAAGCTAGTGTCAGTGTCAATTTAAATGCAAACATAACTCACTGCATAATTACTCTATTTATGGCAATAAGCTTTCTTACAATTAGTATCAAGAAAGCAGCAACACTGTATTCAGCAACCTTTTTTTTTGTGAATTATGCATGCAGGAAAAAGTGCTGCAGAAAATTTATGACTTAAAATATTTTAAAAGCCTCTGTAAAAGATTCTGTCAGTTGCATCTACTAGCCCATTAGCCATTTTATCCCTTCCAATTGTTTAGAGTAAAATGTTTACAAAACAAATTACTAGAAACAGATGCTTGTCCCAAATTTAATACCTTGATTACTGTATTTTATTCTCCCTCTCTTCTATGCATTGTAACTTTAGCATTCCTTGTAGCTTCTACAAACCACACTGCCAATGTTATTTATCACTCAGTGTCAATTAGGTACCACCTGAAGTCTTTGACCAAATCAAAAGGCCTTGCAACTAAAAATCCATTTATTAACTTACTCCACTCTTGCAAAATTCCATCATGGTCTACAGAAGAATTGATACTATGGTTGCACAATAAACTGAGTCAAGCTAACAGTCTGCTTATGCTAAAAGAAGGTGGTCTCTGTCCTTCACCATTTTCAACATTAACTGGACACTTCATAAACCCATTCAACTTCATAATTCAACAGAAAGCCGTCCAACAGGGGCAGGAGGAAGGAAGGGCTGAGCTAACCTTCTGCCAAGTCAGACAAACTCAACAACCATGAGAGTCAACTCAACACTACAAGCAGGAATGGGTCTCAGAGCAGAACCATCTTTCAGCAGTAAGACAACACTTTCATTCAGTCCTACAGAACAGCACCCCAAGATCACAGCATATTTGTCACTCTTCACAAAAAAGCAAGCAAAAATATTTATCTTTTGTTAAATTAGCTGCCCTAAGAACTGTCTGCATTTTCCTTACACCACTGTTTCTCTTGACTCACCAAGAGATTATGCCATAGACTCTTCACAAAAAGGAGTTACAAAGCTAGCAAAATAACTAAACACATTCTGCAACATCTGAACTAGATTATTAGAGATTAACATTTCCAAACTAACTGCATGGGAAAAAAGGGGGAAAGAAAAGGCTAATAATCTACCAATCAGACTAAAGGATGACAGTGACTGTTCATTTAAAAATGAAATATATGTTTCTAATGCAAGACTGAGCTATATTAACTTGGCAGTTATTTAAGTTATCAAAGCACTGTTAAATTACAGGAAGATATTTAAGATACCTACTAGAACTGGTCTTTAGTGAAGACTCCATTTTAAAACAAAAGAAAAAAATCTCTCACCTTAACCTTCAAGTTAAACAGAAGAGATGTGACTTTTGCCAACATAAGTGTTAAGTACTTGTTTCTGGTTTTCTGCGAGCTGCAGAAAATCAAAAACTGTAATCAATGAATATCAAAATTCTTGTTTCACCTATTAACTTGTTAAGAAATTATCCACATGCCAAAAAGAACTTGAACTGCTGTGATAACACCAAATCCATTTCAGAATTTCTAACATTTTCCATCAAAAATTTCATTCTGATTATTTTGGATATTACTTAATGAACTACTGATGATGTCACTCTGGAACCATTTAATTTAAGTCACCGCTGCCTCAGGCATCCCTTCCCCCTCTGTTGTCAGTCTCATGTACACATGCTCCACCCCTTCGTTACTACGGCTGCCTAATCCATGATGAGCTAAATCTACGCTGCTAACTCACTGCCCCCAAAACCCAAAATCTATTCACTGATCTTCAATCTGTTAGTTTAGCAACTAAGCCCATTCTCATCATTTACAAAAAGCCACCAAAAGCACCCATGAAACTCACTGGAAAATTCAACTGCACAAGACAAACAAAAATTTGTCATCTCAGGATATTTTTCAAAGAAATAAAACATTCTTCACTTATATCTCCCTACTCATCCAATCATCAAAATGATCCTGAAATCACTACAGGATGTAGACAGACTATAGGTTGAAGTTAACAGTCATCTTTGAAGATTAGCTAAAATTAACTAGGACTCAAAACAATGAGGATTAAGGAGGATTTCTGAATCATCACATGATGTTTTTATCACATGCAGCAATTCTGGTCTGAGTTTTTGTACCAACCTTCTACATGATTTGGGGAAAATCTTTTGGTTTACAGGCGAAAAAATATTACTCCAACCTCTTCTGTTGGGCACTTAATTATATAAAAATAAATACTACATAAGGCCTTGATAACAAAACAGTACTCATATTTAACAACCTGTATTTGTAATCATAGTCTGACCTCAGAGAAGCTCAAAGTCTATGAAACCTAAACTGTGTTTGTCATTTTTCTACTAAAAGGCAGTCTTCTACAAGACAATCTTCATTAGAAAAGCCTAAATCACAACCTAAAAGATGTTGATAAAAGAAAGGAAAAAATTTCAGACCACACTATAGAAAACTACTTCAAATGGCCCAGAGGTATCAACAGAGAGATCCAAAAGATTAGTTTACATTCAGTTATGTTTTGTCTATCCAGGTTCTCCTGACTGCCTACAGTTTAAGAAAAAGCACCTTTTATGAAAAGAAGGCACAAAATTCCATCTTTCCAAACAGAAATAAAAACATCATTCCTCTAAATCATATGATTAAGCAGAAGTCTTCCTATGACGGAAAATTCTCTCTTGCCCACCATGAGAAACATGAATTCTTGCGGAAGTTCAATCAACCCAACATAAGAAACAGGAACCACAAAGTCTCAGGACAAAACACTAACTTAGAGTAAACACACAGTACTGCTTAGGAATACTAAATTAACACAGGAAAAGATCAGTTTTCCAAACCATCTTATCACTTCCCCATCTTGAATATTCATCCAAATACAGGAGGGGAAAAAAAGTCTGCCATTTCTTGCTTAATATCCAAACCTAAAGGGACCTTTCAAACAAACTCGGGGAAAAAAACTTTAAAAATAGTCTAACAGCAATCTTCGTTCTACAAGATTACAAAGACTATTCAACTATCGCCAAGAGAAAATATATTAAGGATGCTCTCAAGAGTTCTGAAAAGTTCCAGCATGAAAGCTGCTAGTGTCTAGTGTCCAAAATGCCAAATGGATAGAAAAAGAAGGGCTCAAAAATACCAAGAACATCAAAATAGACACTATACAGTTGTAAATATATGTGTCCCTCTGGAGACTAAAATAATTATGAGATGAGGAGGGTGTGGGGATGGAAAGATTGGAGAAGTAATTCATGTGTTCAGAGGACCAGTTCACTCTTCTTATCATTCATTATTTTCTCCTACTCCCAGAAGCCTACCCTGTTTTGAAAGCCCTCAATAAACCATAGTCTTTATTCCTGCCTTTGAAATATGCATCTGATCATCTCGTAAAGTATTTTCCCCAAGATAAAGCTTTTTTATGCGATTTCTATCATACAATTATTACTAATGTTTATGCATAATTTATTTATTCCATGAGAAATACCATCTTTGTTCTACCAGCATTTGGAAGAATTAGAACGGGCCATACTATCACATGCAACTTGACTATAAACTACATCTATGATATACTATTTATTTGGTAACCGAATTATGAGGCATTAAAAGTCTTTCTGCCATTTTGGTTTTGGCACACAGGTATCAGACAGCTACTTTTTTCCCCCCCTCCCAGGTGTAATTCTATTCACTGGTGGTACATCCACCTGCCTTCCTCCACCCACAGCATTGCCCATTCAAAACCCTTTTACTTGCAACACAGTGACTGAAATGCAAAGGCATTGACACCACTTCTATCAGCTCTCCAGCCTCTATAAACAAAGACCAACTTTCCAGAGATGGTCCCCACACTCCAAAATTCCTTCTACCTATTAAGTTCCATGCTCTTTATTACAAATATTCAGTTGGAAGACATAATCAATAGAATTTAAAATATTCTAACACAATTTTAAAATAGGAAAAAAGTTCTGAAATGCCAGATGATAACAACCTACATAAGTTTTCAACATGGGTTGGACTTCACAATTACCACAACCTTCCAGTCATCCAAGGCAACCATGCTTCCAAACAGAACAATATCCAACCATAGAAAATAATTTAGTCTACCCCACAAACTCAATTCAGTTCTTCATTCAAGTCAAGCTATTAAAAAAGCACCTCTCTCTCTTCAGACTGGGGTGGGTGGAAAAGGAGCACCTACATCTCATGTAACTACCTATAGCAAAGGAAATTCAGTAGCCACCTAAAAAAAAACCATCTATCCTCTAAGAATTGTAATAACATAAGAAAGAGGGGGAATCTGTGGTTCTTTTCTTACATATATAGTAATAAAAACAACACATTTTAGGGATTTTCAACAACCAGCATCAAACAGAAAGGGAAACAGACAAAAATCAGGAAAAAAAAATAATAAAAAAAAATTCAATGAAGCTCAAAGTCACTACCACAATCCAAAGAGGCTTTCAAAGTTCCCAGAGCATAAAACTGAGGGCCAACATGAACAAACTGAAATAAGTTCTCAGGTTAAGTCATTTCCAAACCAGACAAGAAGAAGAAAGCATAATAGAGCAACTTATTTCAGTACATAGTTTACAACATGATACCGCATCTTTGAAGTGGCAGAATCCAAAACTTTAGAACTACATTTTTAATTAAATACTGTCCAAGAGAGCAAATTTTAGTCATTTTCAAGAACACAAAAATACACTCAACATAAAATGCAACCAATGCTTCTCAGTTTCACCCTGAAATATAAATTTCAGAAAATCATATAATCTAAGCAAATACCAAGCAACTAATGCTCAGAAGCTCCTATCTAAATAAAATGTTCCTACTCCAAACACACAGGGCACAATAACACATAGAGCACTAAAATGCACAATAGATGCATATCTGAATATCTGCTAACGAGAATAAAATTTGTCTGATAATTAGTTCAAAAAACAGCAGCACAAATAAAGAAAGGCGATGCTCCTGCAATTCTTAAACTACAAAATGCAGATCAAAATTCCTACCACAAGATTAGCACACAAGAGCAACCCTGCAAACCCCTGGAACGGTAAAACATACACACGCACCAGTAGGAGTTGTCACCAAATTGCATGCAAAAATCCTCTTAGCTCCAATGAAGTCAGTGACTCTGATGAGACCTTTACCTTCATTTTCCATCGAAATTGTACTTGAGTCGATAGTTACAAAAGCCTTTAGCAACAGCAGCGCTGGAGCGGGAGCGGAAAGGTGAAGAGAGAAATGCCCCAAAATCCCAGGCAATCACAGTGCTCCCTTTGCCCCCACCTGCAGCAACATCTGCAAGAGAAACCAACGCTAAAAGAGGAAAAAATGGTAAAAAATAATATAAAATTAAAAAAATAGAACACCAGAGCCGAGCCCAACGGGCTGCCAGCGCGGAGCAGCACAGGCACACACAGGGAGCCCGCAGAGCTGTCAGAGACCACCGAGGATGAGGATTAGGATTAGTCGCCTAGCAGCTACAGCACCACGGCGGAGCAGCGCCGCCGCTTCCCCCTCGCCACCAGCACCTTTAACAGCCTCGTCCCGCCCGGGGAGGGGCGTTCGCACCTAAAAATAAACCCTCACCCCAAGTAACCCCCCTTCCCCGCTCTGCCCGCACCCTCAGCGCCAGGCGGGAGGGAAGGGAGCGGTGAAGGAAAGCGACGGCTCCCCGAAGCGACCCCCGCCCCGCAGTCCCCTCGGCCGCCCCGGCCCCGCCCGCCCTGTAGAGCCGGCGGCCGCGGGCAGCGCGGCGGAAGCGGCGTGTGGGAACGGAGAGAGGCGCAAGCGGCAGCTTCTGCACGGCCACCGCCCCGGCCGCGCCGCCTGGCCGCGCCTCTCACCTCGGAGCGCCGGGGCGGCACGGCCGCATCCCCGCTCCGCTCACTTCCGCGGGCGGCGGGGGCCGGGCAGAGGCGGCGGACGGGGCGGGGCGCGGCGGCGGAAGGGCGGGCGGGGCCCACAGGCAGCCGAGCTCCGCAGCCCCGCCGGGGTCGCCCGCTGCTCGCCGGCAGCGGAGGGATGGCGGCTGTTCTGTACTCCCCATATGGCGGAGCGGCTTCACCCACAGCCCGGGGAAGCCCCTCAGGCTGCGGGGCCTTGCCGCGCTGCGGTTGAAAAATAAACGCGTTTGAACACCCTGGCCCCTGGGGCCGCCCCGCCCGTGCCCACCTCTCCCGCCCCAGTGCCCACCTCTCCCGCCCCAGTGCCCACCTCTCCCGCCCCAGTGCCCACCTCGCTGCCCGCCTCGCCTCCCTGCCCGGGCAGGAGCCGCAGGGCACCGCGAGGGAGGCGGGGCGGTGAGCGGCGTTGAGCGGCCGGCGCGGGGGGCGAGGAGCATCGGGCTGTGCTGAGGGGTCCGGCCGTACCCTCAGCCCGCCGCGCTCTGCGCCAGCGCTGGGAGCCAAGCCCGGCCCTCCTGGCGTGGGAAAACAATCCCGTAGCGCCCGCTCGCCACAGTGCTGCTCTGCTGCCGTGAAAATGAGTGTCACGTACCTGGAGTAGAGTCGTAGAATCATCGAGGCTGGAAGAGACCTTTAAGATCATCCAGCCCAACTGTCCACCCAGCACTGCCACTGTAACCCCTAAACCACAAAATCATAACACCCAGCACCAGATCCAGATGCCTCCTAAACACCTCCACCCTGGGCAACATATTCCAGTGCCTGACCACCACAACAGTGAAAAAATTTTTTCTAGTATCCAGTCTGAATCTCCCCTGTCTCAGTTTAAGGCCTTAAGTAGCCGCTATTGGAGTTACAGTACAGGGAGACTAGGCTGGTAGTCCAGTTGGTTTTGCATCACCAAATTATCCTTTTCTTATAAATGTTAGCAAAAGGGAAAAAAAATCAACTCAATAAAAAATCTTAAACACTTCAGGTTTAAGATTTAAACAAACTAGGTTTTAGCTGCCAATCATAAAACGACCAACCCTAATCACTATTTGAATTCTGAGGGGGAAAAATGCTTTACCAATTCAATTATGCTTAGGGAATATTACCTGGAACTCTAGTGCAAGTGCTGAACTCTAAGGCTAGGGAAGTTTTCAAATAAAAGCAACCTCCACCAAGATAATAAATTTTAATTTAAGCTATGATGCACAGCACTACTAAGTACAAAATGCCTTTCAACTTTCAAGGTCAAAAACTAATGAAGACATGCTAATTGTAGGTTTTACACACCATTTCTAAAGGAGCATGACAACATGGTCCTAGAAATGCACTTGCATTAACATCTTGTGATTAACAACCTGTCACTTTGGGTTTGTTTTTCTTCAGCAGCAGAAGAAACCAAACTCAGTCTTTGACAGTTCATAAGCAGCATTTAACAGAACTAAATTTTTAACATTTCAATTAAATCTCACAACCCATAACAGCATGCATCTTGAATTCCTGAGCTAAACAGGGGGAAGTTAAAGAGCATCCTTGCTTTTTTTGAAGCTCTTGAAGGTAACTTTGAGTGCTAATGCAATATAGATTTTTCAATATATTTTGAGAGGTAAAGAAGAGTTAGAAATGCTGACTTAAAGTAGAGGCTCCAGATATTTGCATTCAGAAAACTGAGATGACAGCAGACAGGTTAATTGTTTGGGAATACCTAATACATAATTTCTGACCTGTCCCATATAGTTGCCATGTTACTTGAATATCTCCCTGGTTACTCCATGAAGTGTCCCAGGTAGCACTGTCATTGCAGGAGTGAGTCTCCTCCAAAATAGTGCTTCTGTTAACTTGTGTGTAAGGCAAGCAAAGAACCATGCTGAGATACTCATAATGCTAGTTATAATGCCACAATTTCAACACAAAACTGATGCACAAGTCATTAAGAAAAACATTTTTCTTGGTTACTTGGTTAAAACAGGTAGCTCTTGCTTTCAATGTCATATGTTACCACTAAATGTGAAAAACTTATGTAAGTATTTCCATAAAGGAAAAAACAAAGCCTGTAGGTCCTAATACTGTTAACATACACAACAGGTTTGGACTCCTTTACGCTGTGAAAAGGTTTGGGGAGATGACTGGGAGTTCCTGAACATTATTGAGCTTGTTCACAATTGAGACCTAAATATCCGTGACAAAGTCTGCATACATCCTGTGTTCTTGTGTCTCAAAAGAAGAGAAGAAAGTCAAAAACAAGTCCTACTCTGTAACAACAACTAAAAAAGCTTCATCTCTTGGGCTTAGTCTCTTTCACATTTGCATACATCTGCCAGTCTTACATGCCTGTGACACTGCCAGGCAGGTGGGAAGCACCTCTTCAGCATTATATTAGGACTATATCCATCCTTGAAAATTATATTACTCTTTCTGCCATACTCTACACCTGCAAACAATGTCTGTTTAATTAACAATGCTCAAAGTATTTTATTTCCATCTGCTACTAAATATTGTTTCTTTGAAAATCTTGTCCTTAATATGAGCTTGATCCACAAGAGTATTAGGACAGCCTTAATATCTTCAGGAAGCCTCATAAAAGTTTGTGGCAAAGGCATTATTTGGCAAACCAAAGCACATTATGAGGATATGATTGCAGAGATAAGTCTGAAATTAAAAAATGTTTTGCTTACAGTAACCTATTGTAGCCAGTTGTACTCACAAATTAAAATAATATTTGGTTTACATTTTTTAATCTTGAAAAAAAGTCTTGCAATAAAATGCTCCTCTGAATATCCAATGAGCAAACATGTCTAGTCCCAACAGAATAATTTCAGTGAAAATACGTATACAAATCAGAAAAACATACACAAATTCAATTAGAAATGGCCTAACAGTCTTTAAACTTCAGTTAGATTCTCTTTTTAAAAAAATAGTACTTGGAATGATATGCAATACTGATGGGTTTTGGGGGGGAAAAGACTGAACACTTTAGTGATTGTTACATCACTATTTTCTCTTTCTAGTTCACAGACCTGAAAATACTTCATAAAAACAAGAAAACCTCTGGAAATAGCTTTGCATTCAGGACACAAGAGCATTCATTGACTGCTTAAGCAGCCTCCCCACCCTAGGCTTTCTCCATCTCACAGGTTTAAATGCCACACAGTACTACCTCAGTGTTCTGCAGAAACCAAAAAGAATTCCTGCCACACCACCTCCACCCCCCCCATTCCCTCCCCATCCTTTTCCCCACAGAGGTCTCAAAATTTGCCTCCTGTTGGTGGCCAAGTCAGACTTTGCTTTCTGTGAGTGGCTGTCTAGGTTATCTCAGACCCACAATCCCAAACTCACCCACACCTAAGTTCATGTGGGAACTGACTCATGTCTGGAATAACCCAGTAGATCAGTGAATACAGACTTCTCTAACTAAATCAGAAGTGGTTATTCTGGCACAGCCAAGAGAGTGGAACAAGTATGGGGTGCATGAATAGGTACTGCTGCTTTCAGCACTTTTTCTGACCTCTTGGGCCTTCAGGGCTGAAAACTAGTAATTTGATTAAAGAAATTGGTTGTTTGAGTTTTGTTTACTTGTTTGTTTTTTTTTTTTTAATAGGCAGCTGTAAAAATGCATACCTAGTTTCTGTATGAATCGAGAGGCAACCCAAAAGGCTGGTTTTAGCTGCCTTTCTATTTCTTCAGAAAAGAATTAATTCTGGGCCTCTGGAAAGCTTGGGAAAATGAAAAAGTAATAAATACATTACATTCCAGGTAGTACCATCAATCAGTTGGAATTAAATAAGGGAGAATTCAGTCTAACGGCATTAAACAGATAAGCCTTAAGCTGCAGCATGTTTATATGCAAGCTGAACTTCAAGTTTGGTTTGGTCTTCAGGATCTCAATTCAGCTTCATCTCAACAACTCCCTAGTGCTACAGCACTACCAGAAGCAGTAAAATGTATTTTAATCATGACAAAAATACCTATAACTGCATGGTTCACAGATTGAAGATCCTTCACACAGAATTGTGTTGAAGTCACTTTTCAGGCCATAACAGCCCTTGAAATACTTGTTGCTCTGAAGTGACATTACAGATTCTTTTGAAGTATCCTTTTAAAGATGCATTTGTTTAAAGTCTGTCGGTGTTGAGTAATGGTCATGAAATCTGCAAATTTTATTAATCTAATGAGAATTTGTTTATATATTATAACTAGAGACATTTTTCTGAATCATAACATCAACAGCATTTTAATATGGACAGAGGTTTCTACAGCACTTCAGTTTGGGACAGAAAAGGTTAATACGTGATTCTTCTGTCAAAATAGGCTTCTCAACTATTTGCTTACTTTAGTTATAATTCAAGCTGCCCTCAATACACTGAGCATAATTTAGCTTTTACAGAAGAAAAAAATTAGTTTCTGGTAGGACAGACTTTTATTTGATTTAATCTCATTATTTGTTGTCTTTCATCTGCAAGTCAAAAACTCACCAGTCCTATACAGACTACTTGTATGATTGGAGTCAGGACAGAGGAGGGATGGTACTGGAGCTTCTCATTTACACAGTTTAAATGGCCCATCATTTGTAAAGCCTGTGTTGTATATTTCCTTTCCATCCATGTTCTTCAACTGATAGCTGATAGAAGCAATCACCCCATCTCCAAATAGAATTCTCCAGAGGAAAATCCATGGCAATTCCACTGAAAGTTTGAATGTTTATACATATATGTGTGTGTGTATATATAAAATCAGTTCAAGTTTAAAAGAAGAAAAATGATACAGTCTTCCCAGAGGAAGTAAGTACCATTTCATTTTATAATTCTGAGCATGTTAAGATGTAAAAAACATAGCTACATTTTCAAACTACCTTAGCTCAGCCCTGTCTTGACACTGTACAATTATGCTAATTAGGGAACTTTGGTTTATGGCAGTCAAATTATATTTCACTGATTTTTAAAACACTTAAATTTAACCCTCTCATTCCATCCCTAGGTAGCATCCTTACCAACATTCTATGTTCAGAGAAGGGGTGCAGCACCACAGCAGTTTCAGCTAACAAAATCAGGCTTTGGCAATTGTCCTTTTCCCGGCACTCAGTTCTGCGCAGGCCCTGGCACTGTCATCTCATGGTAACCCAGCAGAGAAGAAAGCCTACCTCACAAAAGGCATTACTGCAGAACTCTCAGAAGTAGTGTAGGAAGGCTGTGTGAAGCAGTGGCAGGACTAAGGGAGTTCCAACCTTAAATCAGTTTTGAACTGTTGTGAACATACACTCTCAGAGCATTCAAGAAAATCGGGTTTAATATATCTGTAACCCTCAACTGTTATCTCAAACCTGCAATTCATCTTCTGTACTTTACTTCTCAATACCTTCTATCTCTCCCACATACTCACTACTCACCTGCCATTCTCTTCCTTCAGCTGCACTATTTTGAAATAGTTACAAATATTAATTGCACAGTTTCCAGAGAGGTTTTCCCTCTCTTTATTTAGGACATACAGAGCTATTCAGCTGTTTGTTTCACCCTCAGTGACTGTTTTCGAAGCTGACTACTCCAGTAAAAGCTTCACTACTAAAGTGGAAGCTCTCACAAGTGCCTCTATTCTATCTACCATAAGTTTCACATTTCCAGAGACATTTTGTGAAGTAAAGATCTAGTTTCACATTGCCTGTAATAGACAGCCAAGAAACACGGCCAAGGAGATTGTGCTCTATAATTGGAATATGCCGTGAAGCAAGTTACTATCGGAAGTCTTAGCTGTGGCGGGCAAAATGCCTTGTTAGTATGTCTGCTACAGGACAAAGACTCCACTTCTCTGCATTGCCAGCTTCAGCTACAGTCATGTTGTGGCCTGAATATAGGAGAAGGTGGAAAACTGTTCCCCGGTAAAGGTGTATGCCTTGCTGAAGGGTTACTACAATTCATTAAACAGCAAAGGAGACACCCCATTTACTTTTAAACTATTTCAGTTACATTATAGCAAGATTTCTGTGGTAGAGAATAAAGACATTTCAACAGTGAAACTATAAACAGTTAAAAAAAAAACAGCAATAGCAAAGTACTTTTGTTTTAATTGATTCAAGGGTAATGTGCCAAGAATTTCAGGAATGCTGCATATATTACAGACAAATAATCTTGCCAAGTCTCTCTTGGAAATTCTTTTTCAAGATCACTGGTGAGAGTAAACCAGTGTGAAGGTACTATTCAGTAAGGAGTTTGCAGTTAATAAACAGATGTTTACGTAGTTGAGAGATTTCAGCTCCTGGCAAGAATAAGATAATCTGTTTGATAACACACTTAAGCATAATATGTTGGGCTGTGAAATTTTATTCAGACTCAGAGCCAAAAAAATTTTATCAAGTGAAAGCATGTGGCAGCTTTTCAGGTTGGGAGAAATTTATTACAAACTTTCATTTTACAGGAAGGTCCACATACCATTTTATTTTCAGAGTCACTACAACGTGTATATAAATGGAAGCCAAATATACAGAGGAGTTTTTCCTCCATTATATCTTTTAAAAAGTGGTCCGAGGTCACACTTTTAAAGCTGGTAGGGGTTACTAATAAAAGTAATTATTGTAGCTTGGTGCGCACGGAGCTCCGCGCCTGGCCGGTGGCCCTGAACACGCCATGCGGGACCCCGCTAGGCTCGGGGGCTGCTGCAGGCGCTGTGCAGGACGCCGCGCCGGCCCGGGGGCTTCGCGCTGCGCGCGCTCTGCGCGCGCGGTTTTGGACCCCAGGCAAGGCCGCGGCAGGAGAAAGGAGAGAAAGGGGGAGCCTTGCCAGCGAGCACTGCACCCCCGTGGAAGATGAGAGCACAGCTTCGGAGCACACAGAGGTTTGCCGTTCCAGGTTTGGGGAGGGAGGGAGAGGGGGAGGGGGACGGAGCAGAGGGATGGGTGTTGAGCTGGCCATGGGGGTCCTTCGACTGGCGGGTGGGAGAGCAGGGCTGTCCCGTATGAAACATCACATCACATGTGAGCAGTGCACCTGGAATTTGTGGTAACACAGTGGGGGAAGGATAAGGTCTGGGTGGACAGAGGGTTCTTTTGATTGATGGGGATCCCGGCCAGGCTGGGGCCTTGTAAGGTACCTCAGCCCTGGACAGGTACGGGGGCCAGAACGGTTGGTCAGTTTGTTTGTTTGTTTGTTTGTTTGTTTGTCTATTTATTTCTTTCGTTTTGGCTCTCCTGCGGCAAATGCCTAGGTTTGGCATGTTCTGGATATATTTGCTTTGCTCTGTTACAACCTGAAAGAGTGGGCAGGACAAAGGGTTGTTACTGGAAATAAAAGACTTGCCCAAATCGTTCTAACAGGAACGTAGCCTATGTACCCCTGTGTGGTTGCGAGCTATGCTGGCGAGGGTTCATGCCTTCGGTAGGGTCGCCCATGCCAGACAGGTCAAAACCATAGGACCAGATAAACTACATCCCTGGGCAGGATGAGCTCATTAGCCTTCTGGCAGTCATCCTAGGAGAAGGACAACTCTCATCCCAAACCCGGGCAGATGGAGCTCGCTTAGCCCTGGAAGGCCATCCATCTCAGAGAAGGTCACTCTAATCAAACCTACGTCCTGAGGACCTCGCTGCCACCGTCCAAGCTTGCTCGGCCCTGGCAGATGAACCTCAGGATTAAAGGGTGGGTTCAGTTCCGCGCATACTGCATCTCACCTAAAAAATCCATTGCGCAGGCTTGAAGGCTTTACCCACATGCAAAAAGTCCTGTAGCGACGGGCGAGGGTCGAAACGGTAGGTGAAAGATGCACTGGGAGCCGCAGACTCAACCCTGCATACAGGCGGTTCAGGATATTGGTCATTTGAGACTGACGGAGATGAGAGTCTCTTGGGGCAGCACCCTGAACGACCAAGCAGCCTTTTCAAGGACAGCACTGCTTGCTCCACTCGGAGAGGGGCCTAGAAAAGGTGGCCTAAACAAAGCTCATCTCCACCTTCACCCGGTTGGTTAACCGCAGACCGACGGGCATCTTCTTCCAATGCGGTCGCACAAAGAGCAAAAGACAAAGGCATGCACCTGCCTCCAAAGGTGTACTCAAATTAACTCTAGCATGTTGGAACATCAGAACCATGCTCGATTCTGCCAATAGTGGACGTCCTGAGCGACGTTCTGCCCTAATTGCCCATGAACTGGCTCGTCTCAACATCGACATTGCTGCTCTCAGTGAAGTTCGCCTTCACGAGGAAGGCAGCCTCAGAGAACATGGTGCCGGTTACACACTCTTCTGGTCAGGTAAGCCCAGAACCGAAAAACATCTCTCAGGTGTCGGCTTCATGATCAAAAACTCCATTGTCCCTAAACTCGAAAATCTGCCGACAGGTCACTCTGACCGCATTATCTCCCTACGCCTTCCACTAAACAACAAGCAACACGTTGTCATCTTCAGTATATATGCCCCAACTCTCCAAGCTGACCCTGCTGAAAAAGATAAATTTTACACTGACCTGCGCTGTCTTACCCAAAAGGTGCCCGCAGATGATAAGATCATTATCCTTGGTGATTTCAACGCCAGAGTAGGTAAGAATTTTGAAGCCTGGAAAGGAGTATTAGGCAAGCATGGTGTTGGAAACTGCAACGATAATGGTCGACTTCTGCTAGAATTCTGTGCGGAGCAACAGTTCACCATCACCAATACTATCTTTCAGCAGAAAAATAGTCTGAAGACAACCTGGATGCACCCCAGGTCTAAGCATTGGCACCTCATTGATTATGTCTTGGTGCGACAGAGAGATGTCCGCGATGTCCTCCATACCCGCGTGATGCCCAGCGCAGAATGTCAAACAGACCATCGGCTTGTGCGCTGTAAACTCAACCTTTATCTCAAATTCAAACCCAAGAGGGGCAGTATCCCAAGGAGAAGACTCCAAGTTAACGATCTCCAATCAGCCACAGTAAGAGAAAGATTCCAGGCAAACCTTCAAACTAAGCTTGATAACCATTCCACAGATTCTGCAGTTTCCTCTCCCGAAACAATTTGGCAGCATATTAAAAGTAGCATCCTGCAATCCTCTGAAGAATCCTTAGGGTTCTCCCTCAAGAAGAACAAGGACTGGTTTGATGAAAATAATCAAGAAATCCAGGAATTGTTGAGGAAGAAGAGAACCGCCCACCAAGCACATCTTGCACTGCCTTCCTGTCACGCTAGAAAAACAGCCTTTCGTCTTGCTTGCAGCAAGCTCCAACAGAAACTCCGTGACATCCAGAACAAATGGTGGACCGATCTAGCTGCAAAAACTCAACTATGTGCAGATACAGGGGATCACAAAGGATTCTATGAGGCCCTGAAAACAGCATACGGGCCTACATACCAAGTCCAAAGCCCACTACTCAGTGCAGATGGTCAAACGCTTCTGACAGATCAAACCTCCATTCTGAATAGATGGTCTGAACACTTTCAGACTCTTTTCAGTACCAACCGTGTAGTACAAGACTCAGCAATTCAGTCCATCACACAACAACCAGTGAAATACGAATTGGATACTGCCCCCACTCTAGGAGAAACCCTCAAGGCCATACAGCAGGTGAAAATCGGCAAGGCAGCTGGGGTTGATGGAATTCCACCTGAAGTCTGGAAACATGGGGGCCTTGCACTCCATGCTAAATTTCATGAGCTTGTGGTGCGCTGTTGGGAACTAGGCGAACTACCTTCAGACCTTCGTGATGCAGTCATCATCACCTTGTATAAGAAGAAAGGTACTAAATCAGACTGCTCAAATTACCGTGGTATTACTCTGCTCTCCATTGCTGGCAAAATCTTGGCAAGAATACTCCTGAACAGACTAATACCCGCTATAGCAGAAGAAATTCTACCTGAAAGTCAGTGTGGCTTCAGAGCCAACAGGAGCACCACAGACATGATATTTGTTCTCAGACAACTGCAAGAGAAGTGTAGGGAACAGAACAAAGGTCTCTATGTAACCTTTGTCGACCTCACCAAGGCTTTCGATACTGTGAGCAGAAAAGGTCTTTGGCAGATTTTGGAACGTTTAGGTTGTCCCCCCAAGTTCCTTAAAATGATCATCTCACTTCATGAGGATCAGCACGGCCAAGTCAGATATGGCAACACACTTTCTGAGCCCTTTCTAATAAAGAATGGTGTGAAACAAGGCTGCGTTCTCGCTCCTACCCTATTCACAGTCTTTTTCAGTATGATGCTTCAAAGGGCCTCGGCAGACCTCGATGATCAGGACGGTATCTACATTCGATATCGTACTGATGGAAGCCTATTCAACCTAAGGCGACTGAAGGCCCATACTAAGACCCTAAACCATCTTGTCCGGGAGCTGCTCTATGCTGATGACGCCGCCCTTGTTGCCCACACAGAAGCAGCTCTGCAGCGTTTAACATCCTGCTTTGCAGAGGCTGCTGAGCTCTTTGGGCTGGAAGTCAGCTTAAAGAAGACAGAAGTTCTCCATCAGCCTGCACCTCAGGAAGTCCCCCACCGTCCCCACATCACCATCGGCCAGTCAGAACTCAATTCAGTCCAACAGTTTAATTACCTAGGCAGCCTCATCTCCTCAGATGGTAAGATTGATGGGGAGATAGACAATAGGTTAGCGAAGGCATACAGTGCTTTTGGAAAACTCCATAAACGAGTTTGGCGTAATAAACACTTGAAGAAAAGCACCAAGATCAGTGTTTACAGAGCCATAGTGCTGTCTACTCTTTTATATGGTTCCGAATCATGGGTCATCTACCGCCACCACCTGCGTCTCCTAGAACGCTTCCATCAACGCTGCCTCCGTACAATCCTTAACATCCATTGGTCAGACTATGTGACCAATACATCTGTTCTCGAACAGGCAGCAATCACAAGTATTGAGGCCATGCTCCTGAGAACGCAACTGCGTTGGGCAGGGCACATCTCTAGGATGAAGGACCACCGCCTCCCTAAGATCCTGCTCTATGGTGAACTTGCCACTGGCTGCCGCAAGAGAGGAGCTCCAAAGAAAAGATACAAGGACTCCCTGAAGCAACAACTCAGCCTCGGGCATATTGATCACCATAACTGGTCCACTCTGGCCTCTAATCGGGAGGCCTGGAGACAGACCATTTATAACGCTGCTGATGCTTTTGAGAAGGCACGCAGGATCACTCTTGAGGAGAAAAGACAACGCAGAAAGAATCGAACCTTGCAGAATATACCATCTAAGGAGTCTTTCTGCTGTGTCTTTTGCAACCGGACTTGCCTTTCTCGTATTGGCCTTTTTAGCCACCAACGCGCTTGCATGAAAAATGGGTAGAGCCCTTCCCAAATCTTCGTTCGCGAAGCCTAGCCATGATGATGATGAATTATTGTAGCGTGCTTCTATTGCAACTACGTGCTCTAGCGTAAAAGACCCCTAACCTTAAGACGGGCCCAACTGGTGAATAGAAAGACTAAATTTGTATTCAGATGCATTCTTAGTCAAAGTCAACAATAAGGCTGCAAAGGGAAGAGTAAAAACTGCACACACAAGTTATGTAACACTTAGAAACTTAGTAAAGTACGCTTAGCAAAATTACTCAAATTTTACAAGGTTATTCTGACCTGGTTCCCTACCCATCTACACAAGCTTGTGTGAGGACAAATTCAAGGTGGGAGCAAGTGCTCAGAAGTGTTTCCATACCTCTGCTGATGAATATCAATACTCAGCACAAGGGAATTAAAAAACAAACATCCATTTCACAGAAGGCTCCCGTCTACCTTGGGAAAATGTGCTAAAATATTTTGCAGCAACTCTTACAGCCTAACTCTTATATTAAATAATTAAATAATGGATCACATTCAAGTCCATGAATGTGACAATGAATCCAACTAAAGGTTGGATATAGCCCCAGCTGAAAGTGACAGGAGTGGATATAGGAAGGACAAACCCTACAGGTATATCGTATGAATTGGGAGGGTATATTCTACAAGCCTGTCACAATGGGAAGGTTAAAAGGGCCCTGAGGTGCCCCTCTGTCTCCTAGTAATTCAGCAACTAACATCAGCTGCATCCCGTGCATCTGCAACAAAGCAAGAAGTACCAGAGGAAGATTTAATTTAAAAAGAGTTGAAACTCATACTGTAGGCCCTCCTCCCCACCTTCTGACTAGTGGGGACATTCAGTACGAATTCAGCATGCTAACTGCCTATTCAGAAGGAAGAAAAACAAAGTTTCTCATTCAATAAAAGTATTAGGCAGTACCCATTCCATCTTTGAGGGCCTCCAACCTGATCCAGATCTATTGAGGAGTTCTGAGGAAACAACTCTATTTATAATAGACTACAGAAACTGGTAGTGATAAATCAGTGAAAATATTGTCTCCTATTTGAAGTTCATCTTACAGTAAATTATAGCCCTAAAGTTCCTGTATGCTATTTAAAAGCTGACCAAAATATTTTGGTATCTAATGAGAGGCATGATTTCTGTCCTATATCTTTCATATTTCATATAATATATTTAAGGTCAGAAGATGTATTAAGATATTGTTATAAGATCACATTATATTTCTATTATTCCTATCATATCTATCATTTATTTAATCATAATCTGTTTATCATTAGTTTATCATTAGGTTATATCAAATAATATATCTATCTAGACATATATCTATGACTTATTTAATATGCTGAAATAAAAAGATACCAAGCTGTAAATGTTCCTGATTCATCACTCATTCACCTGTGGAAAATCATTCATCAAAGCAAAAAAAAAAACTAAAACAAAACAAAACTATCATTGGAAGCCTGTAACATTGTAGGAGCCACGTGGATTAATTAGAAGTCACTTATGTGTGTATGCATTGTGAACTAAAACCTTGACTTTGCTTCTCTTGAAGTTGCAGAACAGGACTCGTACAGTATTTTCTTCAGGCGATACAGATTTCAGTAAGCTAGGTGCTTTAAAGAATTTGTCTTTCATGTCTCCCATAATTTTCGCTCCAAATTGTTTTCTCTTTTTTGAAAAGTTGATCTTTGGTTGTTTACAGCCTCACATCTTTAACATGTATGTACAGTCTGGTGCTGTTTTTCATTTCCAAGGACAGATTACAAAGGATTTAGAATAAAATAACCTTAGTGTTTCAGTTTTTCCTGTTTATAAAGTCTGTTTTACCCTAAACCATAGCCTTACTGGAATATCTAAAGAGAGAGAGAGCTAGGTTTGAATAAATTAAGCATTGCAGCAATTAAGCTATTACATCCTACAGAGTGTAATCAAGATACTGCTTCTAGGGTCAAAGCATAAAGAATGCAGAACTGTAGCAGAGAAACTAGTGAGGAAAAAAAAGGTCCATTTTTAGACTTGCCGAAACCTCTAAAAATAGCATTTTCCTTTGCAGTTTGTGACAGGAGAAAACCACCATTTCCCCCCACAAGCCATAGGCCACTAAAAGAAGTATATCCACGTTGAAGAAAAGAACAGGTGACTTCATTTTTGCAACCCTGTACACAATGGCTTCTGATCCCAATGAGAACTTTTTAGCAAATGTTTTCTAATGAGTTTCAGGTTTATTGCAGGTATACAAGCTTCACAGGCACTTCTCTTTAAACAGAACTGTGATTTGGGGTTTTTTTTTGTACACTTATATGATTTTGAAACAGCCTAGTCATTGGTGACAGTAATTCCATTCAACATCTTGCCCTTCCATGTGAAATTAGTCCTGCTCAAACACAGTGCCTCTTGCAGCACTGTAACTGAAGGAGTAACTCCATGAAATTTGTTCAGGTTTAAAAGTTTCTAACAGCAATGTCAGCACTTCTGAGTCCTATATATAAGATGGTTGCAAACATTTTTTCTTTATGTTAGCCCTCACTTAAAATTCCATGTGTTACCATGAAAGGCAACCACTATTATTAAGATTGCTGTTACTAATTCAGGTTCCCCCCTTTGTTCTGAGGGCTGAGTTTAGGCTGTAGTAGCCTATAACAAACTTGCCGTTTATGCAAAGTAAATACCATAAAGAGGCTTGACATGGCACGAATGCCAGAGAAAGGCTACAACCAAAAGCCCAATTCCAATAACACTGCTGTGTTTACAGCATTTGTAATTCCTGGGCTTTAATAGCATATTGTTTGATGTCACATGCTGGTTCATGGAACCGTGCCATTATATCAAAGAAGTTTTCCTGTGCTGAAAAAAGTTCCTAATCTTTTCAATTGCATAGAAAATCTGGAAAGTATGAACCTCAAAACTTCAATAGGAAGGCCAAATGAAATTGCTTTGAAAAGAAACAAGAATTTGAAAGGCTAAATAATTGTTGTAATTGTTGGGATTGACAGTCCTAGAATTTCTAACATTCAAAATCATTTTCACCTAGCCTTTTTTAAATGCCTCTTGAGCAGTTTCTGCTCTAATTATCTTTAAAATATGGTAAAAAATAGAGCTGCTATATTTCTGTCTAATTTCCTGGGGAGAAATGTAAATAAATACATGTGTTACTGAGTGCATATGAGCTCAGTACCTCTTAACTGTAGCACATGTTCAGTACATCTGATGGTGCAATAAGCTAGTTCAAGAGGGCACAGCTGAAGAAATTCAATTAAGAAAAGAGAAATCAAGCATCTGGGGTTTTTCACTGTCTCAGAATTTTAAATGCTATCTAAATTTTGATAGGTTCCTTGTCTTTCCATGACATTAGAAATGCTAAAATGAAGGTTCCATATATTAAATCTAATCTGTATCTGGCAAACTTATTCTTATATGAAAAAGAGAAGAAACAGTGGGATAGGACAGAGGTTTTTTTAAGTTAAAAGTAATCTGTTCCCTTTATACACAAATAAAGCTTCAGTAATGGAATATGTCTTAGTTTTCAAATCTTCTCTTGGCTTTCAATCCTTGACATACTTGTGTTTACATACACTGTTCTACCAGTTATTCAAATAATGCTGTAAAAGTTGAGCTTAAGGATTAAAGAGAGAATAAGCTTTCTACTGCACAGCCTATTCTGTTAAGGTTTTTCATTTCACTAGATTTGAGAAGTGGCAGCCAGCCTCCCCATCCCCAAGCAATAGTTGTCAGGAGTAACCATTCAGTCCGGCCTAAGTGAGGGTCAGTGAAGACTAAGTCAAGTCTCACCTAAGTGAAGAATTGTAGAATCATAGAATTGTTTGGGTTGGAAGGAACCTTAAAGATCATCTACTTCCAACCTCCCTGCCATGGGCGGGGACACCTTTTACTAGACCAGGTTGCTCACAGCTCCATCCAACCTGACCATATCTGACTGAGATGATAACTGTGTCACAAAAAATGCCTAAATGAAAAACAGTATTTCAGGAAATGTAATACAATCATATTTTAATTGTAATACTATCCTATTTTAGATGTCAACGGTGTAAGAATTCTTCAGCAGATCTTTCATAAACTTAGACTCCGAAAATAAATAAGCATTGACCATTTAGATTAATATGTTTTCAACATATTAAAGTAAGAATTTGAATAGTAGAAATCATTAGACAAGAACTGCCAGAGTCCATAAGCAGCTAGATAAGTTCTTCAAGATGCTAAGGGACCACAGCTCCTTTTTGCTTTTGTCAAAAAGGGAGAAGCTCAGTGCCCGATTATGATCATTGTTTAGCGTGGTGCTTCCTTCAAGTGGTTTGTATTAGTTGTTGCTTTCTTATGACAACACCAACACCTGCTCATCTTAAAATATATCTGTATAGATAGACATAGCATATGCTTGAAAAATTGTGTAGTCATGTCCGACAAAAAGCAGTGAAAACCTAAACTGTGGTTGAAATATAAGATGTTAATTCAACAAAGATGTTTATCTGAAGGACAAAACATTCGAGCTTTGATACCACTGATCATAATTCAAGCAGAAAATCTCCTTAGGGAAAAAAAAATAATCTACACATCCTTGGAAAACTTCAGACAATCCTGACAGGAATTTCTATGACTACAAGAGAAAGTCTAGCATAAAGCCAAATCAGACCAAATGGGTAATTGTTCTGATGCAATCTCTCAAATATTGATCCAAATGACCCTATAAGAAGCTAATGTGACAAAGAGGATACATCTCTATTAGAAGATTTAGAGTTTTCCAAATGAATTTGTGAACTGCAAGGAACTGTTAAAACATAGTAATCACTTTGACACGATGGTCTTAAGCATAAAATATTAAACAACATAATATCCATCAGCCCCAGAGAATCACAAAGTATTTCAAATTCTGGACATTCACCAACTGAGGGATACACAGCACTCAGAGCTTTTTATGCTTCAGAACGCAAAGAAGAGAAGTTAGGGAAAATGTTTCATTAGAGAAATGAGTCAGGCCTCTGTTGAACCACGAAAATCATAGCACCTTAATCATTCAAAGCAAGCAGCATTTTTAAAGTGTCATCTCAAATTTAACATAGAGTTTTTACACAGTAAAAAGTAAAAATACCACTATTAATAAATAAACTTAACTTGACATGATAAAGCCATTATAATGAATTTTTCATTAATGGCTATATAGATTGCACTTATACTGGAAACTTGAGGCACCTACAACAAATGTTATCTTTAGATACAGAAATCTTTAGAGAAGCAAAACAAAGTCAGGGTGCCCCATTCTTTTTTCTTTTTCTTCTTTTTTTTAAATCTAGTAGTAGCATTTGAACTGCCACAGCCATAATACAAGCATTATCACTGTTACAACACCAGCAATCATAGATCCTATCCCTCCTATATACACCGAGAGACAGCATCACTTCCAGGAAGAGGTTAACTCGTGGGGGATGGGAGGTACTGTTAATCTCAGTGCAGAGGGCAAGTGCCAGCTATTTCAGCAAAAGCTGATAGATCTTTTCTTGGATAAAGTAATGTCCTGTTCAGACCCTTTAGCTGCATCCCCAATATCTCATCTCCAGGCTAACTAGATGCCTGAAGTTGTTCCCATGTGGAAGAGTTGATTCTTGCAAAAGTCTCGAGGATATGGAATTTTTACTTTAAAATGCCTGTAGTCCAATAATTTCAGGAACTGTGTGTCAAACATACGTCAGATTCAGTTACACTAATGTTGCTTTGCATACAATGACTACATTTACAGAAAAAGTTCAGCAGTGCCATTTTGATTCAACTAATGTAGATTCCGTAAGGAATTATTTCTTTGTTCCGGGATGACTGTATATGTAACAGAACTTTGGTCTGTAAACTGTGCACAAAGACTATAACCTCTATTTCACCTGTATAAAATCTTTTATAAGCATCTCTAACCACTCAGTATGGGCTGAGCACAGTTTAATTATTCCAAATGTTAAATACAGATTGAAATGTGCACCTTATATCCTATTTGCATGAAGCCTGTGAGCTTTTTTCTCCTTGATTAAAGATCCATCCTTTGTGAGCACTGCCTTCTTCAAAGAGAGTGTTAATTCCTCAGTTACTTTGAGATAAGACTTTGTTAAACTGGACAGAGTTGCTACTTTTGAGGAAAACAAAAGATAAAGCAAAAGAACAATGCACTAAATGAGCAAGCATCTGATAAGCTCTGTTAGGAGAAGATCCTCACAAGAGAATGTGTACTCTGTTCCTGTAGTCCTCAGAAGGACCTACAAATCCTGCCCATCACAGTTAGGACAGTGATTTGAAGGAAAGACAGCTTAATGCAACTCAGCATAGATGCTATTACCCACTTCTAATCAAATTAATTTAGAAAGCAGTGACTGAATTGAGAATAGTGAACTTGAAAAAGACAAATATGTTTTAATGCCAATAGCTCTCTTATGACATTTAGGAGAATACCCTGTCTAGTCTCCACAGTCTTGTGTCCTCTGGTTGACTGACTTATTAACTGATGGAGCTGCAGCAGAGAATCAACCACTACCAGATATACAAGTCAAGGATTTTCCTAGGTAGGTTCTCCAGAGTAGGGTTTGGGATTTTTTCTTTTTATTATCTGAGAAGCACCAACACTGATAGGAGCTTTTCCAGGACATGAAGTACTTATGATTGTTCTCCCCTGCATGATCTTTGACGAAATGTTGCTCTTAAAGGCAGTTTTAATAGGATGCCTCCCCTCTTACCAACCAGCCTTATTTTCATTAAGTGTGTGGGTGTTTCACGTGTTTGAGACTCTTCTATCCATGAGTTCTGCAGTTACTGGGGGAGAGGAACAGATACAGAAAAGAGGCTGAAAAGGGTTCTGCCAAAGCAGCTGTGTTAATTGCTAAATACACATATACTCTCAATGCCAAGCACAATGTACAAATCATTCCATCTGCCTCAGCTCTGGACTCCTGGAGCTCATTTAGTGGTTTCCCTAAAGGATCAGACCCCATCTCATGTAATTCTCATGTACAGAACCTCACTGATGGTATCACTCTGGTGCTCCTATGCATGAACTCTTAGCTAGAGAAATGATTTTAGCATTTACCTTATGGCTGGTGTGTAACTAAGAAATAATTCTAAAGAAGTATTGGCTGCAAAGGCTGTATGAAATGTCTTACTGCTAGGATTCAGAAGGAGAGCTGGAGGTTTCTCAGTACAAAACAATTTCCTTTAGGATTGGTCACATGCCCTTTGGAAGCTAATTGTGAAACAAAAAAGCATCCTGTGGTTTCTTTCAGAAAAAATTTTTTATCTGGGTCCAACTGGAATTTTCAACAGGAAGTATAAGTTTTATGGCCATGTTTTGGAAAGAGGTAACATTGCAATACTCTTGAAAAGTAATTTCCTCAAATGCTAATGAGGTACACTCTAAGTAGCAACAAAGGCAAAAAAATTACTTCTTGCTTTGCCAAATGATTTGAAAAAATACTTCAAGGAAAGGAGATAACCCTGCCAGCATAAACACAATTAAATAAGCCACATACATGCTTTCTATTGTATTTTATCTAAACAGAGAGGCCTCTTAAACACATTGAAATAATAGATCTTTTACGTTTGACAACAAAATAAGTGGCATGTTTCATTTCCTTACTCAGGCTGAATTAATATTAAATACCTCATACCTTCCAAGAACTTAATCATAATAATTTTAATGGAAAAATTCAATGTATAGAATTATGTAAGATTTACTCTTCAAAAATACATATTCCCATAAGAAATAGCTGTAGAATTCTAGATAAAAGCCTCATTTAACCAGAATTACCTCCTAAACTCAACTATGCTGTTAAAATGTCACTTATTCTCAAAGAAACTCTACCATGTAGCCATAAAACACATTTTCATACCATTTCTATAAAGCCTGTTAAAATGCTTTCTGATTTGTGTGCTTTAAAACATTGAAGTTTTAAAGAAAAATCTCAAAAATCATAAATAATTCCATTATTGGATCATACCAATACTCCCTGAAGTCCATGTTCCTTGGTCTGATATGTTCAGTAAGGAGTGATTCCAGAAGGTGATCCAAGAAAGGAGACATTCAATACACTGCTAGTATTGAAACAGTCTTCCTAAACCATACTGTATACCTGAAGCAAGTAAGTTTATCCTTCTTAGTATAAGTCTGGATGTTCTTATCTATACATATGTTCTTCTTATAATCTGTTTGTCTCTTGGACTTCATAAGAATCTGTGGTAATTTCCAGAATCTACTTTTTCTGAACAATATACATTTCTTTCACAGCTTTAGGTTTTAATGGAATACTTGATGTCTAATGCTCTTAATGATGATCAGTTTCTAAGCAACTAGTAAACAGGATTTTTTAGTTGTCTAGTTTCCAGAGGAAAATGCAGCTCATTAAAGTGAGCACGCTGAGCTAACCTCAGATTGAAGCCATTACACTTATTTTAATGTTGTATTTCATTTAAAATGTTTGATCAGAGAACAAGTCTCCTAGGATGCATAACTTTTCTGGAACATCACAATGAACAGCAGTCCTTCAACAAGCCTCATTACATTCAGTGCACAATATCAATGTAAAGAGAATGGATAGTAGCATCACATTGAGTTCATTTTATATTGATAAAGCTTTGTGTCTCGAGACTAATATGGTAATAACCACATCAATGTTTGTTTTGATTAAATGGATTCCTTCCAGCAGTAGAAGCAGCAGAGTCAGAAGCATACTGTACTGAAGATATTCACATTCTTATGAAAAAGGAATGATTAAATTTACCATCAAGTTACAGGTTCCATCAATGAATGTTCAGGTTATAACTGGTCTATGCATCCTTTGAAGTTAAGCTGTCAGGACAAACCTTGAACAACTCGAAAGTTTTTAGCCAACTATCTCTGCATGCATCCTTCACTTGCAATTTCTGCCTCTGTGACTGGACAAGAATCACTGTGCACATCAGACGAAAGCTATCAGAACAGAACATGACAATAGCAGAGTTAGCATGAACCCTCAGCTCTCTGGAGCTTTAATTTAATGCCTGTTGAGATCAGTAAAGAAGTGAATATGGAGAAAACAACAACAAAAACCCTCAAAGAGAAAGCAGTTATCTACTGATAACATTTATTAGAAGACATTAAGGCAGTATTAAGCAAACAATCCCAAGGACTTACCCTCCTAGATAAAAGAATGTGATCCTCAGAAATAATGAGCTTATTCTCAACACCATGAAGGGCAACCTCCCAAGCAAAACTGTACTTCCCACCCCCCAGTGTTTGTAGAGTCAAAGCAGCAAGTGTTACTATGTAGTGAATATCAGCCCTGCCATCATCTGACAAACCGAAGGAGAATGAGTAAGATGTTTCTTTAAGCATGTAGTGCTTGAGCTGTTAGCCATTGTAAACACATTAAGAGCAAGAAAGAAAATGATGAACATTACTGTACCAAAACAGGAAAAGCAGATTTGACTCCCACCTCCCGCCAGTTACAGCCCTGGAACTTTTTTTTTCCAAAATATATCATGGCAAAGGAATGTGTCTTTCTTTGCCTGATGACCTCTCATTTGGAGAAGTACGCTATTCAGTATCATTTAGCACACAAAAAGAACAAAGAAGTTTAACTGTTTCAAAGAAAAGCAGAATTTCAGCTCTTGTATAGACTTCTTCTGAATGCTCACCTCATAGCTTAATATTGAGCACATATTGGATGAAAAAGAACAGTAACTCATTAGATACAGCCTCATTCCAGACTAACCACTTCTCCCCTGTCCCGTGCTAAACAGCTTCCATTTCCTTGTGAAACAGCAACAGATTCAGATTACAATTCAGTTCTAAGGATATTCATTTTGCATTTAAGTCAAGAAATCATGATCTACCAAAACATTTAAGAAACTAGGGTACAAGCTCTACTGCCAAGACTGCAACCTTTTATTTGCACATGACAAAGGGCCAGAATACTGACCAGTCCATACACCCGATCTCAGAAAAATGAACAATTCTTAGCAAAGATAAAACCCTTACAGAATAGCAGAGAACAGCACAGCATAAGGTTTATGACTAAGAGAAGAGTTAAAAAAGGGAAAGTCTGGTTTATTTTATATACCTATTAAGGAACTAATTTTCTCAAATATTCCCCCCTTAGCATAACAAGCAGATTCAAGAGTAAGTTTAACAATTTTTTCAATCAGGTAGTATGGACATGAGTGATTCAAGATGAACTTGAATTACACTGAAAACAGCTCATGACAGCAGTGAAATATGGATTTTTGTGGTCTTCAACAGACAGGTAATGACTATTTAAAGCTTCACAGTCTTACACCCCAATTGCTTTAAGTGTCCAATAATTTCCTCGGAATCAAAAATTGTTTGTTCTCAGAGCAAATTTTTACAAATTCACATTGCTCTCATAAAATCTTAAACATACCCATTACTCACAGATACTGACATTTAGAAAACAGTGCAGCTAAACTTCTGATCCTCTCCCTTTAAGATATAGCCCACAGGGTTACAATTGAAGGGGTTTTTTAATTTGCTTTTACCTTTTCTTGAATTCTCTTGTCTTTCACTGTCGATACAAGTTTCCAAATCGCATGGATAGGAAGCTTTATAAAATAGGAGAAGACAGATTTATGCAGCAGATTATCCATAATTTAGGCAATTTCTCTTACTGCTTCCGTATTTGGAATTCGAGATATGAATGCATGTTTTCTGCCTCTCCCCAAAGACTGGTAGTCCTCGACTGTTGCACAATCCTTTTCTGCAGAGCAACTAGTGAAAATGAAAACATCAAATGCAGAGCCTACAACAAATGACTAGTGTTGAAGTGCCACAAGGGCAGTGTGAGCTGAAAGAATTGAGGGGCAGTTCTACCAAATGCAAATCATTTCCCTGGCAGTGTGCTCCAACAGCTCTTCTGGTAAGAACATTCTGCTGCAAAAATCAAATAGCAAAAACTAGGTCCTGGTTTTTTTTACCCCTCCTAATGCCTCTTAAAGCTTGTTCAGCTGCAGTAAAGAGGCTAGAAAACTGCTGTTTCTAGCATATTCCCCCCCTCCTCCTCAAGCTGTATTTCACTAGCTGCACTGTCTGATTTCACTTTTGTTTCACATACAATCCTGTTATGTGGATTTCAGCCAGATTAATGCTTTCTTTCATTCTCCACTTTCTAAACTGGAACTGCAAGGCACCAGTTACAAGACATAACAATGCAAGCTCAGATAAAGCTTAGCTTGCAACTGGGGCTTTGAATCTTACCTGCAAACTCATTTCCTTTCAAGTCATTACGTTTGTCTTTGTGAGCCCTTCTCTACTTTGCACCTTTGATCAGCAGACAAGTAGTAAGTATTTGTCTGGCTTTTGTAGTGGATGGAAAAGCAGCAAAGCACATTTCCATCAATTATCATCCTAAATTCTTGAGTTTGGTAGTTATAGAAGTTTGGGTTGGTGTCTCCCCCTCTCTTTTGTTGTCGATCTTTTAAGAAGAAAAGTCCCAGAGCTGGGTTCTTATTACAGTGAAGCAATTCAGTCCTCAATAAAACTCCACAGCCACTGGAGATTAACTCTAAGTCTTTTAATTCTTTAATAAGGTATGTTCCTATGTATAATAAATTATTTTAAGGTTCCTTCCAACCCACACCATTCTATGATTCTATGATTTAGACCTTGGCTAATACTACAGAATTTGTCCTGAATCTATTAAATACAGCTGCTAAAGACTAATCAGCCAGAGCAATGTTATGTGCTTCCTGCACATCAATATTTGTGGGAGGCAAAAGAAATAATTTCTTTACCTTGTCAGCACAGTTTGTGGAAAGTGATGCACATAGTAGGGAAATAATACTGCTTTGCAGGACTCTTCTCCCACTCATCCTTTCTAGGTCTCACAGCTATGAAAAAAATCTTTCAATGGATTCAGGAAAGGACCAAAACAGATTTACATGTTTGTTTTGAGCACTAGCTCATCCCACACTACTTGCACATATCCTTCCCTTCAGGTTTGGAGGCTTGACACAGGCAACCATTCTGACATTTCAAGCTTGGAAATGTGCCTTCAACAAATCCTTTTTGTGTTCCTAAATGACTGTTTGGCTGCTTATACTTCAGGCCATCTGTTTGGGTGGCACCAGGCCTGCTTGCAAGGTGATCTTGCTGTTTCACTTCCCATTGAGAGATGCCAGCCAATTTTGGGCTCTCGGCACAATACCTCTCCTGCCCTCGCTTTGGTACAAAGCCCTGCTGAGTCAGAGACGTCGCTTTTGTGCTTTATAAAATTTGTTGGCTCTTGTGTGGGTCTGACCACCTGAGCAGCAGAGGAAGAAAACTGGAGTTGTCAGCACTGGAAATTGCCAAGTACACTTGTTACTGTGAAGCCAGGGGAATGTTAAGAAGATCAGTGACACATCATAGCATGAGAATTTTAATTGCTCTGCAAAGCCAGGATCACCATAAGCAGGAGGACAAGAATAGTAAAATCAATGACACAAGCCACAGGCACAAAAGAGTCAAGCAGGGGAAAACATTGCTGTAATGATTCCTTTAAAATGGACAAATACTAAGACATATTTGTTTTGTATAACCTCAGATGTTTACCTAAAATCAGTGTGTTGTGGTTTATGCCATTCACTGAAAAGTCATACCAGGCTGAAGATGCTCCTTTGAAAAGTTCTGAAGTGCATGACCAAACTCTTCCAGAGGCATGGACCACTTGTCCATGTAGGCTTGTTTCAGGCCTAACATCAGTGCTTCAGCAGGCATTTCTACACCCACCTTTTCTGTGCTACATGTGGGTACTTATTGAGCCCAAAGGGAGACATCTGCAGTAATCCAGGTGGCTGGAGCCTCAAAAGTGTACAAGGACCATCATCTAGTTGCTGTGTAACTTGGCCTTGGCCAATATCAGATTCTACATTGTCTTGACTAGCTCCTAAAATTCTCTATTGCAACAGAGATAAAGATTCCTTAACTAGGAAAAACTTGCACTATCAAGAGTAAGTCAGTAAAACATATCACTAATGTTCTCCTTCCCTCCACACCCCTATAAGAAAGGCAGTAACAGGCCTAGAAAAGCAAAGACAAGCCTTCAATATACCATATCAGCTGTCAGAATGTTTTAGTTTAAGGGTTTTAGTGAAAAGCGCTCCTTTCTCTGGTGTAAAATAATGTGACAAAATTTCCAAACATGCGTTCTGACACCTGAAAGAACAATTTCTTCCTGTTGTGCCCTGTATTTTTGTTAAAGAAATCCCCTCACTTCTCATGCCATGATATATTTGAAAGAAAATAAAAGAAATTTAAACATTTTGGCTTTACCTACAAATGAACAAAATTTTTACTGAAATTGTGATCCATTATGTGCTCAGAAAACAGCAAACAACAGAGACTAAACTCCTCAGCTCTGAGGCAACTATCCAGTATCATCAAGAATAGCACTAACCTATTTGTTCAACTAATGCTTGTGGTATCATGCAAGGTGAATCAAGCATCTCCCACACAGCACTTAGACAACCCTCTGCCTTGTATTATAAACATCTTTAATGACAGTAATGAAATACATCACCAGCAGCCAAAATCCACAAACAGCATCCAGATCCTGTTGTAAAAGAGGTAAATTGTAAGGAATTGGCTTGTGTGAACCTCTGAGACAGCAAGGCCATGGGAAAGCAGCAGTGTCTTTGTATGTGCTAAAACTGGCTGGTAAACAGGAGGTTGGCATTAGCAAAACAAAAGCAACTGAAGAGCCACCTGTGTAAACAAAGGAAGGGAGTAGAGGTGATATCACCACTTAAGTAAGTACCAATAATGAGCTCAATTCCTGCAATATGTATGAACCAATTATGGAGTGTATATTAAGCTGTAGACAATATGCAATAAATGAAGCTAGCTGATTCTCACATTGAGCGTCACCTTTCTTCCCTCGTCGCGACAGTAAATAATTCTGTTTTCATCAAGTGGAAAAAATAGAGATACGTATGCATCTATATAGGTATATATGAATAGCTATATAGGTGCATATACCACAATGTTCCCATCCTGAAAACACAGAAGAAGCTAATCAACAAACAGACTTTACCCTACTACTCACTGCTAGCAGCAGGACATGTAATTCTTGCTCATTGTGAGCTGTTCATTTGTCTTCTCCTATCATCTTGGCATCTCAGCCAGAGACCTTTGTCTTCTAAAACTTTTCATTGCAAAGTTCCTTGAACCAAGACTTCTTTATCCCAAGGAAGCCATGGCATTTGGGTCCTTGAGTCATATCCTATATGTGTAAAGCAAGTATTGTGTTTTGAGTCTGTGTACTGTCAGAATAAGAATTTGCTTCTTCCCCCATCTCCCCACACCTTATTGCTTTGATAAATAACAACTCCGACAGAGCTGTTAGTCTAAGATTTTCAACTAATATAATTTTCTGTTCTTGTGAGGATTTATTAGTTCAATTCTAGTTAAAATTTGATCCAGTTCCTTTTTTTTATTTTGAGTAATGCAAACTCTATCTTCACCATGCATCACTGATTTAAATTTTGTAAGATTTTAATGATTCAATTTTAGTTCCATGTCCAGCTACAAGCTCCCTAGTGCCATGTGTATATGGGAGCAATTTCAGAAAAGAGTCCCAAAGATAATTAAGGGACTGGAATACCTATTATGGCAGGAGAAACTGAATGTTGGGACTGTTTAGTTTGGAGCAGAGAAGGTTCAGGGGGATCTTAATATGTAAACAGCCTGAGGGGCTGAAATGAAGGAGGAGCCAGAATTCTCAGCAGTGCCCTGTGAAAGGACAGGAAGAGATGGGCAAAAACTGAAATTCAGAAAGTTCCATTTAATATAATTATTTGTTTATTAAACCACTGTTTTATTGATGAAGCACTGAAAATTGCTGCTCAAAAGGTTGTGGAGTCTTCATCTTCAGATATATTCAAAACCTTGCAATCAGTCCTGGCAGTCTGCTCTTTCTGACTTTGCTTTGAGCATGGGTATTGTACTAGAAGATTTCCAAGGAGTCCCTTCCAACCTCAGCTATTCTACAATTCTGTGAAATTACAAGCTATTACTATAAAAAACATAAGGATATGCAAATGGTATTATTGATTTTGCGTAAAAATAAGTGCACTTTTAAAAAAGAAGATATTGTTAAAAAAAAGATCTCCTGTAAATTGATTTGCAAATGGATGGATTCATTGTCAGTGCAATGCCAAAATATAATATTTAATTTTACCACAAGAAAATTTACTTGAGTTTCCATAATGCTTCCCAAAGATAATACAGGACTCTTGTGTAGAAGCATTTACACAGGCATAAAATAACCACATATACTACAAATTTTGTTGCAAATACCTTACTTGGATCTGTTGGACCAGATATCTGGTCCATAACCCCTCCTAGATGTCAAAGTATTTTGAGATTTTTTTACTATCTCTCCCACACATGCATGAAGTAGATTGCTACCCCCTTTTCCTTCTAACGACATCTTATTTCCAGGAACACAAAGTCATGAGAAGCAACTGCCTTGCCAGGGCTTCAATTTAGAAGTCACTCTTAGAAGAAAGAGACCCCAGCTGTAAAATAAGACTCGTGAAGCAAAATTTCTCAAAATTTCTCTCCTTGGACGCATTACTCATATTCACCAGCTTTCCCCCTGCCCCAGTCAGAAGACAATGTTTATTCAGTTTTGTAGCTGGAACAGGTTGATAAGATGGTAGACAGAGGCTGAGACTCCTACTTATGCCTGCTTATGTAGCTTATGTCCTGCTACATTTTCCATGGCCAAAGCAGCTTCCTCCCATTGCACTGTGGCAAGTAAAGGAATACATCAGAAGTCAGCATCAATGGATCATACGCAGGGTGTCCGATCAGGTGCCACATGGCTGAGAGGTGGGCTGTCAGTGGAGCACACTGTGCCCACATGCCTCTAAGACCATGTACACATATCTATCAGCTTGACATCACTTTTAGAAACTTTATTCCTTTACCATCCAACCTTGAGGTGGCAATTAAAGAGTTTATTTCACAAGGATAACAGGTTGAAGTTTTACACTTGTACTGCCACACTAGAAATACAGAATAGCTATTATGGCCACTATCCTACAAATGACCTCCCTTTTACTCTCTGTATAGCCAGGAAAGCTATTTGTCTTTCTAAAGCTCCATGGTACTGGGATTTTTGTCCCATTTGTTACCCACTCTCCTAAGTTCTTTGTGTTAATGAGCTCTAATCAGCAGCCTTCCATTTTATAAAGTGTCACCCTCTAGTGCATTGTTTAAATCTATCTAAATTAAAATCTCACCCTATTTAAAATTTGCCTCTTGCTCTAAAATCTGTTGATCAATCATTCTGTAGCTTCAGCCTGGCCTCTATAAATGTGATCAATGCGTGCTTCATTTTATCTTCCAGATTGTTTAATAGAAACCTTAATTAGTGCTTTCATTAATTAATACCAGACCCAATACTGATTCAGAGATATCCCATTTGATAGCTCCCTCACCACTGGTGCTTCACTGTTAATTATCCTGACATTGTAGACCAGGCAATTCTGTATTCATATTACAGGATTATGAAGCAGAGAAAGACTCTTTTCCTGCTGAATTCTTCCTGAAGGAGCTTACCACGCATAGCAAAAAGAAGCCATGATAGATTTAGATAACAGAAATCCACTGTGTTTTATTTGTCTACTAAACACATAATACACTGCACCCTATTAACTTTGTCTGGATAAAAAAGTTCAACTAATTATTCACATATGCCTCAAAGGAGCATGAAAACATCTTCTTCACTGTACTGATGGACTGTGGGTTAGTTTTAGGGTGCTTGATGGAGCAGTAGGGCTAGAAAGGCCAGGCTGAAATTCACTGCTTGTGAACCCTGCAGCCAGTTGAGCTTTTTCTCACCCCTGACTCTTTCATCCAAGATTCAACTCATTACATCCCCACAGTCTCATCTGTCTAGCATAATCAATCTTCCTATGAAGTTGTTGTGCAGTAGCTCTCCTCAAGTTTGCCTTCAAATACAGGAAATTAGGCAGCCTGTACAAAATCCCACTATGTTCCCAGCTAGCAGAAAATGCTTGAAGAGTGGAAGAAGTATTGCAATGAAGGGGACCTTTTCTCATTACTTTTCCTCTTTTCAGACACAGAGATCTTCCAGCTCTGAGGAGGACTCATCTGAATGCTTTCCATCTCTTACTCAGAAGAGCCCTAAGCAAAACCACTTTCACAGGAGGTTTGCCTAAGATGGAGAACACTTGCAGTACAGTCCAGGTCCTAAACAGGCACACTTATTTAAGGCACAATCAGAGACACTCTAGGTCACATAATTTAGAAAATCCTCTCTTATTCAAGAACAAGCTTTATAGAAATTGCGTACGGGACATCAAGGACTAGATCTGCAGATATACTCAGGGATACAAGACACATTCTTACTAGGAGCCCCACAATACACTGTAGAAATTTATTTTTTTTCCTAAATCTTATCAGAAGAGCTATAATGAGAGCCAGAAGTGCTGCTTACTGTTAAGATATCTTCCTCTTTTCCACACCTAAACAAGAGGAAAGTCTTTCTCAAACTGAGTCTGATTCCAGCAGTTCACCTTTAAACACTTAGCATTAGCTTTCCAAAATATTCCTCTCATAAGACTAGGGAAAGATAACATGGAAATTCAACATGCATTCTGCCAGACTAGGCATACAACATTTCCCTGAAATTAAGGAGACTCTTTGCTAAAATGGAAGTAGCACCTTTCTAGCAATTCAAACTTGTTGCGCAATGTACTCTTCTACATCTTCTTATGACTCTTCCTTTCTAAATGTAGCTACCATTCTTAAGATAATTCAACAGCTGAGAATCAAAAATAACTAACCTTTTTTCCCATCTTCTCGTGGTTCTGTAATTCTTTTCCTTTTCAAAGGCCCTCCCAAATGTTCCTCTGGGAATGTTTCCCTTTATATGACTACTGCACACCACAGAAGAAAGGAAAGTGATTGCAATACTGCCTTTATAAGGGCTTACCTTGGGTCCCCTTCCTCTCACTTAAAGAGACCTAGCCTCGCCTATGATTTAAGGAGAGTACTGCTATGTAATTCTAGATTTTTCCCTTTTGTCTTTGTGAACATCACGGATTTGAGGCTAGTGAAGTAAGCAAGCAAGGAGAGGAGATAGTGTGAGTGTATGAAATGTGACTTATCCTACAGTGAGGAATGCGTGTCCTGCCAATGACAGGGTATAAAGGATCTAATTGAAAGCATATACGTCATTTGAAAGTTGATGGAGAGTAAGGACCAGGTGCTGAGCACTGAAACTCCAGGTGCAATTAATAGTTCAGCTGCTTAGCATCTACTAAAAAAACCCATGCCTTACTTTATAAGAGATTCCGTTTTTAAAAGATCTTTCTCTCAGGGTAGTTCATTTATCTATTGATCAGATTAAAATAAGAAACCTACATACAACTAAAAGTAAGAATCAGCATGACAGTTTAGAATAAAAGCTTGCCCAAAAGGCTCTGAATTTCATGTTGTAAATTGGCAAACGTCTGACTTGAAGAATGGCATTTGAAAGTAAAAATACATTCAGAAAATAGATTCTGGAAAATTATCACTGATTTAGACTTTATCTGTTTATATATCAAAGGACATTCTTCCTAGTAGCTGCATGTCAATCTGTTCTTTCTGCCTTGTACACACTCCAAAAATTATTTTAGGATTGAATTATCTGTCAGTTTTGGATAGCCTGGATCTCTAGCGCAGAGGATATACAGCCACTTTAAAGATATCAAGCAGAAGCTATTGCTCACATTATGCATGGATGATCAAAAAAACGTGCCTAGAGAATGACAGGAGGCAGTATTATTTTCCATTTTAGAAACTAAGGATGTGTCTAACTGACAGCACCCATAGCCAGATATATCATCATCTCACAAAAACCAGCTGCAGGAATGCAAAGACATGAGACAGACAATGGTCATGGATAGTCCTACAAAAGCTTTTATATGAGAAAGGACTAAAGAGATGCAAACTATTTAGAGCTAGCAGGAGATAGACAGAGGGAAATAAGAGACAGTATGGAAGAATGAGGTACAGCAAAGAAGGGCTGAGCTCTTCTTTGCTTTTATTCTGCACAGGGGAAGAAAGAAGCCACAGCATATCTGAAACATGGGAAGGAAGTCTTTTTTTTTAAATATATTTTCCTTTTAATAAAATAAGAATTGATGAAAATGTGGATTTTTTTTTTCCTGCAGGTCATCTCCGAGGTCAAATGTTACTCAGATTCAAAAGAAGATTGGACAAGTGCATGTATAATGGGAACATTCATTAGAAAGGGTACAGGCTGGGATATCAAACTGTATGCTTTAGGGCATAGGTCCCTCATAAGCTTTTAGGAATTAGAAACCAGACTTTTATGAGCAGTTATCCTGGCAGACAGGGAAAGGATTGTTAATTCATTTATCATGCCTTTGACCTAAAACACAAGGGTAGGATATAGACGCAAAAAAGAAGTAGAAAAAGAATTAGCAAAAATGCAAATGAATCCACATATGATGACTTACAAAGAAAATCCCCAACTTACTCTTTAGAAAAAGGAAAGGGATGAAACATAAATTAATCAGGCAGAGAGAAACAGAACGAGGTTCTGAGGCTAGGCCCAGCAGAAATAAGAATAGACAGGAAAAATCCCCCAAATTTTTGAGCACAGTTATAACGAGGGTGAAACAGAAGTGTGACATATTGAAGAGATGAATAAATGGATCTTTTATTAAAATAAAAATTACAGTGAAGCAAACCACAGAATGGATTCAATATTAAATGTTTAAAAGTTTTGTTAATATAAGTTGATGCTTTACCAAAAGAATCAGTTTGTTGAAATTACTTACTTGATGTCCTTTCTCATCCTGAGTCTGAACATGGTTCAATTTTAGCAGAGGTGGAAGGTTACATAGAAATGATCATTCTCCAACAGCATTGAAACTTGTTAACAGGAAAGGGTGATGAAGCCTAAATTATGTGTTTTGTGCACAGAAATAATAATTCATCAGGGCAGTTTGACACTGGCTTCCTTTGCCACTGAATTCTCAAGGAAGGAAGGAAGGAAGGAAGAGAAAACCTGCAACCAATTTTCTGTCTCATGAGGCAAATTAGATGAACAGATTCCAGTTGGAGAGTATGCAGTGTTATTAACTTCTCTGAACACTATGTTGATACACAACCTGTTGGTAGCTGCAGTGATCTTTACCATCTTTATTATCCTGGCTTACGAGCACAAGTGAGCCATAAGCCATGTTTCAACCCAGGCCATTCCATTATCTTTGCCTGTTTGAAGTCAAAAGAACCCCCTGGCAAACTTCTACAAAGCCTAGGCAATATATGTCTCAGCCACTTTGCAATTACTGCTGATGTTCATTGAGCAGCCATGTCCACAAATACCTTTAACACCTCTGTTTTTAGCATGGTAACCTTCAACCTTATAAATTCTTGTAAGAGAATCTCCGTGAAGATGTCGCTGAATTATAAGATACATGGTGCTGCGTGATCAACCATATTACTGTCACACCTATTACTTTTTCTCCCAGTGTGTGGGACCACGTGTGCTAGATTCACATGATGAAAAGCAAGCAGGTAATGTGATGGGTAGCAGAGTGTGTGACAGCTTGAGGTTGTGCCCGTGCCCCACAGATAAAGGTGCACAAAACCCAGAAGCGAACAAAACACCAACCTCTCATCACCTACTTCATGTTCAGTGGTCAATGGATCACAGATTGGGTCAACGACCTGGTCATGGCATATCACACCTCAGAGAGGGCTACAGACATTGGTGTGTCACAGCAAAGGAGTGAGCTATAAGGCAAAGAAGCAGGTAGCTTTGAGCCATGGGGGATCTGCGAGCTGTGAGGGCATGGCCTCACCAGCTAGGGCCCCTCCCACCACCCTCATGGAGGGAGCAGGACAGGCTGGAGGGCAGAGCAAGCCCATGGGTGATGAGGCAGGTCTGGGGTCAGGCTGGGAAGTTAATTTGTGGGTCGGGAGCAGTGCGTGCATCAGCAGAGTCCACAGCCAAGCATGGGCATGGCTGTGATGCGTCTGCCATGTAGACTGGTTGGGACCCAAGGAGCCAGAGTCTGAGGTTAAAACCAGATTCTGTGTGAATGGAGGTGAGGAAGGACCTCACTGAGTCCTCCCAGCTCTGTCCCTAAGACCACCATCTGTGTCACAGGGCACCGAATTGGCCCTGAGCCCAGTCAGTCAAACCCCTAGGAGAGACTGGGGGTGCCCTCAAGGCCCTGACATGAGGTGAGAGACTGTCCTCACCCACTTCTGCCAAACAGAAGGAGTATTGTTTTGTTCTTGTATCACAAGTTACAGTTCCGAGCGTTCTCTTTGTAGGTTTCACAGTTTGCCTTAAGGGATTCATGAGAGCAGCCATACCCCGTCAGAGTACGTCTCCATTGAGACCTGCTTCCTGCAATGGCTTTTAGCAGATGCACACAGAACTGACTAAGAGCAGAGCAGGCACACAACATTGCTTCTCTGAGGTACTTTCATCAGCTTCCAGAACTCTCCAGGTCAAGGATTTCCTGCACCAGAAGAGGTGTCTTTAGGTGTGACAGCCCAGATTAATTTTTTGTGCATGAATTTCTCTAATTCCTTTAAGAGCCCATATAAACTGCTGGTGCCCACAGCATCCTGTAGCAATGAGCTCCCCTTCTTATCTTTCCTCTGTCTGTTGAATTCCTTTATGAATCCTAAAAAGCAAAAAACTATGTGTAGCTACATTACTGCTGAATTCCTATGGGTAACTGAGAACAGACCTTGATCTGGTGTAGCTGTAGAAGTATCAGTTACTTTGAACTATTTGATTCTACTGTGTTCACATGCAAATATGAAATTTCAGGCTTAGAGATACTAGGAAAAGGGCTCTTGGGAAGAAATGATACAATGTGTTTTGCTTTTGTAAAATCTGGCAGCCAAAATGTTGAGCAGATTAAAAAGGAAAGTAAAGGGCATGTTAGTAAAAAATTTATTGCATAGAGACACCTCCAGAGACTACAAGAGCAGAGCAATCACAGTGTCAAGTGCCATTTATCACCAAGAGAAGACTCGACGTTCCCACTGTAACCTTGTTTCTATGGAGAACGCCTTCTCTTGGCTTTTTCCCCGTTATGATCGATATGATACACCAAATATGCACAAATGCTGTTACCAGACTCAGTCAAGTTTTCATGGTAGAGAAACAGTACACAATTTGTCAGTTAGAAAAGGAAATTACCATACAGTTACTGTATTTGGGATATTCAGTGCAGCATATAACTGAGAAATACTCGTTAACTCTATGGATTATGAGGAAAATTTGAGAAGTAACGTTGAAGAGCTGGGACAGATCAGGACACCAGTAAAATTATATCATCAACTACTGGCGTCAAATACAGGGACTTTTCCCCGTGTCTCTGGGGATTAGGACACTGCGCTGTTATACCTTAGTCACATTGCCTTTTGAAGTGCAGGAAAGCTCGCTCTATCCCTGAATATTTTTTCTTGGCATTATATGCATTCTGTTGAATGAGTGGCTTTCAAAAAATGCTCATGAGAACTTGTTGGCAAAGCTAGCTGGGTATATATGCCGTAGGGCCCGTCTTAAGGTGCCACATACAGCACATTCCCAGCCTATCCAAAGTTGCTACAAGCAACTTCAGGCTGTTGTTGCTCTCCAACTGTGACTTATCCTGTAAGATAAGATAACCACTTCCCCATCTGATGCAGAAAGCTGATGCCAGGTGCTCTACTGGCTTTAAAACACTGATGAAAAAGGAAGTCTCCATTTTCCTCATGCCTCCATTTTAGGATTTTCCTTGCAAGACTGATCTCAAGGGCTTCCCGCACACAGAACAATCAACTTATTGAATGCTTCTGAGCTTCTGTGGGTTTTGAGTGGGAGAATGAAGAGTTACATTTCATGATCTCAGGAGATCATTTCAAGATAGAGTTTTTAGTGGGGTTAATGGTGTCCTTCCTTTTGTTTTTCCATGGCGTTCCATGAAATAACATGACGCCATTTCTCTGTGATTTACTACTGTTGCATTTTGCTTCTCATATCTCTCTATTCCAGAGCGTAGGAAGCTAACCTCCTGCTCTGTTGTCTCAATGCAATTTCCCTTATCACCTCATGGGAGCTAAGTGCCTATCTTCTTCGTAAGCCTTTGACTCTGCTCTAAATAACAATCTTCAAGCTGACTTTACAAAAAAACACACCGTACTCCCTGCTGTCAATGCAATGTTAGATTCTGTAAATAAATGCATTATGACACAAATCACAAAAAATTATTAACAGTGCAAGAAAACAACATTCGTCTAAACTGTCAATTAACCACCTAGGAAGGCTCCATATAGGAGATGTCCACATTTATTTTTACTGTATCAAAATTTGATTCAACATTACTGGGTTATTTCATACCCTTGATGAAATGAGTGTGCAGAGTGCCCATTAATGGAAATAAATGTACTGTGTGAGATAGGAGAAGATTGTGTGGATAGAAACAAGCACTTTTGGGGAAAAGAAAAGCAGTATTTATATCCTTTTTTTTTTTTTTGTCTGAGGTAGAGTATTAGTGCATAATTTATCTGATGCATTTGCAAGGAGCTGTCTACTCACAAGACACGAATCTCAGGCAGCTGGAAATACAGGCCAAATCTTACCCAAGGATAAGAGGTTCGTTAAGTCCCAGTACCCAGTCAGTCTCATCACGGCCACTGTGATGAAATGAACATTGGTGTTCTGTAAAGTGGATTTTGTTATCAGTGATTCATTGCATAGTGATGATAGAATAGCTATATATAAAAACATTTTCTTCCCACTGCCTTAGATTCTAACTTTTTAGCTATTAAACGTAACTGAGCTGCAAAATTACCTCATGTATTTTCGCCAGTGACAATCATGTACATACAGGTAACATAAAAGTAGCATAGAAGTAGACATACAGGTAACCTAAGGAGTGTTTACCACATGCATTTTCTGAGAAAAGCGTGAAAACCAAGCCTTACTTCCATTCTTAGATTCAGCTGTGATCCTCTCTACCAAAAGCTGAAGGGACACTAGAAGGCAAAACAGGCATTCTACAAGAGCACTGCACATGTTACATCTTGGCTGCAAATGAAAGGCTTTACTTTCTACAGCTTATATTAAAGAACTTTTGTATGACCCTGAGACTAGCTCAGTTGGTCAGAGCCTGGTGCTAATGATGCCATGGTTCTGGGTTCAATCCCTGCATGGGCTATTCACTTAAGAGTTGGACTTGAAAGATCCTCGTGGGTCCCTTCCAACTCAGAATTATTCTGTGATGCTGTAATTATTATATTGAATTATAAAATAACACAAAAGTTTGAACTGGAGGTATCAGAGGACACTTTCCAGTGAATGTGCTCTGATGAGAATTTTTTTCCATCTGGCTTGGGTCTTAACACTGCAGAGGAAAAGCTGTCAGAAATTTTAGGGGCATGATCCTCAGGTCAGCTCCATTCTCCTTTGAGAAGCCTGTGCAACTCTTTTCTCACCCTGCAGGACAGGAGCAGTTCTGGTCCCTGCCATGGGAACACTTATCTCCCTACTTCCCTCCCTGCATGCTCACACTTGCTCCATGCCGCTCCATCATCATGCCTGCCTGACTCCTGTGCACGTCTGCAAAGGTTGGACTCCATGATCTTAAAGGTCTTTTCCAACTTAAATGATTTTATGATTCTATATAAACACAGAGTACTTCCAGTAAAATCACGTCAGACTTCTGAGGGCTTACACTGGGACACTATAGGATGCCATTTATGAACATGGCCATAAATTCACAGTAAAACACTCTTCACTTTTGTGATATCATTTCCCAGGTCACAAAACAGGGATACAAAAGGTATCTTTTTTTCACTCACATATGTATTTCCAGAACTGAAGCCCTCCTCAGTACCTTTTAAGTTCAAAAATGGCCAGAAAGAACAACGATCAGCAACACTTACATGCTTTCAGCCAAAGGACAATTCAAACATTTTACCCTAAATATCATTTACCCAAAGGCACAACTGTCCTACTGAGTCACCCCTGTCAGGTAAACACAGCAAACAAAGAGTATCTTACAAAGCAATGTATGATGAATAAATATTGTCAATAGAGTAATTTTGACTGAAATGAAAAACAGAAACTCCCAGGCACTAGAAAAATAACTTTCTAGGTAGATCACGGGCATATGGTCTCTACCATCAAAGAAGTCACTCTTTGGAGGACATTCCTCCCTCTTCAGCATGAAATTCTGATTGTACTGAAAATAATGGAAATGCTCTTATTGATTGTACTGAGATAAGGTTTTCAGCCCAGTCTTTTTAAAGCATTAGTCAGGAATAACATTTACCAAGTTACAGCCTCCCTTTGGAACTTGCAGATGGGTGGGAAGTGCTTTGCCCTCACTTCTGCAATCCCACTGGTTGTGAGTCAGAATTTCCATCTGGAGCAGCTGATCTATTGATATAAATTAGCAAATCACAAAATTCATCCCATCATTAAAAGAGGGGTCTTTTTTCCCATGAAATGACTTGTGTTCTCATTTCATATGAGATGGTGGGCTAAGCTCACATCTCTTATCACTTGTGTGTTAATTTGTCCATCTTCTCAAACTCTCTGACCAATTTAAAGCATTAACCTTCCACTAGGCAAGAGAAGGGACAGGTTGGGCAAACCAATTTCAGTATGCGTCATGAGAAGTTCCCCTGAGTGCTTTATCAGCTGTTTGTTAGTGGTTGAGAAGAAGCTTGATAAAAACAGCTGTGCAGAAAGATTAAATATATTTCCCATGCTGACATTCATACTGACTCGGAGTTCACAAACACCGCATAAAATATTAGTTGTAAGGCAGCATCTATCTAGGCTGTTTTTTGAAGAGATTGCACTTAATTTGTCAATCAGGACCTTTCATCAAAAATAAAACAGGTAGAAACAAATGAAAATTTATAGACAAATCCCTTGCCTCAAAATTTGCAAATGTTTTTACAAACATTACACACAGCTACTACATAAAAGGTCATTGAAATAATGAAAAAATGGGAATTTGAGATGCAGAGAGCATCAGTAAACATTTCTGTTTGCCCTGGTAGCTTAACAGTGTGTAAACAGACCAGGGGAATTCAGGGGAAGATTTTGCATCCTCATTCTGAAGTGAATGCATACTCTGAAGTGAATGGTGCAAGCTGGGTGCCAAAGAACAACTACTTGCAAATGACAACATATCAAAGAGTTATAAAGCAAATGGATATAAAAGATCTGTAGAATTTATGTAGTTGAATACTTCTCAACAGTTTTTCACCACTAGCTCATCAGATCTTAGATGGCACATTTACCAAACAAATTAAAATCCCATAATGTTAGTGAAATATACCACCAAATATTAGCAAACAAATAAAAATGACAGTATAAAAATGAAAGCATCAATAACCCATTTCAACCCACATGTTGTTTAGTTATGCAAGAAAACAATTATGACAAAACCAAGTAAGATAAATCTTTCTTTGCTTAAATTTTGGCTTATTCTTCAACTTGTAAAGTCTGAGAAACATCAACATCGACTGTTGCTCTGTCCTAAATTTTGTGTATATTATTCCTTACAGCTATTGTTTGCTCTGTAGCCAAAGATTTTCAGGGATGGAAATTACACAACTTCCTTGAGTGACACGTGGGCCAATCTAGTGGTCACTTGAGTTGACAGCAACCTGTTGGTCAACATGTGGCCCCTGTTATTCATTCATCCTGCAATTTCTTAAGAAAATGAAAATAAAATATAAAAACCATGTATAACAAGTTCTTTCATTCATTTGCTGGAAAAGAGCATTAATTTTCAAAGAGAATTAAACAAGGAATAATTAGAAACTAAACATAAGAAGGAAATGTTGAAAGTCATTAGGTCCTAAGAAAATTTTGATGACCTTACTCAAAACTGACATGAAAGTCTATAGAAATGTTGTGGTACTAGGATGTTAAAACAAATGCCAGGAACTAGCATTACATGATACTATGGCATTATAAAATATTATACTAGCCCTTCACATTTGGAGATCCTTCCTTACTCACAAGATCTGAAGGGTGATTTGACAGTATTATTTTAGTCCCTGTCTATAGATACCGCAGAAAAATTATTGTTGCAGCTGCAAAGCCGGCCAAACCTGTTCAGAAAAGGCTTGGCATGGGAGAAGGAGTGATGCTATACCTCAGAATGAACTACTGTTACTAGCACGTGAAAACGTGAAGCAAAATGTTACAAAACCTGCCTTCTATTCTTAAGCTCTAGCCAAGATGTCCCATCTGGTACATCAGGCCAATACAGGGATCTTTGTGCTGTTGCACAAGAGTTGCTGAGAAGTGTGAATGAAGGTGTGGTATGTAGGAGGCAGGTGCCACTGGTGAAAAAGCAATTATTACGAGGTGGTATTTTTCCTCTAACCATACAGTAAAAGTAGCATAAATGGTCATGTCTGGCAGGCAGTACTGTGCTATAAAACCTTACTCTCCAGAGAATTCAGCTCATCTGGCCTGATTACCTGAGCAAGTCCATCACTCTTTTTCCTTAATCGTTAAAATTAGCTGTGAAGTTCTTGGTTGCAGGTATCTGGGTTTGAATGACTAGGAAGAGGCATGATCAGAGAGATTTCTCTTTCTGGAATTCGTTTTTCCTTCCTGTCTAACACAGTCCTGGTGCTTTGACTGAAGCGTACTGTGAAAGATAGATTATATCAGGATAGTTTCAAAATATATGTTTGTTTGATTTGTGTACATGAATATGAATTAATAAGACTTTAACATTAATGGAATCAAAGATTTTTTTTACTCAAAGTTTCTTTGTATATAAGTAAGGACCAATTCTTACCCTTCCTTTTATATAAAATAAGATAATTTTCTGTCAGTTTAGCTTACTGGACATGAGAAGAAAGATAATCAAATGGCTAGTAATTAAGGATAATTAAGAGGCTAATTATTAGATATGAAAAACATTTTTTCAAATAATCCTTCAGAGCAAAACTAAAGTTTGCTCTTCATTCTATGTAACCTTAGTTAATGAACCTCAATTAACCAAAAATCCTTCTTAAGCAAACAGTTTAATATCCTGAGATGCTGATTAATTATATTGGAAATTCCATCAAGCATCACATCACTTGAAATTGTTCTTTGCCACTTTTTGCATACAGGTAATCAAGCATATGATACAGTACAGATGTCAGCTTGTTATTTTACCTAGTAACTCCAGAAATGAGCACTAAATTGGAAGGAATACTGCAGCACAATTATCTAAAGTTATAGATAAAGTGAATTTCCACTTTCCAGACCTTGCAGTTCCTAATGATGGTTTTAAATTATTCCTTAGTCCTCATGAGAAATGTCTGGCCTACAGAGTTATCATGTTAGTCTTGATGCCATGGGCTAATTAGATGTTAAGCATAACAGCTCAAAAAGGAAAAAGCCTTCTCCCAACGTTAATTCTTAAGAGGATCATTTGAAGAATTTTTATGGCAAATTGTTCTTGTGCACGGTGCTCAGAGGAAGCCAGAGAAACAACAGTATCACAGATAATTTCCACTCACAAAATGGAGCATTCTGAAAATCAGGACTCTGCCAAACCCAGTCTGCAATGGTCACGCATCTCTTTTAGAGAAAAACCTGTATCAGATGGCAATGCCCAGAGCCCATGACCACTTTGCTGACTTAGCTGGGAAAAGTAATCTTCCCTGTCCCAGGAGATGCTGGTGTGAAGCCACTTCCCTGCCTGCTGTTCTGAAAAGCAACTACAAATTTCTTCTCTTAGCTATTGCTCAGGTTTCTGGTTTTTTTTTCTGTCAGGATTATGTTATTTGTATATACTGACCAGTATAGAAAAAAAATTTTAACAAGGACATCTCCATGGATGCTAATTTAGCACAATTATACTTAATGACAGTGAAACTGCTTAACAGGGATATATTCATCCAGTTACACAGGGAGTTAAGTATTACAAGCTCAGAAATCAGTGTGAAATGCCAAACTTCCCCCACAAACAGAGATTCTAGTCATAATAAGGAAATAAATACCAAAGACAAATGAAATGCTGTCAACAATCTCTTTTTTGCAGTAGTTTTACTTCAGTGGCTACTTTATGCCAGGGCAAGTCTTTTCAGAAACAATTTTGTCTCTCCTTATCAGAATAGCTGCTTGAGTTGTCAGTCTACAAGTTCAGAGGATTCTACCGAATTAATGTTCAGATTTGCTTTGCTTTAGGTAATCAGATGTGCAGGTGTGATGTTTCTGCAGGTCTTTGAGTGACAAAAACAAAGCCTATGTGCTGAATAGTATGGGGTAGAGCAATTAAGAAGATAGGTTGCAGATATTATATGTTCCTTAGTATACCAGGCTGCTTTTCTTCCTTTTAAATTTTATATAACTGTTATAAATCACTATTGGAAGAAATACGTTTTGTTTACAGTAAATAATTATATATTTATAAATTGGATGTTTAGATTAAGAAAAATAAAACATGAAACTAAGGAAAGAAGTCCACAATAAATAAGAGAAAAGTGGCTAAATCATTATTAAAATTCCCTAGCAGCTAGGATGGCTGTTTTTCCCAGTGATACACCACCAATCCAAAGCACTCTAGAAATAAGGGCACAAACCCAATTTCCATTTAGCCCTGCAGGTTATCTGCCACAAAAACCAGAGGAAGAGATGTCTATTTGAGAGGGGAAAAAAAAAAGTAGAAGATTAAATTACTTCTAGAAAGGAATTAATGAATAGTTAATGAGTAGCTTTACTTTCAGAAGCCCACATGTAATTTCAAGACCTAAAATCAAACTTGGCTGTTCCTGTGGAGATTTTTAGGGTGTGCAAAACCAGGATGATCTTGAACTTTCTTGAAACACCTACACCTGCCCCAGGGCACTCAGGACCCTGGATCTCATACTGGAAAGGGTGAGGAAGAGAGTTCCTACTGTTACGGCCAAAGATGAAGTGGACATCATGCAATAAAAACCTGCCTCTGTCATTGTCCCCCACTTCCATGCCCACCCTCCCCCTGCTCACTATAGCACCAAGAAAAAGGCATGGACACAAACCCTTTCCTGCCCCTGCCTCAGCAATCCTCTGTATTCCCCACTGCTCCATTCTCAAAGCAGGGATCTGTGCTGTACGATCTACCCTGCATACTCTTGGCCAGCCCAGGGCAACAAATAACAAATGGAAGACATTAGTAAGGTTTAGGAAAAACCTTCCTTTAGCAGGAAAAAAGAATACAAACTTTCTAACTTGTGAAGGTATATGTCAGATAACAAAAAGGACTGGGAGAAAGGGGTACATCATCAAGACTTTGTTTTGTGCTTCTTGAATCTCAAACTTCTTTTCTTCTTTCATGGTTGGTTTTTTGTTTTCCTCTCTTTGGCCACTAAACTTTTCCAATGAGACACAGAATTTTCTTCCTATGTAGGGACATCCTGACATTTGGCATTTTTTGGAGTAAACATACAGGCCCAGCTCTGTACCACTCAGTAAGGGTTTTAAGGTACCACTGTCTTCATCAGATAACAGCCTGTTATTGTTGGCTACATCACAGAAATAATTTTTTTTGAAGCATGTCAAGGCTAGAAAGTAACCACCTTTAGCTACAAAGACAGATTTCTGTTTGTTACTGTCTTCAGAGGAGGAATAGGATTATTTTGTCTCTTAGGAGACAACTGTGTACTCTTTGCACCTTTTGTCTTTCTTCCCTTCTTTTGACATGGTTTCTCTAGGAGCCATGTTGAGTCAGACTGCTCCTGAGAAAAAATTTACTCCTTGGCACATCAGCTCCAGAAGTTGTAAAAGTGTAACAGCACTGCTGGAAATTTCTTACTTACTGAAGTACCTAGCAAACTGTATGCATTACTTAAATGAAAAAGATTCCAGCCTTCCTGTAGTGATAGGACACGGGGCAATGGTTTTAAACTGGAAGAAGGAAGATTGAGATTGGATATAAGGAAGGCACTTTTAATCATGAGCGTGGTGAGGCCCTGGAACAGGTTGCGGAGAACAGTTGTGAGTGACCCACCATTGGAAATGCTCAAGGCCAGGTTGGATGTGGCTCTGAGCAACCTGTTTTGGTGGAAGGAGTCTCTGTCCATGGCAGAGGGTTGGATCTTTAAACATTCCTCCAACCCAAACCATTCTATGAGTATTGTTATTCAAATCATATTTTCCAATACTTACAGTATGGAAATGCCCCAAAGAAGTAGAAGACCATGAGTTTCCTGACTAATACAAAATTATGGAAATCCGCTAGTAAAATAGGAAGGCTTATGTACAAAAGATCAGCATGGAATCTTAATATAAACCATATAGGATATACTGAATATTTTCTTCACCTCAGTTTCTGAACTCTCTGTCAGCCTGTGAATAATGTAAAGAATCTCAAACTATGAACATGGTTCATGTTGTTTGCAGAAAGAAAAGGTGATTTATTATTTACAAGAAGATCAACCAAATAAGACATTAACTCACAGGTAGTTTTGTCTATACTGACAGGCTGCTGAGCATATATACACCAGTTTTGCACTTCAGTTTATCCTGATTCAATTTCATTTATAATTGACAACTGCATTTGCCTTTCTATATTTGCAGTAAAATACTGTGCAAACAAAATTTGTGAGTATAGGTGCAGAAAATCTTGTATCAACACTAACTGGCTGCCAGATTTGGAATCAATTCACTGATTAGTTTGAGAGTGATTAATGTGAGTGCTTAATTGAAATCCCTGATTTAAAAACATGTATGGAAAGAGAACTGACAGCTTAAATAGCACTTCAAAGTGCTATGCTTCAAACCATTCTTCCATGGATTCTGGTTTTCTGAAGAGTGAGGGTAAGTTTTTGCTCAGGTACAACATGCCATAAGGTGATGATATTCAGATGCCAAATTTTTCAGCCCTTCTTGCAATAAGACATGAAATTGTTAACAAGTTTTCTGAAGAAAAACTGGAAGAAAACCCCCTTTTCCTCTCAGCTGAAAGGAACACAAAGCAATGATTAACACTAGGGTTAATCTTTTTATATACTCGCAGTTGGAATTTCAGCCTGTTTTATGTACTCTACTTCCAGCCAGGACATGATGAGAAAAATTTGATTTTGGGTTAGGATAATAAAACAAGTCCCCGTAGAGAGTCAACGGTTTCCTGGTGGAAGCATTAATTCAATTAGAAGTTTCTCCAGCACCATCATGTCAGACCTGGTACTTTCCCTCTCCGTATACTTCTGCCCCATATAGACGGGAAACCCATAGTCCAGGACCAGTCATGGCCTTCCCAGCCGGCCTGCTGTCCTCACTGCTGTGCAGTTCCCCAGAAGCAGTACAGAAGGGATGCAATGTCAGGGGTAATGCTGGAAAAGAAGGAGTTCTTGACACTAGGCCTTATTTTGAAAGATTTTATGGGAAAAAAAAAAAGAAGTCATAACATCAAAAAATGCTGTCTTGCATAGATTATGAGGGAAAGAACCCTAGGAGATCAAATAAATTCAATTATTTCTTTTTATTAGGCCCCAGCTGCATGCTCCCCCTTCAACAGACTGAATACATATCCTCTTGCATCTTTGAACTCATCCAATTTTGGTTGTTTGCCACAAGATACTGTCTTCTGATCCTTCTAAGGCACTTCCTTTCTCAAAGTCAAAATTACAGCAGCATTTTAGTAGCTAAAATAAATTACTGGAAGCTCTCATGCCTTAATTTATGTACATATACAATCATTGTTTAGTTGACCCTTTCATCTGTTTAAATCTGCCTGGACATGCTAAAAGCAGACAGTTTTTAATGGAAAATGAGAAATGCCCAACCGCATTACAGTTTTTTCCCTTCTCCATCTCCTTTTGGAAAGATGTATTACTTAAATCCATCATGCATGTAACACTGTCTACTAAGATCCAACATTACTGTTTTGGCCAGGCAGAATTCCCAGATATTTGGAGGGTACACAGTTTGGAACTGATGTTCTCCTTGGTAAATTTATTTTTGTGGAATATTTTTGCAGCCTATAGCAAATTCCCTTCTATTTCTTATGGGCATATGCAACATGGATAACAGTACAAATCTGCTGTGTTGCTCTGCCTCAATCTTTCTAGGTAAGAAAAGAAAATTGCCTCTTTTTCCTATTCAGTACTTCAGTCTGCCAACAAAAGTGAAAAATCGCAGTAACCACCCATCATGATTTAGAAGAAATTTTCATTGTTTCATAGAAGTCAAACAACACAGAGCTGACCTTAAGTGTTCAACATTAACCTGGATTATATTCAAATTAAAAATTGATGAGAGAAACCCACCAGACTTCATCATTAGTTCCTCCTAAGCAGCTTCACTTTATTTTGGAGTGAACTGAACCCTATGGACTTGGTATGTAGAATCAAGGAGAATGGATTCTGGCCCTTTATTGTCTTCTGCCAAGGGAAAAAAATATTACAATATTACTACTTTACTAGTGGGCACACACAATAGTGCAATTTCGATGGACTTATTCACTGTTCTTCAAAACACAAAAAGCACAAATTCTTGTTCCTTAAAAAAAAGAGAGAGAGAAATTGCTCTGCAAAAAAATTTCTTCATCTTTTGAAATAATCTTGTGGCAATCTATCTTCATTTAAACTGTAAGGGATCTGGCTTGGGTCCTGGAATAGACTCCAGTTCCTTTTAAAACAGGGAAATAGCTTCTAAATACATTGAGCTGCTTTTTGGAATTTATGAAGCAGAACTCAAATCTAAGAGCTGCCAACATTTAATGGTAATGAGGCAATTCTTACATGAGAGAGTTCATTACAGGATCAGCTCACAACATTTTCCAGCAGCTGGAAAACAGAATCTTTTGCAGGCTGGGAATGAAAAAATCTCACTTTAAAATAATCTTGCTTATATCCTAATATAAAATTAGTTTAAAATGGAAGCATAGCAGAATTCATCCTGCTGCTCCTAATGCAGTGGGTTTTTTACTGAAGGAAAGATGTTTTCCTCATACAGTGCTGTTGTGCCAGCTGACTTGCAGCACATGCTGGAGAGTGGGTCTTGGCCATGTTTTGCTCCTCTGCAAATGTTTTGAGATGGCCAACACTGCTCTTGTATGAGGCAGAACCTGTTATTGTAGTCAAAAAGCACAAGGAAAAGGATTGTGCCTGGCTCCGTGGTGCTAAGAAGAGGCATTTCCTTACACAGGCATGTTTCTTAATAATCTGCCATAACTCTTTCCTACTGTATTTTTGCCATCAGATGGCTTTGCAGCAGAAGTATGGCCCAAGAGGAGTTTGAAGTCTCATTCCAGTTTCAGAGATGGAGCGAGTTTGCCAGAACTGAGCCATGTAGATGCAATGCCTACCCCCTAGCTCACTCTGACTACCCTTTCACTACTCAGATTTGACCGGAACAAGTTGCAACACATTGTTTTACAAAATGACTGTATTAGCCAGTGGATGCTTCTACAGGAGAAAATCCAGCTGTTTAACTCCTCATTTTGCACTTGTTTTTCTAGTGGTCTGCAGTGTGCATGCCGAGAGATTCTCCAAATGGCCCAGGGCTGCAAATGCAAACATCCCAAAATGGGACATATTTTCCCTGTAGGTTGCACTCTGCTGCTCTTCAAAGTATTTTCAAAACATGCTGAGATGATTATTTTGCTTCACTTGTTATCCCCTAGTTTAAAGACACTTAAATCAATTAACATCAGGAAGACAACAAAACATCCCACTCATCCTTTTAAAGGCTGCAGAAACCCACAGAACATCTAAAATTGAACCTCTCTAGAGGAATTGAGCCGCCCCAAGTCAGCTGCAGTTCCTCACCAGTTACTGAGCTGGCTCCCATGGTCAGTGCTGGTGTAGGAGGGGATGGTGGGACCAAGGAAAAAAACTGATTCCCCAACACTCAGTTTCCCAGCCACCTGAGGCAGCCAGCTGTCATTGCTATTTCCCTCCTCCCCAGTTAGGCATTATGCAAGGCTCAAATATGCCTCAGGAGTGAGGCCACAGAAAACACAGTTAGGAAATCAAGAGAGGTTGGGGAGAGAATGGAGATGAGATGAACTGAAACCTATGGAGATTTTAAAAACAAGGGCTTCTATAAGAAGGAGCTGTGCATATTTTCTTGCAGAGGCTTGCAAATCTTACATTAGCAGCCTGACTGAAGTCAACAGAGAGGCAGGCTGGGCACAAAAAGCAGTGTGAGTCAATGCCAGCAGTTATCACCACAATTTTTTGTCTCAGAAAAATTTTAATTATATAGTTAGGTAATAAGCAGTATTTTTTTCAAACATGTTGATTGCAGTGGCAAAAGTCAAAGAAACTTGAAAACTCTTGACTGGAGTGCTGAGAAATCACAATGTTAGACTGCTGAACCTAGATAATTTTTTGCTTCAGACAGAAGATGCAAAAATAAAACCACCACCAACAAAACCCAAAACACCAAAAAGAGAGCTGGCAGGAAAAGATCCAGGTATCCCAGCTGCAAAGAAAGCCAAACTGTGAGCGAGAAACAGATTGCTGAAGGAACATACCCAAGTAAGTCAGCCAAGTATTTATTTTGATTTATACCAATGCTTGGCCCAAAGCCCCAAACACTTTAAAATATACTAGTTGAACAGTAAGAGTGAAAATGCAACTTCAGCTTCAGATTAATTTTATAGCAACTTAAAATTATTGTCAACCTTTAAAGAGCAACCACTAATGGTTTGAATTTCAAAGGCAAGTGATTAAGTTCTGAATGATACATGAGAGAGAGACAGAGATAAAACCAATAAACCAATACCAGTAGCTTTCCTGGTAAGACTTTTTTGCTATTGAGACAAAGAGACCATAGAAGATGTGTAGGTTTGCAGCACGTTTCTGGATGATTTTTTGGCCTCTCTCTACAAGAATTCAAACTAGCTGGTAGTAGTAATTTCTGTCCTGAAATCCAATCTGTAGCTCTAAAAGACTATCAGGTTGTCATGGCTCAGTGAAACCCAAAAAGAATTTCACTGTTGTTTGCAAACAGAATGATATGGATGAAAGTCTGGGTGTGCTCTTCTGTGTTGGAGAAGATATAATTTAACACTCTTGGACCCAATTTTACCCTCATTATAGGCAACTGAGAACTTCACAGTGATGTCAATGGGCAGAAATCAGACTTCTTACTGTGGGCTCACAGACAAATAATAATCTGTTACATAGGAGAATGTGATTTACCCTGCATGCTAAAAAAGCGATTTTTAAACAGCTCTATAATATCAGGGATTCTTTAAAAATAGAGGACCAGCATATTGAGATGCATAAATGACAATGCATTGATATGAAAAGCAACAAGATCTTTTGGTGAACATCCTCCTACTCCTGGATGCATCAAAGGTGCTTTTCTTGAAGCAGTGGAAAGAACAGCACAAAGGAGTAAAGCCTGAAAATGGGGGAAAGGAAGCAGGAGTAGGAATTCGAAGATTAATCTGCTATTATATTTTTACGACCCCTTTGTTATTGACAGCTTAATTATATCTGGATTTGCTAGAGAGGAATCTGTTGACTGTTGTAGCTCTCAGCCCTGCTTTTTCTTACTCTCTTGCTGCACCCAGAAATGGCAGTGGCATTGCAATCCTTGAAGTTCATGCTCATAAAAGTAAAACCCACAGGGAAGCCCAGTGCATTGCTCTCCACACGCTTTGCGTGCAAGAAGTGAAGCTGTGGTTAATTACCTGCCTCCAGCCACTCCTTAAAAGCTGAAGAGTTTTTCTTTGTATTTTTATGGCTACAGTAGCCATGGCAGCTGCTCATTTATTAGTTGTATCACATATTAAAGCAGGCTGGGTAACTAGATTGTGTGGAAGGTGAAGATGGCATGCAAATTTCTATTAAAAAAAAAGAGGCCAACAATCTGTTTACTGAGAGCAGGTAATGCAGATGCCAATCAAAACCAGAAACTGTCATGCATTTCACCATTAAGCAAGAATGACTAACAACTTAATATTGCACTGAGGTACATAATTATGTTCTGATCTGTCTAACTATCCCTGGCATCTGATAATAGATCATTCACTAAAGATGGGTCTGAATCAATCATTTTCTTCTCAAATTTGAAAAACCAAAATCTTTGACAATGTTAGCTGTATTCAGATCAGAATTTAGAGCTAAACAATTGGACTGCAACACCACAGAAGACTCTAGGAGTGGATTTCCCTGATATATTAGTGTTTCAGTGGGGAAGGGAGGAGAAGAATGGGCGCTGTTTGATATCACAGCATAAGCATTACTGCTTCTGTCTCTGCCAGAAAGTTGTCACTGAAAGAACAAGCTGCAACTCTTTTTAATGCTGTATGCCCACATGAGAACGTCAAGAAGAGCAGTGATTCTATTCCCAGTCCTTTCTCATGGGGATAAACCCAGTATCACAGTGGTTGCTCTCACACAAGGGTCTGGAGGGCAATAAGGCTGTTATAGGACTGGCCCTAACTATTTCACTGTCCTCTTCCTTGACATTCCCATAACTAACAGCACTGGCCAACCAGATGTTCCCAGCTCTGCATCACCTCCCCAGATGTTGCCATTCCAATTCTCCCGTCAGTTGTGTGCCAGGTAAAATGAGTTTTCTCATTAGGCTTTCTTCAATGTGTACCTGTTCTCAAAGAGCTCACACTCATATATATCATCATCTCCCTTGCAAGAGAGGAATGACTTTTAATTTGATCCAGATTTCACAGCAACCAGCACCTGCTTGCTGATTTTTTTCTGGGAAATTTTATGTTCAACCCCAGTTCTGTGCTATCTTTTGCCTCTACAATTCCAGTAAAGGAGACTTTGCAACATAATACTCAGCCTTTTGTCAGCAGGTGCTTGAACAGTCACCTCTGTCTCTTGGTAAAATTATTTCCAGCTGAGATAGGAACAAGTGAGGCATGGGAAGCTAAAGCCCTGGAAATGGCGAGTTACAATTGTTTTGGGAGGGCTTCCGCTCGCCATAAAACCTGCCTATGTAAAAACAGGTTTCCAAAACATGCTGGCTACTCTGTTAGACCCTCTCAAACTCTTACCAGCATATAAACAGATGAAAAACACAAAACCTCTCAGCTTCCAGCAGAGGCCTGCTTGCTTGGAAACACTTGACATTTCAGAGAAATGACATGTCAGAGAGGTGACATCTGTCTGGGAGCCCCTGAGCCCTGGGGCACTACGAGCCCCCTGTTCTCCCACCCAGAGTCCTGTGGGGCTGAGGGCAGCACTGACACCACGCGGTCCACCCGCTCTGGGGTCAGAACTGAGAGCAGGTCTGGCAGAGATCAGCTCCTCTAGCAGAGGGCTGGTGTCTGTATTGAAGAACATGTTAAATAGGTATCCAAGGAGGCGCTGCCTCAGAGCACCATTTGGGATTTGTACCCTGGATTTCACAGAAAGACTAAATAGTCATAGTATAAAATAAAATAAAATAGTCAAATTAAATAAAAATAAAATAATAAAATAAAATAAAATGCATAAGTTGTTTGGCATTAGAGCTGACTTATGCCAAGCAAAGGTGTGGTTGCTTCCACCAAGGTAAGCGCTATGTGCTGACCTGTGGCTAATACAGAAGAGCCATTTCTGAGTTTCCGGCAGAGGAATCAAATATGAGAAAAGGAAATTTACACAGTTTAGTCCTTGAGATTAAAGAGTTACCCAGCTTTCATTTGAAGCTCAGAACAGGTTGAGATTTCTCCCTGTGGATTTCCATAGCTCTGTAAAACAAAAAGCAAAGCATTTTTACTGCTCCACTCTCACTGCAAGGGGGTACTTATAAGCACTATCCGCAGCTTGCAGGTATGTTTTGGGTTTATGTTTTTAAGGCATGTAATAGAGCTTGCCTGTACAATTTCCAGCTTTCTCATTTTAATTCCCAAAGTTAAAAGCAGCTGCAGTCACAGAAGAAAATTGCACTCGTATAACCTAATGGTGGGAATGCATGCTAGTGCAATTTAACTCACTGTGTGGCAGAGATACTAAACTTGGTCTGAATGAAACAGAAAAGTGTGTATGAAAGTATCACACACGTTTGGATGCTTCTGAATACATGGTGTGGGAGTGTACGGGAGTGACATCTACAACACAGTGTGTTAGTGACTGAAATCAACTTTGTTTAAAATAAATACCATTTTCCCCTTCCATATGGTCTCTTGCCAAGTTTTGTGAAATTAATTTTGTACATTCTGCTTTGGTAGAAGAATCCAGGAGCAGTGATTCTCATTCCAAAACAATTAGCACTTAACTAGGGAACAAATCTGTCAGTACATCAGTTTGGAGACTAAACTTCAGGCAATCCTCCTGCTCTAGGTACTTTTAAAGAAAGTATTCTATAAACCACTTCTCTCACCCATTTAAGTCCCTGGGATCACTGCCATATTGCATGCAGTGAAGTCTTGTTAAATCAGCAGGACAGACTGTCAGAAGACATGATAGCACAGAATGTTGTTGCAGAAGGTTTTAAAATGTTAACACATACTAATCAGAGGTGATAAGGACAGATCTTTAATCCCTTTGCAAATTAGCAATGAAAAAGCACCATTCTTAGAAAGTCAACTGATATATTAATAAAACATTTTTAAAGTAATAAATTATCCAAAATCCTGGCATAGAGAATCAGAATAAATTAAAACCTTCTAAGCCATTTTCAGGAAAACATATGAATTTGAGAGTTTAAGCTCAGCTCTGCAGAAGCAGCAGAGTTCTGGCATTTTCAAGAAATCATGAAAGGCAAAACCATTTGCATAGATACCCAAGGATGTTTGCTGTAGAAGGGAAACAGATCTGGGAGACAAGGAGAAAGATGACAATGTATTTGGTAGCTTATATAATTTCTGTTAACTTCAGCACAGTCAACAGCCACCACTAAGTGTCTCTTTTTACTTCTTGTATCCATCTGAATAGATGCCGACCGAAGATGCCACAGTGAAATGATTAAGTTTTGCATTCTATTTATTTTTGATTTGGAGGATCATCTAGACAGTGTATGACCTAGTATGAGGAGGAATGGAAGGAGAGCATATACACGACTCACTCTTTTCTTCCATTTTATTGCTCCAAAGCCACAAATGCACCTTCTCCACTTGTTGCAGCCAGTTTAGCTTAACTAGATTTAACTCCAGTTACAGAGTACCAAAATGCACCCCTGTATTTTTCTCAGCCCCTGTGCCCACTCATGCTGTACTCGTGGCAGTACTGTGGAAGCCATCCCCCTAAGACAGGTGGCTAAAAAACTGGCTTGAACCGTGACTCCAGCCCAGCACGATAGTGTGCACAGACAATACATCTTAGCCAGGAGACAGTAACTAATGGCTCAGCTTGGAGCAAAGTCTGCCTGCGGCTGTTACAAAGAGCCCTGGGTATGAAAATGGAGCTTATCTCCTATGATCAAAGGGAGGAGAGCACAGCTAAGCTGCAGGGGCTGACAGATGCTTCTCTCCAACCAAGTCTGCAGCTTGACCATGCAGTCTATGGCATCCCTTCACAACTGAGATGACTGCTCAGTCATGGGTGGAAGCAAGAGCACTCCTGCACTCCACTTTGGGAGGTGTAGGCTCTTACACTGCCTGAGGTAATGTGTTTTCTGTTCAAAAAGCATGAGGCACATCACTGGGGTGGGCTGGCCTTCTTCTGACAAAACCCTTACAGTTTCTAAACCTTAACTGGGGGCTGCTGTAGCTACAGTCATAGTTCAGTGATTTGAGCAGGAAGTAAGTCACAGCATGAATACACATTCTGTTCTTCATTGAACACACAGGCAGAGCATAATTAAAGTAATTTTCATGGGAATTATGCTTACTGAACAGTCTCAGATGCTTTCTTCCGAACTTATACTCCTTGCATATGATTCAACTGAGAAAAACTTTCTGCTTTAAATCCATTTACTTTTTCTATTAGAGAAAGCAATATAATTGTCTACATAATTGTTTTTCAGACAAGCCGATGGAGACTTTCTGATTACCCTCTTATTAACTTACAAGACAATCAACATCCAGCTTAGATACAGACTTTCAGCAGCCACACACTTTTCTCCCTACACAGCTTTCTCCACCCATGTTACATCCTAAAAGGAGGTAATGACATTTTAGGCAATTGGGAGTGATCAGAACAGGGTACCATTAGCTCACTGGCTGTTTCAAGTCAAAAAAGGAGCACGAGTCACAACTCCACAATCCCTTCTGTACCCACTAAGACAAGAGCTAAACAGTGCTCTTTACAGCATTACAGCATGAAGCCAATATGCTAAGCTCCAAGCAGAGCAGAAAATGGACTCTATTTTCCTTGTCTTCCAGATCCCCCTGGGCAACACTTGATGCAGGCACTTGCCTGCCATATAGGTAAAGGTCTGGTGAGTGAAACAGTTATGTCCAGATCACGGGATTCCAAAGGGAAAAAGTGGCACAATAGTTATGATTCTAGAAGGAACTGTGTCTACGCACTAATCTAATGCCTACAGGTTCCCCACTTCTTACTCTCCTCACCCTGGTCCCAGTCCTCACTGTAACCCTAGGTCTAGGCTAAGATTTCTGCCCTGGGAAAGGTTGACTCTCCAGATGCCCATTGCTGGTGGAAGAGTCTTTCTGGCAAGAAGCCCTCACTAGCACAACCCAAACCAGTTTGGAGACTACGCGATTAAGTGACCTCATGCATGGCTGGTGGAAATCATGTATTAAGGTAAGTTTTGAGCATAGAGGCACTGGTGTACGGGACACAAATACCACATCTTTAGTAATATATTACAGGTAGCAAAGAAAGAACATGGCAAAGGGAAAAGGCAAAGGAAATGATGAGCAAACTCTGCCCTGGGCTTCTCCTTGCTCTCAACTGCTTTCAGATCAAACAATAAGGATATCAAACAATAAGGATATCAAACAATAAGGATATCAAACAATAAGGATAAGGGGTTTATTTCATTCTGTCTTTGCAATGAAAAGTCTTTTTCTCATATTTCAGATATACCAAACCCTTTCAGGACAGACCTAGTAGTGAAGTCACCTAAAAAAGCCTCTCCACAGGCGTCCAGTACTAAGCATCAGGAGAAGGATGCATGGCAGCTGTTTTCCCGTTTGCTGAGAGAAGGTCTTGTCTGATACCGCCGAGGCCCGTTCTACCAGCACACCTCATCTCCTCCGGGCACCTCCCGACCCACACAGTTTGTGCTGGCTCAGCACCAGGCTCACAGCTCTCACTTGACACGGCAAAACAAACACACGAAAATAACTTCAAAACTGCCTGAACCTATCTCTGTTATGCGCATTACAAGCACACATCAAGAAGAAACCCTTCCAGAGAATGTAAGCAGCGTGAAAAAAAACTGTTCATCGGGAGACCACGAGGCTACATCGCGGGAGCAGCGGGGACGGTGTCGCCCGGGCAGGCACTGCGGCAGCACTACCAGGGACAGCCCGCACCCCGCTCGCAGGATGTGAGCTCACGGCACCGCCCCTTCCCCGCCCGCCCCGCCGTGCCGGTTCCGCCGCCCCGAGTCCCGCCCCGCTCCATCCCGCTGCCTCCAGGGCCGGGGGTCCTGGCGCTGCCTGGGCCGGTGAGTGCTGCGGGGGGGCCCCGGGGCCCTGGGCCCGGCCCGGCGCTGCCTCGGCGGCGGGGCCTGGGGGCGGAGGGAGCGGCGGCGGCTGGGCCCGCCCGGGGCGGGGGAGCGGGGGCCGCGGGCCCGGGGCGGCGGGGCGGGCCCGGGGCAGCGGGCGCTGTGAAACTCGCGCTGTATTTGTCCCCCAGGCTGACGCGGGAGAGCCCCGGCGCGGTGCCTGCGGCCGGAGGAGCTGCCGCCATGGGGAACCAGCTGGCTGGCATCGCCCCCTCGCAGATCCTCTCGGTGGACAGCTACTTCTCGGACATCCACGACTTCGAGTATGACAAGAGCCTGGGGAGCACCCGCTTCTTCAAGGTGGCCCGAGCCAAGCACCGGGAGGGGCTGGTAGTCGTGAAGGTGTTTGCCATCCAGGATCCGACCTTACCCCTGACGAGCTATAAGCAGGAGCTGGAGGAGCTGAAGATAAGGTTACATTCGGCACAGAACTGCCTTCCCTTCCAGAAAGCCACCCTGTCCGAGAAGGCCGCCATGCTTTTCAGACAGTACGTACGGGACAACCTTTACGACCGAATTAGTACCAGGCCATTCTTGAACAACATTGAGAAAAGGTGGATCGCTTTTCAGATCCTCACTGCGGTGGACCAAGCGCACAAGTCTGGAGTCCGCCATGGGGACATTAAAACAGAGAACATCATGGTCACCAGCTGGAACTGGGTTCTTCTAACTGACTTTGCCAGTTTTAAACCAACTTACCTTCCTGAAGACAATCCTGCTGACTTCAATTATTTCTTTGACACATCACGGAGGAGAACGTGTTACATCGCTCCTGAGCGCTTTGTCGATGGCAGTATGTTTGCTACAGAGCTGGAAAACATGCGGGACCCTTCGACTCCTTTGGTAGACTTGGCAAATAGCAATCAGCGAACAAGAGGGGACTTAAAACGTGCAATGGATATCTTTTCTGCAGGTACTTGGAGCTATCAGGAGAGACCAGTGTGTTGTTCCTGACTGTATAATCCAGTGCAGAAAAGTTGATTTGTTGTTTTGTTTGTTTGTTTGTTTTGTTTTGTTGTTGTTGGTTTGGTGGGGGGGTTTTTGTGGTGTTTTAGTTTGGTTTGGTTTTCTACAGTGGGCTTAGAGAACAGCATGTCAAAAAACTTGCGTATTTTAAGCATAAGACCCAACCCCAAACCTTTTTCATTCACATAAAATGTACAGACACAACATAGTAAGCTACAAAACTTAAGTGCATCACCATTATCTGAGGAGGGAAATCACAAACTATTCTGTTATGGCACAACTCTGCTCTGGGAAAGAGGTGGCTCTGCAAGGCACAGACCATCATCTTCTCATGGCTGAGAAGCATGTACCTCATGGGACCTGAGAGGGGGAACCAGTCGGTGGTCCAGTTGCCTGGGGGCTGAGACAGCTTTCAGGGTCATTTGGCAATATTGGCTTTAGAAGTCTCTTCTCATTTCATTTTCCCCACAAGTAGGAAGTTGGAGTAAGCTCCTGTCATAGTCCTGCTCACAAATATTTGTTGGAGTTTGACTGTGGGAGCCTGTTTTGAGTCTTGGGCTTGTCTTGAGCAGTTTGACAGCCAAAAGTTTGACCTTTTTTTTTCACCTCAAAATGATTGAAAATATGAATTTAAAGTAAATGGTTATTTCATTTTACAAGCTGCTCTTATGGCCAAACTTCCAGGACACTTCACTGATAAAGCAGACCATTGGGAGCAAACTGCAGGACTGGGTTCTTTGAAGAGGATTTGTGTCATTTCAATGACACAGGGGAGTCTGTGTTTGGCAATCATGTGAGTGAATATGTGCTGTCTCACAGCATCTGCTGTGGAAGCAGAGGTTATTTCTTTACCTTCTGTAAAAGGGCTGCTTATTTTTGACCTACTACCCAATCCATGCTGACTTACCAGCACTCTTCTTCCACATGACAGTGATGTGGGTTCCTTTTCTGGTAATGTATTTTCCAGCTGGCAGGTGGCTGAAGTTACTGCCTCATGTTTCCTAATTGCAAAGTCCTCTGCTGTTGACATGTTTGTAATAAATTACTTGGGACATATTTCAAAGATCAAGTGTAAAAGCCAGGTTTTGGAATGTGAGATGTTATCTCTTTTCTGCAAATTAATTTGGCAACTCATTTGCCTTATTTTAAATTGAGCAAAGAGTCATTTAGGGTTTGTTCTTGTCCACATGTAGAAAGCAAAGTTAAAGCATCTGTTTATAATCTTCTGACATCTTTGACTTTTTTTTTCTTTTGTTCCCCAGGGTGTGTAATAGCAGAGCTCTTCACAGAAGGTGTACCCTTGTTTGATTTATCTCAGCTTTTGGCTTACAGAAATGGCCTCTTTTCCCCTGATCAAGTCCTAAACAAAATTGAAGACCGCAGTATCAGAGAGCTGGTAAGGATGGACTACAGCATTAGAATCATCTGTGTGGTCTGTTTGCGATTTATTTCACCTACTTTGGTGGCAGATTGCGTTTTGTTTGGGTTTGGGCTTTGGGGTTATTTTGTATTACAAATGTCTAAACCTTTAATCTTTCTCTCCCGCTCCCTCCCACTTCTGCCTTTCTCAAGGTCACTCAGATGATCCATCGGGAGCCAGATAAACGCTTAGCAGCTGAAGATTATTTGAAACAGCAACGTAACAATGCATTTCCTGAAATATTTTACACTTTCCTTCAGCCTTACATGGCCCAGTTTGCCAAGGAAACGTTTGTGTCGGCAGATGAGCGTATATTGGTCATACGTAAAGATTTGGACAACATCATTCACAATCTCTGTGGGCATGACCGCACAGAGAAAGCCGAGGGAGAGACAAAAGAGAATGGGCTGGTTATAATAGTGTCTATGATAACTTCCTGTTTACAGACTCTCAAATACTGTGATTCAAAACTGGCTGCTTTGGAACTGATTCTTCATTTAGCACCAAGATTAAGTGTAGAGATTCTTCTGGATCGTATTACTCCTTATCTGTTACATTTCAGCAATGACTCTGTGCCCAGGGTCAGGGCAGAATCTGTGAGGACACTAACTAAAGTTCTTGCTCTTGTCAAAGAGGTGCCACGCAATGATATTAACATTTACCCAGAATACATTCTGCCAGGCATTGCACACTTGGCCCAGGATGAAGCCACCATTGTCAGACTTGCATACGCTGGTAAGAGGACATCCAGTCAAAACTCAAAATCTTGGGCTTTTCTGTATTTCCTTCACTATTTTCCCCTCTGTTCAAAACCATCATCTAGCTCGCTGTTTCAATGTCAGTAAATCTCCCCACAAGTTTCAGAAAGGACTACAGGTAAAGATACATGCATTCACTTAAGGTAACTGGTGCAGGTGGTAGTAGCCACTTAATAATTAGTTGACTTATACAAACAAGTGGGTTTCCAGGGTAGATCTGTACCCAAAGTAAATTATTACATTTTAAATTGTTGACAAAATGCGTTTGCTCTCTGGAAGGTGAATTAAATTTTAAGAAAGTTAATATCCGTTTTCCTCTGTAGTTGTGCATGTAAAAGTAACTTGCAGAATGTGTACATGTGCTTTGGGCTAGGGACTGGATTTAGCACACAGCAGGTCTGCTCACAGCTGAGGTAAGGGGTCAGCCTCATTCTCAGGGAAGCAGTCCTGGCTTATTTCCCTGGATGGGCAAGAGTGTAAGGAAGAAAACTGCAAGTGGTATTTAAATAGCTAATTATGTGAACAGGGCTTTCTGACATGCCCACCCTTTGCTGCTTTTATTAATTTATCTTAATTGACATTTCATTAGCTCAGTGTTTACCTGGAGTGACCTAGTTAAACTGAATAAATTAAAAACTAACTTAAAAGTATCAGTGTGTTACTGTGCTTCAGAGTTGTTTTCCCACAAAATGAAATTTGATATTCAGGGGCTGAAATTACATTATTTGCTGTGTAATAGACTTGATTATACCATGGCAGATGTTTTCTTCATATGTTATTCAGATATGAGTTCTGCGTGGTTCAGGATGAAGTTTTATAGTCATGCCAGTATTTGCTATTTACCATGTACCCTTATTTGCTATGACCAGCGTATTTTCAGGTGTGTTGTTTTGGGTTTGGTTTTTTTTTTTTTTAGTTATAAATGTGGATTTCCCTTGAAAATGTCTCAGGTCATGCTTTTATTTCATTTACTAAGTAAACTGATAAAACTAATACTGAAGTTATTTTATGTTTAATGAATAGAACCAATTGCTTTAGGTCACCTTGGTCAGTTTAAATTTTAAATTAAAAAAATACATTGATACTTTGAAAGATAGTCTAGCTGAGTTAACTTCTGTTACTATAGTACTGTTTTTGGAAGTGGTCAGACTACTGACTTACAGGATTTGATCTGGGCTGTGGACAGGCTCCGTTGGCATGCTGCTGTTGTCTTGGATGACACTCAGAACGGCTGCTTAAGTGGGACTTCTGTCTCGGCATTATCATTCCTATGCCAGCAGTGGCCTGACCCATATAGTACAGCCTGAGTTGCTTCAGTAGCTTCCAAATGGTGCAGAATGGTGCCAAATTGTGTGGATAGATATGGTGGCAAATATTCCAAAAGTGGATCCCAGGATAACGTTGTTATTCCCGAGGATACATATCCTGGTGTGGTTGTTTGCTGTTATTTTGTTGCAGTGTACGAGATGGGAACCTTAGTTAATTCAGGCTATTTGGCCTTTAAATTCTATGAAGTTATTTAGTCACTAGGCTGAGATTAGGTGGCATTTAGGGCTAGTTCTAGAAGAATTAAATTAATATTTGTTACACTTAATATCGTTAGAATTTTTCCACTTGTTTACGTGACAAAAGTACTGTGTGATTTGATGTACTTGGTAGCTTTGCTGGGGGTCGACAGAAGTGGATTGACCAGAGCATGTTGTCTAATTTCAGTCCCATTTGCCCATCATGACTGGTACTGTCAGTGGCTATAACCTCTCATCAGGGGGATTATCAGACTGATGTAAACAGGCGAAGTAGAACAATTCTTAACCAAGAAGTTTTCCCTTGCAGAAAACATAGCATTGTTGGCAGAAACAGCTCTGAGATTTCTGGAATTAGTACAGCTGAAAAATCTGAATATGGAAAATGAACCAAATGGTGAAGAAATGGATGAAACATCTCACCCTAGTGACAACTATGACACAGGTAATGTCACTTCTACTTATCTTTCCTGCTTATGATAGCAAATCATGGGGCAAAACTCCTAGTTAGCACTGATCCATCTCATCTCTCAAAGCTTAGCCTTCCTGTTAAATGGGAAGAATGCTTTGCCTCAACCACAGCTTCATGCAGAGACAGACATCTCTGTTCTGGATGTTGTGAAAGACAAAAAAGTATATAAGTGAGCATACTTTTTGTCTCCAAAAGTCCTCAAGGTATTTGACTTGTAGGTGATGCTGGTGGCCTGGTTGCATATCCAGCTTCACTCACGGTCTCATAAACAAGTCAGCTGCAAAAACACAGATGTGTTCCAAATGCTGCTTCCGTTGAAGCAGCAGGCAGTGTTGGCTTTGGAAAACATGTCAAATTATGGCATAGTCGTAGTACTGTATCTTTCAGTCGTTCTTCCTTTCTGTTCCTGTGCCTGGCAATTCTTGTCTGTCTTTTTGCCTGAAAAATCTAAATGTGTGGATGCCATTTGGCAGTAATAAAACTTTGTATTATAACTCACCCAGAGAATGAATTAAAATCCTAGGGATGGATTTTCTTTTTCTTTCCCTTTGGAAGGACAGATGGTAATAACTGACCTGCATGTCATCTCCAGTGCCTTTTAGTGATGCATAGATTCCCAGAAGAATGCTGGGCAAGTCTTCTGAGCTGGAAGAGTTTGTGGTTAGAAACTGTCATTTCTCTTCTGTGCTAAGTAGATCAATCTGTGACTAATCATAGCTGGTAAACATCCTGCACATACTCCATTTTGGAAAAAGGCAATTATCTCTTAACTAGCTGCAGGATGATACTTTAAGATAAAGAAACAACAAATGTACTAAAAACAAACATAAATCCTCTTCAAGTTCCTTCACATAAGGCCTGGGGTGCTCAGAATTGCTGAGGAATGAGAGAGGAAGCCCCATCACGTGGGCTGTATTTCTGAGAAATACTGTCCCCTATCCCTTGAAATAGCTTGGAGATGAAAGGAAGAAAGAAGCTTGAGTAGTTCTATTCTTTTTACCCTTTTAGAAACCAAGCATGAGAAATTTGAACCCAGAAGGCAATTTTTTCATGTGACTGACAGACAGAGTCATGATAGAAAGCAAATTAGCTGACCTTCTGACTGCAGGCAAATAGTAGTCACCCCTGCAAAGCTGGGGCAGCAGTAGCTGAAATTTTTATTTAGTTGTTTGAGAACCTATCTTGTACAGCTTTCAATAATAGCCAGTGCATTAACAATTCTGTTTTTTCCACTTAATAGAAATATTTTTTTAGTTGCTTCATGGAGTGGAAGCCATAGGCAAGGTCATCTTCAAATTTATCATCAGTATCATTAGGGTAACTGCAGATATTTAATGAAATTAGAAGTATTCACATTTTCAGGGGTTGTTACATTCCTCCTGTATGCTTAATGAAGTGAATCTATCTACCTAACTAAAATCATACTTTTGATCTGTTGTCACTTCATGAATTTTGAAACTGATAGTCAAACAAACATATCAAACCAGAATTGCCTTGAAGCATTTTGTTTACTGTTGTAACGTTGGTGCTGACTCATTCTGGTGCTTCTTCGCATCTGCATTTCATCTACATATAGAATGAGCTAGATCATCTTCGTTGAAGTTACAAGTTTAGAATATACTGATCTGGGTAAGATTGTTGCACATTTCTCTACTCTTTGGTCATGTCACCACCTCAGGCTTAGCCTGAAATCTTCGGTAAGCCCTTGTTAAAATTGTTGAGGTTCTGTTGCGTTGCCTGTCTTACTGAGTCGGGTGTTCTTCAGGATGACCTGTCACTGTAACTCCTTCAGCAGCAGGTAGTACATGTGCACATATTGCTTCTCGCCAAGCCAAAAGTTCATACTGTTGTCCCTTGCAGAGTTGCAAGCCTTGCATGAAATGGTCCAGCAGAAAGTTGTGACTTTGCTAAGTGACCCGGAGAATATTGTGAAACAAACACTGATGGAAAATGGAATAACACGTCTGTGTGTCTTTTTTGGACGTCAGAAAGCCAATGATGTTCTTCTCTCTCATATGATTACTTTCTTAAATGATAAGAATGACTGGCATCTTCGAGGAGCTTTCTTTGACAGCATTGTTGGTAAGTGTTTGGTTTCAGCCAAACAGTAGGAAGAAAATAATGTATGTAAATTAACAGTTTCCAGGATATGCAAAAATTACATCGTATAAAAGTCCTTTCTTCTATATATTTCTAGAATTTATAGGAAAAGACTTTGCTGAATTATTACTGTAAATGTTTCTTTAAGGATTGAAGATGAAACAATGTAAATACAAATGTGTATTTCTTTGAGTCTAAATGTTTGGTGCCAATGAGACTGAGGCATTTAAGTTTAGGGTAGATTAACTTAAAAATAAACTTTAAATGTTCTTTTTTGTTAGAGTCTTTGTTAAAGTTACTAACTTAAAAAAAGCTTGCCATAAATTATGACAAGCAAATACTAAGATTTCTGCAAGCTTTCTACTAGATGTATCACTTCACCTGTGTGCATATTCGCATTAACTTCTGTAGGTCTGTTCATATGATGAAAACTATACGTTGGTATAGGCTAAAGTTATAACTGCAAAACTATTTTTAGTACCTTAAAACCTTACTTAAAGATTCCTGTCACTTCAGAAAACCTAATAGCAATTTAAAAAGTCTTACCAGTGATGATATCAGCTGTTAAGTATATCTAATGCATCATGTATGTTGGAAATTACTCCACATGACTGTTGCTGAGAGTCAGTGCTCAGGAATTGTGGGTCAAGAAAACTTTCCCATTGCAGTACCTGGGGGCAGAAATAATGCTTCAGGTGCATGACAAGAAAAACAATCATGATCAAACTTTCAGCAGGGCCATTATGATATGTACACATTCCATTAGGACTGGAAGCCACAAAATGCTGTGCTGGCAAACCCTCCCAAGAGGTGATGCTGATAACTTGTCAGAAATTGTTTAGAAGGAGCAATGGAATAGCCAAAGCACAGGTCAGACTGTCCTGGCTTCTTGCAAAAGACAGAGAGAGAGATGTGAGGCAAAAAGTCAAGATAACCTATATTTTTAACTCCTCTCTCAGTATCTGTTCAAAACCTCCACAGAAGAACTCAGATAAAGTTCTGAAATTATATTTTTGTTTTACTTAAAGCTCTTGCCCATCTTTAAAACTGAGCTCTCTAATTCATATTGAAGTATGTGCAGGCGCTGTTACCTGTAGCTGTTGGCAGATGTCCTTCTGTAACAGTGGCACTGAGGACATTTCTCTTACCTGTGCTGTTTCTCCCTTCTTCCTCTCTTCCTTTTAGCAACTGGTTGCAAAGTCCGCATTAATACGTGAACAAGTATATTGATTATTACCTTATTAGATTAGAAGTGATAAAGTTATTTTATGTTTAATCTCAATTCTGATGGGAAGACAGAATTTTCTGGTGTTTATCAATCTACTTCAGGTTTTTATGTGTTCTCTTTTTGTTTCAGGTGTTGCTGCTTATGTTGGCTGGCAAAGCTCATCAATACTCAAACCTCTGCTTCAGCAAGGTCTCAGTGATGCTGAAGAATTTGTCATTTATAAAGCCCTCAATGCTCTTACTTGTATGTGCCAACTGGGGCTCTTGCAAAAGCCCCATATTTATGAGTTTGCTTGTGATATCGGTAAGTTGGAATACTGGAGAATACCTTGTTTTTCTAGTTAAGAAAAAAATCTTAGTACTACATAAAGCTTCACCATCAGCTTAGCTGTCCAGACTGCAAACCTATAGTACTGTTTTGGACTCTACACAAAATTCTGTTAAGGAACTACTGCTAATTGGACCATGTTAGTGCTCAAACTTCTAAAATAATAATTTTGCTTAAACAAATTGGAAGCATCTCCTCTGGTTGTATATAGGTCAGCAGCAAACAACACTTAGTCCAAAATTTTCTGCCTTAAGATCTTTCCCTGTTCTACATGCTAACCTGCTATAAAGAAAAAATCCTGGTTACTTCTGGTAGTCCATCAGGCACTTAAGTTGCAAACTCAAACCCATCAGCCTTTGAGGGTGAGGGAATTCAGGCAAATCATGATGCTTTCTCATCTGATTTTTAACACCATAAAAACCCATTACCTGAATACAACCTTGAATGTAGAGTTGGTCTCTCTTTCCTCATCAGGCTTATCACTTTAATGTAGATGTGCCCAAAATTTACCAGCTATTTATGGAAAAGAAAATACCACCTGATCTTTTGAGATGTAGTCTGCTTCTTCTTAATGCTATGGCTTTTCAAATGCACTCAGAATTTGAGGCAGATGATAATGATATCTCATGACTAGATACAGTCCCTTGATTACAACTTCTTAAAACCCACATAATTGAGAAGGATATCTGAGTCTGATGATCTTAGAAAATAAGTAGTGACTCTTCAAGGAAGAGAGGAGAAGAAGGAAGGAATAAAATATTTACTTAAAAACTAAAAAAAAAAAAACAACAAATCACTGGTATTAGAATTCTCTGTAATTGTCTAGATTATTGTTGAGATGTATTTTTTGATTAGTCTCCATTGCAAATCTGTAGTTGACAATTAGGGATTGAAATGAACAAGTAGGGAAAATATGCATTTTGGCAACAGGAAGGAAGCTGAGCAGCATGAGCACAGTGAAATCCATGAAATAATTTCCTCAGTATGAGTGCTTTAACCTTAGTGCTCTGCAGGAGAGAAGGTTCAGTTTGAGAGTAATTCTAGTGGAAGGAAATGACATCGCAAGCTGCCATATGCAGAATGATCTCTCTTCTGTATGAGTGATACATTTTTTAACAACCTATTTTTCTTTCAGCACCATTCCTGTGCCATCCTAATCTTTGGATATGTTATGGTGCAGTTGGATTTATCACTGTGGTAGCACAGTATTTGAATATTGCTGATGTCTACTGCAAGCTAATGCCATACCTCCATCCTTTTATCACACAACCAATAATACAGGTAATACTTCAAATAACATTAATGTGAATAAATCTTGACTAGTCATGATTCTTAAGTCTATCCTGGCCATGGTCCTGGCTATAAGAATATTAGATTACTTTTTTTTCGGTTAAGGTTAGAGGTGATAGAGGTTTTTGATCTCTGCTGGCAGGTTACAGAATGGCCATTGCTTTCCACGTTTGAAGAACTGTTGTCTCAAATTTGTTGCAAAATGCAGAACATTTTACAAAGCCTGAAATCAACAAGTACATCTTTGGTCCAAACCTTTTCTGCCTTGTTTACAATCAAACTCTTGTAGCATTGTGCTAGTTTATAGAGTCTGGGAGGTGTGAAATGTTGGCTGTGAAACAAGTGGGTTTATGTTCTGTGCTTTCATCTGTAAGGCTGAGTGTTCCAGCCCTGCCCCACTACTTCATTTGACTGTGGGCCTGACCTCTGCAAACATGAACAGTCTGTTAGGTAGCAGTTACCGTGCCTACTATTTCAGCAGCACCACTCCTGTGCTTCAGTGTTTTGCCAAGGGTAAAGACAGAGTATTCAGCTTGAATTAAGTGATTTCATAACTGCACATTCCTAGGAATTACCTGCATGATGCTAGTAATATGATCATATAGGCATCTTTGCATATAACTTTAGGACCTGTAGACTGCATCTCTTGGGAATTTAAGTAGATAAGAAATAGTTGGATTATAATGGCCAGTCTTCGCGAATGAAGAACGAAGGTCTTTTACCTTTCCAGCCTGCGCAATGGATTTTTTAGGTGAGACACAGCCTGCGCTGAACTGAGCCCACCCTTTAATCCTAAGGTTCATCTGCCGGGGCCAAGCAAGCTTGGACAATGGCAGTGAGGTCCTCAGGACGTAGGTTTGTTTAGAGTGACCTTCTCATAGATGGATGGCCTCACAGGGCTAACGAGCTCCATCTGCCCGGGGGACTGGGATTCGAACCTGGGTCGCAGCGGTGAGAGTCCCGCATGCTAACCACTAGGCCACCAGGGGTCCCAATAGTTGGATTACTACAATGAGAAATGCATCCTGTGTTTATTTTCTTCTAAACCTTGCAGGTGGTAACTTCACTAAAATAACATTTTTCCTTGTTTACATGTCCTTAGTCACCTTGTGCTGTATTTTAGGCATTGATTGATAAATTTGTCTTTTTCACTTCCTGTTTCATTTTAGTGTATAAGTCTTTTCTTTGCTATGCACCATTAAATATAGTAAGCAAGTAGGGGGTAACATTAAGTTGGATTGTAATAAAGTTCTTGCTCTGGAATAATTGTGAAGTTGTTTTTCATGTAGACAGTAAACTATGAGAAGCCTGTTATAGGAATGAGGGAAAGAGAATGCAGAAAGTCTCATATGACCAACACACATCTAATTTTCAAGAAAGGAGACAAGTTGAATCTGGATTATTGGTATAATGATGTGCAATAATTTTGAACTCCTATGTGATTTTCTTCTTACTTGAAAGCTTGAAAACATCTCTCCAAGTCTGAACTGGAAGCTGGTTTTTAGTACGTGCATTCAAAGGAAGAGATTGTTTTACACATTAACATTTGCAGTTGTCCAGTTACTGACTTTCAGGAAAGGAGAAAAAAATGGCAAACATTGTAGACGTAAGATGACAGTGTTTGCTGCTAGATTTCCTCATGTTTATATGCATATCATCATGTTGACTGGTCTCTCTTTTTGAATTGCAGGTAGATAAAGAAATAGTCCTGCTAAGTGTACTTAAAGAGCCTGTCAGCCGTTCCATATTTGATTATGTCTTAAGATCAAAGGATATCACAAGCCTCTTCCGACACCTTCACATGCGTCAAAAGAAGAGAACGGGAGCTCTCCGTGACTGCCCGTCCCCGGAGGACCCTGCCATTGCACAGCTGTTGAAGAAGCTTCTTTCACAAGTAATTGGTTTTCATTTGTACTTTGAAAGTCAGGCTTGAGACGCTTGGGCTCTGTACACCTCCACAGACCCTGACCTTGCAGTTGCTGTTGTGAGGGACTCCCAGTCTGAGGTTCTGATCCTGCAAACCATTAACTCCATTGATTTCAGTATATGCTTGTGTGACAAGAAGTTCAGAAGTTAAAGATTTTTAAAAGATCTGCCAGATATAGAACAATACAACCTAAGTCTTGAAAAAATGATTGTATGTCTCAAATTTCTGACACATCTGTGATGTGGCAGCATTACCGAACATTGTTATTCGTTGTGTTGGATAGAGGAGTATGCATTTGTTGAAAAGCTAGACGTGCAGTGCCAAAAGCAAATGGAGCTGGAAAGTCTTGAGGCTTATGTGTGAAGAGGGGAACATAAAGAATCATTCACACAGAGTAGTGAGATCTGGGTAGAGAAAGGACTGTAGCTGAGTATGGGTTTTTTCTCTATGGCTTGTGGGGCTATAAGCATGGTCTAGGTGGCAGTTAAGCAGATTGCACCAGATAGTGATCCAACATTAAATGCTATTCTGCCCTTTTGCTATTCCTAGCCCCATTTCTCAGGACAAAAGATATTCTTACGCTACCGCAGCTTACCTTATGTCTTGTATACAAGAGCAATGTGCTGATGCTTTGAATTCTGGGGATGTGCTCTCTCCTACCACTTCTGAGCCAGTCATTAATTTTACTGCTTCTTAAATCTTCATGCCTTGATGCATGTTATTGCTCAAAAATAAATAATATTACCTTTTCTTTTATTCTGTAGGGGATGACTGAGGAGGAAGAAGATAAACTGTTAGCACTGAAAGAGTTTATGTTAAAATCAAATAAAGCTAAAGCCAATATAGTGGATCAGAGCCACCTGCATGACAGCAGTCAGAAAGGGGTGATTGACTTGTCAGCTCTGGGAATAACTGGGAGACAAGTGGATCTTGTTAAAACAAAGCAGGATTCTGATGACAAACGTGGTTAGTATATTTCGTGGTCTCTACAGATGAAGTTTGGCCTTTCTTTCAGGGTGTTCTCAGTAATTCAATATACATGAGTATCACCATCCCCACTGGGTTTGCAATAAGAAAATTATTGCTGCTGTTTGAAATTCGAGGTGGTGGAATGTTCTCAGGATCATTGAAGATGGGGATTTTTTTCCCCCTGAGAATATTTTAAATTATTTTGACTGCATTTGCAGTAGTAATGTGTGCCAGTTAAGCTGGTTGTGACAAACTCTAGTGACTCATGGCAACAGTGTAAATGTTGAAGGCTACATTTCTGCTCTCTCTGTTTCTTCTCAAGAAGCACTGAGCTCTTTAACTGTGAAAATTCTGGATATTTTCTTGAAGTAGCCTGGAGAAAACTGAAAACTCCTCAGGCAGCCACTGAGGAGTTGCCAGCTGTTGCTCACTCATCAGGTACATGCCTTTTGGCCTTAGGGTTCTTCAGCTTCTCATCCACTCCATTTAACTTTTTTGCCTACTCCTCTTTCAACTCCAAAAACCTCTTACATTCCCTTGTTCAACTCTGAAATCCACTTGCTGTTAATTATTCCAGTTCTCTGTATCCTCAAAATTCTTCTTTTCCAGACAGTTTGAGCTTCCTCTTTGCTCTCTGAAGCTTGTAAGTCCCTCCTCTGTTACATCACTGATAGGTTCTGTGTTTTTAGATAAAAAATACAGAAATACCTGCAAACCATATAGATATTGCCATCTTATTTCCAGAATTAGGATCCTTGTCTGCAAATGTTTTGCATATCATTTTAAAGGAAAGTACAGAAGTACAGGATTTTTCATTTTTTTTCATTCTTGAATCAGGAGTCAACAGGATTTAAAAGGTAGTGTGTATGGAGTCTGTATTTGAACTGATGTATTTCACCCAAAACTGTCACCTTCAAAGTCTTCATGCCTTTAGTTTTCCTCACTGACTTTGTCCAAATTTAATTTGTCCCATGTTTTTATTTTTCTTTCTATATTTTACAGTTCTAAGTGACTCTAAAGGAATCCTATTTACAGAGATAACATTCTTGAATCTACAAGTGATGATGCAATTGTGATGGAAAACTGATTGTATTTGGCACTAGCAATGATTTGCATACTGTGCTTTTAAAAATTCATCCCCAGTGTCTCTGCTCATTGCAGGGTGGTTGGACTAGATGACCTTGGAAGGTTCCTTCCCACCCAACCCCTTCTATAGAAGAAAAATTTATCATATGGTGCAGTCTAACCCTGCAGCCTTCTAGATGTGAACCTTCCCTATAGTGAAATGATGTATTGCATAAGTCAACTGTAGGATTAAGAAGGTGTGAACACAGGTGTCAAGTGCTTTGTTTTGTTTCCCTCATAAATCCCTGTCAACTGACCTCAACAACCTAGCAGTAGGGTTTTCTCTGTATATAAATAACAATCTGGCATGTAAACCGTGGACTTCCATGTAGTCTCACAGTAATGAGTAGTCTGAGTGAATGTTGTCATGATAATGTTGGGTGGGTTTTTTTTTTTCTTCTCCTTCCACCTCCTCTGTCCCTCCAAACTGCTTATAGCTAGAAAACATGTAAAGCAAGATTCAAATGTAAATGAAGAATGGAAAAGCATGTTTGGGTCCCTGGAACCAACAAACATCTCCCAGCCGATATCCAAAGGACATGGACAAACTACTGATCCTGAAGCCATCCAGGCTGGGAAACCACTTCGTTCAGAGTCCTCAGCTGGTATTTGTGCCACTTTGTCATCCTCTCCACAGGTATACCTGAAAAATACTGTGTTCTCATCCTAAACTGAAATGATTCAACTGCTTTGGAGTCAAGTGGGACTATAGAGATATGGTGTTCTTGTTTGGAGGTTATTTAACATTGGTCATGCTACTACTAGGCATCTTCTCTGGCAGAGTCACTGACTTTCAAGTTCTTATTTTTAAAATAGAAACTGAGAAAGGATTGAAGTAAGTTTAGTCTCTTGAACAGAAGAACTTCACTAACAAATAGATGCTTTGCAGAAAAAGAAGATGGGGCTTTGTGGATTAGACAATTATTAGGTAAGCTTTTCTGGCAGGGAAGGCTTTTCCTCAAATTGCACATGCTGATATGTGTTGTGAGGAAGAGAAGAGGTGTCATGATTTTAACTTGGAACTGGTGTATGGCATCACAGCTGCATTTAGACATCCTGTACCTGTAATACTTTGCACTGACTACAGAAAGATAGGCTGGAAGCCCTGCAGCCTGTGGAGGCATCTCTCAACCCTGAACACTGTATTTGGGTTCTTTTTGGAGATTAACTTCTGCTGGTTTTAAATGAGTGTCCACTCTGAACTAAGAGGGAAACAATTACACTTCTATTTATAAAGCCCAATATAAATGAATAATCATTTGACAGCTAACAATAACTGCTTCTGTAATAGTCACATTAAGAGTTGTCCTCAGCAGATTACAGTTTCTTCAAACAGTATACGGAACATATGAGGCAAATGGTAGAATAAGTGAATGGTTAATCTTTTCTATAAATTTCACTATTTTTAATTGTTTTCACACAGGTATGATTTTTTTAATGCTAATTCATTGTTAATTGATTCAATAAAAAAGATTTTTCCATTTTTATTCAGTGTGTGTGACCCAGAAATCTTATGAGCAGGCTTTATCTGTGTGTAGAATGTAAGGCATATATTCGTAAGTGCTGATCTCTTGCAGGCATCTGATGGAACGGTTGTTCAACCCAGGAAACCAACCATGCAGGCCCTGAGCAGTACAGCGTCCCCATCCGCACACCAGTTACGCATCACCACGTGCAAAACTGAACTTCAGCAGCTGATCCAGCAGAAGCGAGAGCAGTGTAATGCAGAGAGACTTGCCAAACAGATGATGGAGAATGCTGAGTGGGAGAGCAAGCCCCCACCTCCAGGTACATCACAATCCACTGAGGTTATAGATAAAAAATTATACATCTATATCTATAGATATAGATATATATAGATATAATTTGAGTAAAAAAATCATTATCTCATGGAAGAAATGCAAGAGATGAGGAAAAGAGGAAATCATTAGTTTAGGAAATGTGCCTACTATGCAGAACACCTATTTGGCAAAATACATGCAGGACTTATTGTCCAATTTAGAAGTGAGCAAGTTGGCTTTTGCATTTAATATTTAAAGTGCCTTAGCTCTGTGTTTTCAGTGCCGTCTGTGTTTTGCAGCTGTAATGACTATATCCTGATATAGCTGTTGGTGGATGGATCTAGGTTCATGTTCCTAATTAGGTTGCGAAACCAACACCAGACTTTATGGTTTTATTTTTCCCTGTAGGATGGCGTCCCAAAGGATTGTTGGTAGCTCACCTTCATGAACACAAGTCTGCGGTGAACCGCATTCGGGTCTCTGATGAACACTCCATTTTTGCCACTTGCTCAAACGATGGCACAGTGAAAGTCTGGAACAGCCAAAAAATGGAAGGAAAAACCACTACAACCAGGTAGCTTTAAAACTCATGGGATTTAGGGGCTGCTATTTTAGAAGGAAAAAATAAAGTAGAGCAGAGAGCAAATTATGAATCACTTGTGGGCATGCTGGAAATATCAATAAGGAGATATACTGGTGTTCCTCTTGGCTTGCAGCTATAAAATATTAGATTGCTGCTTCAATTAGTTAGTAAAGAAAAAAATCCCTAGCAAATGCAAAGGAACTGCTTTGCAGTCACAGTAATTACAGGCTTTTTGATTTAATTTCTGTACATATATAAATATATTCTTGTGTTACTGTTTAAAGCCAACACTGGCTTTGTTGCTTTCTGATTTTGGAACACTTAGGAACTGTTATTTTCAGAGCTCTCTCAAGAGCCATTGGTTTTAAGTAGGTGTTTGAAAGAAGTAATAATATTTTTTTAAGTGCCACCAAAAATATCTTTTTTCTCTCCCCCTCTCTCTCTCCCTACTGTTTAGATCAATTCTGACATACTCTCGGATTGGAGGACATGTAAAGACACTTACATTCTGCCAAGGCTCACATTACCTGGCTATAGCTTCGGATAATGGTGCCATCCAGCTTCTTGGTATTGAAGCTTCAAAGCTCCCTAAATCTCCTAAAATTCATCCAATACAAAGCAGGTATGTACTTAGAGCAGTTAAATCTCGCCACACACAGAGCTCAAGCTGTTAGTATATTCCTCAGTTAGATCCTTTAATTTGCTCCAGGCTTCCTGCTGGCTGAGCCCAGGCTGTACTAGAAGGCTGTAATCCCTGATCTTATCTTACTTCATAAAGAACTGTGCAGAGCTGAGCATTCTTAGCTCTAGGTTATTGGTGCTTCCTGTGTCACTGAAGTCATTATGAGCTTGAAACATTCAGTCTGAATAGTTCTCATGTCCTTTATTTATGCACTGGGTCCATTAGTTCCTTACCTCCTTTGTTACAATCTTAATACTTAGAAAGTAATTTAGAAAGTTCTTTTACAGGTCATTAGATAAATGTTTACAGATGTACAACATGTGCTTTGGCCTCAGACCTGCACAATTTTTTTTCTCCCAGGCATTTAATATGATAAGGTAGCAGAGATATGAGTAATGGGATACTATTTTGGGGAGTCTTTGGGGCTGGTTTAGCTCTTTCTTACCTCCATATGAGCAGTTTTTGAATATTTGGCACAGATTCAACAGCTTAATCTTCCATCTTGGGTGAGGGACATGTCCAGGCCTCAGCAAATCTAGCAACCGTCTCGAAGATCTCTTTACTTTCAAAGTAAAAGTAAGGTATCTGTCTCAAATGTCCTCTCTTATTAGAGATTATGTTCAGAAATGAAATAAGCTAAATCCAGTGGAGATGGAAACTATAAACCAGATTTTCCCTTTTGGTATACACTGCATTTGTGCCTGAAGAAGGTGTCAATTTTGCACACACAATAAGTGATTGAGGACAGTGCTGGCTGTATAACATGAAGAAGGATCTTCCTGCCTGTAAACTCTGGGTAGATGAATATCTGAAACTTGGAGCATGAATCACAGAATCATAGAATGGTTTGGGCTAGAAGGGACCTTAAAGATCAGCTAGTTTCAACTCCCCTGCCGTGGGCAGGGATACCTCCCACTAGATCAGATTTCTCAGGGCCCCATCCAGCCTGGCCTTGAACACTGCTAGGAATGGGGCATCCACAACTGCTCTGGGCAGTCTAGTCCAGTGCCTTATTGCCCTTACAGGAAAGAATTTCTTCCTAACATCTAATCTAAACCTGTCCTCTTTCAGTTTGAAGCCATCACCCTGTGTCCTATCACTACATGCCCTTGTAAAAAGTTCTTCCCCAGTTCTCTTATACCCGCTTCAGGTACTAGAAGTTGCTATTAGGTCTCCCCAAAGCCTTCCCTTCTCTAGGCTGAGCTACTTCAACTCTCTCTGCCTGTCTTCATAGGAGAGGTGCTCCAGCCCTCTGATTATCTTCATGGTCCTCTTCTGGACTCACTTCAGCAGGTCCACATCCTTCATGCTGGGGCTGCAGAGCTGGGCACAGTATTCCGGGTGGGGTCTCACCAGAGTGGAGCAGAGGGGGAGAATAACATCTTCTGCCCATGTTTCTTTTGATTCTTTTGTCGTGGTTGGCTTTTTTGGCTGTGAGCACACATTGCTGGGTCACTTTGAGCTTCTCGTCAGCCAACACCCTCAAGTCTTTCTGCTCAGGGCTGCTCTCAGTGTATTCTCAACCCAGCCTGTGTTTGTGCTTGGGATTGCCCCAACCCCAGGTGCAAGACTGAGAGACCCAGACAGAGAGAGCTATGTTAGGTTTGCGAAGAGCTACTGATAGCCTTTTACTAGCCTTGCAGTGGAGAGATCTGAAAGAGCACGAGCATCCATTGTACTAAAATCGGAAAGTTGTTTCTGGTAGTTGCCTTGAGAAGTGACACGAAGAGGAAAAAGCTGCTCAGCATAAGCTATTGGAAGGAGTCTTAAACTTGGGAGGAGTCATACCTGTTTCTAAATTAGTTTTTTCTTTGAACCCAGGTCCTTAGATCTGAAGGATGATGGCTGTGTGGTAGATATGCATCACTTCAATTCAGGAGCCCAGTCAGTACTGGCTTATGGTACAGTCAATGGATCTCTGGTGGGATGGGATTTGCGATCTAGCAGCAACGCTTGGACACTGAAACATGATTTGAAGTTGGGCCTCATAACTTCATTTGCTGTGGACATACACCAGTGCTGGCTGTGTATTGGTAAGCTTGCATTTCTTGCTATTTTCTCTCTCTTCCCTGCCCCAGCCCCTTCTTTCTAGTTTTCTTTTACAGTAACTATAGCTGAAACTTTTGCTTGATCTGGTCTTCCTACCATATGCTTTTCTCAAATAAAAGGAAATAAATACCTTCTAATCTATTTTTGGGAAGAATTCTGTCTGATAAGTACTTGAGACTGAAGTTCATCTCCCTAGGAACAGAGCACAAGGATATGGGCAAAAATTCAAGTATTTATCCCTCTGACTATGGAGAATTTTTTCTCACCAGGAACAAGCAATGGTACCATGGCATGCTGGGACATGAGGTTTCAGTTACCCATCTCCAGCCACTCTCATCCTTCCAAGGCCCGAATCAGACGCCTGCTCATGCATCCTGTGTATCAGTCCTGGGTAATCGCAGGTAAAAGATGTCTTAACATACCTCACAACCACCAGAGATTGTGATTAAAGCAGCTTTTGTTTCAGCTTCTACATCAAGCCCTGGGAGGACTTAAAAAGAAAAAAAAGTAGCATTAAGGTGTTCTGAAATTGAGAGACAGCCTTTACAGTTCTCGTCTTTGGAGCATTGCAACTCTCATGAAGGGCCATCCCTGTGTACTCTGTACCACATTATAAGGACAAAATAATATGTCACTTTATAAGGACAAAATCTTATGAAAGGTAAAACTCAAACTCATGACATACATTGAAGTTGATAGGAATTCTCCCACTGCCTTCTGTAGAGCAGAAACTGAAGGGTATCCCATTCCAATTCCCACTTGAATCTAATCCAGCTATGTCATGGGTTAGAGCTTTCAAAAATATCCCAGGATTCCACATCTGGTACGCTCACAGCTGCTTCACCCTCACTGCTTGTAGCACTGTCATATACTTCTGTGTGTTTGTGTCAGGAACATGTTCTGAAATGGACAAGTAGTTTAAACTAATCCTACAATAACAAAATTGATTAAGTTGCTGTAAAATTAGAGTAATTTGAGTTTCATATTTGACTTGCTTCTTAAGCTTCACTTAGTAATTAACCATCCTGGGAGATAAAACAAATTTCTTGAAAATACATGCAAATAAAGCAAACTTCCTTGTGCTTTTTAGTTCATTTCCTTCCTGCTAAAGACTAAAAGAGTGACAATGTTCATCCTTCTGGAGCATTATTAAAAAACCCTTGCCTGCTAGGTTGCTGCCAGGCATATAAACAATCCCTTGAACAGAATTCTTTGCATGTCCACACCAGACATGAGCGTGGAACTTCACTGTAGTTAGTGAAGTCCATACCTTTGGATAGCTGTCTTACCTGCACAGGAGGGTCCTCTGAAGTCCCTGATGACCATGCTGAAAAAACTGTGCAGCCTTCTCAAAGAAGTCATCTAGGGAGGAAAGTGAGGTTTTTATACATTTTTAAAAGGGGTAGGCATTAAAGCAGGTTTCATTTAGAATTGTTTAAATTAGGCACTATTATTAACTATAGTGAAGCTACTTCCAAGCAGTAAAACCAAAGTGCCAAAGCAAGATTAACACAAATGCTACAGGGAGCAAGTGGAGAGCGTCTCTATGCCATACCCTCTGTGATGTCAGTAGAACAAGTAGCAAGAACCAACCAACCTGTTTTATATTTTTTGCATTGGCAATATCTTTCCTGAAGCTGTTCAAGGCAACAATGAAGTCTCCATGTGGGATATGGAAACTGGCGATCGACGCTTCACTTTGTGGGCCAGCAGTGCACCACCTCTTTCAGAACTGCAGGTCTGGTCTCTTTCTTTTCCAGTTTCTGTTGAGTAGCCAAGGCTAGAACAGGCTTAGACTCCATGCTGTCCATCAGTACAGTTACCTGCCTCTATGGCTTTGCCACTTTGGCACAAGGAACTTGCCCTGGGATTTATTTTGTCACCATAATTGGTTTGCTTGTCAGAATTAAATCCCCTTTGTAAAACAGCAGTGTTACCTGAATCTTCACTGGTATCTCCACTCTCTGTGGAATGTACTTGTAACACTCACTTGGTATATCCAGTCCAGTTCTTAGAAAACCAGCGAGCCGGTCAAGCCTGTAAAGGTTATGGCAAAGCCAAAATTCACAGTGTATTTACTTTTACTTGCTTTTTCTGGGATTGCACATACTTCTGTAATCATCTGCTCTTTTGCACTTTTTTTCTGTAATATAATGCCACTACTACACTTTAATGCTAGTTAAGTAGTGACTCTTCAAGGAGTTATTTGGGGAAGGAGCAATCTGGAATATCATTCTAAATCACAAATACATACACAAAAATAACCACAGCTGCTTCTATAGATGTTGTAAATGCATATCTGGAATCTACCTAAACTTAAATTTATACATACTACAAAGGTTGCAGGTGTTCAGTTCATTTTGGTCGTGTGCTTTGTACACAGAGAGCTCTGTGATCTAAGCTGGTTTTCTGTTGTATATCTGTCCCTTAATGCCCTCATACCTAAAAATTTAAGCATCCACGTGCTTTTCAGTATGATTTGTCTTCCTGATTCTTTTGGAAATATTCTCTCTCATTTGCCATCATTGAGAATGTAATTTCCACGATTCAATAAAAACTATTATGGAGAGTTCAATCGCTTGCATTGCTCTATAAAATGTAAGGGAACAATTTACATTAATATATTAAGATGTGGCCCATTAAAGTGACGTGGTATTTGCCAGAAAGATTTGGAAATTGGGTGGATGAATGTGGCAAAGAATGCATTCCCTTTCTGAAGCATGGCAACAGCTATTGGTGATAAATTATTTTTATATATCCCTTTTCCCTACTAGCCTTCTCCTCACAGCATCCACGGAATATACTGTAGTCCGGCATCTGGTAATCCCATATTACTGACAGCAGGCTCAGACATGAAAATAAGGTAACAAAACTAACAACTTTCTTGTTTGTCACCCTCCCCTCTGCCCCTGCTGGTGTACTAAATTTTGCCAAGCATTGCCTAAGTATTCTCCAAGAAGTCAAAACAGTAATGCTGAAGATGTGTTCATTGGTAAGCATCAGCGACCTAAGGGAATTGTTTTTGGCAAAAGTATTGCAAAACTTGGTGCTTCTCTGAAACACAATGTGTATCCTTCTGTAAAGTTCTTGATGGGCTGCATGACAAGAAAACAATAACTCATGTGAGCTTGGTATGGGTGTAGGTTTCTCTGCATCACCCATTTCCTGAAAGCATATAGCATTTGTGCCCTCTCATTTTCATCATAAGAGCAAGGCTGCTTTTAAACAGCTGTTTTAAACTGACAAAATTGAATATCTCACCTTGATTTTGTTTCTTTGTGTTTAGGTTTTGGGATCTAGCCTACCCTGAGAGATCATATGTTGTTGCTGGAAGTTCTAATTGCCCATCTGTTTCCTACTACAGGAAGATAATTGAGGGCACGGAGGTGGTTCAGGTATTTTGCTTTGTTTGATAGACACCTACTCTGCTTGCCTTTTGGATGGCCCCATGGATTATATTAATTACATGATGGTTTTACTTATAACTCTCCTACCTTTTATGGATGGTGTCAGCATTGCATTTTCAGGCGGTTGGGAAGAACTTATTTTAAAAGAAAAATGTCGTTTGTTTTTGACAGAATTAGACTCACCAAAAACTACTGACACAGAGAAGCCAGAATCGTGTGATTCTTCCAGAATATTAAAATCTAGAGTTTTAGCACTTTTGGTTTTGATCAGTGTTTGGAACGTCTTTTGTGTAGGATCTTAACAAGGCAATGTGAGATGTACTGGCACCAAAATAATAAGGTAGCTGAATGCTGAAGTTTTTATTACATCCTTGAAAGTGACTTTTAGAACTGGCAATGTTGCTAGTTGTTGAATAGCACAATGTTTTGTTTCTGTTCAATGGAATGAATGCTACTTTAAAAGTGACTAAAAAAAAATCAATTGGGGTCTACCCTATGCACGATGATATTTTAGTGTTTCATCTAAAGTTCTTACACAATTGCATCCATACTATTGAACCAGTTTTTATAAAAACTCTGGAGAGGCAAGATGTGTGTGTTGCTGTAGCTCTTTTTCCCCCTATAGGAATATCAAATCTTAGCATAATTGAAATGAATCTAAGGAAAAAACATTCTTTCCTTAATCAAAGAGCTGTAATGTCAGTTCAGATTAAGATTAGGTTGTGTGTGATGAAAAGAAATGAACCAAGGAGTAATCCTGACAAAACTATCAAAGGGTGTGAGGTTGTATGTTTGGGCATTGTTTGTTTGATTGCTTGTTTGTTTGAAGAGGTTTTTTTGGTTTTCTTACAGTAACAACCTACCATGTGACAATTTCTCTTTGCAAATGCTCGCCTTTCTGTAAATACTATTTCTCACTTTGTTTTTATACAGGAAATTCAGAACAAGCAAAAGCTGGGGCCCACTGATGAGACACCTCGGAAGGGTCCAGAGTCTCTTCCAGTTGGACATCATGATATTATCACAGATATCGCAACTTTCCAGACCACACAAGGGTTTATAGTAACTGCATCAAGGGATGGAATTGTTAAAGTGTGGAAATAAAAGTTGTATTAATATATAGTATGTAAATATTTGTAATAAAGAAATAGTGTTATAATGAAGTTTTCAAGGACTGTTTCCAGTTAATGTAATGGAATGGACTTTAAAGACTATAAAAGTGATGATAAATTCAGTTACCTGTATTCTACCACCCTGTCATCACTTCTTTATCACTTCTTATATTAAAGTTTTTTGGTATCCACAGCATTTCCTTGAGATACCAAGCAATATATGAAGAAATTACTTAGCCTGGTTTTGACTACGTTGTTCTTCAAGAATCTTTCTGAAAATTATTTAAAGATGTCCCACATTACACATTCTAAATGTGCACAAAGTATGAGCACTTCAGTGTCTGACTGCTCCTATGTTGAATCTGAGAAATGAAATAAGAACCAGTGCACTAATGTCCCTGTACATTCTAATAGCTATAATAAAGTCCACTTGAGCTTCCCTCCTTGGTACTCGCATTTCTTTACATCTGTGGTTCCTCTGCGGTGATTCCATAGTCTCAGCTGTCAGAGCTGTTGGGCTGTTAATTGTCATTTGAGATCAGCTTAACCTTCTGTCAGATCCTCAGCTGTTCTTTGACAATTATGTCTTTGATCCTCAGCTGTACCTTGCATCCACCTTGCTTTAATCTTGAGTCTAATGCTAAGCTCTGCTGTCCTGGAAACCTAAAGTAGCACTACCAGGATGGTGTTCTCCGTCATTCAGTATGGATATCAAAAATAGCCAAAGCACAAGCTTTCAGCAGGAACTATTTTCTCATTGTGCAATGTTCATATGAGAGGCAGTTCTGGAGGTCAGACAGGGGCAGTAAACTTTCTTACCACTCTGACACTGTCTGATCCAGTTTTTCAGATTTCCAGATCCTTTTCACTCTCCCTCTCTTAAGTTTTACTAATTTATTCCTTAGCTGCTGTTCCAGATTCTGCTTTTCCCCCTGAAACAGGTGATTCACCTCCTCTCCATGGATGGACTCAGAAGGTCACTGACAGCAAACATCATTAATTTGACAAGTTTCTTTTGTGTAGCTGGAAAAAAATGGAAGACTACTTCTCTACGGAGTGTCTGATGGAAGCAAGGAATGTTCTTAACTTGTGAACTGGGTTCTTTGAAGAGACAACACATGAAATAATGACTTGTTTAAGAAGAGTCTCAGAATTCACTGGAAAAAACTCTACCTGCTTTTCGTTAAGAGTGCGCATTACCTGGATAATTTAGTGTAGCAGGTAGACATTGCCCCAAGTGTAACATGCTCAAAAGAGGAAGTGAACTGAAGAACAGTGTGACATTTCTTTGCAGACCTTATTACTTCTGCTCTCTGTTAAGCTGAACAAAGTTTTTTATTTGCTTGTGTAGAGGAGCTGATAACTGTCCTTTTATCTTGTATGAATTCAGGAATAAGGTATATTTTCTCAATCCACTTGTATTGCAGATTAGCAAGGAAATGGGGGCTAAGTCAAACTTGTTCTACTGCTGTATCCATTTGCTGTGTAGTTCTAAACAGGTATCTACACCAAGGTATCACCTCTTTGGCTGTATTGGTTGGTTAATGGTTTTGCCCACTGACAAAATAGTTTGATGAAAGAAACTCATCAGGTTTCATTTTCAGGTATTGTAATCCACTGATGCCGAAACACAGAACTCTTGAATGGTGGGTATAGTATTAAAAAAGAATTTGCAATATAATCTTATCTCTACAATGTTAAAATAATTTCTAGTGATCATTAAAAGGTCATAAACCAGGGTAAGCAATGAAACAAACAAAACAACAACAACAACAAAAAAAAGAACACCCCAAACAAACCAAACCAAGCAAACTAAGCAAATTTACTACCTCAAATGCTTTCTCATTGCTGGGAATATCATTAAAAGCAAAAATGCCAGCAAAAATGTCTAATTTGCTGTACTTCAAGACTGCAGTGTTTAATACAATATTTTTGGTGGTATCTGGCTGAAATATGCAGCTCTTTCTTCTGTTAGAACCTTACATCATTTACTGGAAATAGTTTCTGGCAATGGCCTCAGTGCATTGCCAATATTATGTCCACTTGAGGATCTCTGATAATTCAGATTTTTATGACTTCTGAGATATTTATTCCTGCTGCAGGACTCTAGAAGCAGACCAGCCTGTGGACAGCCAGAGCATAGGAGACAACAATGACTAGCTCCTGCAAGGAAGTTAGTGTCTCTGATTTTGGTGACATTGACTATTACAGTTATTTCTCTCATTATTTCAAATATTTGAGGTGTAATTTGTGAGTGAAAGTCCAGGGCAAACACCATGTCAGTTGGAGGCACAAGGCATTTTTCTCAGGTGTTTAGTACCATCCACAGACCCACAATATACTGCACTAAGGAAAAAGTTGCTGCATGCTTCAGGAACACAGTGAGGTTTTCTCTGCTGTTGCCTAGGTTTACTTGTAGTCCTGAACCTCTAAAATCAGAGCTGGCTTATTTGAGCTCAGGAGCACCTTCAGATCAGGGTAAGGAAAAGACAACCATGCTGCACTGCTGTGCTGTATACAGATGTAAAGGGGGAAGTCTGCAGCACTTCATTTCTGAGAGTTCAGGGAAGGACAATTTTCTGGAGACACCACAGCTGCTTAAACAGCAACATTACTCACTTCACAGAGCTGTCCTTATCAGCTTATAACATTTGTCCTGTTCATAGCAGAGAAGCTTTCAAGGTGTACACATCATTTGCTTGCCCAAATTCAAACCAGTGTTTTCAGAGGCTACGGTTACAGCATCCTGCAAGAAAGAACTGGGTTAGCATTAATGACTGGCTAATTTGGCAGGAAAGGCAGGACAGTCAGAAGCAGAGAATAAGGCAGCTAATGAAGGACAGGGAAAGCAAGAATTGTAAAAGAAAATGGAAAAAGCTCATCCAGTTTATGCTTTTGGTGGAAGCAGGATCATTATACCTATACTATCCCTGAGAGACTTTTGTATAGTATGTTCTTATGAGTCACCAGAAAAGGAAAGTCTGCAGCCTCCCCTGATGATGACACTTGCCACTTCCCTTTCACATCTGATTTTCGTCTTCTTTCCTGCAAATAATGCAAATTTTTTTTTCTTTAAGACACCACCAAGAAGACTGTTACCATGCCTGCTGCTATACCTGGCTATCGCCTTTATCTTTAGGCTCAGTGAACTCAAATTATTCATCCCTTTTTTATGGCACTTACTGCAAAATGCCAGTCACTGCCACTCACTGCATTCTGTCTACATTTTCCATGGTATGTGGCACCTACCAAACACCTGCCACTGTGTTCCAAGTGTACAAAGCACTTTCTTGTGTCTTATCTGCAGCAGTCTGGTCAGTGCATGGCAGGGTGAGATCTGGGGCTTTCATCACATTGTACTGTTGAGATTTACTTCCTGACTACTGAAGCAACCAAATCCTTCTATTGCTGCTGCTATTCATCTTCATTTATACAATTCCTCTCTGTTAAGAGTAGGGACCTGTGTTCAACTTCTTTAAATTTTCTTGATTTATCAGAAAAACTAAATTATGTTGCAGCCTTCAGAATAGGGAACGGAGACTCATGTGATGATGACAGAGAACTGCAAAAGGCCAAGAGGAAAACAGAATCAGAGGGTGGAAGAAAACAAATCATTAATTTGTGTTTCTCTAAGCAGCCTGGAAGAAAAAGATGACAGAAGGAGACAAAGTGTGTATTTAAAAGATGTCCTCATTAACAGAGGTAAAGCAAGGATAGCAGTTATGTTAAAATTTACAGTAGTAAGACAAAAAGCTTGCAGAGAGGTCATGAAATGGGAAACACCAGCTAGCTCTTCGCAGAAATGTTTAATAAATTAACAAATGGTGAGATAACAGACAAGGAACATAATAATTTTTCACCCAACATGACCTCTGCCATTGAACTCTGCCTTTCACAGACTAGCTGAAGCGGAGCTGTCAGGAGCTGGTGAAACCCAGAAAGCAGTTCAGGCAAAAGCAGGATTTAGCTAGTGGGAGATAGCATGTTTAGCTTCGATTATAACATGTTACAATGTCAACAAATCTACTTTAAATTGTCATAAGTGAGACTCAGTTTTCCAACAAGCTAACCAAAAAAAAAGAAAAGAAAATGGTGTTGTTCAATAATATTTATCAAAACTCTTGCATCTTATAGAATACTAGTCTATCAATAACACGGATTTTTCACTTACTAACTCACTATGTTCCCTCTAACAAGGAAGGCTTTTGGCTTAAGTGAGAGTGCTGGTTTACCCAGTAATTCAGGACCTGTCTTTTAATTTCTCAGAGCAGCAACATTGGTTCAGTCCCTGTTCTCCTTCCCAAGCCTAGAGAAACAGCAGATACAACTCAGCAAATTTCATCAATATTTCATCAAAAGCATCTTAGAACCCTTGGTGCTTCACCCACAGTTCAAAACACATCTACACATCTCAAGCAGCTGGTTAAACCAATCCCAAACCCTGCACTGCAAAACTGTCTTAGGAATTTTGCACAAAGATACCAGACATTGTGACAGCAAAATTAACCATCCTTAACTAACTAAAAGCAGACAATGGCTTATTAAGGAAAGCAGCCTTGTTAGGTTATCTTTGGCATAGGAGTCCCACCACATGAGCAAAGGTGTGAGCCAGAAAATTCTTGTGGTTCAGGTAAAGTATACAGTGATCCATGTACAAGGTATCTAGATTGCCTTTTAGGAAATCTGGAGATGGCCCAGTGGTTGAATCATTGTATAGAGAGGTATCACAGACAAAACAACAGGAAACATTGTGGAGTCAAAAATTGAGCTTTTAAAAAGGAGCTAAAGGGCCAGTACTATTATTTTCCAAAATAGTTTTCCAAAATCATGTACACTTCTAGAAAGACATGATGTCTGGATGGTGAAATGGTGTAAGGAGGAAGAACCAAGATCCAGTGAGTACAGGGGAATCTTTTGTATCTCCTTCAAGAAAGATGGTCTTCACTTAAACTAAAATGATACATTGACAACAGTGAAAATTAGACAAGTTTTGGCAGAATATTTAAAGGAAAGACAAGGGGAATGGAGAATGAATGTGAAAGAGCATGATATTTAAAGTGACATTTCCTCTGTAAATAGAAGCTTTGTATCCTCATATTAAGCCTGGACCAGAACTTGGCAAAACTCAAAAGAGAGGCTGAGGAGTCAGAATCCCATCAAAAAAAGGCATAGATTTTCTGACCAGAAAGACAATTCCATCTGTGATGTGTTAAAGGAAATTACAGAGGCTGCAAAGGTGGAAAGCCCAACAATGAAAGACTCCATTTAACAGCTATGATGATGATGATGACATCTTACTGCTGTGTGACATTTAAACAAGGATAATATTTTTAGGCAACACATTCATGCTAGCATAGTGAAGACTAATATGAGGTAAAAGAAACCTTTCAAAAATCATGTTACAGTAAAATGGAAAACAGAGAAAAATAAACTTTGGAAACTATAGGAAAAATACAATATAGCAAGGCAAAATATATTCTTGGGAAAAACGTCTGCAAGACATAAAAACAAATAATAAACCCTTTTCCAAATATATCAGGAATGAGAACCTCTACAATGTGGGGCCAATGGTTGATGAAGGCGTAAAAGATCATTTGAAACAAAATAAGACCATGGGAGATAATGAAACGGGTACTTTGCCTCTGGGTTCACCATGGAGGAGTTAAAGGAGGTTCCTATGCTAGAATCCTGTCCCTTTTCTGCACATGTACATGATGTGCCACAGGATCTCTCTGCCTGAAACATCTGCCAGGTTGGTAGGAGAGGTTTCAATCAGTAACTTGCCAAGAGCAGAAAATTCTCATCTAAAAGATGATATGTTCTAAAGGTCATCAGAAATGAAACAGCTGAACTGCTAACTAGGGTTTGGAGTCTCTTGCTTAAAACTTTTCTAGTATTAGAGGGATTGAAATGGGCAGAATTCACATCAGGTCTTACAGAAAAATTTCAGGGAGTTTATAGACCAGCTTAATGTATGCAGTTGGCAAATTAGTATAAATTATAAAAAGGAGCAGATTTGGTAAAGACATCAATAAATATGCTTTATCAAGTAAGAATCAACATGTTAAGTCTTTTATCATAAACCTATCTTTGAAAGAATACCTAGCCACAATACAGGTCTGGTTGTTTGTCTTGCATTTCCAGAAAGATTTTGACAAGTTCCCCAATGAAAGCCTTCCAAAAATAATTAATGTAATCACCTGATATAAAATCTTCTAAGAGATTAATATTGTTAAATTTGGTCATTAAATTAAACACAATTTAATGCCAACTAAAACTCAGTAAGAGATATCAGGAATAGATCTGTTTTCCCAGTGGAGGAAAGCTATCAGTAGGTACAGATGTGGATTTGTACTTTGACCTATGTTGTTCGTAAAGTTTATCAGTGACTTAGAAAAGAGAAGGGAACAGTGATGTGCCCAAAGTGGCTGAAGACAGTAAGCTACTTGGGGGAGTAGGGATGAAAAATGACTGCAAAAATTTTACAGAGGGATTTCATGGTAATGGATGACTGAATCATCCCATGTCCAATAAAATTATTTGCAGGTAAAAGTGGTGTACATGGTAAACACAGCCCAGACTTAACTTTGTGTTTCTAATGAGCAGTCCCAAATGAGTCCTGAATAGCTTAGTCCTATTTATGGGGAAAAAAAATGTTTGAGTTAGACAGTCCTATAAAAACATGAACTTAGTGCTCAGTATTGATCCACAAGTTAAAATGCATGTTAGACATTAGCAAGGAAACAGTCAGATAAAACACCAACAAACAAATCCATGGTGCCCTCTTACTGTGATTAATGAGTGCAGTCCTTCTCCTTAATAATGAAAATATATATAATGCAACTGTGGGAGGCACGGAGAAGTCTATCGTGGATAAAGAATGGTTTCCTTACAAAGAGCAGGTAACTAGACTAGGAGTCAGCATGTGGAAAACAGAAGCCTGAAGAAAGAGATAACAGATCTGTAAATAAGCAGTGACAGGAAAAACTGAATAGGCAATAACTGCTTGCTCATGCTTGTAATGTGAGAACTATAGAGTATCAAAGATGAGCTAAACATGTACAAAAGAACGTACTGTACCACAAAGCATGTAATTAAGTGATGAAACTCATTGTTTTGGGCTGTTGCAAACACCAAGGGTTTGCCTGTATTCAAAAAATACTTACATAAATTCAGAGCAAAAAAGAATCCATTAAGGGCTATTAACCACAAAACTACTATATATAAAAATAGCATGTTGAAAATTAAAGCTGTGATTTTACAATAACTAGCATAAATTTTCTGACAGACATGACCTGCAAAAAAGAATAAAATTTTATTTATGTGCATAGGTTTCTGTAAAATGGGAAAGAAAATTTTATTTTTATCCAAAAAACTTCCTGGATGAAATTCAGTTTCCAACAAAAAAGCAGTGTTTGTTGTTAACAAGACTGTTATGAACTGTCTGACTATTCTGAGATTTTAAAAATCCAGCCAGTATCACAAATTCCCTTGCCTTCCAACTTTAAACACTCATGGGGGGGGGTATATCCTGGCCATAGAAAAAGCAAAGACATAGCTAGTAATTTCCTCAGGTAATTTATTTCTTGACAGAATGAGACCAGCTGCCATAAGTCAACCAGGTGCCATTGATTCTGGAAGAGAGGGAAACCATTAGCACTACAAGTAAAGTAAAGCTGGCAACAGCTCTGAGAGTAGAAGCAAAAGTTCTATTCTTATCTTCCTTCTCCAAAAAGGTAGGGGGAAAGTAAAGTGCTAAAAGTCACTGGGTTTCATCCCTCAGTGTGATGAGTTTGTGCTGTACCGGTTGGAATCTCCAAGAGACTCTTTGTTCTTGCTGACACCACTTTGGCATTTATACTCTAGAATGCAGGGTAAGGGTAATGACTGAAATGAAGCCTGTTTTCTCACCTTATGATTTCCATTGCTCATATTTTTCTCCGAAGAGTCACTTTCAAAGGAGATAATTATGCATAAACCCAGCATCTACATATATCTGTAAAAAATGGGTTTTGAAGGAGTCTCCTTTCTAGGAGACTAGAAGAAACTGAAATGGAATATAATTACAATATATTACATTGGTATTACCTAGAAATTATGTGATGAGAGATATCAAGTATAATCTCTTGGGAAGAGACTGTATCACAAGAGACTTTGCTAGCATAATTAAGAAGAAAGAAGTTAATATTCTTAGGTACACAAGAAAGAAAGGGACTGCCAAAGAAAATGGTCTTTCAAGATACTATGGAAAGCAAGGACAAGAAGAGCAGGTCTAAAAATCACAGGGGAGACAAAGATCTGAGAATTATACAAGCAAGCTGAGTTACAGACATAACTTCTCTCTCAGAGCTCAAATCAAGGATGGTTGTCGTTACTGTTGCAGGTGATAATAAGGAGAATATTACATCTTTGAAGGCAACTGTGTCAGATGGGCTAAACTGCAAATGAAATCAACTTCATCCACGTACACACTGTGTGAAAAGGCGGCACTGCAAGAAGAAAACACATTTTGTTATTTACCTCATTAAAATACTGACCACTGAATCTGAAATGAATTCATAAATATACAAATCAACATGAATTACAGTACCTTGTAGAACTTAGCATGTTCAGGAATGGTGATGGCAAGGAAAAAAATCACGTTCTATTGTTTCCAGAATGTCAAACTTTTTCATTAAAAAGTAGGACCTTGGGCTTCCCACTGATCTCCTCAAATGAGATTTACCCTGGCAATTCAGTGTAAATATCACATTTGCCAATGAGATGCAGTTTAGAGGGTTCACTTCTGACACAGTTTACATGATCTCAGTGGAATCTGTGCTTGTACCAAAGAAGGCAGAATGCTCAGGAAAAGGTTGGAAATGAAAGTTGAGCCCTAACCATCTGGTCTTCTGCCAGCAGCAACCACCAGAATGCAGTTTAGTCTTCTCTGCTTCACTCCCCTGAGTATATCCTAACCAGATTAGACACACCCAATTTTATTACTAATTCTCGCAATTTTGGGGTACATGGTCAAAGACATCTATTTTAAAATCCTTCCTTTTGATATCTTGCTTGTGCATGGTTTTAAAAGAATGATTTTTGAACAAAAATTGCAAGAGCGCCTTAGCATCTGAATAAAATCAAGCAAAAAAGAATAGCAGAAGTGAAAACAGAAATAAGATAATAAAATCAGGAAATTCTCCTGGATGCAAAGCAAACTTTTAAAAGAATCTATTTCTAATGCCAGCTGAGTTAAATATGCAGGGCAGAATGAAAAGGGAATTGCCAAGGGAGACACTTTACTTTTAAAATTCATAAATCCTCATCTTACAACAAAAATGTAACGTGTAAATGTATAGCTTTGTATTAACTAGCAAAATCCAAAATTTTAATCTAAGACTGAAGCAGGAAAGGGCCATTACATCTCAAGCTGTAAAAAGACTGAGTGAAAGAAAAAGCCCCTGGCATTCAATGACTCTTTTCCATCATACACAGGTTCAGTTCACTCCTCATACTGAAAAGTAACGTTTCAGAAGTCCACGCATATCTGTGTATCAGACTACAAGACAAGCTATGCTGGAACACCTATTGGTTTTTCTGTTTTGTTTGGAGAAAATGAGCATTTTGTGCTGTATTGTGCTTTGTGAATGTGACTCAAAAGAGAAAAAAATAAAAAATAATAGAGTGAGCTAAAGTGAGTCAGCCAATACAAACCATCCACAGGAAATCATACAGTCACAAGAAGTGCTGTGGTTACCTTCACAGCAAGGACAAAGGACTCAGGATCCAAAACCACAAATTTAGTCACGTATGACATAAATTACGAATTAAATTTCTGGGCCACCTTTTATTGGACAATTTAGTCAGAGGAGATTAGCTGGAAATCCGCTTCTCGCTTTAACCCAGGATTCATTTTCAGTTTTAAAATAAGACACGCTGTAAAATTCTTCAGAATCTGATGACCTGGGTTAGTTTTAAAAAGAAAGTTTCTCATATGTACAATAAAAATTTGGCCATTTTGAGAAGGAAAAGTGAATTGTACCAATCCTGGTTTCCTACACTTCTTTCTAGCCTCCTTTCCAATGAAAATAAGGTTAATATTGTTACAGTGTCTGTCTGTTTATCTTGTCACAGTAGAATTGTGAACACATTGGCCAATTTCAGCTAAATGTGACAGACAGGTAGAGGTCTCAAAATTGTGAAGTTCCTGCAGATTTTATGAAGATAACCAGCAGTACAGAGGTTAGAGACAAATTTAATGCTTTACTGAGAGGAAAAGCAGGGTGTGAACTCAGCTGCAACCTGAGCTGTCACACAGACATGTAGCATATACCCAGCTATGGCAATGGATGATTATATGCATTTATTTGATTTTAGAGTTTCCTTACATTTTACAGTGCAATCATCACCAAGACAGTCCAAGTAGTTCAGTGCCAGACATGTTAAGACACATGAACCAAGAATCAATGGCAAGCTTCACCAAGATAGGAGAATCAGGATTTTTACATTGCAGTTCTCTCTGATCTGAAATCAATTGTCCTATGGATGATTTTTGTGCAGAATATTTTAATAAAGAGTTATACATGCTATAGAAGAGCCATTGGGATAAGTGGAAATCCTCCAGTGTAGCTTAATAACAACAAAAAGTAAAACACAAAGTAAGACACAAAACTCATGGCACCTTGCAAATCAGTTAATGCCAGTAGAGAGCCCAGATGAACTGAGCACTGTGGTAGAATGCAGCTTCTCAATAGTGTCATCTGTGCATTACAGAGGCTACATATTATCAACAAACATTAAGTATTTTTTCAGGTTTCTGAAAGCAATGCAGGAATTTTGATTCTCTGAGGCAAGAGGGGCAGGTATTGTGATTTCAAAACAAAGTATCTTTCAAGTGATTTTGGTCTCTGTAGCTCCTGGAAACACTGGAAGAGAAATGGACATCTCTCTGGAATGCAGAGTACTTCCAGAGTAAAATCATGAACTGCTTCTGTCTGTCTTCAGGTTAGTATGTGCCTTTTAAGGGGAGCACAATCCTTTTCTCCTTCCCAGGTGTCTTACAAGCAAAACAAATAAAAGCAACTTATGAAGACAGAAATTTATTTCTTCATTTATTTCTCCCCATCATCTGCATCCTCTTTATATATAAGATGGCAAGTATTTAACTGAGGAAATCTCTTCCCAGTTCCCATGCTTGATAGAGCCACAAACTGAGTGCTTCTGTAGGACCCCGTGATGGAAATAAAACATCTCTGATCACTGTGGAGCATTGTTAAGTGTCTAGTAACAAAACACAACCCACTTTATCCTCTTAAGGATGAGGGAAAAAAGGAAAAATGAAAACATTAGAGATATGGAAAGCAGAGAATCCATGTACTCCACCTACATTTAATCTGATATACTCTAACTCTTTCCTGGAAGGACCTGAAATCCCTGCTTTCTAGACTCCCACTGACCGTGTGCCTCTCTGCATTCATCATCCTTTTTCATAGCAGAACTGATAAATATGACTTCTCATCTACCATCATCAGAGCCATCATCAGATCATGATTTCAGCAAACATTGCTAATGCATTCTTAAGGGATGATGAACAGCAGAAAATTGCAAGGAAAAGCCATTTCATCTTCTTATGGTACTGACAATTTTCTTCTTACAACATTTTATCTGTGGTTGGAATTCACACCTTGGGAAAGGCATGAAAGCTAGGAATAATTCAGAAAATAATGTTATGAAGCACGTCTTAACATTTGATTACAAAAACCCAAACCCCATTCTCAGGAAACTCAGTTCAAGAAGAAGAGAAGAGTGATTTGCTTGACTTTTCCCACAACAAGAGCTGTTCCTTTTAGCTAAGCACATATTGACTATTCTGATACCTGTTATGCAGTTCAGTTTTTATTCACCTAAATCTTGGAAACAGCATGAAGCTGAGGGAAACCAAAACACAACCCTGTGCTTTAAAAGGCTAGCTGGGAAGAGACTGCAGGTGAGTGGAAAAGCATCATGCTTTTTGTCTCCCTTAGAGAGGATTCACTCAGAAAACGGATGGAGGTTTATATGAATTATTCACTTGCAAATAGAGAAGGAGAAAAGTAATAAAAAGAACAGCTTGAAGCAGGGGCAAGAAAAAAAGTTGATTGTTACAACTCCATAATACTGCTATTATTAGCCATGATCCACAGTAATGTGCATGTGAACTGCTGCTAGAGAAAATTCAGAACAAGGTGACTGCAAATAAGAGATGGTGTTTCTAAACATAAGAAAACAGAAACAAGAAGTCTCAACCAGCTGCTCTAGCTATTTTCCTCCAAGGGCAGGAGGAAAGGCTTCCAAAACCTTTGGTTTTGCTCGTTATTATCACCACTTTTTCTAATACAAGAATCCAGATTCTTCTCCACTTTCATGCTAGACCTGCCCTAACAAGTAGCTATAAGCTGACAATGTGCCTGCCTACATAACAGAGATCCTTCTATACTGTAGTAATGCAAAATAGGAAAATGTTAGGAACTTTTTGCACTATTCTCAGTTATACTTTGGGGAAGTAACCTTGAAGACAATGGCTTGGAGGTGTCATGTTTCATAAGGCCTTCATTTGTCTTTTGCTGACCTGAACTCTGGCCTTGCAGTGTCCCCTCCTGGGCAGCTCCCTAATGAATCTTGCATTGAAAGTGAGCCCTTTCTGCTTCAATTCAGTTTTAGAATAAACCAATGCCTTTAGCAGGAGGAATCACAAAACTGGCTGCCATCATTCACTGATTTCCTCAGTTTTGACTTTTTTGACTCTTTTCTCATTATATTTAGGCCTTCATTTAATAAGGGGGGAAAAAAGGAGCATTTTAATATTAAAATATTGGAAATTTTCAGAAGGACACAATGAGTAGTTTTGGGTGACTGTAAGGGTATGTTTAAAACACAAAAATAATACAAGGGCTATAATTAGTTATGTACAACAACTTTAGACCTTTTTCAAGTTATAGTCCAGTTCCACACTTTATCTTTAGAAATCCAGCAGAATTTAACTAATCAGACAAACAGTTTGTTGAAAATATCCAATAAGGAGAGTGCTCTGAAAGCAAATCTTATTCACCATTAACACCTGATTAACACAGGTCTTTGGCTCTGAATATGGAATCTCTTATACTTTTACTTGAGGTCTTCTGGTGTGTAGCTGTCCTCACCTGTTCAGAAGACAGTAATAAAATTCATTAGTTTTGTGAGATTTAGAAGATTTTGGCAAAATTTTGCTTTTTATCCAAGAATATTTGCAAAATAAGTAACTTCATTATTTTATACACTTATAACAAACACTATATATAGAGAGATGAGTGGTGGTCTGATTCTGCACCCATCAATAAGCAAAACTTGAAAGAAAAAATGAAGGACCTAAATAAACTTCACTTTTGATGAATGTGAGGATTATGTTTACACCTTATTTGTTTATTTCCTCAGTAAGGTGTTCTGACTTTTCAGCTAAAAGACACTAACAGTCTATGAATAACATAATGTTCAGTGTCTTTTTATGTGATCTATATCCACAATTTAACACACACTGTAGAGGATACAGGCAATCATTAGACTGTTCTCATTTTCATTTGTCAGACAGATTTTATATTTTTACAGTAGCAAAAGAAGTTAGGTGTTAAGACTTCCAAAGCCGAGGGAAGAGGCAGAAGCACTTAGATCTGACTGAGGGTCAGCTGGAGTTGATCTTTAATGAGAGCGGGTCTCTTGTCTTTATTTCACCTGATATAGAGCATTTCACCCCACTGTCATTTTTGTCCACTAATTCCCAGCAGTGTAGCAGAATTTCCATATACGTATTATAAAATGAATTCTTAACTCAGTCTCCATTCGCATTCTCCATTGACCTGTATTTAAACAACCCTGATGATGTCTGAATTTCCTCTCTAGATATATGATGAATATACAGTACTTGATAATAAAGTCACTCAAGAAACTGCACTGAGGATTTTCTATCCTATTAGAAGGCAGAGGTCTGGGTGATGTCAGAGTCTAAAGGCAATGGAAAAGCCTGCCTTCCTTCCTTCCTTCCTTCCTTCCTTCCTTCCTTCCTTCTTTTCTTCCTGCCTGTCTTCTCCAATATCTGGCAGGACAACTCTCAGGAGTTACTCCAACAACTCTTTTTTTCTGAACAAACAAAGGCAGGACTTTTTAGTTCACTATGATATATACAGGGAGTGTAATGACCAGAATATCACCTGTCTGGACCAAAACCACTGGGAAGATTTCAAGTCACTTGGTAACAGCTTTTTTGATCCAGCTTTTTGATACCAGCTTTCACCCTTTCTTATGAACTTTGTCTCCAGACAACTATTATTTATCCTTATGGAAAGATCTGAAACAGCAAAACTAGTTCTTATGTTCCCCATCTGTTTCTGCCCTCTCACACCACTTGTTCTGCTCTAACAGATGCAATTTGAATGAATCACTCACATTTTTACAAGAGAAAGAAAGTAAACCTCCTATCTGCCTAGGACATGACACAGAGGAAGCAGCAGCAGTGATCACTGGCACTTTGTGGTGATTTTGCAAGGTGAATGAAGTTTAAAACTGTGCTGGATGCCAAAGTAAATCTTAATCAAACTACATAAGCTTTTATAGCAGCATTTTAAAACAATTTTTTTTTTTAATTCATTGGTTTTAGAAACAAGTCACACCTTTCTGGATGAAGACAATGAGTGCTTTAAGAAATAAGTAAAATCTAGTAAATGTGGAAGAAGTGACAGGTCAGATCCTGCTGGACTTGCTCGTGAGGAGGTCTGAGGCATATGAACAAGAACAGAGATATTCAGCAAGCTTCAGTTTCTCATCTGTTAACCTCTAAGCTGAGCATGACACTTGAGGAAAAGGAAGGAGTTTCCATTTCAAATAACTCATCTGCAGTAGAAACCACCAGAATGGCACTAAATAATTCAGTCTTAATGAGAATCATAGAATATTCTGAGTTGGAAGGGACTCACAAGGATCATTGAGTCCAGCTCTTAAGTGAATGGCCCATACACGGATCAAACCCATGACCTTGGTGTTATTAACACCGTGCTCTAACCAACTGAGCTAATCTCAGTTCCCCTTTGGGGTTTTCCACGTAAGTTCCACTGTACCTAATGTAGTCTCTTTATACACTGTGCATGATGAAGAAGTCTTTCTACCAGATAACATTATTTAATTATGCAAGTCAGAATGAAAACTCAATAGGCTAAAATAAACTTGGACGTTGCTTCATGAGTTTCAACTGCATGTTAGAGAAACACAACTCCATCGATTTTAAAGCAAGAGTTTTTCTTTATAAGGCAGGGAAGAAAGGAAGAAATAAATCCTTTAAATCCATAAAATCCTTCCTATGTAGCAGTATTATTATAATTTCTGCAAGGTCACATATTATTTTTGGTGAACATTAACAGAATCCAAAACAGTAACTCCATTTTCTTAATGTAAAAATCTTCTGTGTCCTTCTCACAAATACTTTTTTCATATATCCTTTCTCTCACTCCTAATCAGATAGAAAATTAATTTACTCTGAACACAAAATTTATAGTTATTGTACATTCCTTTTTACATGATTTCATGGAAATACACCCCCACTCTACAACACATTCTTTAATGTCAAGTATATGTAATTAAATTTGGTCTTTCTGTCTAAAACGAAATTATGTGATTTTCTAGGACACTTACAATACACAAATCACGTTTCCCTGTAGGGCCACTTGGCAGTATTAAATGAACCACTACAGTTATCAACTCCTTTCTGTCATTTTTTATTTACAGCAAGTGACAAGAGTATAACATCCTCTCAGAAACTAGATGGCAGAATAGTAAAAATTAATCCATGCTTTAGTGAACTTAGAGCATGTAGCAATTTCCTTTAGAATCTAAGTCTACCTATAGTAATTCTACAAAATACCCTATTAAGAGCAATGTAACTACTAATTAGTTTGAGCTTTATCACTTATAAGAAAAAGGCAGAAAACACCTCAGAACAGGTTTTGTATTTTCATTAGCTGCTCTGAGGGCACTATTGATTCGCCTCAAACTTTGCAAGAGAAACATTTTGTTGGCCTGAGGACTTTGAAGTCGCCAGTGAGAAGGACCATCTACCTTAATAATGTAACTAATGCAGTTTTTGCAACAATGGATAGAAGAGATTTGCAATGTGGGCCACAACATCCAACTAAGTAGCCAGGCTGGACCATGTCTTCCAACTCCAAAGACTTCCTATACTCACACTGTTTCACAGTTTCTCTTTTGTGAAAACAGTGCATGAACTGTGTCAGTCATGCTTCTTCACAGGATGCCTTTCCACAGTGTACCTTCCCTCCACTGTGGTCCTAAAGCAAGATGGAAGAAGCCTCTTACCCATTTTCTTTAAAAAAACGGCAGAGAAAGGGAAAGGGAAATAAGATCACAAGAAGAAAGCACATCACATGGCAAAGTGCTACTCGCATTCCTGAGAACTTATTTTGTAAAGTGAATCTGCTTTCATTCACAGGTAAAAGTAGGACAGACACATCTACTTATAAGATAACACATTCTGTATTTAAACATCCACCCACGGGTCTTTAGCAAGACAGTGCAGTGTTGGTGTCCTGGTTTAATCCCACCTGCTGGCTCACTGCCCCACAGCAGGATGGGGGAGAGAATCAGAAGAGCAACAGTGAGAAAACTCATGGATTGAGATAAAGTAAGTTTAATGGGACAGAAAAGGAAGAAAGTAATGATGTTGATGAGGATGAGGATGACAATAAAATAATTACATCACTAAAGACAACTGACAGTGACTCATGCAACTTGATACAGGTGAGTGACTCTGCTCAAGAGCATCACATATTGAACAAGTACAACCTAACTAATACATTTAAAGTTTCTTTTTTTGAACTAACATTACTCAGCATAAAGAAAAGTTTAGTAAATTTCCTACCAGGAAAGCTTGGGAGATATGGGGTGTGTTTTCAGAAGCAATAACTACTGGAATGACTTCTACTGCACTCACCTCCATAACTGCTTCTTTAACAGAAGATGCATTTGCGGCTGGTCCATGGCTGAAAGCCACGTCTTTTTTTCTTACAGTAAGACCTTGTAGAGTTCTCTTGAAAACCTTCTTGGCAATGAATTTCATCACACATCCAGTGTCCTGTTCACTGGAGTATCTCCAGTGAGAAATATTTTCTAGTGCACTGAGTAGCTTATTCTTGTTGTGAAACTCTGAGAAGTAGATGAGGTACCGGCAACCGAGTTGCAGAAAACAAAATACAGCCCCACATTATTTTGTTCTCTTGCAACTCAGTCATGGAGAGTAATGCACATAAAAGCCATATGACACAATGCTAAACTTCATCCTGCACTTCAGACAAGTACAAAGAAAAATGGAGAGCTAGACAAAAATCTGCCCAGTGTATACTGAAGTGAGGCACTGAAGAGTAAAAATTGCTTGTTTTTATCAAGAGGTTTTGCAAAAATGTTTGAAAAATGGTGCTAAATTACCCTAGGACTACATTACAGATGGAGAAGCTGTAGCACTGAGTGAAAGTGGCTTTTCCAGCATCACCCAAGCACAGGACAACAACAGGGCCAGGAGCAGAAACAGTCTTGGGTTTTGTCAAAATTCTGACAGGCTCCACATTCACCTGCACTCTGAACCTGTGGGATGCAAGCCTGCTGCAGTCTGTGCCCCCTTTGCTGGGTGTGCCTGCAGAGGTAGAACCTACACTACTGACCTCAGAGCGAGCTTGCAGCAGTCTGCATTGGGTTGTATAGAAGTACCCTGTAATTTCAGCACACAGTATTCCCTTTTAAAGCTCCTCTAGGGCACAGTGTGGGCCCACACTAATTCAGGTACTGCTGTGTGGCTCAGATACTGATTTGATGCTGTTATTATTACATTATTATTAGGAGAATTGTTTAGATTTTAAAATGCATGTGACATTTCTTTAGTAAAACACATCTCATCTTGTAATTACTCCAGCCATTATTATATCTAAAATCAGAAATTATGTTGAAGAAAATAATTTGCTGCATCATGAAGAAAAATGTAATTTAAAAAATCACAGGCTATAGTGGGTAGCATAACTAGAGTAATAATAGGATCATTTATCAAGCACTCATGAAGGAAGGAGATTACTGACTCACCATTCCAGCCAAATTCAGTGTAGGACACAAGTTCCATTATAATTTTCTACACATAACTAGTATCAGACACACTTGGGCATAGAGCACACCAAGTACTGAGGATAGTAAGAAATAAATAAAAACCCCCAAAACCTCACAGCAAAGCAAAGGAGAGCAGTATTGCAATCAGAACAAATAAAGAGGATAAAGTTTTAAATTAATAGGTGTGATAAAATTATTTGGCAGCTCAATGTAAAGCAGTGGAGGAACTGGTGGGAGTGAAGTTAAAACAAAAAAGAAGGTCAGAGAAGGGACAAGGAAGGCAATCTACAGTGTGGAAGCTGCAAGACAACTAGAATTATGAAAGGTCAGAGAAGGATAGTGCTAGCTGGATCTCTCAGGGTAGAAAGAAATAACAAAAAATAATATGCAGAAGAACATAGAGAATAGGGGGAAAGTACAACAGAGGAACTCAGACTATTTTGATATTGCCAACAATACTCCTACCAACAGAGTTAAATTCAATACCACTGAAACCAAATGATACAAGGCTCTAAGAAGACCTGTGAACCTTTATTGTAAATAGAAAATCGTGATATGTAAAACATTTGAAGAATCTACATTTAATTTTAAAAGCTCTTTTTCAGTTCAATTTCTCCTACCTACTCATGGATTAGCAAACTGAAACTCCAGTTCAGTAAACACCTGACTCAGTGCAGGATTTAACCCCTGTGAAGGGAACACACAACTCGGATGTTTGTTTGAGTGGAGCCTAATACTACATAGGCAAGTAGTTCACAGCTTATGAGATCTCTGCTAGGTCAGTTTGAAAAATGAACAATACCATTAGTAACAGCGACATAGGAGTAAACAGTACTGGCCATCCCAGAAAGGTAAATAATAAGTAAAAGAAAGTTAAATTGAAAAATACTGGATCTGGAAAGTTTTTCAAATAAAAACTGAAGTCACTGTTGGAACATACACTGAATTTAGTTTCCCTAATTCTACAGATTTTAAGACTTTCAGTGACTTAAGATGCATTATTGTCTTCCACTACTCTGTATGCTTGCTAAACTGCATTTGGTTTTATTGGAGAATGGAGTAAAAGGAGAAGCAGGACCTGGGCCTGCTCTATGCCAAACACTTTCATTGATGGGTTTCTACCAGAGTTTAGAGATATAAATATACTATTAACTGTAGAAACTCACATTATTTGGTACACTCACTTTCTAAGGAATTAGGATAGACAGACTAGGAAAAAATAATGCAAGGATACTAAGGCATTTGCCATTTCTAATAAATTATGTTGCCATAAGTTTGGCAAAATAAAGTAATCTAAACAACTAAAAATATTTTTCATTCTAAGCCCTAACATCATTTTGCAAGCACCTGCCCACTAAGACTATAAATTCACATGCATGCTTAACACAGAACTAGTGTGATATTAATAAATCAGGGACGATATCAAAACAAGATTGAGCGTTTATGGCTGTGTTTGCAGATGTAGTTAATGAGTTCACATAGCTGTGGACAAGAGCAAAAAAGGCGTACATGAGCACATGACTACTTAGTGAGATGGTGCATTGATTGTGCTTTTAACATGGACTTTGCTTGAGATATGTACAGAAAATAAGCCGTGTCCATTAAGTCATTTATTCCCCTAAAAAAAAAAAAAGAAAAAGGTTACAGTCATGTTCTCTTCATTTCACTTGATTGCTCAGATATTTTACTCACCAGAGCAAAAATTTATCAAAAGGGCTGATTGCATTACAGATTTTTATATAATTTATTTCAAGTCTACCATGATTAGATATTGAAATTCTCTAGTAGAACAGAGGTTCCACTATCTGTGTACATTTTTTTCCATTTAGGGTGAGAAAATAAAACTATTAAAAATACAAATAGTTATATTAAAATATAACTATTTTTGTTTGGAAGGACAGACCATTAGTACTTCAAGGAATTTCTGAACATGGCTACTGCATTTCATTTCAGCTGTAAGCCTATTTTGAAGCTGTAAGAAATTCACAGTATATAATTTCATATCTGACAAAGACATACAGGGAAAATACCAGCTTAGCATGAGCTGCAGACTTCTTAGCAGTGGTAACAATCAATGAGAGAAAAATGAATCCAATCTGTCTTTTATAACGTGTTGAACTTGCAAATCTGAAAGTCAAAGAGGAAATAAATACTTCATTTGAGACTTAAGATACATACCACTGAACTCCCACAATGGTACTTCCAAAGAGCTTGTTAGGAACACATAACTGCAAAATTTACTGTGCTACTGACAACCAAAAAGTACAATAAGAATTCTCCTTTGCATTAGCTAAAAGGAAATGCTCCAAGTATGAGTCAGGTACACTTTTCAATCATGCACAAATTACACATTTAGACTATGTCTTCTGTAAATGATGTTTATAGGTATATAGTTAGCCATTTGCAGAAGTACCTGGTTTGTGTTTAGATACAGATGGATTCACAATCTTCTTTATTTAAAAAAATCTGGAAGTTCACAGTGTAATGCAATCATGCAATTTACAATATATGCACAACACATCACTGGCAGTCATCAGAACATCGCACATATAGCCATTCCAGACCACCAGAACAGGAAGAAAATATTCTGTTTCATTGCTTATTTTCCCTTAAAAAGAGCAAATGTATTTTCCAGTAATGGCAAAATATAATGAGTCTAGGTCTTGCCCTGCATCCTGGAGATCCTCTCTCATCTGAACAGTCTTCAAGGCCAGCAGGTTCTGGAATAGCCCGATGAAGAGTAGCATGTTACATACGTGGCATTCAAAGAAAATATAGAGGTGACATAACATTTTTATTTTCTATTGGAAATCAGTAGACTTCCTTCTATCTTCCTTTATTGGCTCCATACTTAAGTTCCAGTGACTTAATTGGCTCCCCAGGGAAGTGGTCAGCACCAACCCTGACAGAGCTCAAAAAGCATTTAGACAACATTCTCAAGCACATGGTGTGATTCTTGGGGTGACCTGCGCAGGGCCAGGAGTTGGACTTTATGATCCTTGTGGATCCCTTCCAACTCAGCATATTCTATGATTCTATGAATTGTAAATGAGAAGTATGAAAGAAGAACATCAGGTCTGACATCATTTTTACTTTTAAGAGATTAATAACTTGGATGGATAGCATTAAAGCAAAATTTTCCTCTAGTAGTTAAGCTCATTTTTGTTAACTGTGATATTCATAAAATATGTTCAAAGTCTGTTTAAAAATACAATCCCTAAAAAAAATAAGCACATGCTTTAGCAGGGATAAGCTAGCCCTTGTCAGCCCCTGTCACAGCAAAGGACACCTGAAGTTACTATTCAGCCATAGAAAAGCTTATGAGGAAAAGGGAGAAAGAAACACACAAGAATTCAGAAAAATCAGGACAAAGAAGTTAATGGGGAATAAATGGGGTCATCACACTGCCCTTAAACCAGTTAATTTCTTCTGCAGCAGCTTTTTATCTAAAAGGCACAAATGGAAAGTGAACTGGAACAGCAGGTAGGATATTCAGAGATGGTCATTGCTCCTGTTTAGTATGACATACATGGGGACAGAGCACAGTAACCATTAGCAGCCTTCGAAAATGAGAGACATAACATCTAACAATCAATATAAGTGTGAAATCAGCACATCAAGAAGGATCCTATAAAAAAATCCATTAAAAAACATCAATGATGATGTACTTGTCATTCTGCCTCTATATCTTGTTTGTCCATGTTCCCGTGCAATTCCCTTGTCTCCAGCTTGTCTCCTAGTTAATTGGAAAAACATGCAATTAAAATGTGACAAGAGGTTCTTCTGATAAAAACGCAAAATTCTCAAGAAATTATGGTAGCATTTTCCCCCTAAAACACAGGGCTATGAAACACAAAAAAAAAGTCATGGAGTCATGCAAAAAACCCAAACTAAACCTACACAATGATCAGCCCATAATTTTTTTTACTGGGGGAAAAATACAGTAAGATAACAAAAGGCATGCAACATCTTGTTTCACACAAGTGAAAGCACTTCTCTCTCTCATCTGCCAAATTATACTGTTGACTGTGGTGTATTCTCTCCAAGTAATACCTTCTACGACAGAAGCGTGTCACTTCCAAAATGTGATTTATCTACTTGTTTACTGAAGCCCCTGATTTCCCAGAGACTGATTTCCCATGAGAACAGTGAAGAGCTAGCAGTTCAATTTATTTTAAAAACTTCTCATTGCTCCATAATTGCTGTGTAAGTAAAAATATTGGAGGAAATATTAACAGGCAATTTCCGTGCACAGAACATTGAAAATGTCCATTGATATCAACAAGAACGAGCCTTTGTCAGACTTTCTACGTCTGTGAGGGAATGTATATCAGTCAGCAAACTACAGGAACATGAGGTACTCCTTATTCTTCATTACTCAGGAACATGAGGCACCACTTCCTCTTCCATACTTCATATACAAATGACAATTTACCAGAAAGCTTTGGGTCAGAGATGTGGCACAAAACCTGTCCACAGGATTTCCAAGCTGTGATGTGCAGCAGAGTGACTCTGCTTTTCATGTGGCGATAGCTCTGCATCCACAGAGAATACAGATGTTAAGCAGCCTTATTAGCTGAAGCCTCAAGTGTAATACCAGTTTCACAGCTCAGTCCTATTTATGCAATTTTCATTGTTTTCAGAACTGGTTGAGGCACTAACCTCACATTTAGCATGGAAAAAACTTTCAGTCTTTTGTCTGGCCAAATTATTCCACTGGATTGTGAAAATCAGTCTATTTACTCTGCTTTTGAATTATAGAGTTAAACTAGAGTTATACAGAAGAACTGACAGTGCATAGGAGGTTGTGTGAAGTGTGAGCACAAACAAGAAAAAGGTTAATACACACCTAACAAAACATCCATATCATCACTGCTCTTGAAAGCAAGACCTTACAAAACCCCCTGTGTTACAGCACTTGGAACAAGAGTTACACCCAGAAAGGAGACTAAGGAGCAAAGGCAGAAAACCTCTCTAAGACAGGTTTTCGCTGATGAAACAACTAGAATTCCTATGAAGTAAAGTTATGATAATTAGTAGATTAATAACATTAATTCATACTTAAAAGTTTCTGCATGACCAAATCTGTCATCTTTCTTTTTGTTTTCTGTCTTAGCTTACTACAATAAAACTGTCAAGTCCTTTTTAATAGCTTGTTATAGATAACAACAGCAATGTATTAGGTATAATTGTAGAATTTATCATAGCTTGTAAAAAATACTGATGCAAGAGAAGTGCCTTACACTATCACTTTTTTTCTGTATTATTTTCAGAAAGGTGGAATTATTAGAAATCTAATATTTTATTGGTAATAATTAAGTTTTATAGATTTTTTTTATTTCTTTTGTCTTTTAGCAACATGCATCTCATTTTCTAGTCAAAACCATGTACTGATAAAAAACTTGAAAAACAGTGTTATGAAAAACATTCAGATTTCAATCCTCTGTTGGTTACACATCCAGTACCTTACAACTAAACAATATGGTATGCTTTCAGTATACCCTTATGTCCTGATGACCTAACAGACAGTAACATGTTGGGATTCATTGTATTGAAAAGGTCTGTTGTTTTCTTTACATCTTCTTGCTATGTATAACATATTTTCTTGCATTTACAGATGTCAATGAAGATTCCAGAGGATCTATCTAACCAGTCAGAATGAACTAGCAATCAACACAGCAAAAACAATTCAAAGAGTACTCCTGAAACCATACAGTGGTAATGTTCTTCAAATAAAATCTTGTGTGTGGGCACTAAAAATCATTTAATACCACAGTCACTGGGAAAGGCTTGCTGAGCACTAGGCCTAGTGGTGGAAATTGATACAAATGAAAAAAGAAATTTTATATATCTAACAATACTTTTACGCAAGCTATAACTACCTAAAATTTGTAGTTTTATCCATGCCATATTTGGAACACACTCCTGCAGGTGGTCAGTGTAATAGCATAAAGGACACACATAAAAGTTTGTTTCCCAATTTGTCTCCAAAGAAAACCAGAAACTTGGGGGTTCTTGGACAGGGAGCAATACAGAAACAGGTACTGTGCTCTGTTTTGTTCCATGGGGGTTTTTGTTGTTGTTGCTGTTGGTTTGTTTGTTTTTTACTAAAGAATAAATTTAAAATGCTTATTGCAACGAAACAGAAAATATTCCAAATATCAAAGAACTTGGCTGGTAGGCTATACCATTGAAAGGCATATGCTAGCACACTTTTCATGTTTTGAATGTAACAGTGCCTTATCTATGAATGACCCGAGTTTTCTGAGTAGCAATCAGCTCTGAGCCTCCTTGGGCATCTGTATAAGGGCAGATAGGGTAGTTTTCTCTGGAAGTGAGGTGCCAAGGAGTTATTGGAGAGTATTGTTTTCCACACTTGAAACAGGTATCCAGCTGCTGCTCCCGAAAGCTCAAATTGTTCGTGCACAGATGTGTGTGGTGGCTACTCAACCAGCCTGCCATCCCTAATAGTAGGCATTGAACTGTGGAGGGTGAACTGTAACTGATCACCTTTTCATAGGGCTGCTCCATGCTTTGTAAAAACTTTTCTGATGTTGGCAACATAGACAATTAAAAACCCTCTTGTCTCTTATATGCAACCCTGCCAGGGTACTAAGGAGGTAGAAAGCTTCATATCTATCTTTAACCAAATAAAAATTAGTCATATGCAGAAGTTACTTGATCCCTCAATAAATCTGAGAAAATGCCCACCTAGAAGATGCTAAGATACAAATCTAATTATTCTTCAAATTCTCTTTTCAATAGATGCATCATACAGGCAACTATTTCCTGGGTATATACCCTATTTTAAAAAATACCCACTGGCTATTCATCAGTAGTTTGCTGTTTTTCAGAAGAGTAAAAATATTGTAAGTCCTATAATATCTCTCTTGATAGGAATTCAAATTAAAAAAAAGTGCAAATAATTTTGTGGTACAAGGGCTATGCCTTGTGCTTGAGAGTTTATTAAAGACATTTCTCACAGGGACAGTTTCATGGAATAGCCATACTATTGTTCTTAAATTCAAACTCTGACCAATAAAAGATGACAAAATGTTACCAACACCCAATGTCACCCTTTTCTCCTTTCTTTCCAGGAGCCCCAGGAGATCTCTTATAGACAAAATATGGTATATTATTTCATTTTTATCACTCAGTAACTTTGAGGTCAAGAAGGCAAAAGAAAGAAAATAATATACCTCTCCTCCTCTAATTCCATCCCTCCCATCTTCCCCATTGTCCCTGAAATAATAAAAATGCACATGAATTTTTCACATAAACAACCAACCAACCAACCAGAAAAAAAACCCAAACAAAAACCAGAAGAAAACCACAAACAACAAAGAAACCTAAACACAGGAATTAATGCCTGAAGTTCAATTTCTTGTATGTTCCCTAGGCACAACCACAAACTGGGCACTGCAGCACACATTGGCAATGCAGCCTAAAAAAAGTAGCATTGACTTAACACTCACCGACATTTCTGAAAAACTCTCAAAATCTTCATTTATTGAAGGACAAAGCCCTAAAGAATACTGCATTCACAAATTCAGACTGTATAAATTAATACTATACCAATAAATCCTTTTCCCAATAAATCCTCGAAACCCCTGAAAAGAAAAAATACAGGAAAAGTTAGAAAAACATGTAATAAAAACACTGAAGAATTATTCTAAATCACAATTAAACCGTATTTTCAGGTTTTTTCTTTAATCTTTAAACCTTTTTTACCTGGACATCCGATGTTACCTTGTCTTCCTTACGGTCCAGGTGGTCCTCTTGAGCTCTGAAAGAGAGAAAAGAGGAATCCGGTTGTTTAAATTTATGATGTTTACACAATAGGGAAGCTAATTTATCTGTCAGAGAGATCTGGTCCTGTAGTCCCAGAAAATCTTCTTCTCAAGAGCTGTGGTTCAAGTAAAGTCTGTGGTTGACTGCGCATAAAGGTTGACTGCGCATGCAATAGGGAAATGTGCAACCGCAAGATCCTCATAATTAACTGACATCCCATTGAAAGATCAAATATATCAGCAGTATCTCAGTAAATGTAAAAATATTTTAAAGCTCTCCTGCTATCATCTTGAAATTTTTTTACCTGTACGTATTGTTAATATTCATGTTATTACAATCCAAAGTCTACAGCTACAATTTTGACAAATCTGTCTCCTGTGAAAAAATGTCACTATATTAGTGCATCTTATATGAAACTACATACAACTATGGAAATCTCACAGAGGAGAACAAATATTTGTGTGTCTGGTTTACAGGAGGTCCATGAAAAATTTCTGCTTGCATAGAAAGTAAAGCAAATACAATGTGATTATGTCATTACACAATTGCAGGTCTGGTTTTTGAGTATTGCATCTTATTACCGCCCACAACAAGTCTCACACCTCAAACTTGTCCTGTTGCCATCCAAACTCAGCTTCAGCTATGGTGTATAAAATTTTCTTTGACCTCTCAAGCTACCGGTCAGTACTTAGTGCAAAAATGGTGAGCTGAGATTTTTTTTCCCATCAAGAATTGCATTATAAAGAGACAATACAAAACCAGTATTACAGAGAACAGATATGTGTGGCTTGAAGAGGATGAAGAACAAATCTTCAACTTGAGGTAGAGTCCCCTGAGCATCCTCTCTGAGGGAGGTGAAAATGGCCACAGTCAGAAAGTTGAAGAAGCTGTTTTTTAACCATGCATGCGTATCAGGAAGACTCAGCTCTATTGAAGTACAGATGCATCCTGCTTTTTCTTTGTTCTCTTTGGGGGACAGTGGAAAGCACTTAACTTTGATTAATAGTTACCATTAATCAAATGGTAACTATTTTAAAAAGTGTGTTTTGAACAGCTATTAACCTTTAATGAATGGGCATGTTTGTGATTTCAGGAAGGCTGGGTATCTTATATATACCAATATCTTCCAAAAAAGGTTTTCATAATATTTTTTTAAGTTATCTGTGGTGAAAAAATTTTTACAAAATATTAAGAGATTACTCAAGTTCCACCAATTTTAGTGGGAGCAAGACTGCATTCTGAGGTTTGATTTATCTGAACTTATTTTAGCTGAGAAAAAAATCTGTTCCTATGGGTCTACTGATGAGGAATACTTGCTGCAACAATTCATTTCTTTTTCAGGATTGTTAGTATGTTATTTACTAAACATGTATGTATAAAAACACAAGTGGTTAGGAAATAATTGTCAGTGTAGACTACTGCAATGCAATATTTCTCGGCATAAAAACAGTAACTCTTTTAAAACTCCTGCAAGGTTACAGCCAAGCGCTTAAATTCCTTATGAGCTCAGGCTCTGCTGATCTAAGCACTCTGGCAAAGTCTACTGCACTCCATTACAGATGCTGGGGGTTAATTTAGGCACAGCTGAGATAGGGAGACAGGACCAAAACAGTGATAGGATAATTGCAACAGGGTCTTCCACTACTAGAACATCTTTGCCAGTGCTGGCAGTCCTGAATTTCAATACTTATTGTCTAGAGAGTTGGCTCTCGATAGCCCTTCAGACACACCCTTTCTTGGAGCTGTGGCTGCTAGCACTGCCTTGCTTTGGCAATTCTGTGGCAACCCAGGCATTTCTTGTTACTGAAAGTGTAAAGATAAGAGAATCTCAGAATTTAGAGTTGTGGATTAAATTAGCCAAGAAAACTAATTAAAGAAAAGGTATCTCTTCCTTAGATTCCTCTAGAGAACACTTGGTGTTTTCCTTCACATCACTGTTACAGTAAACCCTTGTCCTCCCTTGCTGTAGATCTAAGTTAATTAGTTTTTCATGTGTTCTCAGCTATTTGTATAAGCTAGCAATAAACATCTGGAAAGGTTTAATACACAGCTTCTACCTAACAAATGTTTTAATTCAAGAAAAGACATCAAACTGTCCCTGTTTTTCACAATCAAACACTGAATTTTTCAAATGAAACTGAAATGATCTTCCATTAGACACACTTTAGAGCTAGCAATAAGATTTTTTTTTAATTTATTTATTTATCAAAAAGCAGTGAATGGGATTTGGAAGTAAGTAATCCTAGATTTTCCTTAAGATCTTAAAAACTGCTGACAGACATTTCTGGAGCATGAAACATGCATTCACGCAGAAAGAAAGCAGTCTGGGCAGAAATGGTTCATGCAAAATGCTTCACTGCACTACTTGACCCCAGAAAACAGCGGATGTAGATGACAAAGGTGTCTATTATCCAGCAGGTGCATTGAGGTTTGATGTGAGTTGGACTTAGGCTAGCTGCCTCTAAAGTCATTGAGATCTTTCAATCTTTCCTTTGGCTTCAAGTGAGAAACACAGTGATGTACACCCGCTAACAGACTGTCCCGCAGAGTTGTTGGAGATGAGCACTGCTAGGGGGTTGCGAAAAACTTGCTGTAGGGTTCAGATACTGTTTGGACTCTTCCTTCTCTCTTCTTCTGTCTCATGAGAAAGAGCAGGTCCCTAGAGCGGAGAGCTTACCATGTAGAAAAGAGCACAAAGGTCAGTCTGGGAAGGTAAAACAGACAGTTAGGGAACACTGACCTTGCGCAAAGTAAAGGTGATACCAATGAACAGAAGGTGACACCTGGATGAACGTGAATCTGCAGAGAAACCTCCTTTGACCAAAGACCCTAGTATGGTGTTACTCTATCAAATCAGCTTCTCAGTTCATGAAAACTCTTGGATTTGTCATTGATGGGCAGCCTGATACAATAACATTAGCACAATCTTCAGGGGCTTGGACAGTGCCTTCACCTGACAGACCTGACCAAGATCTGGACTATGATTATCCAAGCATGAAATTATCAGCCTTTACAGAACTATCACAGACTTCTACCAGATTCTTATAGTAACACAACCTTTGCTCAGAGATTTGGCCTAGCTGAGGGGAAGAGGAGAGACAGGTAAGAATGGCTGTATGCTACAGATGACAACTGTATCATAGCAATTAAAATTTGCAGCCTCTGGAGTACTGCCCACTGGAGCATGTGGATACCCCAGGGAAGCTGTAACTCTGTGGGAAGCCCATGCTGGAGCAGGCTCCTGGCAGGACCTGTGGCCCCATGGAGAGAGGAGTCCACGCTGAAGAAGGTTTGCTGGCAGGACTTGTAACTCTACAGGGATCCCATGCTGGAGCAGCCTGTTTCCAAAGGACTGCACCCTCTGCAAGGGAATCCACACTGGAGCAGGGAAAGAGCATGAGTCCTTCCCCTGAGAAGAAAGGAGCAGCAGAGACAGCGTGTGATGAATTGACCAAAACTGCCTTTCCCCGTCCCACTATGCTGCTCAGGGGGAGGAGGAGGTAGAGAACTCAAGAATAAAGTTAAGCCTGGAAAGGAGGAAAGGGTGAAGGAAAAGTGTTTTAAGAGATGGTTTTATTTCTCATTATCCTACTCTGATTTGGCTGGTAATAAATTCAGTTAATTTCCCCAAATAGAGATAGTTTTGCCTGTGACAATAATTACTGAGTGATCTCTCCCCATCCTTATCTCGATCCACGAGCCTTTCCTTTTATTTTCTCTCCCATGCCCAGCTGAGGAGGGGAGTGATAGAGTGGCTTTGGTGGGCACCTGGCATCCAGCCATGGTCAACCCACTGCCTATCGGGGTGGAGAATGTGCCAGAGTTGGAGTTGGCCGGGGTGGAGTGTAATTTTCTTTTCAATGGCTGGAACAGAGGTTTATTTGGGGTTTGTGCTGGAAACAGTGTCAAAAATTCAGGAATGTTTTCATTATTGGTGAGCAGTGCTTGCACAGAGTCAAGGCCTTTTCTGTCTCTCACCCCACCCCACCATCAAGAAGGCTGGAGGGGCACAAGGTGGGAGGGCACAGATGGGACAGCTCACTCCCACTGACTCAAGGGATACTCCATACTGCATGGCATCCTGCTCAGCATCTAAAGCTGGGGAGGAATGAAGGGGTAAATGTTCAGAGTGATGTTTATCTTCCCAAATAAACATTACATGTGATGTAGCCCTGCTTTCCTGGGGATGAGTAAATACCTGCCTGCCAATGGAACATGTTGAATTAATTCCTTGGTTTGCTTTCCTTGTGTGCATGGCTTTTGCTTTATCTATTAAAATGTCTTTGCTTCAAGGCTTGAGTTTTCTCCCTTTTCCTATTCTCTTCCCCAGCTGTGTGAGGCTTAGTTGCTGGTTGAGGTTAAACCATGACAGTCTTTTCTAGCTGCTGGGGCTAGCATAGAATGGGTTTGCCTTTGCCTGAGGAATAACCCACTCAGCTTTCTCCAGCACGTTTTCAATATGCACTACAGGAATTCTATCCCCCTCTATAGTATGTAAAAGTTTTGATTCGTCAGGGCCAGTCTGATTGGCAGATTCCTTAGTGCTGACTAACCATGTGGCCTTTGCTAAATGTGTATCCCAATGTTTGAGGGTCCCACCACCCATTGCTCTCAGTGTAGTCTTTAACAGTCTGTTACATTGTTCGATCTTTCCAGAGGCTGGTGCATGACAGGGAATGTGATATACCCACTCAAATGCCATGTTCTGTGGCCCAAATGTCTATGAGGTTGTTCTGGAAATTAATTCTGTTCTTTCTTGCTAGAGTATCATGTTGCTGTAAGACTTACTTTTCAATGCCCAGGACAGTGTTCCAGGCCATGGCATGGGGCATAGGATATGTTTCCAGACCTCTGGTGGTTGCTTCCACCATTGTAAGCACATGGCACTTGCCATCATGGGTTTGAGGGAGTGTGATATAGTCAATCTCCCAGGTCTCTCCATACTTTTCTTTCAGCCATTGTCCTCCATACCAGAGAGGATTTATTCGCTTGGTTTGCTTAATTGCAGTGCATGTTTCACATCCATGGATAACTTGTGTGATAGTGTCTATGGTTAATTCCACTCCTCAATCACAAGCCCACCTGTATTTTGCACCTCTTCCTTGACGGCCCAAGATGTCATGGGCCCACCTAGCTAGAAATAATTCACCCTTATGTTGCCAATTCAAAACCACCTGAGCCACTTCAATCCTAGCATCCTGATCTACTTGTTGGTTGTTCTGATGTTCTTCATTGTCAAAGGCCAATTGGATGGCTTTCACCTCTGCAAACTGACTCAATACACCTTCTCCTTCATCAGTTTCTGTGACTTGTGGTAGGGGACTCCATACAGCTCCTTTCCATCTCCAATGCTTTCCCACAAGATGGCAGGATTCATCAGTAAACAAGGCAATTGCTTCTCACTTTCTGGTAATTCATTGTATAGTGGGGCCTCTTCAGCACATGTTACTTCCTCCTCTGGTGACATTCCAAAATCGCTGCCTTCTGGCCAGTCCATGAGAACTGCTAAGATTCCTGGATGACTGGGGTTTCCTATCCAAGCTCGTTGTGTGATCAGTGCGACCCACTTACTCCATGTAGCATCATTTGTATGGTGTGTAGACAGACCCTCCCTTGAAACAGTCAACCCAACAAGGGTGACGGGTGCCAGGAGGAGCTCTTGTGCTAGGAAGGACTCACTATCGTGTGTGTGATTTCTCTGAATCAGAGCAAAGCCTGTATTTATAAAGGGAAATTTTAAATTTTATTTAAGGGGGCCTGACACATATTGCTCTGTATCCAGTGGTATCCATCCTCAGATATAAAATATATATAATTTTTTTCAGTTTATTTCATCAGTAGGAAACATTTTCTGTATCATTTTTACAGCTCTTCTTCCAGTTAAATATTTTTCTTTTTTTTCCAAAGAACCATAAGGAAAACTGCCACTAGATGTAATATTGTATCTTGTTGTAGATGAATACAGTGAAGAACAAAATTCCAGGTGAGTACAGCCACCTCTGCAGAGTGGACCAAGGTGAAGTTAAATGCACCATGACTTCTACAGACATATAATGGGCAACAGTAAAGTTTGGATAAGTCAACGGACTGTGAAAGTTTATCTAAGTCCCACCCGTCTGCACAGCATTGTATTTATTATCTTTAATCAGATGATGTCCTCAGGATCTTTTCTTTCACTCAAGAGCAACCATGAAAATCTAATGTTCTAAAATAAATGCATTTGTTTAACATCGGGTAGCAAGGAAAGGGGACCAATGCTTATTTACAAATGAGATGCCACACAGTGAGAATACAATTTTACCTGTTTCAGGAACTAGGAGCAGAAGTATAATATTTCAGAATGATTGATTTTATTCACATGTTGGATTATTCAGGAAGAAAATAAGAATAAGAAACCAAGAATGACTCTGTGGTAGAAAATCCTCTAAATCAGAGTGAAATAAATCCTAGGAAGTCTGTCATTTGAGATCTAAATGCTTTTTGGTATTTTCTATAAACAGGATAAATGTAAGCAAACACATCAAAACATTCTGACATTACTGTCTTGCATCCAAAGTTATTTCAGGAAAATCTCTGAGGTATTGTTTTACTTTATGGAGTATATTTGGAAAGTGCACATTTTGGTATTTATGGAAGAAAGTCAAATTTCAATACTTTCATGCCTTTTAAACAATACACTGTTGGCTAACAAATTTCTCCGTACTCAGCCTGTTATATGACATCAATGGAGTAATAACTTAATTTTAATTTTCACAATTAAGTTACCAGGTAATAACTTTATAATCAAGTATTTATTTCAACTGAAACATGGGAGCCAAGTGGCTATGTAAAGCCTTCTCTTTGAATCCCTTTTCCGCATCACCCTGATAGTCTAACTGAAGAATTAAAGTAATTTAAGTGTCTCTGCACTAGGAAGACTCTATACACAAGAATCCACATTCTTCTTGTGTTTCAAATCTATTTCTATTGCCTCCGCAGCCCCCATACCAGAACTGACCACACATTTTCTGCACTTTGTCGTAGTACCACTTCAAAATGTAATTCTGACATTCTCCACTATCTTGAACAAGGTCACATGCATCTGGAAAAGGGAAATAAGAGACAGATTTAATGAAAGAAAGCTCAACCCTTCTTAGCACTGTAAATTCAGGGAAAACTAACATTCAGTGCAAACTATCAGACAAAATAAGTAGCCAGTGTTCAAGATCTTACAAAGATTTACTAAGTATTCATCTACAAACCCACAGTGTCAGTATGTTCTGAAGACCCTCTTCTTACGATTGCTTTAACCAGAAAGAATGTCTGAAATGATGAGATTTTCAGCAGCATAAACAGAACGAATGCTAAAAGGTTTTTAGTCTTCTAACACAGACTTTATTAAAATGATTGTAAAATGACTATATGTGGTCCACAGAAACTATGTAAATAAACCTTTTAATAATTTCCCTCTTCTTTATTCCAACTTGTTATACTGTTTTCCATCAATAATATTTCATAAACAAATATATATAGGTTGTTAAACTATCCATGATAGTCTCTTAGCCAAATCCAATAATAATATAAATTTAAATTGCATAAATTAGCAAAGTAAGTGAGAGGAGCATAGTTTGTAGCAATCTGGCATTCCGTAAGAACAGATCTAATCATCTTTCACTAATGTAAATTCAGAGTTACTCAAAAGAAGACAGAAGGGCAGCTCTAGATGTTGGTGCCTGTACAACACCGAAGGGGAAGAACTGAGAAGTAAAGCAAAATCATGATAAAACTACCCAGCTTAAAGATTCAAACGTAACCTTCTCCTAATCGACTGAAAAGCAATAATCTTAAGCAACAGATCAGTACAAAGTATATCTCTCAAAAGACAAGTTCTGGAACTGGGTTACATGTTTTTAGAAGTAAACTGTCGGGTCACTAGTTACAACACAGGATCTAGAAAGGCAGTTCATACCTCTCCTCTAAGTGTCTTAGGTCACTGCTTACATTGGTGCAATGACCCTGACTACTTCCTCAAAGGAAATATTTTATTTGTAAAGTATAAACAGTAACATATCTTCCTGTTACTGGATTTCCTGTGTGACCACAGAGTTCATGAGCTGGTTAATAAGAGATTAACAAGACTGTACTCATGCAGTTAGGCAACAGGACCAATTCCTATGGTGCTGAGTAAGTCCGTCATGCACTGTGGTTGTAAGGCGTTCACAGTGGTACACTAGTTCTTAATTAAAGATCTAATATTAAAACAGTATTGCAAAGGCATTGGTACTCTCTCATCAGGGATGTGGCTACCAGACATTCCAGAATCATATTTGAGTGGAGAGGGATGAAAAACAAAGGGATGACAGCTGCGGCAATGAGCTACCACACCCAAAACTATGCAGACACCTTTTCATTTTTTTCACATAAATTCTCTCTAACTGTAGTTTAAACAACAAAAACACTCAATTGTGTTAAAAGAATGTTGATGACAAATAATCTCATAATCAGCCTCCCATACCTGTATCAAATGTCAAATCTGTGAAGAAAAATGCATAATTAGGAAGAAAAGTTAAAAACATGAAAAATATATATTTTGAGACTTCTGCTGAGGGATCCTGTTCTTCCTACAGGAACAGACTGTATCAGAGATGTATTTAGTTTCTCCATGTTGAGCTAAGTTATCAGCAGGAGTAACTCAGGAATTACAGTGCAACTTGGAATTTAAAATTATCATCTGTTTTAGTAAGGGGGATTAGAATTTTTATGATATTATCACAAAAAGTTACAAATCAAAACTAAAGTCACAATGACACCTATAATTCAGTCTTCAGTCACAGACTCTTACTGTATAGATTTGGACTGAATGCAAACATATGATGACTAAATGCTTTGGAAAAGTGTAATTAATGGAAATTCTTCATCATGTGTAAATATTCCGCTGAGCCCCTTACAATTTAGAGATTTTTTACTGAATTAAAAAAGGATTTTCATATTCTAAAATCATACCATAATCATTACAGGCAGTTCTAGTTTCTACTGTTGCATCTAAGTTTTCCTTGTTCTCCTCCTGAGCTTCTCCACACTCTTGTGGCTTTTCTCCTGCAGCAGCTCCCTCTGCGACATATTCATTCTTCTCCTCATAATCATATCTCATTTCTGGCATTGTATATACAAGTTCTTTGGTGTTCTCTTTAATACTCTTCATGATTTTACTTTCAGTTTTTTCAGTGTCTTCCAAACCATAACTGGAACCAAGTTCAGTCATTCCAGGAAAAGGCATCCTTCCAAGAAGAGGGGGAAAAGAAAAATTATTTAACCACCAGTATGATCTTGAGAAATGCATCCTGGTCCCATTTCTATTAAAGGTACTTTGAATACAACTACTGACACAAAGAGAAAAATCTTATATTCAGAGATACACACCCAAAGAGTTAAATAGGCAATTCCAAACCTTTCAATCATAGACACTTGCTGTTGTATGTCTCCCCGATCTAAGTTTTCACACTCTTCTTGAAGTTCAGGTGAAGGATAACTGTTCATTTCTTCTGTGGGGAAAGCCCAGATACCACAGTTGAGTTTTGAAGTCCTCCAAACCCCAGTATGTTTAGTAAAAAGCACTATGTGAGTTTTTTGTTGTGAACTGAAGTTTGCATCTTTCAGTAACTTAACACACCATATCCAGAGTGACTGGACTATGTCCAGGAAAATGAAAATTATGATAGAGGTTAGCTAGGTGAGAATGACTCCTGAACCAACCTTTCATACTTTTGTCTTGCTCTGTAATAAACTATTTAGCTTCAAAAGAAACTTTGAAGTCTCTAAGTACATGCTTTTGGTAAGGATTTTAAATCAGTGACAATTTCCTCCTTGATATCCTCTTGTTTGTATTTCAAAGCACCTAAGACCTGCTAATCTGCATGAATGTGTCTTGAAAAGTGAAGTCCTTTTTCTGCTCTGCAGAGGAGGAATAACTGCAATAAAGAGAAAATGTGCTAAATATTTACCTGTTCCAAAGCCTAAATAAGCATAAATAGCTCAGTAAATCTGGACATGCCAATGGTCTGAGGAGAAATGTGGACCTAATCAGGAATCAGAACTGTGTTCTCTTAGCTGAGAATGGTCTAGCTTTAATGAAAGTGGAGTTCACAAAGCCACACATTAAATAAAAACTTCAGGGGAAAAAACCTGCTTAAGAATATAATGCTGTTCTGTCATTACTGGCACTTTCATTAATGTCCAGCATCTGAGGCAAACTACAGGTGAAAGACTGGCAGTTGCGACTAGGAATGATAGCAGATATATACTGACTACCTTTTCGACACAGCATTTCTCTTTCTTTCCGTACCTTAAGCAAATGCCATTGTGTGATACTTACGTTGTAGAAGATTTAGAAATGCCCGGCTAAACCTCTGAGCATACACCATCTCTGCTGTCGAAACCCTGCCCAGTGTCAGTAAGTGCTGCTCTGTGGGGGAGCTTGGCAGCTCCATCAGCTCACTGTCACTCACATCACTGCCAAGCGCAAGAGTGAACAAGGTGAATCCTTGGCACTTGGCTCCGAGTGAAATCTCTTTCAGCCTCTCTCTGTCCCACGTGCTTGTTTTGCTTCCAACTATTGTAAATATGACCCTGTGTTTCCTTTGTCTGGGCGCTTTAAAGAATACATTTTCGACTGTCCACTGTAGAGCAGAAGCAACGGCTGATGGCCCTTCCAGTTGGTGAACAGACTCTTGGATGTGTTTCTTCATCAAATCTTTACTGCTGTATGTAACTAGATCAAACTCCAAGGCCACAGGTGTCTGGTTCCTGCCAGGCAGGAAGCCCCTAGGAGCTTGCTGCACCAGTGCCACTCTGATGCCTCCGTATGATTCGTTTGGCTGTAAGGAAACAACAAACTGATCTAGCATGTTGTTCACAAAGTCTTTGGCTCTCTGAAATTCTTCACTGCTGACACTGCGAGAGCTGTCCATGATGTAAGTGATATCCATATCCATCAGAACTGGGGGAAAAATGGGCACCTCGCAGTTGGTTCTTGGTTTGCATTTATCTAGAGAGGAAGAGCAAACAGCAAATTATTTAGCAATACAACAAAAGCAAGAGTTTGGAAAAAAATTCACACAGTCCTATACATCTATTTTATTTTTCTTAAATTTTGATTAAAAAAATAATCTGGGAACTTGAAATCTTTTTGTTCTAGGAAGGAACAGTAGACGAGTCTTGTTGAAGGAGGTTTTGAGATACCATGGGAAATTATTCAGGCATTAGAGCAAAAAAACATTCATAAGGTAAAACTTCATAGATAAGAGTTCCCTTGAAAAATTTTCTTCTGTTGAAATCTAAACATTGTAAAGGACACAGAAACAAACCCTATTTTTCATCTCAGATCACTATTCAACATTCTGAAATATTATCATTTAGTAGCATCTCCTCCCCTCACAGTGTAGAATCCACAGCAGATGAGCCTGGTTTCCCAGAATCATAATGCTATTTTAAGTTCATTTCTGTTAAAAAGGAAATGCTAAACACAGTAATTCACTTCACATGGCTGAGACAGAAACTAATTAAACAGCTTTTGTGGTTTTGACAGTCTAATTCTTACCACCCACTGAAGAGGAAATTAAAATTATAACTCTTCAGCACTGATAATCTGTAACCAAGAAATGATCTGTCACAGGGGGCAAGAAGGCCCATTTGCAGAAGGGGTTAAGCTGGCTGGAAGCAGGAATGTCAGATGCAGAAAAAATCCCTGTCAGGGAGTGAAGTTTCTCTTGGTGATGACAAGAAACAGCTGCAGCACTGTCTTGTAGCCACCCTGGAATGAGAGCACTCAGGGCCACCTATGGGCAGCTGAGCTGGGCTGAGTTGCTCCATGCAGCCACTCATGGGATTGGTGCTGGTGCAAGGATATATAAGGACTCAGCTCTTAACACATTTTTGCAAACTCCTTGTAGAACCATTTATGGTAGTAGGATTCTGCCCAGTGCATTGTTTATTAATATTTTTCTTTTATATTTAAGCACAAACACGTTTAAGGTGTACCATAAAAATTCCCCAACACCACAAAAATAAATAAAATAGATACACGATAGAATGTGTTATTGAAAGGCTAAGTAGACCAATACAACAGATGGAATTTGTAAAACGTCTTACCAAAGCAAAGTGTACAATATGCGATGTCCTCCAAATTTTCATCCTGTTGTCTTTCCCAAACAAATAAACGAAATCTTCTAGTGTCATCAATCTATGTTTTAAAGCAGACACAAAAGTAACATTTAAAAGACAGGTAAAATATAAGACTTTTTTTTCTTTTCTTAATAGGGTATATTTTTCTATAGAGAAAAGGGCAGGATCTCTTATGTCTGGGACAAAGAGTGAAGATGTTTTCTTGGGAGATAAGATTTTAGCATTAGAACAATGTATGTGTTGCCTGTGATCAGCTGAAGAAAGACAATCATCCTCAGTAGAAGATTTGACTACAGAAATGCTTGAGGAACTCTGAAGAGGCTCCAACAAAGACCTATAATTTCACTGACCACCCAACCCCATCCAAATGTGATTCAAGGGAAAATGCATTTCCTTGTGGACTAAGATTAATAAAAATGGCTGTACATTACATAGTATTACAGGAAATGAACAATATATATGGATAAGCTATAATGGTGAGTAAAGAAATAATTACTTATTTGCATTAAACTTCAGCTTAAACTACACAATTAAATTCTGATTAATGTCTGTCAAGAATGTTATAGATAGAACTCTTCAAAGGAATTAGAATTGGCAATGTTTGAAGGATCTCTAAACTGAAACTCCTAAAACAAAGTAACCAAAGGCAGTAAGTATCTGTGGGTACAGGCTGGTAGGATCATAAAGATTAAACCACCTCTCAACTGCAAGTGCAGAAGTCCATCTGATAGAAAAAGGGAGGTTGTATTTACCCGGGGGGTGGTGGTGAGGTTGGTTGCCTTCCCATAATTGTAAACATAAAGGAGAGCTACTGCCAAGAATTTTTTGCCTTTCCCCCTGCTAAGCAACTCTTTTAAACTTTTCTACTCTGAAGACTGATTTATGGATAATTGGCACTTTTGTAAATACCAGACATCATCACATGCATTCAGATCTGTAACCTGCTTATACTTAGTAAACCTGTTTACTTAGTAAACAAAATACTGATGCTTGCTCCTGTTTATCCTGTGGAGCAACTCAGTCAATAAACTATAAGCTTCCTTCTCATATGTCAGCAGAATTATTTCATTCTGCTAAATTAACATTCAGCCAGAAAAATACATGAATTGATTAACAGATATGAGGCTGCATGAGAATAACTATAATAAGAAGATTAAATGGCTACTAGACAGGAACAGACTCCAAGTTTTGCACTTTTTGTCATGCGTAAGTGAACATGTTTCCTTTTGGAAGGACAATTATGAAGAAACAGCAGCTTGAAAGAATTTTATTTTGAAAAAGTTCAAACTGAGAACAGATGATACCAAAACAAATTGGAAAGATGGAGACCATGGAATCTATGTTGTGAAATCTTAAATAAATTTAGAATTGTTTCCTCTTGTACCTTGTAAAATGGACTGTTTATTTTTCTTTACTATCTTTTATATGAAGTCATAAACCAAAATTTCACCATTTTCTCCAGTGTGAATGGCAATATAGATATCAAAAGGGGTTTTGCTTAATTTAATTTTCTTTTGAAAAAAACATGGTGTACTTGACTTCTATTACTTTTTCTAGAAACTAGGGCCACAGTTTCTCAGTTAAATGGTCAGTACATGTCACATCTTCAGAAGAGTAATGGCAAAGGTAACTAAGTGAAATTAACACAATGTTATGGAAATTCTGTGATTTGGCCTAAAAGCTCAATCCATTAATAATTCATGTGCAGAAAGAGGTCAGATGATGGTCATTATGGTCAAGTGAATCACCATTTCTTCGTTAAAGTAATATTCTTTAATGTACCTCTTTCTACTAAAGGATTAGACAGTTCCTATAGAACTTACTGGACTGAGAGCAGGATTTACTCAAACAATAGCAGACACTGAGCAAATGGGTGACTCAATTTTCTATCATCTATCTACTTACTGAGAAGGTACGTCTGACATTTGGCACTTCACTGAAGGCAATAACCACTGGAGTGATATCCAAGGCACTCAACTCAAGCACAGCTGTGCTGATGGCAACATCATCCTGCGATGGGCCATTGGCAAAAAATAGGGCTACTTTTCTTGTGAGGATGCCCTGACGAACACGTTTGAAGACATTTCTTGCAACAAATCTCATGGCTGCCCCAATATTTCGCTTTCCAGTGGATCTCTCCAGAGGTATTCTCTGGACTGCTTGTTGCAGCAAGTTGCTTTTTTGGAATTCTGAGAATCGGATGAGATAGCGCATATTGGTGTTGAAAGAAACAACGGAGACACGAGCGCCTGTTGGGCAATTGCTTTCACTGATCTTAATGGTCCTCAGCAACAACATGACAATGTTCCTCATCCTTTCAAATGCAGCTGGTGTAACATCGTCAGACATATCGAAGGCAAACACCACTTCAGTTGGGTAAGCTGGACATGTGTCTGTATATTGAAGCAGAAAATTTCTGTGAGAACCTTTCCACAACTCAAACATTGTTAGTTTTTTCTTCAAGTCTATAAAAGAATGGATATGCAGAGGCCAGATGGACTTACCTGATGAGCAAGCTGCAAGGAAGAGAGGGAGAGCAAATAAATTATTTTGGGCTCATATTCGTTAATACAGTGACATATTCACTTGCTTTCAGTAAAAAGCCTGATTCAAAGCTCAGACAACTGATAGAACCTGCCAGTGCAAGACAACACTCCTCTCCCATAACCAAATGCTCAAAATAGTGCACTTTTACTGGATGAGAAGTAAAAAAATTGTTTTGGGTTCTGCTGCGCACATATGTCTGAAGGGAATGAACACACCTAATTTGAAGGACAGTGCATATACAAGTATTGTCTTCTCTCAGAGAACTCCCCAGAGGGTGTTGGCACAATGCCAAAGAATTAATTTAATCTTTAATGAGGTAAAAAGATATTTGTTATGGGTTTTGTAATTAACAGATTAGAAAAGGAGCAAAAAGAGCAAGTCTGCTTCATACACCTGCTGAAAACCCCTCACAATTAACAACTACCAGTCAATCTGAACCCAGACACAAACTGTGAGTTTACAGGGTTTCCAGTGGAGGCTATTCCGTTTATGAAGAATCACTAGGTGTCAGAGGTAAAATAAGATGCTCCCTACTTACGGCAGTTTTTTCTTGTAAAATTCACAAGTTCACAAGGCTGCAGGTTCAAAATAAAAAAGGAATTAATGGCAAATTCCAGACCATTCCAGATTGGGAATCTTCATGGTGTTTGAGCTGAAGGTCATACCCCAGTTCCTGAACTAACTCTCATTACAGTAAATCCAGATTCACACAATCCAGTTCCTCTTTATTTCAAATAGTACAGGGATTCTCTCGCTGCAGAAACTAGGCACATTTTTCTAGACCTGGTCTGTTGGCATTTATGATGTTCCGGAGTACTAAGAAACCATTTATCCATTCTTTATTTTGTCCTAATAAACTGATCTAGGATTTCACCGCTCAGTGGCACTTCCATAAAAGAATGGACATTTCAATAGCGACTCACATAGGAAGACAGGTCCATGAAGGGGGAGAAGACCTCCTCTGGACATAGAACACACCTGCAATAGTATTGCCTGTAGGTAGTCATCCATGCAAGGGTTAGATGGAACCTTTGCTCAGAAGTGCTCATTTTATATGGAATTATGATTCTGAAGAAATCCTGCACTTCTATTCCCAGTGAAAATAACTATTGCTGAAGAAATGCCTTCCTTTACAAGAGGGAAAAAGTAACCCTAAACATGAGCTAGTGTGTAAACTGATGTGAGTAAAGAAACAGGTAAATGAATATTAATGGACCAACAATTTGTAAAAGTTTGGACATGGTGTTAATCCATAGGCATAATTGTTTCTCATTCCTTCATCATTTTGCAGAACAGATGAACCCACTGCACTCTAACAAGCACGTGAAAAGGATACTGTTTTATAACAGCTAATTGTGTGCACTGCTGTAAGTGCTTATAAATGGAAGACTAAAACAGATAATTCCATGCAGTGTACAGTTAGCTGTAAGGTGATTACTTACTTCCATTAAAATGGTGCCCATTGGTCCCTTGGCACCCTGAAACAAAATAAACACAGTTCCAAAATGTCAGACCCTGATAATGTATTTCCATCTATTACTCTGTAGCCCAAAGAAAATGCAGGCATATAGTGTTTCCCAACAAGCACTTATGAATTTGAAATATGAGGAGACATCAGTTCCCAGCATAGATTTCTGTGGACCTGTTCCAGAGTTACAGACCACTCTCAGACTTATTTCTCAGTCCATTTTCATTAATGGTTTTAAAATGTTCAATACTTGTTACCCTTGAGGACCAGTATAGTTCAGAATTGCATTTCCTTATAAACAGCAGTTTCTGTGCTATGTTCAGTTATTTGGACTTCATGTACTTTCCAACATCTCATGTGTTGCCCTCTACATCTCAAGCTTGCCCTCTGCTCTTGCAGGGTAAAATCCCTACAGTTCTACTTCGAAAGACCCTGCAGAACACACACACATCATGATAACTCAACCTACTCTACATCCTTCTCCTTGGGAGCTGTGGAAAAATGCTAGCACCTCAAGTATCTTTTTTCAAAATAAAAGTATTGTTTAATTTTCATAATGGGAATAAAACAGGAGCTTGAGAGTTCTCATCATGTGTACATTCAGATGTGTAGGAAGACTACTGAAAATTCTCACTTACTTGCAGGAGGCTGCAGTGAGATACACCAGAAAAATTTCACATCCCACAGCTTTTACCTTGCCCTCTCTCTACCATAACACTACAGTTTACCAAAATGATATACTTCCTTACATCCCAAGATTATAACCCCATCTCTTTATTTGTTCCTTCTCCTTCCAATTAACCTTCCATTCCTCCATCTTCTGCCTGAGCTACGCTACTCACCTCCCCTGCTGTTTTGCTGCTAGCACCATTTCATGCTTTTTTCTTCCCATGTTTCCCAGTAGGTCAATGTTCTTCTTTGGTACTGTTCAGCAAGAGTTAACTGTGAATTGTCTGAGCCCTAATGCTACTTGCAGCAGCTCAGTGGTGGTGACTGAGCTGTGCAGACTTGACACATACAGACAATCATGTCACCAAGCAGGAAGGATGGGTAAGACAGGCCCGTTTTGGTTGGCCCTGCCTACTACCTGTGCCTCTTCTTGCATCCCTATCACTTCCACTTCCCACAGACTTCCCACTTTCTCATTTCACTGATGCACAGCTACTGTAATAATCCCACCAAGCCCATATATCCCAAGCTCTACTCTCATTTCTACATTTGAGGAGGAGATCTTGAGCTTGAAATCCCTCTGAAGACTTCTTGGACCATGGACTGGCAAGGCCAATGGCTGTGGCTCATCAGCTCACAAGGTTTGTCTACCTGTGACATGTAAGTGGCCAAGCAGCTGGGAAGGCAATGCATTCTTAGCCATTCTTGTGCCCAGCATCGTAAAATAAAGTGGGATGGGTACATTCATTGACCAGCACAGTGTAATAAGAAGGAAAAAAGTTTTCTAAGCTGCACACATCCCGTGGGCCAGGTAAAGATACTGCTATCAGTAATGTTCCACATTTAAACTAAGAGTAGGCCTAAGGAAGTTCAACATGAAAATCAGTAACAGTAGAGATTGTTTCTGGTCACTATGGAGCTGATTTTCAGCATCGCTGCAGGATAAAGGTAGACACATACAGGGATTTTCCTAGCTACCTACAAGGTTAGTCCTAAATCCTACTGAAATCCACAATCCTTTCATCTGCTTAGATAGAGAATAAAACATTTTGTTGTATAAAATGCAGAACACAGACACTGGAAAAGTACATCAGGACATCTACTTGTATATAAGGATTAACATGCTACAATCAATATAAGCTTTAAGTTCATGCCTTTAACTGCAAGTCTGATTTTAAATGGCTTTTCTTTTGAAACGAAAAAAACACATTGGCTTTCAGCAGATCAATCCAGTTCTACATTTTAGTACTCTCTGCTTATTTAATTAGATATTTACCCAGCCTAAAGACAGTACCAAATACTGTGGAAGAAATTCTGTCCTGCACTATATTGTTGCAGTTCCATTTCAACAGCAGGTGCTCCTGTGCACACACATCCACAGACAAGATATAACTCTATACAACTGCCAGGCAATTAAACATATGAAACATAATTAAATATTCTGTTATTCTAATAGTAAGTCTAAGATCAATCTAAGAGTGATTTTTTTAAAAATAAAAATATATTACCATAGGTCCTGATGGCCCTTGATCTCCTGGATCTCCCAGGGAACCTGGTGTACCAGCATTACCCTAAAAATAGGAATACAAGTTTTATTCTTTATAATTGCACACATAGGTGCAAATTTCATAAGGGGAAAAAGTCCCTCCATAACCATATTGTGAGTTGGATCCTGCATTTACATAGACTACCACTATTAAGAATTATTAGCAACCAGCATCTCTGAAGACTCTGACCTGCATTCTCTCAAGACCTGTTGCACAAGATATGGCAATAAAAGATGAGGGTGGGAACCAATTTAAATTTTTTTGGTGGGAAAACACCTAGGACATAAGGGCTTTATTTATAGAACTCTTCACAGAGTTAGCAGATTTGTCATTCTTACTCTTCTACCCCTAATTCCTTTGGGTCCTTCAGCTCCTGGAATGCCTGGGTCTCCATCTTCTCCCTGAAAATTAATGAAATTCAGAACTTTATAGGAAAGGAGAAGACAGAGAGAAAGACTGACAAAAACTTCCAAACAGAAAAATGTAAAACAAGACATAAAGAAAGGAAACATGCCATGTAATCATACCTCTGGACCAGGATATCCTATGAATCCAGATTCTCCCTACAAAAAAAAAGCACAAAGACTTTGTAAGAATCTAGAACTTTCTCATCTGCTTAGTGTTTGATGTCTTTAAACCAAAAACAATTTAAAAATTATTCTTAGCATTCCAGTCCATTCAAGTAACTGTGGCTACTACTCTGGTCTCAAATGACACCATTTTATATGAACACCTTGCTCATCTAAAGGAAGAGCATTTTAAAAATTTCCAACAGTTTCTGGATTTTCAAGAGTTCTCAGTTTCTCAAATACGTGTTTTACCAAAACTTATTTACAAGTCCTAGTAATATACAGTGGAATTCACGTATGGTGACTATGAGTAAATTGTTACATTCAGAACTCAGTGTTTGAATGTAGTTTCAAAATGTACCCTCCATACTAAACAATGATACCATGATATTTTGTTGGCATATCAGAAGTCAATTCATTAACTGTTTTCAGTACTTCAGTTTCTGGCGTGTTCTGTGCTCGTATATGAGAAATACAGAAACTCTCGCATAAACCAATCAGAAGTGAAGTATCTCTTTCCTTAACATCAGAATTCACACTACTTACATATGCCATTGTTCTAAGAGTTCCCTCCCATGGAAGTGGACATGGTTGTAAAACGTCATATGACTTTATTCAACAATTTTCAGCAAATTACATGCACATACACACCCCATTACATGCAAGAGAGCGTAATGTGACTGTGAACCTGTATAATTAATAGCAACCTTAAGTAAAATTTATACTAAATGTTATTCTCTTAGCTATCAGGGGAAAATCACTCTTTCTGAATCACTATTCTGGAGTGAATTGGTTTTTGGTTATTTTTATTAATTAATTAGTTAATTAATTTTTATTCATTAATTAATTAAATCCGGGCCCTGCCAAACCCTGGGCAGACATCAGTGTATAAGAAAGGCTTTAAGTTAATCCTTTAAAACAATGAATAATGACAAGAAGATTTAGCAGAAACTTTTTTTCTCATTTCTTCTAACATGGAGGATGTTCCCTGAAGTGAACAAGTGGGAGATTCCAAGAGATTAAAAGAACTAGTCTTGTATACAATGTATACATAACCTATGAAACTCTCTCACAAAAAGGAATTGTTGGAGCTAAAAAGGTGAGAAAAGATATTGGAAAATAAGAAGCATCAAGAGCCATTTTAGCAAAAGGAGCTCATCAGTTGGAGAGGCTCCCAGGAAGTCTTTCATATCTTTTCTGTAGGTTCCTACAATACTCTGCTTCTCCCACAAAAAGGAACAGTGAGAGACAGGCCTATCAGTGAGATCCACTGGGCCACTTCCGTTTTACAAGCAGCAAGAAAGGACTTGTATTGCAACACTACACAAATTCCTTGAAAGGAGGACTGCAGCTTTTTCCAGCATCCTGACCCCTTTGCTCCCAGACTGACCCATTGGTGCCACTAGTGCCATGACTTTGATATCTTCATTTCTGTATACTTTTTATTTTAGCTGGATTCTTTTATGTTTTCAAAGAAGTGAGAAATTAATTGCTTTTTTTATTCAGCACTGTGAAGGGAATGATAAGAGTTTCTTAGCAATCCAGAGGTTGATCCACAGATCTTATTGCTGACCATAGGAGCACAAGGAAGAATATTTCACATTAAAACAATATCCTTACTGTCTCAGTATTCCTTGGTAGTCAAGGAATCCCTCCACTGAAAGAAGAAAAATGAGAAGAGCTCCAAGTGGCTGGACCACCAATATTTGCCAAGAAGACTGGCTAGTCAAGCAGACTGAAGAGCGCAGAAAGCACTGTGTACTCCAAGAAGTACAATCCTTCATATCCATATACACGCATCAAGGGAAAGAGTAAGAGAAAGGGGTCCTCAAAAGAATATCTTATTGAAGAATTTTTCACAAGGACTGTGGGAATCCTGAACCTCTTACTGAACCTGAGAAATACACTGTGGCCATGTCTTACATTTCTTTTCAATATAATATGGATGTTCCATTTGATACTGCAGAAGACTGAGAGACATTCTGACTTGAAGCACTCACCTTTGCTCCTTTGCTTCCTTCAGGACCATAGGCATCTCTGCCATCCATGCCCTGCATAGGTTGAACATACCACAAGTTATATTTTAATAGAGGATTAGATTTATATGCAGTTTGACTTTGAAATAAAGATGTCCCATCACAGTGAGGTGCTCAGGCTGTTAAGTTTAATGAATTAGGGCAAGCTCTCACTATACAGTCTAAAACCAGTAGCAAATAGTGGTAAAAGCCATAGAGAGAAAACAAGGATTAAGGCCACAGTTCCTTTCCTTGTGTGCCCTACCTTTAGCATATTCTTTCCTCTAGAGAATTTGATGTGAAAGATATTCTCTCTAGCCCACAAGGAATCTGGTGTCCATAAGGAAAATGGGAACCAAATGTGAAATAATTTTAATTGTATCAGAGAAAATAGAAAGGAACGAACTGTAGTATTTCAGCTGGATTGGTATTAAACTACAGGGGCTCTGAATTAGGGGGCAAAGACTCACAGGCATGCCTCTCTGTCCAGGTGGTCCGACTGGGCCCTTCTCTCCAGGGTCACCAGGTTCACCCTGTTACGATTGAAACACGGAAGCTGTTAGTTGGACTCATTCAAGAGAATTCTTCTTTCTGAAATGTGAAGTTGTCTGTTAGACTGAAGTGTACCTATACATTTTATAGACTAGTTGATGCTGGGCAAAAGCATTCCACTATAGACCATGTTTCATGGAATGTTCCTTATGGTGGAACTGGAAAGGACTAGGCAAATCAGAATATGCTCAGCATTCATGCAGCTAAACTCCAAAGGCCTTTATTCAATAAAACTCCCATTGTTATACAGTATTATCAGTGAAAAAAAGTGAGGTTTGGAAAAGTTTATAATATAGTACTAGCAGGATATATCCTGGAATTCTACCAGCCTGAACCACCTGCTGATAGCAGATGATATTTCTCAGGCAGGCTGTCTGCAGTGAGCTCTTGGTCCTCTCACAGCGTTTCTTTTCTTCAGTTCCTTTTTTGTTTCCACTTTCCAGTCAAACTTTCTTCTAACAAGGACTCCAGTATTAAACAGCACAAAATCAAACAGAAGGTATGATGAAAATTCCTAAGTATTTTTCCAATTTTTGTCACTGTTTCACTGTATGTTTTCACACAGTGACTATTTTTATAGTAAAACTTTGACCTTCTGATATCTCTCTGTCACTGAATATAACAAACCTTCAAAGAGACTGAAAGGCTTAGCTAACTGGTATGACTTATGACTTTTATATTCAAAGATTCAACAACAACTGAGTTATTTTTATCAAATAAAGTTTGACATATTAACATAAATGAAAGGAAAGTAAGGGATAACATTTATTATAAATGAACTCTAATGTAAACCATCTATTAGTATAAGTCTTTCTGTTAAACTTCATGTTGATTTAACTGTTCTCAACATACTCGTTCCTCTATGATAGACATCGTAATAGTCAAGGCTCCTTGGACTTGTTAGGAATTTTTAGAAAAACAAGGTGAAAATAAGCAACTATGCTTCTTTGAACTGGTAAGGTCAGATTGGACATTAGGAATAAGTTCGTCACAAAGAGGGTGGTCAATCACTGGAATAGGCCTGTCAGGGAAGTGGCCATGGAACCAAGCCTGTCAGAGTTCAAGAAGTATCTGGATGATGCACTTCGTCATGTGGTTTACTCACCCTGCGAGGAGCAGGGAATTGGACCTGATGATCCTCATCAGTCTCTCCCAATTTGCGATATTCTGTAATTAACTGGAACGTATTTTCAATGGATTGGACAGATTCTAGAAATCCTAAAATGAGCTTCAGGGTCAGGTCAGCACTTCAGCATTTTGTGAGAAACCAGGCCCCACTGAGAACCACTACCACAACAGCAATTACACTAGTGGTCATGACAAAACCAAAACCTTCTTATTATAGCTCTGACACTTGTAAGATTACCTTGAACATATCACTTGTCTTCTCATGCAGTCTAAAAATGTCTATAGATCTTAACATTCTACACATGTTTCATAGGACTAACAAAGTGTTAGAACATGCTTCTTTGGTCAGATTCTTGAATGAATGATACTGTTAGATTGCTGCAATTAGATACCTTAAAAATCTTTACCTTTTCTCCTCTTGCACCTAACTTTCCAACAGAGCCAAGTGAACCTGGGGGCCCCAGACTACCCTGTAACAAGAAGTATCAGTTAAAAGGTGTACAATGAAGAAATCAAGGGCTCACTGCACTCAAGGATGCATTGCCACTTGAAATTACTGCAGAGTCAGTATAAATATTAGTGCATTTACAAGCTTTCGAGGACCACAGTAAGAGTTACTGGTCAAGCTATCATTCCATTTCTTTCCTGTCTTCTGTACAACTGGTGTATAAACCTCAAAATGCTTTTAAGTATGAAATGAATGTTATTTTCTGCCTACACAGATACCTAGTCAATACATGCACATGTGCACAAAACCATGAATGCACACATGTAATTGGGCGTGTAATCATGAACATTATTACCTGAACGAAGCAGATGACCAAGGCTGTCAGTGTAGGACATTCCAGTCCTGATTTACATTGATATAATTCCAGAACAAGAACCCCCAAAATCAAGAGCATCACACAGGGGAGGAGATCAGGAGAGAGTGCCTTAATGTTACAAACTGATCATACTTCAGCAGTAAATCTCACAGGCCATAACGAAACTACTGATCATTATATAACTTTGATCTCAAGTGCAGCACTGTACATCTGTATTTAAACATGCTGCAAGCCATGCTCTTAGTCCTCATACTAGATAACTGAGAGTAGAATCTAATGATAAGGCTCCTCAGTACAATCATGCAAAAGCTCAGTAACACTGACATTCACTTCCTATTCACCCACCTAAACTTATTTTCAAGGCTGTTATTTTATCATATGAAGCTGCAAATCAGTTACAAAAAATCAGTTACATCAAAAAACCTTCATTTTCTACTTTCTATAAGCTTTTTAAAAACTCTTTATAAGAATAATATCAACACTGAGAATGAAAAGCCCTAATGTGTACAGTAGGAATATATTATTTAAAGCTAACCAGAGGGCCTGGCATGCCTTGTGGTCCTGGAGGTCCTCTGATCCCTTGTGGTCCTCCTGGGCCCTGATGTAAAAAAGCCATTGAAAAAAAAGTCAGTTTAAGACTGCTGACAGTCTTTCAATGAAGATCAGGTTCCTTCAATGATCAGAATACAAGTGCCTGTTTTGTGAGCCTTAATGCACAGGTGAAACTTCTGGTTGTTTGGTTGTCAGGATTTTCCTGTGTGAAGCAGCTGAGATGGTCACTGCCCAACAGCCTGATTCAGAGATTCACTGAGGTGTCTAAGATATCAAGGGAGCCATAAGCAGCCCACTATGAACTAGGCACACTTTCTCCAGATCCTAAAACATGAAGTTAAAAGCATCTTTAGGGATCTAAGAGCATCTTAAAACTGGAAGCTACTATAAACAGTCTACTGTGATAATTCTCTTCAAAATTACTCTACCTAGCAAATTTTTAAAACACAAAGCTTTTCACATTGGTTTTGTCAATGCAACAGATTTTATACAATTTCTAATGAATTAATTTTGAAGCTATCTGCTTGATAATATCCTTTAAGTTATAGATGTGTTGGCTAAATTACTTATTTTTGCTATTCATTTTCCTCTTTTAATTTCACTAGAAGCTGCACCCACATAACTTGCCACATTTAATTCCTCAGGGTTACAGAAGAGATTTGCCAAGGAAGATTTCTTACTCATAAGATTCATAAGTTGAAGTTAACCAAGCTTTCCAAAAGAAAAACAAAGTATCAAGACTGAAAATTCATCTTCTTCACAACTAAAATAAAAACAGAAGTTTTATTAGTTACCTGTGGGCCTGGAAGTCCAGTCTCTCCCGGGTAACCTGCTTCCCCCAGATCTCCTTGCTCACCCTGCCAGAACAAAACCCAAGGAAACAACAACAAACCCAAACAAATTAGCACCTGTCATCTGTAAATCAAAAGATAATAATTTCATATCTGTACATAGTTGATAGAATGTTTTTCAGTGCTCCCAAACAGCTTTCAAGCAGCTTCAGATTCCTGTTGAAGAAAGTAGAAAGTAAAAGACTTCAGTAGCTTTTTTCCTTGTTGTTTAGGGTGTGTGATGATTATAAAAGTTGCAGCACAAGAGGTCAGTTCCATCTGCTTTGCATTTTCCTGAATACATTTTACACCAGGTCTCAGCACTACTCCTGCATTACCCTTGTCCTTGTCCTTGTCCCCTGCAAAAACCATGAGAAGTTATAAAGCCAGGACCACAAGGGCAGGTCCTCTTCCTCCTTACCCATGAAGAACAACTGAGGGGAAACCACGAATTCATTATCATACTGGAATTCGAGGTTTTTATACTCCACATCTTTCACCCTGGTTATTCAGTGAGGCAAGTCAAATACTGCATCATGGATAAAAAACTTTTTCAGCTCCCATCTCCATATAAAGCTGCCATCTAAGGATGAGTCAGTTTAGCTGACATCCATAAGAAATATTCACTGTCTGCTGGATTGAGTAAAACAGTGACAACTAGCACCAAGATATTCCAGGCCTTGCAGATCCCCTTTCACTGAAGAAATCATAAACATATGTCTGAAGATTCTTGGGAAACAGATGGTTCTTGAAAGAATCTCCTGAGTAAAACTGCATTTAAAAGGCTGAACTTCCATTCTCCATCCCATGAATGAAAGAAAGATAACAACAGGGGGGGAAAAAAAGGGAAAAAAGCGCCAAAATCAAAAAACAAAGACCACAATTAATTTATAGCCAGAGTAACCATAATGTAAAACAGAACATCAGTAAGTATATGTTCTTGCCAGATGTAAAAAAATTAAATAAGATAAGATTTCCACAAAAATTGTTTTGACTCTAATGAAGATGAACAAATTTCTTAGGCACACTCTACTAGAATCCAAAACAAATAGAAAGTTTTCAGCTACTTAAATTTACTTTGAATCAAACCCAGAAAAGTGGTTGTTCTTTTTTCTTCCCCCCAACTTTTCCTCTCTTTTGTGCCTTCCTTTAGTTTATCTCCCTTCCATCTTCAATATTTTGCTTTATTTTCAGCACACAGACTGCATGTTCTTCTTGTCTATGACAAACACCACTCTGACACTTCACCACACCTTCTGTTCCTTCTGCCCGCTGACTACTTCTGACTGCTAAGAATGGCTAGCTGTGCTTCTTTATGGTTTTTTAACATAAGGATGGATGCCACTGTCATACTGTAGGGATTACTGTTCCTTCCAGTTTCTCCAGGAGACGTGGAAGACAGAAGTGTGCAATTCTCTCTGCCATTTACCTTTTACACCTCTTCAATGAAGGATATTTACATAAGCTGTGTTCTGACCATGGGTTGGTGCCTAGCTTTTCAATGCCTACCTACCCATACAAATGTGTTTTTTATTATGCTTTTAGAAGTCAAAGCTGATCATCAGGTACTTAAATGAAAACAGTTTGGAAGTTCCTTGTTGCTGTGAGGTTCAGTCATTTCTCTTGTTCCGCACCACATTACAAAAGGGTGGCCTCATCACTGGGCGAGGGGGCTCCCAGGGAGATGAGGAGAGTTGACTCTAAAGGTTCAATGAATTCTGCACTCTGTGATTTTACTAAACAAGTTGAACATTTTATTTTCTAACCTCATCAGCATTTTTGTGCTTTAATACAACAACAATAAGGCACAATTCCATTTTCACAGACTCTAGTTTTGTCTTGTTACCCTCAGTAATCCTATTACTTGGACTATTTTTTTATGCTGGTACCTGACAGAAAAATGCAAACAAATATTTTAGAGTTAAGCAGCAATCAAAAGGGGGAGGGGGGGAAGTGCACAAAGTTTCATAATTACCTAAGAAATGAATTTCTGAGTGCTTAGGCAAAAATTGAAATAATTAAGAGGCAGGCTTGATGAATATTCTTCAATATTTTAGTCTAAAATGTTTTCATAAATCCTATAAATAATTTCTGATATAGAAATAGGAAACAGGAACTATAAAATGCTCATATTCTTTCAAGTTACTCTGATCCCTGTAGCCAAAGCTTGGTGCTTTCTCCCTACTGGCAGACAGTATCAGAATATTCCAGTCTATTCCTACCTGCAATACCCCAGACAGTGAAAATTCTGTATTCTCAAAGTGAAATCTAAATCACGACTTTGAGAAACCAGGTGGGGACAAGGGCTTTGGCACAAGGCATGCCTGTATATTGCAAAAAGCTAGGATGTGACTGGACTGTAGTTTAGGGAACTTAGAGGACTCTCACTTCTGATTGTCATTTCCCAGTGAAATATTAATTTGAAACACTTTAAATGTAAAAACCCTGTGTTACCTGGCTGCAGCACACAGTAAGAGAGTAATAAAGGTACAGCAAAACTGCTCCTCCCAACAGGAGAGGGACAGGAAGCCCAGAAATCAGAGGCAAATCAGACACTGTGCTGCTAAAGAAATATTCCTGCCATAAAAGTCACTGTGCCCTCCCAGTAGGCTTTCTCCTTTGCTGAAATTTATGTTCTATATTGCATCGCTATGGTTATTCTCACTACTGTTTATTAACATTTCACATTTGGTCTTCACTTTAAATGCTTGTTGCTGATGCAAAAAAAAAACCCTACTCAATCCATGCAGAAGTTTCATGAAAAATCATTAACCTTTTGCCAAATTAAGAACACAGGAAGAACTTCAATTTACATACTGCATCCACAATTAAAAACCTGAGAAATTGAGCAAAGTTATCAAACTTTTACTGGCTGTCCTCTAACAGCATGTTTTGTACAGACCAAACACTTCATATTGTGAACCTGGATAAAGGAAACAGGGCTTTGGCAAGGACTTTGAAAGAATTGCTACTTGGGCGTTTGCACTTCTTCCTGTCTCCTCTTTGACACTATGACTGCACAGCTATTGTATGAGTATGACTTGGAAAGAAGAGATGGGGAAAGCTGGTCCAAATTTTGCCCTGACCATGTTTGCGAGTGAAGAGTTGCATAGAACAAACTCAACTCAAAATGCTGGTTTGCACATTTATTCAGAAGCTACAATTCTGCCCATTCCCTAGACTCCAACAAAAGGCAGGACTTCGAGACATATTCCATCCTGCTGGTCTGACAGTGTCATACATGAAATTGTAATGTTTCCCTGGGCTTATATGCACTAAGATAGAAGGGAAATGCTATACCAAGGCATATACTGTCTCCCTTATCTCTGTCAGAAACTGCAGAGAGACTGAGTCAATTGAGAACCACTGGTGCTGAAGCAATGTTTCCTGAAATGATCATATAACCTATACTTGAGAATTCCTAGAATTTTTACTTGCACTAACCCACTCTTGAATACAGCTGCTTTTAGATGTGCTTTGACAACTGTATTTTGTAATTTATACCCAGAGACAAATAAGGTTTCTTTTCCAAGAACACTGAATCATCGCTTAAGAGAATGGCAGTGATGTCTTTACCAAGTACAACTCTGGAAAGTTTCTTGCGACCCAGACTCTATGGGGTATAGATCTAGGAAAACCAGGGCTACCATCTAACAATGACAGACATTTTCCACCAGAGGATCTTCCTGGAACGATCAATCAGCATGCACTGGGGTTGACCTATTCCTTACATCCTATACCAGCATTCAAACTACACTACGTTCTTTTAGATATTGACTTTGGAAATTAAATTCTTTCCAAAACCTCGATTAGTTCATATGCTTTGAGCCAATTTTCAGAGCTCCAGTTAACACTGTTACATCTATTTTTAGCAAAGCATGATTGCCTTAATTTTATCTGTGCTGTGTGTGTGCATCATGCATATATCTGTATGCATGCAGCAAAGGAGGAATAAACTGTCAGACTTTGCAGCCTGACTACACATTCCTGTCATCTTTAGTGAGTCTCTTCTCTACTTACTTTCCCACACTTGCCCTAATAATAACAGTAACTGTCCTTTTATTTTGATGAAAACTCTTTTCCAATTCTAAATCCTTCAAGTCAGGTTGGCCTCTAGTACATCCACCTGAGATCCAAAGGCTGCCCTGGCTCGAGATAGACTTTTGATTTTTAAGCACTTGTGTCTTGGATCACAATGAAATTTTCCTTTAAGAGAAGCAAACACTGTAGCTGCATATAGATGGGTAGCAGCAGCATCAGCCACTCACCTTTATACCTGGAGGGCCTCTTCGACCTGCTGCACCCTAGGAAGGAGTGGCACGAGAGATTACATCCAGAACACTGAGCAACATGTGAAACAACGGCTTATAATAAAGTACATTATATATACTGTCAAATCAAAGGCAGCTTATAAAAAGCAGAGATTATTCCAAAAGAAAGATTTAAGGTAAAAAAAGAGAAAAGAGTGGATTTGGGACAGAAATTATTATGCTAGTAAGCCTTACAAAAAAGAAAGAAGGCTTTAGATCCTTAGTGAGTGCAGAGGGAAGACATTTCAACAAAATTCTGGAAAACATCTTCCCAGTCGGCTGCCCTTTGGCTAAAATCAATGGAACAAAAGCCCTCTTCTCTCCCTCTGAGCTGAGAGGTTTGCACTACTTCCTGCTGCACACTGCTCAGTAGCACTAGTGAATGTTACTGTTCAACCTCCTATCACCAGAAGCCTTTAGGATGTTTCTGCAGCCTGACTGAGGAGTGATCATCATTCCAGACTTTGGCATCAAGCACCATTCTGACAGACAAGAAGACGTGCCTTCATAATTTCCAGTCTCCAGTGAACAAAAAAGAGCAGCTTAGCTGCCAGTGTATTTATATATATGCTTGAACAAGCATACAAAACTTGTATTCATGGGGAGGAAAAAGAGGTAGATTTACCTACAGCAAAATTATAGTGCAATTAAGACTCATAGAAAAGGTTGCATTGAGTTTAAGGCTTGTGACTTCGCATGAATCAGACCTAAAATTAACAGGACAGCAAATTCCTGATCTTAAAGAATACAAAACACTTCAATGAACACAAGCTACTAAATTTTAAGCCAAGTGTGTTTCACTAGGAAAATATTTAAAAATTTTTGTTCCCTCTCCTTGCAGGAGTTTGAAGTGTGGGATAACAGGAAGAAGAGAAAAAAGGGGTTTTCTCAAAGGAACCCCACTGTATCTTTTTTAACAGTAACTTCACCCCGTATTGATTACTATTCTTACATCAGGGCCAGCATCACCCTGCTCTCCTTGGAGTCCACGTGGGCCTGGATCTCCCTGCAAAACAAAATAATGATCAAGCTCTTTAAACATCCTTGCCTCTTTCTTGTACTTGCACATTCTTCTTCATACATTACTTCTTTGTTTCTTCTTCTAAGTATTTTCATTGCAATCAGTTGTGTCATGCTAAATATTGACTCCTGCTTTCTGCAAATAATTTGCAATCAAAATTATAAACCAGACAGATCAGGCTTGCTTTGGACTTCCAATCCATCAATTACACCGTCAAGGATTCTTGAATGAAGTAATTTTTGATGACTTCAGCTTTTCAGTTGGACTTCTTGGATGAGAAAGTTTGATGAGATCTGCTTCAAACAAGTCATCAAAACCCAATTATTTCCCAAAAATTAACTCTCACAGTTTTTCTACTGCTTCCATCACACTCTACATCGACATATGCACACACATGTCCAAGCACATGCACAAAACCCTACTTATTCTGATAGAATTAATCTTCTAAAATAGTGGATTTTTCTCACATGTTGCTAGTTCTCACCCTCTTAAGCTTTCATCCACCATCATTTATATACTACTGTCCAACTACTTATCATCTTTGCTTATTCTTTCCAAACAAAGTGCAATAGAGAAATGGGCTGTGCTTTTCTGTTATGTTTCTTTTCTTGCGGTATTCTTCAAAGACCTCTTAAAAACTCAGACATTGCTATATAAGCATATAATCCAGCTCTTATATTCTTGATACAGGTCAAAATGGTGTTTACCCACCATCCTGAGAAATAGCAGTTCCATAGCAAAATGCATATAGTCTGTTGATACCGAATGCATTTTTACCAGCACGATTTTTAACAGTATCCTTATAACCCATTACTAGAAGCCTCTCAGGTGGCTGATGTAAATTTGTGGTAGAATAATATTTTCTAGTCCATATCTTCCCTCAGGTCTATATTATGAGAATATTTCCATAGTCTTTGTAAACCTTTTTAATTATTTTTTTTCTTTTATACTGTATCACACACTTCTCAAAGATTTCTATGCTGCAGACAAACACTAGAGGCAAAATACAAAACAAACAAACAAAAAACACACACACAAAAAAACCCACACACACACAAAAAAAAGAGCTTCTTGGTCACTGGACAGCCAATACAATTTAGCAATTATGCAAATCCTCTCTCCATAATTATAGAACTACTTGCTTACCCGTGGTGCTAGGCTTCCTTTTTCACCCTTAGGACCAGTAACATTACTGGTAGCCCCAGGATCTCCCTGGAAAAGTTAAACGGAAAGCTCAGCATTTTCAGTGATCCTACCTTTATTGCTTTGATTATAGAGGCAGGATACGCAAATAATATTAATTAGATTTGTCATTGCAGACAACTAGAAATGAAAAGGCTATTTTAAATGAACATGCTTGTTAGAACACTATATAGGAAGTTCTGCATAGTCCACAAAGTTCTTTTCCAAAGAGATTAAAGGCAAAATTACTAACGGGCAAGAAATTAAACCCTGAAAATGTGAAGCTGTTCTGGTTGATTTGGTATAGTTAATTAAGATTATATCTTAATTAAATATCTTGTCTGTGAGTTTCAGATGGGGGGGTTACACTACAGTGGAATTCCATTTAGCCGCTTAATGCTAGACACAGGTGAAATCCTGATCTCTCAAAGAGGCAAATTACCATGACACCTGGATTTTAGTTTTCTTTTAATATAATCATTAGAAGTTAGGAGTCAACACTATATTTGAACGTTTGGAACAAAATCTTTGAAATATATGTGAGAAGACAAAGTTGTGATACAAGAAGTGTTGGGTCTCCACTGAAATTTCAGCCCTGAGGGACTGTGTTCATATAGGGCTCTGGAGCATGCAAGAAAAAAATGTAAGCATGAAGAAGTAACTTGCCTTTGCATCATTATAAATTGCTAACCAAGAGTTAGTGCTCAGGGTTTTCAAGTGATCTCAAATTCCTCTTTAGGATGGGAACCACCAGGAAGACTGGTCTAGTCCACCTGGTCTTTTCATTAAACCTTCTGGTCTAGTGGGAAGTGTCCCTGCCCATGGCAGGGGGTGTGGAACTAGATGATCTTTAAGGTCCCTTTCAACCCAAACCATTCTGTGATTCTGTGATAAGTAGCTTCAAAAGAAGTAAAAAACAAATAAACAAACAAACCAAAAATGCAAGGAACAAGCAGGAGACCCGAGGCTTAAACACCTGCTTCCAAGCAACATATCAAAACACATCAGTCCATCTACGTCTAAAGAGTTTAGGACTCCTGGAATATGCCATGCTTCTTGCAGAGTACTGCTTATCTAGGACTGCGAAAAATTCTTCATATCATATAAATTTCATCACAAAATCCAGGCACAAATCAGTGCAACATAACAAAAATAAAGGAATACACTTACGTAATCTCCTCTTAGACCAGATTCTCCTCGTTCACCTGGTTCACCTCTGGGGCCTTTTCTGCCCTAAATTCATAAAAAGAGCACAAACAATTCAGGTACAAGTATAAATAGTATCTATCATAAGAGGAAGGCCAGAGAGAACACAGATTTGTTGAAGTCAGTGGAGCTACACTGATTTACAGCAGGAGTCACATCATATTAGAGAACAGGCAGCTATTACAAACAACTCACAAGAATTACGGACAGCATTACACTTTGGAAAGATGTTTCCATAAAATCTAAACATTACTGTAAAGGGTACTTCACCCATTTTCCTCTGTTGCCTTTCTCTCCAGAAGGTCCAGGAAATCCCTGTTCTCCCTAGACTCACAAAAGGGGAAAAAAGAAGAAAAAAATGATGGTTGTTCTTTCTGATAAATGTGGTTATAAGGGTTTATCTGGCAGAATCCAACTTCAATCGGATATGCAATTCTAAACACATAACAATGGAATTTCTGCTCAGGATTAAAGCCATAAAACCTGTACTTTTGAACCCTGAGGTAGGTGTCTTTAGTAACACTGCACATGTAATGATTACCTGCTCTCCATCAGTGCCATCGAATCCACTCTCACCATATTCACCCTGTAGCAATAAGCAAAAAACCCCCTTTTAGCCTCAGTCCACTTGTCTCTGAGCAAGTGTTCAGCCTACTTTTTTAACCTTGAATAAGGTTAGTTGTTTTCAATGGTTAGCAAGAATAATTAGGAATAATAATTACAAATTGGAATCAGTAATTAATATTTTGACAAATGAAGAACATCTTAAACAATTATTTGTTAAAAACAGTTCATAAGAATAACAGTTATTAAAACTATAGATTTTCATCAGGATTTAAATTCTGCTTTTCCTTCTTTTTGTTTTCAAATCCTTTTTCAACTGCAGCATCTTCAATACCTAGATATATTTCAAACTATAAGTACTTGTATTTGATCTATCATGCTGATAACTTTTTAATTTTGATGTCAACCATCACGTTTGTATTGTGCTTTTCTTTTTTTAAATAGCTTTATACCGACAGTGTATTGAAAAGCTAGAAAGAATAACCGTGATTAAAAAAATTACAGAAGACTGATCTTAGACTTTAGGACTCGTTAAATAAACTTCATAACTCTTTCAGCAATGTGGTGCTTGCTACATAAATAGCAGTCATCTTCCTTTTCAAACACACATAGCTTTTCTTCGCCCTTTGTCTGCAAAATTGATTCCCCATATTGCAACTGTTTATGGAAGACATTTTCCCACAAAACATCCATTCCTTCTTTAAGGAATTTGCAACATTAACTTGTGTGAGGCATCTAAATAGACTTATAACTATGAGAACCTTATTTCGTTTATGCATTCTTCACAATGTTTCAGACCTGACCAAATAAGCTTCTTCCATGTTTCTTTACTAGGATAAAAATGAAGGAATTAACCCTGATGTAAATTAACTTAGCAGAGACCACTACTCTGAAAGCTGAAACGATATTCAACCAATCACTGAAAGTGGCGCAAGTTAAAACCATCAGGACTCTCACTGTGAGAGAGACCACAGACACAATTGCTTCGTAGGTTTTGATGCTAAATTGACTTGCCAAACCACCTAGTTGAAGTTCGTGAGAGAGAATTTCTTTTATTTATAACAATTCTGTATGTACAACAAGAAAAAATAGCTGGCTGTACATTTTGATTAGATTAATATGTCACAAACAAGAATTTCTAAATAAGTATTCCAGAAAAATTATGAGCACTAAGTCAGCAATCATGATTTTTATTTGCGTTATTTTTTCGTCATTCATTTTCTACCTCAGAAAACCTGAGCTAAACTTCAAAGTATTAAATACTCAGTATTGCCTTTTTTTTTCCAAATAGCTATGCTAAAATGCCTTGCAGACTTCAATAAACTGCCTCAACCTTACTAAGTTGGCAGAATTGAATCACATTTTTTATGTGTTGAAAGTTCCATATTTTTAGTTAAAATCAAATTAGTGGATATAATGACACAAGGTCACATATTCATTGGATTTCAGTAGGGTTTGTGCACCTGGTAATTTCTACTCCACTATTCAACTTGGATAAATCAAAATCATCAGCAAGCACTCTCCCTCTTCTATACTCAGATGTTTCAGATATTTAAAGGAGGATAAATTACTTCAGAGAACAGAGAAGAAAATGGAAAAGGAAAGAGAAACACGTGAGAAGATTAAAAAGTTAGTACGGAGCAGTACTTTAAATAGAGCTGAGGTATCAGAAACACACTCAACTTTCTCACCTCAGTTATGGAGACAAATATCTTCTGAGTCTTTGAGGCTCCCAAGTCTTTTTTAGACAGTGGTTTTGTGTAAAAGCATTCAATTCAAGTTAATGCCATTTCAATTACTGTAGCTTGGTAACTAATATTGCTGTCCTGGTTAGAACGGCTGGGACCAATTCATCCCTGGATGGGTGTAACCCAAAACTGTGTATTCTATAGCCTCCATGCCATTTCCCAAAAACTGCTGTCAGTAGAGGCCTGCAAGGTGGGAAGATGTTCCTGTACCCTTTTATGGAATTCCCTGCTCTGATATCCTTATATGGAATTCCCCGCTCTGATAAGAGGGACTGAGCATCCGCATGCCCTTTTATGGAATTCCCTACTCTGAGGGAGGGACTGAGCACTCCCGCCTGAACTGGAGAGTATATAACTGGGAGTTTCAGAGCCTTGGAGCTCTCTCTCGTGGGACCCAGAGGAAGACAGCAGACCACCGCTGCTCCCAACCAGGCTGAGACCACCACCCTCAACTGGACTGCAATCACCACTTCTGACCAGACTGCAGCAGCTCTCCCACCAGCAGGTTTTATCCCCTCTCCCTTTGCTTTGGACTCGGGGGGTGGGCCAAGGTACACCACTTTTGTTCATACCCCAGGGTGCTGGGTTTGTACATTTGGGTTTTGTGGGTTAAAACCAATTGTCTGTCTGTATACTTGTACTTATTGCATTATTTTAATAAATTGTTATTCTGACTTATAAATCTCTCTTTTGAATTGAGTTCATTTTGCCTTGCTGGTTAACTTTTAAACCAGCACAATTGCCATTATAGATCACTGTCTTCCAGGCTTCACATTTTATTAATGAATTGGTGACAATATCTCTTTGATGAACAGATATGTTTAAAAGGTTAAACAAGAGACTTGCAATAATAGTGGATGACAAGAACAGCATGAAGAGAAGTTTGGATATTGAATAATGTCAATAGTATCAACAATGATCTAGTGAAAATGCTGTCCAAACCCAAAATAAATATTATTTTTTCCCCCCTCTATTCTGTTTCCCCAACAATTAGAATATGAGATTCACCTGACCAGAATTACCACCTTAACAGATTATCAAATTAATCAGTAAATAAATCCCTGTCAGTTAGAATAAATCAATTACGACTGCAACCATATAAAAATAAAATTATTTTGATTAATGTGATAGGTATCTTAAATTCATACTTATACAACCATAGCAAAAGTACATTAAATGCTCTGAAGCTTTTACACTGTTTTCCTTCTTTGCTGATATTTTCTTACAAGGTAACATGAACGTTAAAGGAAGCAGAACACTGTTCTCAAAGAAAATTGATCACACATGAACACACTTACCTGATTTCCTCTGTAGCCTCTGGCCCCCTGAAATTAAAAATAAACACAGATGAAATTTGGTGAAAGTACTTTTATTGAGCTTGAAAAGCAGGGCACCTTAGGTTGCTGTGCATGGGCATTCTGGGCTCCATATTGGTAAGTTCCTATCGTAAAACCCTCTACTGCCACTTATGGGATTTACCCCTTTCCTGTGGGGAGACACTACAGCCCTCATTTTCAATCTTGTTCCATAAAGCTTTATAGCTTTAACTACGGCCAGTCTGGAGCTGTTGGTGAAAAAGTCACAAGTTGCTTAGACAGCAACATCCTTAGCTGTTCGACCATGCTTCAGTTACTCAAAATACTTCTCAAAATGAGACAGCAAACACTGCCTGCCATTCTTACAGCTGAGTCTTGCTCTCTACCCATGCTTCAGTAAGACAGCCCCCAGATTTGTCCCCAGTACAGAAAACAGGTTTGTGGGACACAAAATTAGGAAATATTTCACAGTCACATACTTGCCTTATGGCCTCTAGCACCTGGACAACCCCTGTCTCCTTGAGTCCCAGTGAAACCAGCTGGGCCTCTCTCCCCCTAAGAAACAAAACAAAATGTTCAATCTCATCCATACAATTATGGTTACAGGTTAATTCATCACATAAGACTAAAGCAAGACAGAATTCTATCACCATTCGCTGTACTAAGGACACAAGTGCAAGTAATCTGAAAATTTTCATACTGACCATAAAAGAGCAGTCAATTACTAATTTGAGTTGCACCTGGTTCTCTGCTCTCGCTATCATGCCATGTTTCAGACTGCGATACCAACCTCCGACTGAAATCTTTGTACTTGAAGGTAGTTTTTTTTAACTGAATAACTAACTCACTTTTGGTGGGTTGTTGTTTTAACTCAATTATTAACTATTGTGATGTACAGAAGCACAGAGAATCAAATCCATATATTTACCTGCAGATACATGTTGCTTAAACACATTTTAGGTTAGCACTGGTAAATCCTCAGTGAGTAAGTGCAGACAGGCTCAGGCACCAACTGTCAGCATAACAGCAGGAAGAAATACGTTTACTTACAACCCCACCTTCCTCACCAGGATGGCCAGGAGATCCTCTGTAACCTGTATTTCCCTGAAAAATAAGAATTTAAAAGATAAGTAGCATTGTTCTCCAAGCACACTATCCTAACAGTTAAGGTCATGGGCACAAGCATGCATGCTCAGAAATATTGCAAAAAACAGAAGCACTTTGAAAAATAAAGCAATTCTTCTGTAATGTCTATGTTAGATCTTCTACCTTCCTTCCCGGACTTCCCCGGACACCACGATCACCATTTTCTCCAAGGCATTTACAAATAACCTTACAGCATTTCCTTTCTGCAACAGTATCCTGAAAAATGACAAGAAACATTTCATTTATATATATTAATCATAAAGCAAAGACTGATTTTTCTCTACCATTTGTTTCTATCACACAAGGACTTACAAGGTTTCTCTGCAAGATGCTTGCAATCTCTGCAAACCCAACACTCAGAGGTTCATTGTATCCAAACCCTCTGCCAAACTCTATCTCCCAAAATTCAGTCAAGTTCTGTGTATTGTCCAGGCCAACTAATAGGAGTGCATCAAGACCTTCAACATAAGCAGATTTTAATTAGAGAATGCCTGAAATATACTATTTAACCAACAATATATTTTTAAGTAACAGCAATTCTCTAAAAGACTTACACTTCACAGCTTCAACACAGTATGTTAAAAGAAATCAACCTATTGAGAACAATGTGCAAAAGAAAAATCCAGACCAGTAATTTTCCAATTAACTTCTCTCCCCGGTTGTCAGACCAGACTCAGTGCCCAAACATTAGTGTTTTGCACTGCAGAAGTCTGAGTTATGCCTAACCTCTGGTGCTGTACTCATCAGTGAGAGGGGGCTGTCCTGAGTTGCATCAGCTGTTGGAGCTGGATCTCAGAAACTAGAACCTCAGCACACCCATGTGTGTTTTTCTGCCATCATCTGACAAAGAGTGACAAGTCATGTATCTTGGTTCACATGGAGAAGCAAACACTCTCCCAGGGACTCCTGAGGAATGCCACGTGAGAGGGGAGAGGCAACATTATGTGGAAAATTTGCAGTGGGGGCCTTGGGTAGTAGGAGGCTGGAGCATCAACATCATACTGTAATACCTTTAAAGCGAAGTGAGTCAGATGCTTTCCTGAGATCTTCCAGCGAATCATCCAGCCCATCTGAAAATACTAACAGAACCTGCCAGGAAAGGGAGTAATGCCAAGTCAATTGTGAAGGGACTGAAAGTTCAGTCACTGTAAAAAGTACAGTTTGCATTGAAAACTGGCTACGAGGTGGTCAAATTCTGCTTCACTGTGTAGATCTGAAATGTGTGGGGGAAAAAAGTGCTGAGGAGCAAGGAGAACAGAACACAAAAGTCTGTTCTCCCTGACAGCACTTGAAGTTGAGGGATTTGTCTTGGTGAACAGTTCATAGCATGGATATTATGTCTGTCATCTTTTTAGCATGCCAGGAAGGCCAATGCTGCTGTGACTTATCCACTGAAAAACTTTCTCTAATGTCTGAAGAGTTCTCCATTATGTGAATGTGGAAAAGAACTTAGAGCAAACAAATCTTCCCCTTTCTGCAAGCACAGCTCCAGCTGGCTGTTACTGAGCCACACTAGGAAGTGTATCTTCTCTGGGTCCAATCCTTCCACCCCACAGATGCTTATGTTCCCTTGCCCTTTCCACAAAGGCAGTACATCACCCTGCTCCACCCTCTGCCATATTTTATCTTGTTAAGGCATAAGGATTAGCTCACCTACAGATGCTAATCATGTGTACTGGCTATATTTCCACCTTTTCAGGCCAAAGACCTATAGTTAAGCCTCTTCCACAGTGGAGGATAGCACAGTTTTCTACAATTCCCCTCTGAGCTACCAGTCTCTTCCTATTTTTCTCCTCGCCTTCCCTCTTCTAATGAGCCAAAGTCTTCTCAGGACCCACTTATCCAGTCAATTAGTTTTCCCAGAAAGAAGCTGCACAGCTAAACTGTCTCCTGTCCCCAGTGGTAATGACTTCAAGTCCTCTTATACCCTCTGACCAACAAATGGATAAGCACAGCTAGAGCTTCTTCCCTCCTATTCTTCATATTTTACATTCTCTATACAAGACACAGCTTTGACCAGTGCAAACCCTTTTGCTCCTGTTAAATTTTTCTGCAGGTGACAGAGGCAAAGGAAGTGACTACCACACCAAACATTCCAATTCTGTGCTAAAGCAGCAAGGAGACAAGAATTTAAGAACAGGAAGAGCTCACTGGTTTTGGTGGTGTTCCCAAACATCCCATATGGAGGCACTGGTACTGACTCTGCATTTGCTCAAGCAAATTGTGATACATAGGAGAGCTGGACCATGGAGGGTTAAACACATCACAGACTGTCAGGAATGACACTGTAGACCTGGACTTGATGATTTTTTTTCTATAATCTTTTCATTTTAAAACTTGGGGAGCAGGGAATATGGGGTGTCAGTGCACCCATTATATGTAAGTATATGTAAACATATTATGTTTATAAAGCTTTTCTTTATTGTTTTATTTTTCCTTATTGTATTGTTATTATTGTTTTGTCAAAAAATGCTGGAATCATGTCCAACTTTTTTGGTGCAAAACAAACAAATAATAAAGAAAAGAAGAAATGCAAACAACAGCGAATCCCTGACCCGATGAGGTTTATAACTAATAATCATTACAGAACAAGCATGTTATTGCTCAGGATCCTAGGGAAATTAAACTGTGATTTGATTTGCATTCTAAAGTCTTCTGTTTTCAATTTGCACATAAACAGTATCAGAAAGGAATAGTAAAGTCCTGAGATGTGCAGCATTTTTATTTCTAGTAATAATGCATAAGCAGAAAGAAGCCTTGTTTGACTCTAACCTTCAGAATTGGCAATTAGGAGGAAAAAAGCACTGCTTTTTACTGGTATGTCAAACAAGTTCTCTCTCTGAGGCTCATAAGAAGCAAAATCTTATGTGGTCATCTTCCCCATTCAGACATTTTAAGAGATCTTTGGGAAAAAATGTTATTAAATATGCAGTGAATTACAACCTAAATTGATAAGCCACACCTATGCAAATGCTGTAAAAAATGGAATACCAACTTTCATCTGAAAGCAAGGAAATCTGTAATTTGGCTTTCTCATTCCACATGATATTAAAATTAACATTTTATAAAGGTTAAAATAAGGCTGAAAGAGGAAACCCCTTATGGATTTTGCAAGGAGTCATTCTTCAGTAGAAGACCTTAGTAAGTGATAATATTCAACAGCTACTACAGGACATGCTCAGTGCTTTACTGCATCAGGGCCTTATTAAGAATAAATTGTCAGGGCATTGACCCTGAAACACTCCAATGAAAACTAAATTTCTTGAATCCAAGTTGAAAGACTCCCCACTCATGTCAGAAGAGATTAAATGAAGCTTTATACTTTTCCCTTCACTTCAAGATGGATGAATAAACTGCATCTATGCAGATTTTCCTTATCATCAGTTACTCTTAAGTAGAACCCAGCTTTGTTACTGGAAATTATTTGATAAGTTAATGACATGAATAAACCTCTGTAAACAAATTTCTCAGATGACCTTTTTCTGTGACTTCTGCTTAGAGCTGTCGCTGTTCTGGACAGAGATACAGCATCAGGATTAGGAACTCCTAAAAGAGAACAACTTTCCACTACTCAAAGTACAAACATTTCATGGTAGATATAAGAAGGTTATCTGTACGAATAGTTGTCATCATATGTATTAAGACAAATGTTCTGGGTACCATCTCACTGCAGGAGTGTCTAGGAAGCTGGAATTGGAATATGTATTTATATCAGGTCAATGAAAAACAGGAGGTTCTATATAAAAATAAGGAAAGACTTTTTATTACACGGGTGACTGAGCACTGGCACAGGTTGCCTGGAGAGGTTGAGGAGTCTCCATTCTTTTAGATACACAAAACCCATCTGGACATGGTCCTGGGCAGCCTGTTCTAGTTGACCCTTCTTGAGCAGGGGGCTTGGACAAGGTGATTTCCAGAGGTTCCTTCTAATCTCTACCATTCTGTGATTCTGTTTATTAAATTCACATATTCCCGAACAACATTTTTGTCTCCCTGGAGTACTCAGCATCAGGAACTGTAAACATCAAACTGTGTAACTTCTTTCCAAGATATATGCTCATACCATTAAGTTACCTTAACTTCAGCAGAGGTCACATTAAAGAACTTCTCCTCAAGCGCCTGCAAGAAATCTGTATTCAGGTAGGTATCCACAGTGGCCTGTGCATCTAAGAACTTCTGGATGATCTCTTCATTATAGTCTTCAAAACCAGAGTCAAAGATTAATTGTTTGGTCTGTGCCAATACTTGGAACTTGAATCTAATGTTGACTGGAGCTTTACAGCTGGTATTTGGTAATGATTTCACCTGGAGTAAAAGTCTGGGGAGGAATGCTTGCAATCTCTGTTTCAGGAGCACTGTGGGTTCTGGTTGTATGCGCCTTGAAGCATCAACTGCTATAGAAAGATCTATGTTGCAATCTGAAAAAAAATATATATAAGAAACAGGAAACTACAAACATACACTATTTGTGATCTTGGGGTTTTTTGCCAGAATCATGGCAGTGGAACAAAATTCAATATGGTAGATTTAAAACCAGAAGTCAAAATCAGTGAGATAGGTTTTCCATAAACATAAAATACCATCATCCCACAGATTTCAGTGGGACCATGTGAACTTGAAAATAGTAAGAACCACATTACTGTATGTCTGCACATACCCAAACTGCAAAACAGGTCATTGTTCTGTCAAATGTCTTCAAAAGGCCTAATCTTGAAAATGTTTCTGTGAGCTTTGCTACCGAGAACATGCAACATATATTCCAATTGCAATAGGAAGCTTGATGGCTGACTGTGGTCTGTCACTTTGTCACAAGACCAGGTGATACATACAAATGTAGAACAACAGGTCAAAGAAACATGAGAGAAATAGGCAGCATTGCCTACATGCAATGTTATATAACCACTGTGAAAAACAGCTGTTGTAAGGTGAGGGCTACACCAGTTATGGAATTGCTTGTATAGCTCCTTATAATAACAGCAAATACTGTGATGTGGTTAATTCCTTCCCTCTCCCCAGTCATCCTGCCCTCATTAAACAGCTAAACTACATGGCTTTTTTCTTCTTGATTATTCATTTCTCATGTTGTTTTTTATGTTGTGCTCCTAGATGCATTAATATTCATTGTTGTACTTCTGCAAGGAAGTCAGAGGCAAGCACTTTTAGCTGTAAAACAGCATTCTACCTAATTTTTTTTCCTTCTTCACTCATTGCCTCTGAAACACTTAGCAATCACAAGGTTGTTTTCAATATTGGTTTGCTAGTCTGGGCTAGTTCCTACAGACCATTATTCCAAGTTTTCTGAGTTTTTCCTCTCTCACGAAAGAGATGAATGTGTTCAGTTCTTTAACCAAATACATCTAGAAATAATTTCACCTCAAAGTGACCATCGTTACATTTCAGTATATTCACCTGTGGTACAAAGTGCCCCCTAGAGGGCATGATCTGCTGGAAAGCAGCATGAGAATTTTTAAATGCAAAAGGTCTCACTGAATGAGTCTTTATGGCTAAAATATCTGACATTCAGGCCTCAGAGCAACATCAAAAATCTATACCTTATCTGTTTAGTCCAAAACAAGACAAACAGTTAAATATATCTATACATGCACACATATCTACACACGTTCATGAACATAATATCTAATGGATATTTCTTTCGGTATGTGTTCATGTCCAGGACACAATGAGTATGTTTTCAAAATGAGATTCTTCTAAAACCTGGGTCTTTCTAATGACATAGTTTGGAGGCAGTGTGCAGGGCAACCACGGACTCAGCAGTTTTGCCCTGACAATTGGTCATCCACACTGCTCAGTTCTTAAAACATTCTCTGTTAAGTCCCCAGTGTACCAGCAATAACAATAAAACAGCAGTAAAGCATTCACTTTTTGTGCTCCTGTGTTATGGATGAGAATGTGTAAAACAGCTTCTAGTATGTACTCTATACTCTCTTGATAATCTCCATTTGTTTTCAGGAGTAAACACCTCTGTGTTGCCAACCTCTTTTTCTAATCACCTGTCCTGCAAACATCCACATTGTTAAACTTCTCCGTCTTACTGCTGCAAAGGTATCTTTTTCCCCTGTTGACATGCTGTACCTCAAATGTGTTTTTTTAAATTGAAAAATCTGTTATTTTATGGGAAGGTGACTGGAGAAAGGAAACTTAATAGTTTTATTTCAGGCAAGAAGGTCAGTGAATATAAGAATCCAGATGACAGTACAAGATAAAACAGTCTTCACAGAAAGTTGATCTTTGTTCTATGAGACAAATTTATGCAGAACTTAGTAATAAATACACGCATCACTGAGATCAAAGCCAATATGCTGTCCTTAACTTCTCTCTCTCTAAACAAGTGTGCCTGTATATATATAAACTTTCCTTAAATCTCCCTGTTCTCCAGACATGAAACACCAGGAGGTGCTCCTGCATCAGCCATGGTCAGGCTGTTTCATGGTAGTGCACTCTACTTCCACAGTAGCTCTCTCCCTCTCTCTACTTTCAGGAGATGAGAGATGCCTTTTCATCTGGGCATCTGCTCAGCTCTTGATGGCAAAAAGGGTGGGTGGGGGTGCAGAGCTCATACTGAATCAGGCCTGGCTGTCCTCCTCTCTGCAAACCACCTGAGCAGACATAATTCACACAGAGTCACTTCTGTCTTTAGAAGGGAAGGCTCAGCTTTTCATTTTGGTCCCCCAGCACCTCAGCAAACACCAGCCAGTTTTGGAAGGTTTAACATCTTACTAGCTTAGGGTACAGGAGAGGCTCAGCTGTTCTTACAAAAAGCCTTAAACAAGCAGAGTGGTCATCCCAGTGTTCCTTTCTCACAGTAAGTTTCTGGTCACTAGGGGAATGAAACCTGGAGAACTGGGTTGGATCAGCTTTATGGCATAACAAAGAGAACGAAAAGCACACATCCAACACGTGTAAAATATCACCTACATGGTGAAAACACAAGGAAGACAAGGAACTTTAAAAGACAGTCACAGCCCCTGTAAGCATGACTACAGAGAGAGAAAACACTCCAGAAGTCTCTTCCTGCTATGTCCAATCAATGCCACGCACTTACACCACAGTAGGTCCCCCTCACCATCAGTAGAGGAAGAGACCAGCTTTTTGATTTGTCATTCACTCCATTTTTCTTTTTGCTACTTAACAAATGCATCTACAGTGTTATCTAACTACATAACTGGCATGAATATGTAATATTAAAGAGCTACTGTCTATGTTCTCTACTTCAGTCTTCCCACAGGACAAGGCGACTGATACTGCAGCACCATGTCAGAATAAACTCAGATACAAAACCAGCATCTGACATCTGATAGAAGTTGTTATTTTAATCAAAGGCAACACTGAACCTTTATCTTCCTTGGGGGTGGCAGCCTCTCAGGCTGTGTGGCACCCAAGCTATTCTCGCCATCAAGAAGACGTAGTCAGAGATACCACTTTCTGTTTCTTATCTAGGAAAAGCTTTTGGGTAGCATCTCAGCATTACTGTGGGTTTGCTGTTCACATCTTGCCAATACCTCCCACATATCCAAGGACAGATTTCCTCACGCCCCCTCTCCATAGTGCCTCTGCGAGACTTCAGTTTTGTCAATAGTTGCTGCTGACAGTCCCAATGAAGCAGTATGGTCAGCTATAGATGACAAAGTTAGGTTTCTGGAAGGCTCTTCTTTAAATATCACTGAATTGTCTGTTTCCCTCTTTTGATTAAGATACCCGCTGGGGATGTCTGCTCTGGCTCCTCTCAGACACTGAGTAGCTATGAATATGAAAGCTAGATGTGAAGTACTGTCTTACCTCAGAAGCTAAAGAGTGTAGTGGCTCTTGACTGAAGCAAGGTGCAAGTTGTGAGTTGCAAACGGAGTAACATGGGAAGTATTCTTTGGTTAAACAGTTGGATTGCTGTCCATCCAGCTCAGATACTTTTATCAGGGACTGCACAAAGCCATTATACACCACACAAAATGTTTTTTACTCACTCTGGCCAGGGAGATGTTTGGATTGACAGACCTGATTCACAATATTCCTTTCAATGGGTTTCAGTGCATCAAGGTTTTCCACTGTGAACATTCCCCTTGCATCATCAGCTATTAAAAGTAGCTCAAAGGGAATTTATAATCCCTATGCCAACTTCAAAGACATGGATCTCATTACTACTCAAAGCCATAGCTGCATCCTCTACCCTGTCAGCAGAGTAGTCACTGAAAAAGGCTCTGGACAAGTCTCAGGGCTTTGCCATAAACCACAGCAGACTGCAATTGCTTTATTCTGTTGATCGTTCCTTTATCATGGTGTCACTGTAGAACTCACTAAAAGGAAATTCTTTGTGGGGCTCTGGACTGTGCTGGACTACTCCAACAACTACTTTGTCCCTAGAAATAACAAAGTTGTCCACAACTTCCATCACGAAGGTCTTTGTGACAGAAAAGTTTTTTATATGCTTTCTGATCCTTTCATCAGGAATACAAGATCTGCCACAAGACTGCTGCAAACTTTTTACCCTAAGTGACAAAAAGGTGACCAACTCCCAGCACAGCATCTAACCCCTAACTTTTTCTTTTCATTGAGGAAAAATTAGTGGAGGTACCCACATTGAACTCTGCAAAATCAGGAAAAAAGGTAAAAATTTAAAATTGTAACTACATTAGTTTTTAAACATTCATTATTATTTTGAACACAATTTTTTTGTTCTGATTTTAGTTTTTATTTCTCACCTCTTTTTATATCCCTCCCCCTTTCACCATTCAACAATAACAGTCCTTAAAGAAACAGGGAAAATACATATTCTGCAAATTTTGCTGTACATCAAATGTATTGAACAGGAAAATATGACTTCCCTTCATTTTTGTAACTCCTAGAATGTTCAATTTATGAACTAGGTTTTTGGAGGAATTAGAAGTTACCAAAAGCATAGCTTAATCAAGAAATAATTCCCTGTTAAACTGTTCAATGACATCCATTTTCTAAAAATGACTCCACCAGCTCTGAGATGAAGCCGAATATTGTCATAGGTTTACTTGTTCTAAAAAAACCAAGGGGGAATTTTTTTTTTTCCTTTCCCCTGCATCACTCTAAAAGAAACATGTTGAATGAGGAGTCGAATATACACCACAGAATCTGTGAATCTGACCCTGATTTTCTTTACAATACATTAAGGCTCAGCTTCAGAGAGCACTGAGCACAAGCTTACCTTCCTATTTTAACAGTTAAACCTCTCTGACTTCAGTGCAGACATTGAAATGTGATTAAAAGGGAGGTCAGCCTGAACTGCAACCTAACTCAAAATTAGCCCTATTGTTTTCAGTCATGTTACACGACAAGAACACTGATGTAAATGACAGCAAAACCAGCACCAAAGCAAAAGCTTCCCCAGTGTCTTGTGGAGAGATCTGGAAGCTCATCAAAACTACCAGCACTACACAGATACCTACCAAAAGGTTTGCTGGCTCTTTGCTGAAAATTAGCTGTATTCTGCACACCAGTTCCAACAACACAGAGGGGAACGCCCCTGATGTTCCTCAGTTTCCTGACAGGCAATTCAACTTCATGACGGGATCTTCCACCAGTGATTAGAATCACTAGCTGTGTAACAAAGCCCTTAGCCTTGCTTTCTGTAGGTTGAGTGAAATACACTGGGTTAAAAAACCCAGAGCTTTCCCTACATAAGTTTTTCCACTCCTTTACAGTAAATTATCAGTCTGCTCCAAAACACCACTTTTCAAATATTGATTCAGCAAGAGTTCTTGTTAAGTCTCATCACTGTATTGTGCCAGTCCAACTTGGATTGCACCAAGGCCAACACCAAAACTTGAAACCAAGGTGGAGTTCTTCACCTTGTTAAAGTTTCCCTGATCAATACTTGTTGAGGTATCCATTAAAGAGACAATATCTGCCAACATGGTTTTCCTGTTAACTGCCCAAGAAAAGGCAGATAGAAGAATTAATTACTATAGCTCCTTCTCCAGCTTTGTTCAGGAGCAAGGAAAAACTGAGTGTACATTTTCATGAAATAAATTGCAACTGTGTTGCCTGTTTCTGCCTTTCCACTCCTCACCTCACCTTCTCCCCTCCCACCATTATTTTGAATATTTTAATGGTAGACAGGCACTCAAATTTTACCAGTTATGACTTGATATTATTGAAAGCTAGTTAGCAATATATGGAAGATGCAAGAAGTTAAAACCCGTATTTTGGCAACACACTGCAATTTCATGTACTTTGTCTATGGATAGAGAAAAATAAACCTGGAAAGACAAAAGCTCTTTCAGGCCATACCATGGGCAACCTGGGTGGCTGGTCCAGTTATCTCCTCTAACACAGTACAAAGCATCTGTAGATTTACTGTGAGAGAGTCCTTGCAGAGAAGCAGTATCTTCCACTTCATAGGCATGCTTATTAGCTGGCTCACTAGCTATTTCTAGAAGCCCAGACAAAGCAGATCCTTTCAGACCTGTGGTGTACATGATGCCAGCATCTTTGAATGCTGTGGCTGGGTTTTGAACATTATTTTCAGCCTCTTTTTTTGTAATCACCAGATAAATTTGAGGAACCCCTTCATCCTTTTGGCTATCAAAACTTGCTACAAAGTGATTCTCTAGCATAAATTCGAAGCTCTGCCCAGTTTTGGTGCCTCCTTCTTTGCAAGGTAACTTCTGTATCTTCTATAAGGAATCATTCTTGTTACAGAAAATATTCAACAAGAATTCAGTGTATGTCACATCACTGTACTGAATTATACCAACACAGATTTTGTCTTGGCCAATATCAAAGCCATTGACCATTGTGTAAAAGATATCTTGAATGATCTTGAAGTTCTTTATCCCTGCAGTCCAGAACTCATCCACCAGGAAGATGTTGTCTGTCACAGAAGCTTTTTTACAGACTGAAGAAGTATGTTGTAACTTTCCTCTTCTCCTAAAGGTTGTATAATCTAATAGAAGAGCAATTTTGAATCCTAATTGCTTTTCAGAATCCAAGATCTATTGGCCTTTTACAGAAAAACCTTTTCAACTAAATTCTCAGCAACCACTGCTTCCTTATTTTCCTCTGTTTATCATACAGGTGGTCAGAAGCCACGTCCTTCTGCAACACCATTCTCAACTCGTCTGTTGTAAATGCATATTACACACTTCTTTATGTGAAACACAACCATAAGAATGTGTTTGCCTGCTGTCAAGTGAGCAAAGGAAACCTTACTCATGCACTTTGAACTCCATTGTGCACACATACATTACTAATAAATATTTGCTTTCTGAGGGGCAAAAAATAAGTTCACATTAATTTGAAGAGTACTAACCACATTTCCTTGTAGTGAATATTAAGCTCATGTGTTTCCACACCTTCCAGAAGCATATGACACTAGTACAGCATGGATGAAACACTTATTATTTCCTCAAACCAACAATCATGCAGAAAATGTCCTGCAACTGAACAGAACACTTTCTCAAACAGATCTTCCAAAAGACCTGACTACCAAAATGGAACTGCTAAATCCTGTAACTTATCTTGCTTTTAGTGGTCGTACTGCTAAAGGTTTTTTGTTGCTTTGGAAAATATGAAATCTCAGCATTCATGAACAAAACCAGATTTTAATGAGCTGTTGCATTTAATTTTGCACTTTTTATGACAACTCTCCTATTGTAGTTACAAATATAAGTTTCATAAAAGCATAGCACATTATCCCTAGTTAGAATACATTTTTATCAATTCATCACATCTCTCTGACATTGGGCATAAATGTAAAAAAACAATTTTGTTATCAACTTGAAGAATCGTTTCTTTAGTGTATTACCAGTCTCCTGTGCATCTATAGAGCAGGTGGAAACACAGAGAAGAAGAAGAAGAAGAAGAGGTTTCCAGCCATCCATTTTGAAAACCTTCCTAGAAAAAAAAAAATCAAAGACAGTGAGAAATACAGAGCATAATTTCCTCAAAAAAAGGTTTCTAATTGTGGAGGAACTGGGTAAGTGCATTTTATTTACAACATAGAGGCTTTCTAACTGTATGCAATTTAAAGTAGCACTTTAAATTATTATTTTTTCCCCTTAGCTTTTAACATGCAGGCTTTGAACACAAAGCTATTCGACTTTGACACTGATGTACAGTATATAACCAAAATGAACTGTTTACTGCTTTGCTTTCACAAACATGCTTTGTTCTGATTCAAACAGCTATATTTACCATGATCTAAAATTCAACTAAAAGCAAGATATTCACAGTGTAAGATTAATGGTAGTTATGCCTCTAAGATTCCCTTCTAGCCTTGAAATTCCCCACCCACACATCAATTTAAAAGGAAAATTTGGTGATGGTATCTGTATACAATACACATAAGTAAGAACAAGCATTCATTTACAAATGAAATATGCCAGCTGGGCAGTAATAAAGACACTTGCCATATAAAAGTGACAAAGCTCAATGCTATGGGAAATGGGAATCAAAATCTCTCAGCTGGAAAGCACAAAATTAAACTGTGTTGCGTTTAAGTACACTAAACAAATGAGAACAAACCAGTTATGAATAACTTCCACTTCTAGGACACACATAAACTTAATGGCACTGTTAACAACTCATTATCTTATACTGTATCTCAGATCTGCAAAGACAATTTAGTAGAAAGGCTACAGCTAGTCTAACATTACAGCGTAGGGTTCAGTTCCAGGTTCTTACGGTAACAGTGTGTGTAATATTACCCTAGATCTTGTAAATAACAGAAAGGAATTAATAGAAATCATCTGCTTGAATCTATGTTCTACCCTCAGGCAAGAGCAAAACTTCATTTCCAAATATCACCACACCAAGCTCCATTGTAGCTCTTGAACTGTTCTTTGGAACCTTTTCCTGTGGGGGGAATAAAGCCACATCTCCTATATTTCAAGACATTTATCAGATATGGGCAATCTTTACTATTATTAGCACTGCAGTAACACAGAGATTCCAGGTCTAACTGAGGTCCCTACACAACAAAAGAGCTTCCGAGTATTATGTGGTCCTTAACAAAAACAAAATGTTGGGGTTGGTGCATTGGAGAAACTTTCTCATGCCTCTGCACATCACAGTTTTCTTTAATAAGCACTTCTAACATAAGGGAAACTACAGTTTGTCATGCATGAAAACACAGCAAATAAAAACCCTTTGTAAGCATCTTATATGCCTCTTCATGATTAAATTTTTAATTAATTTTTCTGTACATATTACTGAGAGTTAATGACTCTCTTAAGAGCTCTCCTTGATCACTGATAGAGATTTGATCCCCAGTTATCTATTTTCACTACTATGCCTCATTACATGAGCCTCTGTTTTAGACCTTATTAAGCTAAAACTTTTTACTGAGGGACAATTAAATATTTTAATGGTATGCAAAAAAAAAAAAAGCTTACTAACTTCCATTACTGTATTACACAATACCTATTTTGATAACACAGTTATTGTGCCACAGCAGCATTCACATCTTGAACTCTTTGGTTTTAATAAATTGCACACAGATCTACACACCCAGCTAGATATGTACATATTCAAGGGCAGATAAGTAAAATGCTGCCAGTATTTACAAAGCCTCTAATTAGTGTTTCGCTCTAGAAATATTCATTTTGTGAAAATTTCAATGGTATCAATATCACCAAGCTTCCGTGTGGCTGCCCACAGTCAGTTAAGCAAAATGCAGCTGGAGTTTTAGCAAAGGGCTAGACTTCCCTCAATTATGTAAACATTGAAATTTCATACCAAAATCTAGATCTTACTATTATAGTATACAAAATAATCAGTGACTGTTCAGTTATGCAACTATTTCCATACCTCCTAACAGCTGTCAGTCTATTTTCCTCCTTTAGCTTCTTCCAGCCTCATGACTCAAGAATGTTCCCTGCTCATTGGGTCATATACCCTACACTAGCAAAATCTCTCCCACTCTTCCTAAACAGTGAGTGCAGATGGGAACATATTTCTTCCTTGCCCTCTGTTTTGTCCTTCATTAGCCCCAACTGAGATCAGGCAGCTTCTTTAAATTCACAGGAGTACTGCAATTTAAAAAGGTTGCACACTAATATTCGTACTTGTACCATTTATTTATTTTGCCTTATTTTCATATAGGAAATTCCAATAATAAATTACAGGCTGCATAAAAAAACAAGTTGCGTAAACAGAAGTACTTTAGGCTTTCTATGTGCATTCTTCATTATTTGCTACTGTAAAACGAAAGAAGTAATTTAATGGAAAATTTGTGTCATGCAGTTCATAGATATTATGGGCAAAAGCCTAAATAAACTCACTTAGAAACTTGCACTGTTACAGAGCATTACCAATTCTGCATATTACACTAGTAGTATCTTAATTCTAAAACTTATTTGAAGGTAAAACTGAATATACAAGGTTCTAGCATAAGGTACTTAAATATGCATACCTACAGTTGTTTATATAAATATACATAAGTATAATCTATGTAAGGTGCTAAGACGGCAATTCTCAAAAATCTAAGACATCTTTCCACTTGAATTTTATTTTAGGGGACAACAGTATGGAAGTTATTGAAAGTCCTAAGAAAACACACATATTTTAAGGCTCATTTTACCGCCAGCATTTTTCCTTATTTGTTCCCAGAGATCCAGCAATATGTATATAAATCTCAAAGGAAGAATAAGATCAACAGTATTCCTGAGTTCTTTAATTGCTTTACAAAGATTACTTGCCACTATATTGTTTTTCTTTTTTAATCAACTACTGTACCAATTTTATCTTCAGCTGCTTCAATGTTTTAGGCAGGTAAAAAAAGTAATTCTGTAGATTTTTGCTGAAAGAACAAAATGCACCATCAAATATGCTTCTTAAGCACACTGTCAAAAGAATGAAGATTTTGAAGCAACATCTCTTTTACATCTATAGTCTATAACCGTGTTGAATACAGCATCTTCCTGCAACGCCCTGATTTGGAGATATTTTCCCTCTTCCATTTGTATATACTACGAAAAGGAATACAAACTTTCTCGTGACAACTTAAAATCCCATCTCTACCAATGCAAATAAACGTGATCACATAGTTTTCTCCTACCTACTGAATTACTCCAATTAGATTTCTTCAACTTTTACATGCTGATTTCATTCCTTCTGAAGTTTTTGAAATAAACCTGAGTCCTGAGTGCAGCAGACAGACAGATTCAGCTTACATGCCCCAGTTAGTTATCCCTTTCCTCTACCTTCCCCTTTTCTCTCACTAAAGCAAATTTAAAGCCTGAAATCCATCTGTGGAACTTCCTGGTTTCACCAAACAGTAAAACGAGAAACCCATCCCGTCCTCCCACCCTACAACTCTCCTCATACATCCACATACTGAACTTTCACATTGAGACATCATAGTACCAGAAGAAAGACAAATGCTGCTGTAAAAATGCAAAATATTTTCTAGGTGTCAGCTCTTTATGTAAAGGCAGACATATTTTTGTCAGTTATCTCCTCTCTACAGGCATATTTTTTTCCCTAGAAGTACATTATCTTTTTGCTAGCCCTGAAATGTCTCAGGAAGAAAGTTGCAGCCTTACTTATTGCAGGTTTCCTAGAGAAGAGTTTCCTAACGATTCCAGGTACAATCATGTGGCCAGACTGATTCAAGCAAGAAGACCCTGGGTGACTTACCCAACTTAGGAAGTCAGCCTGATCAACACTAGATGCAAGATGTTTCGAGGAGTGGTTTTGTTTAGAGGGGCAAGCTGACACAGCTGAAAAGGGTGTGGCCACAAGGGCAGAAACACCCCCACACACAGACAGAGGTACATAAAAGCACACAACCAGCCCCTTAAGTGTCTGTACCCAGTTTTAGAAGGGAAAATTGACTGACACTGAAAGTCAGTTTATTTACTGTTGGAATCAGTGTCTGCCTGTTTGTGAGCAAGTGGGATGAATGTTTACTTGATGACTTACTTTTAAAGAATGGAGAGACATAATGATTTTCCATTTCAGTATTTGGTGCACCTTTTATAAGCTTATTGTCTATTTTTCCATTTCTGAGTAAAGCTTAATAATTAGCATTTTATGATCCTGTAAGCCTTAAACATTCATTATCATTCATACTTCTATCTTCCTGCTGGCTTAAACAGCACAAATTACAATGAGTACACATTAACAAAATTTTAAAAATGGACCCTGGCATCCTAGCAGCCTCAAACAGCTCTTAACCTACCATCTACCTAAGACCACATCTGGCTATTCTGAGAGCCTGACAAGCTTTCACTTCTTCACTTTGCACGCTCTGTAAATAGCTGTTTATTAATCACACCCTAATTTAAATTGTTATGTTCAGTTGAAGCATTTGAAGTTAATTAAAGTTTGCCTTTAGGTGTATGAATTTAACAAGACCAAACCATGCTGTGATTAAAATATGAACAGTACTGCACACAGGAATATGGCTTTAGGCTTTTCTCCTGGTTTAGTTTCCTCAAGAAAGATGTCAGGCTGAATGTTACATTTCACCTTTCATCCCGGATGGGGGAAACAATTTGAAAACCAAACCCTCCAAACAGAGCAGTGAAGCTGAAAAGTCTCTTAAACTTGTTAAATGAGTTCTTACCTAGCAATGACTCATTCTGACCCGGAACGAGTTCACATTCAAACTCCTAAACATTTTGCGCTTTGGCCCTAATAAAAGAAGAGCAGAAAGAGACCTCATATGACAATTTGGGACTATAAACAATAACATATGTATATATATTTCACAGCAAGTTGAGTTTGCCTCCTACAAAGGGATTTCTTCGAAGGGAGTAAAGGAGATCGAAAGAGCTCCTTGGTATAGAAGAGTAGTTTTCCCACATCAGAAACTCATTACAGAGCTGGAGATGCATTTGTTATTGTTCTTCTCTCTCTTTCCTATCAATCCTGGCTTTAGACCTACTTTGCATAAGACATGTAGCATAATGTCAGTACCAAAGCAAAATCATGGCAGTACTGTGGATCAAGTTTGTTTACTTACAGAAAAGAATATAAAAGTGATCAATAAAAAAGCATTAAAGCAGGAAACAAAAACCATTCAGTGGGTCTTGTAAAATGGGCCAGCTAAACCTGGAGGATGATACAAGCAATTTGTCATATCCTTGCCAGTTCCTCTGACTGGAAAGTAGACAATGTGAACAGCATAAATGCTAAACTTTACCCACATGTGCTTCACTGACTCATTTAGTAAAGGATATTAAGTGAACTAAACACAAACATTTCATTCATGAAAGCAGCTTCTGAAAGCCAAAAGAAAACCAGCAGATGTGACTCTCCTACTTCCAGGAATATTGAGTAGGAAAGCATCCCATACCCAGGAGTACATACTCAAACCCAGTCTCATCTGGAACAGATTAGTTTTATAAAAAGTCTTGTTTTAGAATAAAAATAGTGTTAAGTCACCTCATGTTGAACTACCACAAAGTGGAGAATTCAAAATTAAGGGCAACAGTTAATGCATAATGTTACAGAAGCTTTAGAACCACCAGAAAATTATCTGCTAGCATCAGCTAGATGTACCTTTGAGATAGGACTCTAAGAATATGAGCTACTGGTGGTGACAAGATGCAGATTCTTGTTTTATAAAAGCTTTATGTTAGGAAAATGAAGTAAAACTTCTACCAACATACTTGCTAAAAACCTAATTATTCTCTCATTTCTAGTACTGAAAATCATGCAATTTTACTGGAATCTATCACTTTTGATAGCAGGAAAATATGAAGCTAGGAAGAATCAAGACTTTTGCTTGTGAATATCTTCACAACACTACAATATCACCCATATTTTGTTCATCATGTCAAATGAAACATCTTTGTAATATGAACAAAGCACAGAGATGTACACGTTTCTGAAGCATCCTAATATTGTTATTAGGTGCATATTTTATTTTTAATCATTTGGAATAAATTTTATTTATCCAAAGTGAATATTTGCTTATTCACTGACATGAAGGAGATTTGTTTGACTGAATGATACTGTATTTGGATTTGAATGTGTGGAAGAATTATGTAAATGATTGTGTGCAGGCAAATTAGAGCTGAGTAGCTTTGTAGCAATCATCTTTACAACTGCAGCTGTTGCAAAAGCAATGAAAATTAAACAGCATGTTTTATATATTGCCACATTGTGAGAAGAATCCATAATAAATGCTGGAAGGTAAGTGTGGAAAGCTGACACTTTCTCAATGTCTGCATACTTATGCAGGTAACTTAGAAAATGTTTTCTGTGACACTTACCAGACACTCGTATAAACTATCACCATGGAGTAGATATAATGTAAGTTAATGCATACGCAAACATTTATTAATGATCCTCAGAAATGGTATCTCAATGTAGCAGAGCTTGAAAAACAGTTTTGCAAGGAGATAAGAAACTTTAAATGTGGCTTTCTACTGAACCAAAATAAGAGCCAAAAATTTCAATTTTACTTTGTAGATAAATTAATTTTAATATAATTTCGCATCCCTCAAGTACTGCATTTTCTCAAAAATTAGTGTCCTCTGTTTTTTTTTTTTTAAACTTACAAAATGAGAGTTTGTCATGCATGATTAGCCAATATTACACAGGATTACCTTGGCATATGCAGGAATATCTCTTGAATCTCCAGGGTAGTACTGAAGGTGTTGGATTCTCTTCCTTCAAAACTCTGTCCCTGATGTCCCAATCCAGCAAGAATTGTGCACAAAAACTCCTTCACTACTTTTTTTTTTAAAATCTTTAAAGCACACTGAAATCCACTTCTTGTCCACAGAAAAACATATGTTGAAAATATATTTTGAGATAACATACAGATAATAATAGTAATGGAATTTGGCCTCTACAGCATTGCTACAAAAAGAATCCTCTGTTTTCTTAGGATCACACAAAAGAAAACAATTATAGCATCACTGTTTTTTCCTTGAGTGCTACTAACATTTCCTGGCCAATATTTCCGCTCAAGACTACCATATGCCTCTATTTACTGATTGGAATTTTTACATGGGAAATTATGTTTTGGAAATTTTGCTTTGGGAAGTTATAGGTTCGGTTTAGTTGTAAAAGGGCTTCTAAACAAGTGGTTTTACTTTGTCTGCTGTCAAGAAAGCTAAAAAGAAGTGGAATCTTACATACTGTACTGCACAGCATAGTGACATACAGATAATTTAACTTCGGTTCAGTCCCTTTTCAAAACACGTTAATTACTTCAAATCAGTGGAAGCAGAGTTTTTGGCACCCTCTGAAAGCTGAGAAATGGGTTGAAATACCGCTCAGTGATCTGTCCTCAACAGATAGTAAATATCCCTTCAATGAAAGGGAGACAGCAGCAACTATGCAACCAAAACTATCTGGAGTCCTTCTAGGTAAGAACAATGCTTGTTCATGCTGCAGAAACGTTTGAGATGTCTCAAAGTTAAATGGGAAAGAAAATGCTGAAGCTCACTTGTGCACATCAGAGATAATGACTGAACACAAGATTCCAAAGGGAAGAGTGCACAAGCCTAAATCTTAAAAAGAAAAAAAAAATTTAATAAAAATATATATAACCTTGTACTATATTAAAAATAACAGTCTTCCTAGGTATCTTCTCACTTACATGTTAAGTACACCAAGCTTGTGCTCATCAGCTATATATAGTACAGCTACATCAGGATACAACTTCTCTTTCAGATTTTCTCACTAATGGATTGGAGATGAAAAAGCACAACACCCTTCAAAATTGCTTCCATGAGGGTTATGTTGTCCCTTGACACCTTTTTATAACGTATTCATCATATTAAATTAAAGAAAAAAAACAAAAAAAATTTAAACACATAATCTCACCAATAGGATTTTTCTTTAAAGTAAAATGCTCTGCAACACAATCAATCAAAGTTTTACTTACATGGAATTTGTTATGTATCACCATAGGCCTGACAGATACCAGGGCTTGTAAAAGAATACTGTCACAACAGCTTGATAACAAGGCTAAGTACAGGCTGCACTCCTTCAGAAAGCAGTGGTCCTACCATATGATACCCTACCATATTTTCTACTTCATGAACAAATTTGTATCTTAACCTGTTTGTGGTAGGAGTTTTGGAATTTATCAATAAACCTGTTTTCAATCACTAAGCAATGTTTTAAGGGATATGATTTTTCTACAGTGAATTATAAAGGTATTTGAACTGCATTAATACATATAACTAATGAATTTGTAATGCTGTCTCGCAAAGAACTTTTTGATTTTGAAATTATGTCAAGGATCAGAACACACAGCATTTATTCAACGAAGGAAGAAAGCTGGAAGAATCAAAGAATCGTGAAATCACAGAATACTTTGCCTTGGAAGCTCATCTAGTTTCAGCCCCCTCACCATGGACTCCTTCCACTAGACCAGGTTGCTCAAAGCCCGTTCAACCGTGCCCTAAACACTTCCAGGGATTGAAATCCACAGCTTCTCTGGGCAACCTGTTCTGGTGCCTCACCACCCTCATAGAAAAGAATTTCTTCCTCATACCTGATCTAAATTTACCCTCTGTCTGTTTGAAGCCATTACGTCTACTTAGGATAGGGATGAACAGTACTGAATCACAGAATCACGGAATATGCTGAGTTGGAAGGGACCCACAAGGATCATTGAGTCCAACTCCTGGCCCTGCACAGGACCATCCCCAAGAGTCACACCATGTGCCTGAGAGTATTGTCCAAATGCTTCTTGAACTCTGTCAGGGTTGGTGCTGTGACCACTTCCCTGAGGAGACTGTTCCAGTGCCCAACCATGCTCTGGGTGAAGAACCTTTTTCTAATATCCACCTAAACCTCCCCTGACACAACTTCAGGCCTTGTGCTCCTGATTCTTTAACCAGTCATCCCAAGGCCTTGCAATCTCTCTTGATTACTCTTGAACTTTTTGTTTCAACTTCACGGCTGCTTACCTGAAAAATCACTGATGGATAATTAACCGAGGAGCATACCAGAGTAGGAAACTTTCTCTTCACATTTTTATCCTGGGTCCCATGGAGGCAGCAGACTTCCCTAGGAAATGGGTCCATACTGCATATTTGGCCTTCTGTACCCTTCAGAAGGGAGTCTCACCTGCCTTTTTTGCTTTATGGAAGCAGTTTTGATGCAGGGAGTAGGCTGACTTAACCTCAGTGCCACCCTCAAGCTAGATGAACTGTCTTCATCATTATTTGGTTCAGAGCCTCATACCTGTTGTGCAAGGGCACCTGGGAAGGTGGGGATGGAAGGCAAGGGCATCTGGAATAGGTATGACTTGTGCACATTCAGGTTCCTTAGCTGGTCTCAAGCCTGATCTTCTTCTAAGGTATGCAGTACTTCTTTTTCCCAGTCCCTGCCTTTGGATTCTACAAATTGAGAAAGAAAGTTGTTGAGTATCTCAGTCTTGTACGTGTCAGTTTTAGACAAGTCTCCCATTTCTCACCAATCAGGGATGGTACAGTTTCTTTCTCTTCCTTTGTTGTCTCATCTACCTGAAGAAAACCTCCTTGTTATTTTTCATATCCCCAGCCAGGTTCAGCTCCAGATGTGCCTTGGCTTTCATGATTGCCTCCCTGCACCCTGACTTCTTCTCATTCAACCTTTCATTTTATTTTCAACTTGTTTTAACCTACAGCTGTGTAATCTTTTTTTCTCCAGGAAATATCATCTATGTATCATACAGTCTCAAAACCCACACACTTTTTGTTCCATTTTATAGCAATCAGCTGTCTCAGTAAAGACAGGCAGCAACTTTGCTTTTTTCCCGATTTATTTCCTATTCAACATATCCTTTGGGATACAAATCAGCAAAGCACCACAGACTTCAACAGCACAGTTCACAGTAGATAAGGATCTGGTGTACAGATGGGGTTTTTATTCCAACCTCTCCAGTAATCTCTTCCCTTAGAAGGAAAAGGAAAAGCTGTTGTACTTTAGACTGCCTGGCACTGGCTATGACCAGCTATTGTAAGAGTGACTCTGCAGGTCACAGTACTTCAAGGTACAAGAGAGATCTTTTGGTTTGTTTCCAGTGAAAGAAAGATTTAGTGAGAAAGTCCATCCCTTCTGAAGACAGTAACTGACAAAGATGTAAAACCTGAAAGAAAGATGAGCTCATAATGCCACTGTAATCAAGGCTAACACTGGAACAGAGATCACATAGTTAATATTTCTGTCAAATCTATCCCTGCTCCCATCAAAAGATGTTCTACACAGTGTGAACTATATCACACCAAGTAATAGGACAGTTGTACTATTTTGTTTGTTTGTTTGTTTTTTGGGTTTCAGTTGATTGGTTTGGTTTTGGGGTTGGTTTTTTTGGTTTTTTTTTGGTTTTTTTTTCGCATGCATGTGTGGTTTTTTTAAGAGACGATGTAGTTGGTTTAATTATATTTTATGATGCCTTTTATTGAAAAACTGTTTTCAGGTATTAAATACTGTAATATTTTGCTAATCTCTCCTGTATTTGGAGGGTAGAGAGCCCACTAGTCAGTGTATGGGACTGACACTGCTGAATGTTTTCCCTTCCTGATGGATCAAATTATACCTCTTTGCAGAATACTTGAAAAAGTTTCAGGATCACCATGATGCTATAGCACATTTGTGGGAAACCAAACAGGTGTTCAGGCTAGAGAGCCAGAGGCAGCTACCCCGCGTGAGGCCTCAACATTCACAAGATGACAGTACATAGGGAATGCTTTAATCCTCTACAGGTAAAAAATCCTAGGAAGGTGAGAATTCTTCATAAAAACACATCTAAAAACCTTCCTTTTAAAACTTTGTACAAAACCTCTGGCTCAGTTTTCAACCCTGCAGTGACATCTTATGGCTCCATGGTAGTTCCAGCAGTGAACACATGCCATCAAAGAACACAGACAAAACTGAGGAACACAAACATCTACATGTAGAAAACTGGGTAGCTGTCATTGCTATGGGATGACCTAACCCCATTAGTTGGTAACACTGAGCTCATTTACCCTCCCAAACAAAACTAATACAAAATACTGCCTGTTACAGGGTACTTAGGTCTCTTTGCACACAGGCTTGCATCCCATGTCAAGAATTAGGCAGGGCTTACTGAAGTTAAGGAGCGGGGCCAGAGGAGCAACATTAGCTGCTAGAAAAACAGATTCCCACTCATCCTAACACAGACAAACGACCATGGCAGCTGGTTGATGCCTTAGGTGGCCACCAGTTTCAAGCAGAAAAAAAGATATTCTCTTAGTTTCAGAGGACTGAAGCCATCACATTAATATCACTACAGGGAGTTTTATATCTGCATTGCAGAAGCCAGGAAGAGGTGAATTAATACTATATATTAATAAAGTTAACTTTTTCTTACACAAAAACCCTATTAAAATGCTCAGTCAGAACTGAGTCCTAGGACTAAATCCACTCCAGTCTAAAAAATTAGTGCATCTGTAGACCTTTCCATAGTTTAATGTAAGATCAGTCTTTATTCCTTAATTAACTCAAAGCACGATATTGTTTTCTGGGTCAGAAGAAAACTACTATATAATTTATTTTCTTATGATGAATAGCAAAGCTTTTAGCTAGGTCTCTTGGGAACCTGAGGTTTTTTTGGCATAAATTGCTGGGAACATTAAGGTGCTTTATAGATAGAAGCAAACTGGGGATGTGGAGGGAAAGCAATAGGCAGGCTTGCCTTGTTGTAGCTGAGGTTAGCTTTTGAGCACAATACAGTTTTTCTGTGATTACTGATGAAGGGAACAAACTCAGGCTTATGGTGAAAACTCCACTGTCCTTAGCTGTGCACTAGAATGCCACCCCTGCATCATAACCTTTTCACCCCAGCAACGTTGTCTTCACTGTGTCTTTAGGGTCTTGATCTGAATGCATGTGCACTGTCTAGAAGAACATACATTGAGCTCTAAATAAGCTCTATTTCCATTTGATTAATTTTGTGTCTTACTAGAGATATATAAAAATCTGAGTATTTCAAAACAGGAAATTCAAAAAGTAAAACCTCTAAAGCTTTAACACTGAAAAAAGAGTAGTATAAACTTTAAGGCTATACATTCTGCATGATCTCTACATTCTTGGCTTTTGACATAGATCATTACTGAAGTCAAACCTTGCCGTGGCAATATTGGTATTTAGCAACAGTAATTGGGATTTCAACCAGAGGACACATAAAGAAATTCCTCAAAGATACACCCACCTTCTACAGAAATATGTTTTCCTCCTCTGGCAATCACCAATTTTCATACAAAAGAAAGGAAATTAGAACATCTGGCAAAGTGAACCTTGCTATATTCCTAAGAATGGAGGGTTTATTGAGCTCTAATAGAAACTGGAGTACTTCCCACTTGACTGGTACATAAAGATGAGATGAGATCAAGTTAATAAAACATGCAAAATTGCACACCCTTACTACTTTATTGATTTCCCTTTATTGCTTCATAACCCATATCACCCTCACCTAAATGTTGATTTTGCTTGATTTTTACTTCTGTTCTTGAGACATATTGTTTGGTTTTGAAGATTTTGATCTATTGAAGGGAGTCACGTGAGAGGAAAAAAAGCAGCAATGTTTGCATAGTTGCCTCCAATTAGAGGAGAACTTGCCTGGACAACTCAGACCCTTCAAGCCCATGTGCTTTTTTCCTGCTCTTTTTTTCTCCCAGATGATCAAATCCCCATGTCTCCAAGGGAGTAAAGTAACAGTGATTTCAGAGACCAGCAATAATTCTGCAGATTCATCAAGCACAAGGCAGGGTAAAAGGGCTAAACAAAAGTTATAGAAAGAATTTTTAGGAAGAAATTTTTTACAGAGAGAGTAATCAGATATTGGAATGGGCTGCACAGGGAGGTGGTGGATTCACCATCCCTGGAGGTTTTTAAGAGACTGAATGTGGCACTTAGTGCCATGGCCTAGTAACCACGGCGGTGTTGGATCGAGGGTTGGACTTGATGATCTCAGAGGTCTTTTCCAACCCAGTTGATTCTATGATTCAATGATTCTATGACTTCCAAGTATAAAATGACTATTCAGTCTAGTGGAAAACAAAGATGACTGAGCAAAGATATGATGGATGTTTATAGAGCCATGAGCAGCTTGGAGACAATGGCTCTTCTACAAAAGGACAGGATATCAACTGAAGCTAGATGCTGGGAGACTCACAGCAGGTCAAATGGAGGCTCATGTATTGGGTGCTTAAGTTGTGAAATGCTTTGCAGCAGGGTGTTGTGAATGCTAAGACTTCAGATAAGCACAAATAGTCAATGAATTGGAAGTAAATATATCAGAGGGCACTAAAGATGCCACCTTTTAGCTCTAAGAGTCTCTGATCCTTGAGCATTACTACAGGTCTCCTGTGTTCTTTTACTCTTCCTTACATATCTGCATTTGTTCATCAAAACCAGGATAGCAGCTTAGATGGACAACTGCTCATATCAACTGTTGCCATTCAGAGGTTTATGGTTAGTTATCCAAATGCTAAAATTGCCATAAAATGAGAAGCAAGCTATCCAGCCCTGTGGATCAAGAACAGTCCTGTTGTGGCATTTTATTTATTACCTCTGAAAAGCAAAAGATTATGCCTGTTAAGGAACGACACTGTATTTTACCAAGTGGCACTCATACTTGCCTAAGGACAAGAGCTCTTCCAGCAGCACATCTCACATAGACTTCCTGGGAGGGTGGAAAAATGATTTGAAAAATTTTTGCTAAACCAAGGATCTGAAAAATTTATCATCATACAGAACACAAGGATTCCTCTTAGAACTCAGGTTAAAGATCATTGAAGTTAAGCTCTAACAGTAGGGTCCACTTTAAAAAAACATGTGCTCAACTCACTTGTAAAGCACAGCAGAAAGACAATTTCCTGCAAGAAACACTGGGGATTTTGCCATAAGCAGTTATAACTTCCAGACTGCTCCAGTTCCAGCTTTAAACTGCTTCTTTGTCTGTTTCTAGGCAGCAAAACAGGCAAAGAAATGTTCATCCACCAATACTTACGGAGGTCACAGTTCTGTTTTCCAGACCATGTTCAGTGCTAACTTCCTTGCCTGCAGTACTTTAAAAATAAAAAAAAAGCACAGGAGTTGTCTTAGTTCCGAGGGACATTTTTATATCATCTTTCTGTTCATTCAGTCATTTAAAGCAGACGTAATTTAATTGAAAACTAAAGAAATATCTTATTGCCTTTTAAGTTTAAAACATTCAACATATAAGTAAATATGTAACAAAAATGAGACAGTCACATGTAAAGCCCACCGAAAGGTTATAGGGTATGACAGTCAAATCAGAAGTGACATTTCCAGGTCATGGTTTTCTGTCCTTAATTCCTTCTGATTGCACTCACCCATTTTATTTTGGTAGTTCAGAGCAGACATGCTGCAACAACGACGATTATAAAACCTACTACGTACTAGGCTCACTGTTATTTTATCACACAGTTAAATACTGCATAATGGTCCCACAGGACTAAAGGGATACTCTGGTTTCTTACAGAAGGAAAAAATAAGAGTTGGGTTTTCATTGAAAAACTGACTAGATTTTTTTTGCATGCTTTTTTTATTAATAGCTGCAGAGTTATGGTTAGATTAAGGGATTCAAATGTAGTGTACCTATAATTTCACTTGTTCCAGCTGTACAAACACTTATGCACATGAATCCCATTGAAATTTTCAAGGGTAAAATAAAAGTTTAGCATATACAATAACTGAATGAGATCCATCATTACATACAAATTTGTGTTCCCAGGACTTCACTGTCCTTATTTTTTTCTGCTGCATTCCTATGCAGTGCAAATGGCTTTATTTTAGCAGTCATCGTGGAATCTGCCTGCTGCCTGCCTACTTGCTGCTTACAATAATGTGTCTGTCCTTATTTTAACTAAACAAAAAATTGTTTCTTAATTACAGTAAGCACATCAAGCAAAAGAATCAGGATGTTTCCAGGCCAATTGTATCAGTAGTATTGGCAGGAGGGTAACCTACCCAGTCTTGTCATATTCTGAAGAAGAGACTACCTCTGCCAAGCTTCTCCAAACGGTTTGGAATTGAAAGTGCGCTCAATTCAGATGAACCTACCATGTAATATAAGCTTCAGAGGAAGGAGTGAAAAAAAAAAGATAGTCGAGACCCATCATGCACCTGAAGGAGATAGTCTCAGTTAAGGTATGATACACAAGCAAAATTAGTGTTTGGGAAGGTCACATGCAAACTCAGTCAGCAGTTGCCCCAAACACATTATCCTCTCAAAGGCAGTATGCACAAAGTAGTTTTTCTTTCTCACTGATCTCACTATGTAGTATTGAAGGATGAAAGCATTTACACAGTACTTGGGACAGTGGGGCTGACATACATCAAGTTCAGATCATAGTTTTCTTACATGAATATCCTTCCAACAGCAGAAGCAAACACCCTTAATACCCAAACCTTCCCAAGAGCACCAGCCACAGGAGAATACCACCTGTACGTGAAGGACAATGCACAGGAGGTATCAATGGTTTCTGACTTCTGTCCCCTTGGTCACCAACATGCTGCAACTGGGTCTTCAACAAGGGTCTTCCCTCTCAGATTCAGCAACATCAGCTGAGGCAGCAGGGACTGCTTCCTTCTGCAGCTGTGGGTTTAGTTTAGTCCATAACCTGCACTCCAGGGTACACCCACTGCAAATAGCACAGGGTAACCCTACAAAGGGAACCTGGACGCTGTGTAGCCTCTCTATGATCGTGTTGCCCTCCAAAGTATTTTCAGTTGTGTCTTACATGAGTAGTACCAAATAGTAGCTAATCCAGTCCAACTGACTGCCTTAGCTTTACCGATTTTCCTGCTAACAAATCTGAGGGGGAAAAAATCCTTACTTGTAATTATCTCTTATTTCCCTTCAAGGTAATCCCTTTGTGAGTGTACTGGGTAAAAAGAACACAGTCTTGGTAGTGGTGGTAGGGCTGCAAGAGCAGCCTCTCTGAGAAGGGGTGTGTCAAACACAGCTGACTCAGCAATGGACTCACTGCAGGCTAAAGCTGAGCCAGCCAGTTTGTCCCACCTCTCTGAAAACAGTTTTAAGAAAGGGCAGAAAAAGCTAAGACTGAGAGGATCAATGTAGGGTAGCAAAGGAGCACCAAGGTCAGAGTCAGAGGATGAAGCAGGTGCAACCCCAAAGGGACTGCAGTCCATGCTGGAGCAGGTAGACTCCCCATGGGACTTCGGTCAATGGAGGACTCACACCGGAGCATACTGAATAAATAAGCACAAAGGAGTAGCAGAAGACAAAAAAAGGAACAGCAAAGAGAAACTGATACATACCAACCTCTAAATCCTGCATCACACGTCACCCCACTATGCATCAGTAACAAGAGGGGAGGTAAGGTGTCTGGAGTGAAGTTAAGTCTGAAAAAGGGAGAAGGAAAGTGTTTTCACAAAGCAATTAAATGTTTGTTATCTTTGTTTTCCAATCCCCAAACCACTAATTAAATGTTTATGTTAACGAGCAATAAATTAATTTAAATTCCCCAACCGGAGTCTGTTTTGCAACAACAGTAACTGGTGAATTATTTCCTTGTCTTTATTTTGACCTGTGAGTTTTCTCACTCCTGTGCTTCTTGTTTTCTCTGTTCCTCCCCCAGTCCTGCCCTGCTGTGGGGGTAGAAGTGTGAGAGCTTGCCTGCTAGCCGAAGCCACCCCATCACAATGAGGAATGTGTTTTAAATTTTTAATTCCCTGGGAGTACAAATCTGACAGAGTATAACAAGCTGTTTTCAGTAAAGGACTTGCTTGATTAAATTCAAGTTTCTTGCAAATAACATTATTCATGCTAATTAAAATGCCTTCATTGAAAATAAGAAAATAAATAGCACCAAAAGAACACTTTAAAAAAAAGGCCCCTCTTGCCCAATGCATAGAGTCTGAATTTTAATTTTCCTTCAAAAAGGAAAAAAAGAATCAGCCAATATTAACCCTTTAGAAGTTGCTTCCTGCAAAAATTTGCTATCCTGTAAAGAATACTGTTTTCTTTACAGAAATGTTTTTCAACAGATGAGAGAGATACATTTGGGCATCTATTTTAGAACCTTTCTGTCCTTGAAATTGAGAAAATTAACCAGGGCTATGTTAATTATTTTGATTACCTTGAGTAGTTTTGAGGAGTAACCTGGGATATTAACAGCAAGAAACTGTCAGTGCCCAGGTGTTAATTTGCTCCAGAGCACACAGGAGGGAAAGAATTGCTGTTAAGTGACAACCTAGTTTTTATTATGACAATGTTTTACATACATGTCTACAGTAATCTATTTACCGAATAGAGAAAATTAGCATTGAAAAGTAGGCAGTGATTGTGATAAAAGAAGGAAAGGCAGAGGAGAGAGCTCATGGCAAGAAACCGAACTAAATTACAGAGAGCATACTGACCAGCATGCTAGATACCTTTTGGTGCACAACAGAGTAACCTTTCTAGTTCCATATCAGCACAAATAAGTGAAAGAAAACATAGGAATTACATCTCACCTTTATATTGTACTGACTCTATTGCTATCACATCTGTCATGTCACACTTAAGAGAGATAATAGTGTTTAACATTTTATTTTGGCACTAATGATGCCAGCTAGACCTTTGATTATCAAACACAGTTATATTAGTCTCTCCCACCAGTCCCTAAAAAGGGAAATCTTGTCCCTGGCAAAGTCATTCAACAGACTCAAAATGCCACCTCAGTTTAATATGCTCATGAAGTCTTAACACATCACAGCTCATGTGTATGAGGCTCGAACAAAACTTGTATTCCTCTTCCTCCCACCTTCCATAGTATTTTTATATTAGCTCATTAACAAAGCACAACAAAGGTTCTGGCTTTGGTTATTCTGGTTGATAGTCTCCATTTTTTCTTAAACCAAAACCAAGTTTTGTAGACTCCTTATAAAACCACAAAATTAATCTTTGAAATCTAAGTAAAGGGGAGAACACTGCAATAGTGTCAGAATTTAACATTTTCTACAATTCTCTGATGACTAACTTCTAAGAGTCACTGAAAAACACCATCCTGCCATAACTCACTGCATATTTTTTTATATACAAGATTGCACAAAACTTTGATTCATATAAATAATTACATGTATATATATATATGCATAAATAGCATGTGGAGATCTCTTAGTTAATGCCCTAATTCATAGTGTCATTGGTGCCTTTCACTCAAACTTATTTTATATAAAGTTTTATTTCATTATTAGCCTTCTCTTCCCAGTCAACACAGTCAGAAGAAAGAATCTGCAGATGCAATTCCCAAAAGAAGTGCGTTCTCTAACTACAAAGGTGAAGAATATTGTTGTTATCAAGCTATATTTCTCCTTTTTCTTCCTTCTTTCCATAGTTAGGATCACAGTTCCTATCACCATAACTGTTTGTTTCTAAACAAATGCCACAAGTTACAGCCCATAAAGTTGAGAACCAGTGTTTTGAAAGTGTAAGGAAGAAATCTTTACTTTTAGAAAATTGTATTACTTTTTGTATGAAACTAGTTAAAGAAATTTTAGAGAACTGCAATAATCTCTTCTGAAACTGTGCTACTTAATAAAAAAATCTACAGAATCTACAGTTATATGATTTTATATTTCATACTGCTATTTCTTTAGTGTTTGGGGAGCAGCGGGACCCAAAATTTCCGACCAGTTTAGATGCTGGATGTTTGACTGCAAAAAACAAATCTAAATCTCTGTGACTGAGTCAAGAAAACTTCAAAACCAAAATTAACCAAAGCAACTTCAACCACACTTGTAGCTAAACCGAGCCAAACTAAAAATGTATTTGTTCAATTTCTGTTCCTTTAACCATGTAAAAACTTCTAACTTCAATCTAACTGTAGATGGACATCTAGTGGTATAATATAATTGATTCTTTTTTCCAAGTAGTTTCATATATTCAAAGTCCTATTTATAGAAGGTATTTCTAGCATATTAAAAATTAAAATACTATATACAAACTTAAAGGCTTTATTTTCAGCTGTGCTTTACCTGCCTTCTTAATTTCATAACGTTAAGCAGCATCAGAAGCAATCAGGGTTCTGGATTCATATTCAGAAGTTCTCAATCAAGGAAAATTTAATTTTGTAGCAAAAAGAGTTCAAAGTACTCTATACGTAAGGGTTCAGCCCTGAAAATACAATACTTAGGTACCCTACGTAACAATAAATTGGTGGTACTTCACAGAAAAATGAGCCAAGATCAGTTAGTCTGTTTAAGAAAACATTTTAAGCACTAAAGAATATACACAGACTCCAATCATCTGTTAAAACAGATTTGCTCTGGAACAGCCCAACCAAAGCAGACCCACAAATATATATACAAGGAGTTTCTCCTACGTAGCTGGAAAATATAGGCAACATTTCTCTAAAGTTTTGCAGAATCCATTTAACAATTATGCGTACACATCCAACAAGTTATTGATGAAAGAGGTATTGATGTTCAATGATGTTCTGAACAAATAGCAGTCACTGTTTAGTAACACACTTTACCTTCCTTAGCTTCTTGTCACTTCAGTGCATGCTCTAAGTCTAAGGTCTGTCCCAGTCTTTAAAATATTAACCATCATATGTCTAAAATAATTTTACCTGGCACTTACTGTACTGAATCAAAAGGGAAAACACAAAGATAGAACTGTTTAATGTAGAATAAAAAGATTATTCAACACACTTAAATGACTGAAATAATAAAAAATTACATGAAAGGAGGGGGGGCCAATACAGTGATTAGTTTTATTATTTATTTTACAGCAGTGACAACTATCATTTTCTTGCTATACTTGGAACTAAAAATAAAAAGAGATTACCTATAGTCTGACTCAACATGAAATAATACAGTCCATGGAAGCAATGAGATAATGCTGTCCTGGCTAAGCAATAGGGTCAGAATATGAACACAATTTCATGTAGAAGTTTCGGTAAGCAACTTGTAAAAGGATAATCTTTTATGTCTTTCATAAGAAAGTGAAAATTTGGAAGGCAGTTCAATAAAGGGGCACTTAGAGGTTCCCACACAGTGCCCTTCTCTAACAAGTAGAGGAAAATGAAATCATTGGTAAAATGTATGGGATGCCAGTTCTTAAAATGTTAAAGGGGAGGCCTCTATGGAACTTAAATACAGCATATCCAACTTCTGTTTTCAAACAAAGTGGTCAACTACTGTAAAAACTCAGAAGTTACCTAGAAATGGCAAGAAATAATAGGGAGAAGAGGTATGACAGTGCTGCATTAGAGTATGAAATTTGGCAGAAACTAACCCCCCTTGCATTCCAGCTAGTCCTCAGAGATCAAGGGGCTGGGTGCAGTTAGGCTGAATTTCTGATTATAACCAATGTAGCACTATAAGTCTAATCATGTTTAATAAGAACTTTCACAATCACAAAGTCACAACCGGTGTGGTTTACTGAAGCAACACAAATAAAGATTTGGAAAAGCCATTGATAAATATACTTCCTCCAGTAGTGCTAAATATATTAAGGCTAGCCAATGATTAATTAAGCTAAGTTAACTCACTCATGGCTAGGCTTCGCGAACGAAGATTTGGGAAGGGCTCTACCCACATTTGTTACAAGCGCGTTGGTGGCTAAAGAGGCCAATACGAGATAGGCACGTCCGGTTGCAAAAGGCACAGCAGAAAGACTCCTTAGGTGGTATATTCTGCAAGGCTCGATTCTTTCTGCATTGTCTTTTCTCCTCAAGGGAGATCCTGCGAGCTTTCTCAAAAGCATCAGCAGCGTTATAGATGGTGTGTCTCCAGGCCTCCTGATTGGAGGCCAGAGTAGAGCAGTTATGGTGGTCAATGTGGCCAAGGCTGAGATGTTGTTTCAGGGAGTCCTTGTATCTTTGCTTCGGGGCTCCTCTCTTGCGGTAGCCGGTGGCAAGTTCACCATAAAGAAGGATCTTAGGGAGGTGGTGGTCCTTCATCCTTGAGACGTGCCCTGCCCAACGCAGCTGTGTTCTCAGTAACATGGCCTCAATAGTTGTGACTGCTGCTTGTTCAAGAACAGATGTATTGGTCACATAATCTGACCAGTGGATGTTTAGGATTGTACGGAGACAGCGTTGATGGAAGTGTTCTAGGAGTCACAGGTGGTGGCGGTAGATGACCCATGATTCAGATCCGTATAAGAGAGTAGACAGCACTATGGCTCTGTAAACACTGATCTTTGTACTTTTCTTCAGGTGTTTATTTCGCCAGACTCTTTTATGAAGTTTTCTGAAAGCACTATATGCCTTTGCTAATCTGTTGTCTATCTCCCCGTCAGTCTTAGCATCTGAGGAGATGAGGCTGCCTAAGTAATTAAACTGCTGGACTGCTCTGAGTTCTGATTGGCCAATGGTGATGTGGGGATGATGGGGGACTTCCTGAGGTGTAGGTTGATGAAGAACTTCTGTCTTCTTTAACTAAGTTAACAATTCAAACCAAACTAACAAATTCAGCTTTTCACTAAGCTTAACTTCACTGTTAATTAGCTTGGTTTCACCCAAGTGTGCTCTGACACAGTCAGAGATGCAAATCTTACCAAAGAGTCTTTCCTGCTTGTTTGTGAACGGTGGTCATATTTTCATCCTCTACATGGCAGATTCCAGATATCAACTTTATTATTTTGGATAAATGGAAGTGGGACTGTAGTCAAATATAATTGGTAAAATGTCATCATAGACGAAGGGGCAGCCTCTTTCTCATTTTTGTATTGGTGGGTGTATTTTTTCATGTCTAAAGGAAGGACAATGACAGTTTTGGTTACCTTCGGTCAAGGTGAGCTATAGGACTTAGAGTTGAATCAAAGGCAGAATAGAACCATGACACTTCAGTATCACTTCCTGCTCCACACAGCTGAGGTAGCTGGAAAGGCTGTCTGACCTCTGCCTGATAGTCTAATCCCATAAGCATGTTAAAACTGCACCTCACTATCTCCTCAAAGGACCAGATTTATACTTCTAACAAATACTCTGGTTTGTGAAAGCCTACTACAGAAAGTTGTGCAGGGATCCCTCCTGTGTATGTAGTAAACAGCCTGTGAAATTAAATGCTGCTAAATCACAGGGGGAAAACAGCACATTAGGTACATAACGGCAGATGCTAAACTGTCTATCCTTTCCAGGAAAGCTGAGTCATTCTGGAGAGTGCTCAGAACTTCAGTAAATGCTCAGCAGTGGTTAAAAAGGCAAATACAAGTGTTAGGAAGAATTATGAAACAGAAGAAAACAGTACACTGGGATACAAAATTAATGATACAACTGTAATACTGCACACCATTCTGGTCACTCCACATAGAAGAAAACATAGACGGGATTGAAAAGAGATTAAATGTATGATGAAAGAAGGAATGGAAGAAAGAGATAGCAAAGAACACAAAATTATGGGCAAAATAAAAGATGTGTGAGATGTTATCATAATTTTTTATAAGCAGGGAGATAAGGCTAAAAAATTACACTGAGAAAAGGGGTGGGGTTGGTTTATTATTTGGGGGCTTTTTTTAAAGGGAATGTTATTTCACACGACAAATTTAAAAATTCCCACAAAATGTTTTGAATGCCAAAATCAAAATGTGCTAAAGCAACAATTAGACTAATTAATTGAAAATAAGCCCAGCAAGCAGTATCAGAAGCAATGATGTGAGTTCAACCCACAGGCTACAGGAAGCTGAGACAAAATACTATAAATTTGCCCTATTCTTGTACTCTTTCAACAAGCATCAGCTACACTCCAGTCAGAGGAATACAGGACTGGAATGACTCCTGTTCTGACTCAGTATTGGCACAAGAGAGTGAAAGTAACCATGGGGGAATTCATAGAATAGATTATATCAAAGTTTTGGATCTTTGCTTTTTTAATGCCTGGGAAAAAAACATCAAAAGCATTAAAAAAAAAATTTAAAAGTATTAAAAGCTTTGGCTGTAGTCAAATGAAAATAGGTATGGCCATAAGCAAAATTTAGGTACAAAGCATCATCAACATGCAAATGTCTACCCCTACACCATATATTTGGGAAAATGAGGAGAGGAAGAAGCAGAGAAGCAAGAATCAAAATCAGGAAGCAGGAAGAGGAGCTGGGAGATGGCAAGTTATAGCATTAACGGAGACAAAAGGAAAAGAGGGATGAAAATGTCTCAAAGAGGAACGACAAATGAGAATGAGTTGATTCTATCTCGTTAGTAGTAAAGGAGTATGACACAGAAACAGAGACCTGAATTTCTTCATCTGATATTGCCTCTGCAAAAAGGCAGGAGCTGGAGGGAATTAGGTTAAGACAACATATAGAGCTTTGATCTTCCCAGAGAATATCGACTGCAAAAGGCAGGCAAGGGAGATAAGAAAGCAAGCATTAGATGAGGTTAAGAAGGAAGGCACATAAGGTGAAAACAATGCCTTGCAATAAGCTGTATTTTCAGGCAGAAATAAATGCCACAGAATCACAGAATTGCCCAAGTTAGAAGGGACCTTGAAAGATTCCCTGGTCCAACCTTTTGTGGGAAAAAGAGATTATCTAGCACCCTGTCTAAACACTCTTGAAAACCTCCAGCAATGGGAATTCTACCATGTCCTGGGGAGGCTCTTCCAATGAACAGTTGATCTTACTATCAACACTTTCTTTCTTATGTCAAGACGAAACCTCTGCCATAAAACTTTTTCCCATTTGCCCTTGTCTTTGCCATGTGGCTCCTTGTGGAGGGACCCCAGTCCTCAAGTATCCCACCCCCCAGATTAAGGAGAAACTCTGAGAGCATAAAGCTGAACTGATTACACACTGAAAGTGCTCTCTTTAAGGCTAGAAAACTCAGCTTCAAGAGCTAACCATGAGTACCTCCATCAAAAAGTGAATGAAAAAAACCCCACTCTGTTTTAAAACACTGCAGAGGCACCCTTGGGCTGTGCCTGCTCCCCTCGCCTGTGGCTGACAATCATGGGAGAGGTGGGATGGGGAGCTATCTAGGGAAGTGATTTTTCCCCTGCACTTGGCACCAGTGAGGCCACACCTAAAGTACTGTGTTCAGTTCCAGGCCCCTCAATTCAGGAAGCACATTGAGGTGTTGAGGTGGGTCTGGAGAAGGGCAAAGAAGCAGGCGAAGTCTCTGGAGCACAAGCCTATGAGGAGCTGCTGAGGGAGCTGGGCTTGTTTATTCCGGAGAAAAGACGACTCAGGGGTGACCTTATTGTTCTCTAGAACAACCTGAAAGGATGTTGTAGTCAGGTGGGAGTCAGTCTCTTCTCCCACGTAACAAGAGGGCATAGTCTTATGCTGCACCAGGGGAGGTTTAGATTGGACATTAGGAAGAATTTCTTCACAGAAAGGTTGGTTAGACACTGGAATGGTCTGCCCAGGGAGGTGGTGGAGTCACCATCCTTAGAGGTGTTTAAAGAAAGGCTGGATATGGCACTTAGTGGCATGGTCTAGTTGACATCGTGGTGTTCGGTCATAGGTCGGACTCGATGATCTCAGAGGTCTTTTCCAACCTAATTGATTCTGTGATTATGTGAGTCATAGAATCATAGAATCAACCGGGTTGGAAAAGACCTCTGAGATCATCAAGTCCACCCCTTGATCCACTACCGCCGTGGCTATTAGACCACAGCACTAAGCGCTACATCGTCAGGCGCTCGCCCCTCACACACCTCCGGCCCTCCCTCACCGACTACGGCCCCTACCGGCCGCCACCCGCGGCACCCGCGAGCCCCACCCAGCCCCGCGCGCCCGAGCACGCGCAGTGCAGCCCCAGGCGGGCGGCCGCTGTCAGGGTGGGTGGGCGTGGCCGGGGATCGGCGGGCGTGGCCAAAGGATCAGTCAGAGCGGCTGGGCGTGGCCAGATGCGCGTGGGGGCGTAACCAGACATGGGGGCGTGTCCTGCGGGCGCGGCGGGGTCAGGGAGGCGGGGGAAGCGGCCGGGCAGGCGGGGAGCTGCTGGCGGGGACAGGGGGGGCTTGGAGAGGCGCTGCTGCCGCTGCCGCCGCCGCCGGTGGTGGCACCGGGAGGACACCGGCCATGGACGCCACCACGCTGGAGCTGGACGCGGTGAAGTTCGCGCAGCTGGCGGTGCAGCGGGACCAGAGCGGGCGCTACCAGGAAGCGGTCTTCTACTACAAGGTACGGCGGGTGGGGGCCGCTTCCCTCGGGGCGCCAGTGTCCCCGTCCCCTCACCGCGCTGATGCTCCGGAGCTGCCGGAGGGTTCGCATTTCCCTCGAGCCAGCGGAGGGCCGGGAGGGAGGGGCGGCCGGCGCGGCCCGGCCCGGCCCGGTCCTACCGGCGGGGAGGGCGCGCTGGGTCAGCGCGGCCGCCCCCGCCCGCCCCCGGCGGGTGTGCCCGGGGACGGCCCGCTCGGCCCGGGGAGGCGAGGCGGTGCCCGCCGGGAGGAGAGCGGAAGGCCGGCCGTGCGCCTCCAAAGTTTGTCTGTCAGTCTCCGAAGGAGCCGCGTCCCTCAGGGCGGGTTGCGAAATACCTTTTCCCTGCGTCTGGTTTTTAGGTGGGAACGAGCGCTGCTCCTGCGCTGCTGTTTAGGGGTGGCACTGCCGGTGCTGTGGTGGATAAGTGAGTGCAGGCGCTTCTTCCAGCTACTGAAAGCACAGTCTCCTCGGTTCTTCTCGGAAGCCTCGTCGTAACCTAAAAACGTCTCTGCCTCGCTAGTTCTACACTTTCGTTCCTGGCCTGTCCCCCACCCCCGCCAGGCCGTAAAGGCTGATCAGTTTTATGCTGGAGATGTAAGCGCTGGGCATTTTGGAGAACCACAAGTCGGCAATGCTGCTGCTCTTGAGTGTGCAGCTGGAAACAACTCTGTTGTACAATCGGTCATCAAAAAAAAAAAGAAGTCTATGGTGAAATACAAGATGCTCAGCAGTAAGACAGCTTCAGATCATAAGCTGTCAGTGATGTGTTTTTAACCATGTATGAATATTCTTTCCATTAGGGACCAGATTTTATTATTTCAGTACAGCTTCAGGTTGGTGTAACCAAGGGTGTAATGAGGTTGATTCAGTGTCTTGCTCAATATCTATAGACTTACTACTGGTATTTAGTAAATCTTGTGCAACTGTTATGTATTTTTCACCTGTGTAAGTTGTCTCATTTTGTTGGGTTTATGTTTTGCATAGTTATATTAAAGTTCCATATCCCACTGGCTTTACTTCTCACCTGCGAGGAGGGGTTTTTTTTAAGGCTATGTTTATCTTTGTCACATTAATCGTTCCGCAAATTCCATTATCCTGGCAAAGTAATTATTTTCCATTAACTTGCTAAAGGCTTGGTAGCTGGCCTTTGGCTTCATGAGTGCTAGGTGTCTATGAAATGTTTAAAAAGCGTAGTATTATTATTATGGTGGCCTGTGCGTGTAAGTGTGAAGGGGTAGGAAGGGAAGTATCTTTTTTTTTAGCCTGGTTGTTAATGTAGTGTGAGTTAAGTTTATATTTGTAAAGCATATATATGCAAAAGTTACAGTTACCCATAATAACACTGATAAACTCTGTACTTATCAGCAGCAGTGTGTGTGTATGGTCTGATATCCATGCACAGTATTGCTTCAGTACCGTATATTTCTGCATATATCTGAAAGAAATTATTCACTGCTTTACATAATAAAAACATCTCTTTGTGCAAGTAATCACCCTTGTACGCTTTTGAACAGTGTGTGGAAAATCTTTTTCAGTTGCTGCATATGGGTGGTGTTCTTGCTAAGTGCAAAAACGCATTCCTGGCAGTCTTGGTGCACTTGAAGCTTACACATGACAGAGTGTAACCTAGATAGTGTTTTCTGGTGTGCAAAAGCTGTGCCAGAGAGCAACACGGTCACAGATTTGACCCTGTTATAGCTTTGAATCACAACTGCAGGTAAGGTTTCTGCTGTTCAGACAGGTGCCTCTTGGCAGTCCAGCACTAGTTATTGACACTTGTGTCAGATTATATGTGAAGGTGTTGGTGTTCAATCCTATTGTGATCAGGAGGAGTGAGAGCAAACTCAGCAGATACTATTAAAGCGGGATTCTTTATGTATATTTCAGCTGAGATAGGTTTGGCTTTCTGGATATTGCCTGAAGATCATTGCCATGTTAGATTAAACAAAAGTAGTTAGAAAATATCATCTAGTATTTTGGAGCCCTTCATGCTTTTCTTTTTGGACAACGCAAGTAAGCTCTGGCCCATCACTAACTTTCTTATCAACTGATCTAAGCAGTTCAGAGCCCACTGGTGCAACTACTAAGCATGTGGGAAAGCCTAGATATTGAACTGGCTTCTGCGAGAAAGTGACCTTAAGGATGAAACATGGAAAATGCTACAGTTGTTGCCCATAGACAACAGCAAAACACACCAGTCTGAATGGAATTTCTATGGCTTGCAAGTGCTGTTCACTTCCTGCTGCCACTTAACTTTGATAGAGCCCTAGAGGAGGGCTGCGTGTGAACCAGCCTAGGGCAGCTTGCTAATGGTACTCTGCAAAAATGTCAAGATCATTTTTGGATACCCAATGACCTCAGCAAAGCTGCTAAAGGTGTTGCTAAGTTTGAGTGTTGACCAGCAGTTAGCATCTTGCAGACTTGACAATGAGTAGTTAGCTTCGTGTGACTGTGGCACGCTACTCATGACAAAGAACAGTAATGATAGTGAAGAGATCATAAATGCTAACTCTGAATTGCACGTCCATCTGGTCACTGGAAACAGCTGGCGGGCTGGCTCCGCAGGTCAACTTCTTTAGTCCTTTGGAGGCTTAATTTATAAAAGACTGTTTTCATTATGTTTACCTCTTAAAACCAGGCAAAACAGTTGTTCTTGAAGGTACAGAAGCAACATCAGTTATACATTGATTTTGCAGCACTGGTTTGAAAATCCACATTTGTTCTTTGCATTGTATGTAGACAACATGCCTTTATGATAGAGCACCTATTTTGTCAGTCTATACTTGTTGTATGTCACAGACAAATATATCCATCCTTTGAGCAGGTAGCTGTAGGGCATTTTTTCCCCCTCCGAAGAATAGTTGTGTGCTAAACCTTAATGGTAGTTAATTGCTACATATAAATGGAACTTCAATTTACCTTTCTGTGGCTGTGGACGTTTTATGTGACGTAATATGGAGATGGAAGCCGACAGGGAGTATGTGGTACTTGGTTCTGTGATGCCTCTTAGTGAAAATTCATCCTGATAACAAGTACAGGCTATGTCACGATCAGTTTTAAGCTTGGGCAAACTGGGCAGATGAGTAGGGGAGCAAACTGCAAAGCTTGACAGAAACAATGGCCATAAAGCACACAAGGGGCTCGTCGGCCATGGTTCTGTGCTTGCCCTGTGCAGAGCAGCCTCTCTGAGCACTGTCTTTGTGAAGCAGCTCTCTAGTTACTATTTTGCTTTCTACATTCCCAGCCTGCCTGCCATACGACCACCTCCTCTCCTCTTGTGCTGCAGAGAAGACGAGTACTGCCACAAGAATGTTGTGGGTTTTTTCCCTATACCAATAATGAGGACAAAATAAGGTTTTTATCCTCATTTTTGTGGGTGACAAGTGTGGATTCCCCATGTGGTTCTGAGACTGTGTCAGGTCTGGCTATTTATTGCAGCCCTGCCAAACCTTATATGTTTTTCATAAATTTAGTGAGTGGATAGACAGCTTATGCAACTGAAGGTTTTTTTCTTAATAGATTTGTACAGTATAGGAAAAGCCTTAATGTGGGTAGCATACTGTGCTTCTGAGCTGGAGGCCTATGCTCCCTTCTGGAAGTAGACTTGCATCCAGTATTTTTGTGTACGTGCAAATATTTGAAAAAACGAGTTTGAGAAGGTAGGAAACCTCAAATTTATAGACTTTCCACATTTGATAGCTTTATCTGAGTAATACTAAAAATCCCCCAAAATTCTTTGCTTCTGATTTTGAAAAGCTTTTATCATTATTATCAGATTAAATGCAAATAACTTGAGTAGCTAATTTTTTTCCTAACCTTAAATCCACAGCTTTAAAACCAAACTGGTTTCAATGCATACTTGGAAAGTTTTACTTAAAATCTCCTAATTCCATATGATACTTTACAGACAGGCCTAAGATCTTGTCTTACAGAACTTCTAAATATTTTTGTAGTCTTGTAGGTTTTTCCAGATGTGAGAAATTGAACGTGATCTAATTTATAACTTGAAACTTTTTCTTTCCAGCAGAATTTCCCTTCAGCCACTGGGTCTTTTTGTGGATGTAAGGGCTTGCTTTCATGCAACTCAAGGCTGTTGTAGGCCTTCTGTTTATGGAAAGTAATTTTCTAGGCAGCAAACATTAACTTTGTCTCAAATTCTTCTGACTACAGGAAGCCGCACAAGCCTTGATTTATGCTGGGATGGCTGGGTCAAACTTGGAAAATATTCAAGAAAAAATAAATGAGTACTTGGAGAGAGTTCAAGCACTCCATTCAGCAGGTGGGTAAGGAGCTTTCCACTCAATTAATTTAAGCAGAGGTTTAATTAGAAAGTTGTTTGCTGCTGTGAAATACATATCAATGGTGTTTGTTCTATTTTTCATTATTCTAATTTTCTTGTCCTTTGTGAAGAACCACAAATAAGCATACCAGTGCTTTGAATTCTGATACCTCAGAAATTAAGTGGAGACTGAACTACCTAAGGACTTGGGTGTGGGTATTCTTTGCTTTTAAATATTCTGAGGAATCTCGTCTGCAGAGCAAACATGAGAAAGTAATTAAATATAGCAATAAAAATTGATTAGGAACAAATCAAAACACACATCTGAGGATTAGCTGCATGATGGATTTGAAGTGGGTTCTGATATTTATGTGTAATTACTGATGTTGAGAGGGCAAAGGAGCTCTTTGCTCTCATAAGAGTTTCCTTGTTTGATCCGGTTTCAGTGTTTCTGCTTAGACCAAATCCTTAAATTTTTGCACACATGCAATTCTCAATTAGAATCATAGAATCACTTGGCCAAAAAGGGACTTTGGAAGGCCTGTGTCCAGCTGAAAGCAGGGTAGACATTGATTTTTGGACCAAGTTGCTTAGGTTCAGTCAGGTCCTAAAAACACCTAAGGACAGAAATTTCCTGGTGCCTCTGAGCCCCTGTTCCAGGGTGCAATTGTATTTCTAGTGATTATTTTTTTATATATATATCTAGTTGTATTCTCCCCTGTTTCAGTCCACAGCCACTGACTCTCATTCCCTTTCTTCACACTGCAGTGAAGAAAATGGATTCAGGCTCTTTCTTGACAACCTCGCAAGTAATGGCAGGTTGCTATTAGGTCCCCCCAAAGCCATCTCTCCTCCTGGCTGGACAAGCTGTGGTTCCTCAGCTTCTCTAAAGGCGAAGTCCTCCAGCCTCAAACTCACTGGGGACCCAAGGTGGGATGCAGCATTCCAGACAGTCTGCTGAGTGCTGAGTAGAGTGTGCCAATCGTTTCCCCACCCCCAAATCTCCTGGCTGTGCTCCTGATGATGCAGCCTGGGTTGCTGTTAGCCTTCATGGGCCTATACTCTGTGGGGTGTTAGTCAGTCCCAAGCACAGGGCATAGCACTTGTCCTGGTTGAATTTCCTGATGTTCCTGGCAGCCGGTTACTTTAGCTTGTCTGTGTCCATTTGAACACCGTGTGCTTGAATGAATTGGTTTGGTGGGGTCTGCAACCCTGATGAAGGTGCACTCTGCCTTTTCCTTCAGGTCATTAATAAAGGTATTAAATGAAGTGGACACCTAAGGAACTTGTATGTTTTCTTAGGTGATGTGTTTTCACAAATGATGCAATATTTGACATAATTAAACATACTTGTTCTCAGTGTAGTATGAAAGAGACTTTATTTACATTATTTGACATCTGAAATATCCTGTGAGCATATCTCTGCTTCAGGGAGGAGGTGATGATGTTTTCTTGTCCTTGCCTAGATGTTTTTAGCAAAGTCTAGAAAGATTTAGTTTCCAGACAAGAAATAGTTATTACCCATCTGATTAGGGTTGCTAGTGTTTCCATGTTAAGGATGTTTTTACATGTCTGCTGCTGAAGAAAGCTAAATACTTTCTTTTTTGTTTAGTTCAGTCACAGAAAACAGACCCTCTGAAGTCAAAACAACAGTTGGACTTGGAGCGTGCTCACTTCCTAGTTACACAGGCTTTTGATGAAGATGATAAAGGCAATGCAGAAGAAGCTATAGAGTTGTACACAGAAGCCGTGGAACTCTGTTTGAAAACAGTATGTTAAGCTACAGGTTAACTTGGTGGAATTATGTGATGGTAAGAAATTCTTCCACTTACACAAGTGACTGACTCTTAAAGGCTGGCTTGAAAATGGAGTACCTGTATTTCTAAAAACTACTTTTTAATCTTTTTTTTCCCCACTGTTTTTTTTTTAGTGTTTCTTCCAGCCTGTGTTGTGTTGCTATACAACGCTGTAAATTTATGGGGTCTTGTGATTTATGTGTGGGTTTTTTTTCTGAACTGGATCATACGAAAAACTAGAAATATTCTGGAACATTTTTCATGTTAATTTTTGCCCTGGAGCAAATACAGTGCTCAACCAAATTAAAAACTGTTAAAACTGAAGATGACTTGCTAATGTGTCAGCTGTATTACTTTCTGACTACATTAAAGGAAGTAATTTAAGTGAAATTTTTGTGTGTGACACTTTCTGAAGATGTAATAGTCTACTGATGCCAAAACTAGTAAAAATAGTCCTTGATTGCTCAACATTAAAGCTGTTATGAGTGAATTCAATTCACACTGAAATGAATGAGGACAAATTGGCCATTATGTAAATGATGAAGAATATAATTACAGGTACTACTTTTTTCCCCTAAGTCCAGTTGCCTTAACTAACTCATTATAAGAAGAGCTCACCATCATAATGTAACTCCACCAAGTCTGTTTTTCTTTTTCCCTTGTTTTCCCTTTTTATAATGTAAAAATATGTGTGGGTTGTTGAGAGTGCTATGTTACTGTTGCTACATGCTAGAGTAAGTTCTTTTCTCTGAATTCTGTAAACAGGTTATACATAGGCTAAAAAACCCTGGTGATGCAGTGTAACTAGATCAAGAGTTAGTAGAACTGCTCTAGTTTTTCCACTTGAGCTGTTGGAGCAGAACACTTTCAGTCTATTGCATAACATCTGCTGCGGCAGCGTACTGTTTTTCCTCTGCTGTGTTCCTCCTTCTGTTGTGTCAGTGCATGAAAATATTACTGAAGTTAGTCTGAAAGTACATATTTTGTACATATATTTTTCATGTCTGAAAGAACATATTTTTATTAATAACTGCAAATATCGAGCATTTCATGAGGTACAAGATACTGCTGAAGTTTCTTTTAATCTTGACTAGCATATTATTTTGTTGACATGATGATAAGCTTTGTCCCTTGGGGTGACCCAAAAGTACCTTCTTCTTCCCAGGATGAAAGAAGATTGAAGGAACTCTGCTATCTTGAAGCTTTACTTCTATTTTTCTCCTTAGAATATGCAGGTGGAGAAATTTGTTCCTTCCTTACCCTTAAAGTACTCAGAGAGCAGCCATTCCTCCTCTTCTGTGGCTGATTCCTAATTGACTGTGCTGGTGTTCCATCTCCATTGCTTACCTTCATACATCTTTCAGAATCTTTTCCAACCAGGAACTCCAGAGTGTAATTTATTTGCAAATGAAGTTAGTAGCTTGTAGAGGGTGTTTCTCGTTTTGTTTCCTGCGGTGAAAGTAGCTTGCTTTTTGTATCCTCAGTTGACCTGGCTGACCTAGCTGGTCAAGCTACAAAGCTAGAACCTGAAACCTGTCACACTTCTGGGTGTCATGGAAGAAGCCATACCTCATGTTGTGCCTCTTGCAGATTGTTTAGCAGCAGAAGCCATGCTTCACCTGTAAGGAAAAGGAAAGTGTCAACTGTTATAGCTGACCTCCCAACTGGGAACAGAAGTTAGCACTCTTGATACCTGTTTCGTTGCCCTGTCATTGTTTATTTTATGCCTTTGATTACAAGTTAAAAATGTTGTTCTTGCACGTCTGTCTTGTTAGTTTGTATTTTATGAAAGTAAACATTCAAAAATGTATTTTTTTTCCTAAGTTACCCTGATTATTATTGACTCATTTGGGGAAAAGAATGAGAACACATCCAAGCTCAGTAGCATCTGTTACATTTGGTTATGTCTTCTTTCTGCCCATAGTGTTTTAATACAGTTAATTCTTCTGGCAAATTTTTTTTCTGTATGTTGTGTTTCCCCTGCTGAAGAATTTTAAACATCACTTCCATTCTATGAACTTTTCACTAGAACAGCAAAATGATATTTACATACTTCATATGCTTTTTATGATGAGATTTAAAAAAAAGAACAGCAAAAACCCTACAAGGCTCACATATTTGCTCATTTAAAAAAGAGAATTGGAAAAAATAGCTATTTACTCTTCAGTGTAATCTAGAATTATGACAAACTGAGCTTTTAAAACATGGTGGGTTTCTTTGAATGTGTAGCTTTTTTTTCTTGCTTTTATTTTGTACTTTAGGCTACTGAAACTTCAGAAGCAGGCCTCCAGTCCAAACTGAAACAGCTGGCTCGACAAGCACTGGATAGGTGAGTACTACTAATGTTAGTAAACATACTTGCTGTCAGGTCTAAGTGCACCCTCTGAGTTGGATTCTCAGTCTTGCATGTCTGTATGGTTTCTGGGTAGACCAAGCTCCTGTAGACTTCTCCTTGGAGCTAGCTGCCAGCTGCTACACTGCTGAATGTAGCAGCTGTTGTGCCAACCCTCTGGGAATCTTGGGACATGCAGAATTAGGAAAGGACTGTGTATATGCTCGAACAAATGCACTACTTCAGTCTTCAGAGATATATATCAGAGCTTCTATAAAAATGCTGAATTGAAGCCAACATGAAGTTAAGGTGTCACTGTCCCTTCATAAGGAAGATGGCTTGGAAACTGGGAAACACTTATCTTGACAATAGCAATCTAGTTGCATGGTATATGTGTAATAAAGTGTCTGTCTGAAACAATTTGCACAAGTATAAGTTCAATATACCTCTTCTAAAATCAGCTCTTTGATGGTGAATCATGGCCTATGTCAGGCAGAGTTTCAGTATAAGCTGTTTTTTAGCACTGCTCTGTGTTCAGAAAGAAACCAGTATTTTGCATGTGTGTGACCATCAACCAGCTTAATGCAGCAACAACAAAATATGGCTTCTGAATACATAGTCTTCAAGCGGTTGAAATGCTGGGTTGTGAGAATGCCTGTGGATTTTTACTGCTATTGTAGCTACTAGACAAAATAAATCTGGAAGGTATGAGAGGGCGCAAATCAGTTTTCTCTCTCTGTGTTTCAGTGATCTTGTTCTGAGATTCCAGATAATGAGCACTTACACAAATTCTCCTATTAGCATAATTTAGAGGTAATAAAAATCTAATGAGTTCTACCAAAAGTAGTTTATGTGAGTTGGAAATGCTATCTTTTAATTGATTCAAGAACAGGAAAGTAAAGTACCAGCATCAGAAATAGATTTTGGGTTTTTTTTAGGGAAAGTGGTGTTGGTCAAATTGGGCATTTGTTCTTTCCATGTAATGTATGTGGGAACATGAACCAAGAAAATGAGTAATTGAACCGTATCTATGTTTTTATCATTGTTGTAAATAAAATGCATTTTTATTTGCTTTAGAGCAGAGGCACTGAAGGAATCTATGTCAAAGTCATCTCAGAAAGAAAAGTCAACTGCAGCTAAACCAAATCAGCCAGTGAGAACGTTCTTTCCATTGGGACCTGATTTTTCTTTAAATGACAAACCACAGACAATCAGAGCAGTACAAGCTAGTGAACCTCAAGGTCAGAGATACACTGCAGAGGAGATTGAAGTGCTCAGGTAAGTTGAAGATTTTCCAAAATAAGTTCATGAGAGATCTGGCTTTGAGAAGCCAAAGTACAGAGATGTTTTCACAGATTAAGCAACTGCACTGGAAATTGAGGTTGCATAATATTCTGTAGGACTGTGACTTCTGTTGCATCCAGTTCCTTTTGCTTAGATTTTTATCATAGGTGGAATAACCTACAAATAATTCATAAAACCTTTAGCCTAAATTTTGAATTTTTAAAACTATCAAATATATCAATTTGAAGTGGCAGTTATCTAGTTTTCAGAAGCACTGTTTTTTTAGTTTTTAAAAACTGATTTTGTTGTTATTACCTTTTGGAACTTAGTCTTTGAAAGATGATAGGTTTGTAACTATATTTTTTTGTTATGACTTCCAGGAAGACTTCAAAAATTAATGGCATTGAATACGTACCTTTCATGAGTGTTGATCTGAGGGAACGTTTTGCCTTCCCTATGCCTTTTTCGTAAGTATGGATCAATTTCTGAACTTCACTTTTATTTTTATTTTCAAAACTTCCCCCATATTTGGTATTTCTGTGTTTTCTTTGTAGGAGATTAAAATTGGTAAAGTAGGGTTTTAAGCATAATTCAGGCAGAGATAGTTAAATACTACCACTTCCTTCTTCCATTCTGAACTTAAGGCTTCATTGTAGGCTGATCTTGCTGTGTAGTGCTTTTGCAGTTGTGCCTTCAGGCCTATAAGGACAACATTATATTTGGCTTTTTGGAATATTGGGCTGGGCTGGCAACTTGGTTCCATTATCTGATTCTGCTCCACACAGGGTTTAGCTCCCTCTGCATCAGTTACCTGTAAACTGAGGGTGGTAGCTGTTTCCTCTGTAAAGGACTATTCTGAGGAAGAGTGATATGTAACTGCTACACCTTCATTCATAAGCAATAATAATATGTGAAGATTGCATAGCCATAATAGACAAAGACACTTGGGGTTGGTTTTCCGTTTTGGTTCGGTTTTTTCCCAATTTTTTGCTAAAGGCTTATCAATCAAACAAGCCTCAATTTTCAAAACTAAAGAAAGTTTTTATTATTAGGTTCATCATATTCAAATAAAGTGAAGAATTTGAGTTTCTACTGGTGTACGTGGCTTTTTGGAATTCCCTTCAGTTCAATCTCTTATGAAGGAAACTCATGGGTTTTATTTCATATTTTTAATTTTTTTTTCCTCTAAAAATCACACATTTGGAAGTGATGTTCTTTGAAATTGTTTTACAGCTTTTTAATTGTTCTATACATATTTTGCACCATCTATTGGACATACATAGGATTGGACAAACCATGAAAAGCTTTTCTAAACTGCTATTGATTTATTTCTACTTTTTTTTCCTCTTTTAAATCTAGTGATAAATGCGGGAAGTTACCGTTATCCCCCAAACAGAAAGCAATGTTTGCCAAGTGGGTGCGACCAGATGACATAACAAATAACCCTACCATGATCTACACTGTATCAAGTTTCAGCATAAAGCAGGTAAATTGTTCCTAAAGAGAAATATGTGCTGCTCCCAGGGAACCTTCTTGTTCAAAAAGGAATCCCCGAATGTGAGAGTTCATTCCTTGGCCCTCATGAGATTAAATAAATAAATAGTATCATTTCAGATTCCATAAGTTTTCTGTCCACAAGAATAAACAGGTGTTAGCAGTGACAGTGAAAATTAGAATTTTAATTCCAGCTGAAAATCCTGTTTTCCAGAAATAGTGGTAAGGGTAGTATGAAAAAGGCAAGGTGTACTCTGCAGCAAGTTGCTCACTTCATTTACTGCATGGGAAAAATAATGAGCAAGATCTTTAAATTTTTATTTGATGGGAAGCAGAGTGGCCCATTGAGAACAGGGACATATCCTAGTGTCCCAAGATGGTCCAAACTATTCTGGAATCTGTAATAGGTTATGCCCTTGGATATGGTATTTGGGAGGAAGGAATAAGTGTAAATGCATGCTGAGGTATCTGTGCTTGCCTCTGATTGTCATTAGTAATTCTAACTTTGGTTTGCTTTGTAGGGGACTCGTGTTGAACAAGCATATGCTTCCTGCCTTTTTAGTGGTGGCTTTGTTTCTCTTGGTTTAAATCTTTCCTTTTTGAAGGCAATTACTAACTGATGGTTTTCTTTCCCTCCATACACTGCACTCATCTTTCAGTATTTGAGTTATTAGTAAATGTCCTCACTGGTTTTCTTTTCTTTGTAGACAATAGTGTCAGATTGCTCTTTCGTGGCATCACTAGCTATCAGTGCAGCATATGAAAGAAGATATAACAAAAAATTGATCACGAGGTAAGTAGCTGTTGCTTTCTGAGGTCTTTCCAGACTTAATACTGCCAAGCTTTTGCAAGATGTTCCATGACACTTGTGCACAGTAAAAACTAGCATTTATTTCACCTTCATCTCCCTTGGACTCGTGGTTTCAGCACTTCTAAGAGGAGAACCAACTATATATAGATACGTATACAGACACCGGCATTTAACTTAGATCTGCTTCAAGGAGTAATGAATAGTTTGGAAGGGGTTTTTATTTGTTTGGAATTTTTTTAATAGAAATTTTACTTACAATGCTTTATAGTTTCATTGCAACTCATTGTAGAATTAATGTTAACAAAACTGTCTCAGTTCCCCTCGTTGGGCATCCCACAATAAATTTGCCATAGGTTTTGTGGACTTCGATGGGAGCCCCTTGCCAGACCAGTGTGTGAATGTTTTTCGATTGCTTTGTTTAACCTATTCTCATTAGAACTGAACTTGTGTTCTTTTCAAGAGCGGTGAGTTCTGCGCTGCCTTCTCCTTCAAATGTTTAACTTATAAATACAGTACTTCCCTGAATGACATTAGAGATATGTAAATACCATTTGTTTAATAGTAAGATAATTTTCTTTGCCTTGCTTCTGTTTGAGAAACATTTAGGTTACTTATGTTCTTTTTGCTACTATATTAAGCAGAAAGCTGCAGGAAAAGCAAGGCCTGAAAAATAAAACCTATTTCCACATGATTATTTTTTACTTTAAATTTGAGTTGCTCTTTCATTAAAAATTCCATATTGATGTTAAGTGTAAATTCCAGAAACAAACTGTGTTAATCCCACTCTTATTGTTATCAGCCAAGTAATTTGTCACAATTTCCTCTTTTTTCTCTTTTTTTTAACAGTATAATTTACCCTCAGAATAAGAAAGGGGAACCAGAGTATAATCCATGTGGTAAATACATGGTGAAGCTTCATATCAATGGTGTACCTAGAAAGGTAAATGGTTTTGGGGAGACTTAGTGTATTACTGTTTAAGTCATGTATTTTAAAGGCTTGGTCTGCTTCACTGTGAGGTGCTTGCATAGCAAAAAAATCCTTATATCACTTAAAAGAATTATGAAAACCAAACAGGAGCAAAACTACATATCCCATATTTATGAATTGGGTGTGCACTTTTCCACCCCATCTTAGAAAGGAAGTTACAGAATTTAAAAGTACAGAGGGGGACATGCAGGAAGAGTATAGATATGGAATGACCATAGAGGAGTAACTTGACTGCAGATTTTTAGTAAGGAGAGGAGATGCCTGAACACAGAACTTTTTAAACTGACAAAAAAACTTAATTTTCTTTTCAGCACAATAAATAAGGACATAAAATAATGTATTTCTTCATATAATACTTAATAGTAGCGCTGATTATTGCAAATCATATTGTCTGATGAATGTTTAGGGGAGTTCAGAAGTAGAGTGAGAATATTCATGGGGGTGGGGGAGTAAGGCGAAATTCGTCAAAGGCTCTTAATTGCTAAGATATAACCTCTGGGTCAGGAAGTCTTCAAGCTGCAAAATTCTGGAATCTGAATGTTTCAGGAAAGTATTGTTTGTGTGTTTGCCTTGCTCTTATTACCCCCTCCAAAATATCTCTTAATGGCTTCCTTTTGTTATGATGAATGGCCATTTTTTCTTCTTTGAAAAGGATTATTCATTTTTGCACAGATAGGATTTGACCAGAAAATGTGCTGTGTTGGTAGCCTGTATGTAATGGACTAATGCCAACAGAAAACTGAAAATCTATTCAGGGAAACTGTCTCAGACCACTACAAGTATGCAGGAACAGTCTGTGATAATGAGGAATATATGCTACCCAATTTAAGGAAGAAATGTTAATACTGTCACAGCTGCTGCGATGAGTTGTTTTCCCTCTTCAGAGGGAAGAAACTTAAATCGGGAAGTAGAGGCTATGAAAGTGATATAACACAGTTTGTTTCCTTATAGACAAATAAATATTTATTTTTCTGCTGGCTACCAAGCACAGTCCATGCTCTGATTCCTAATTAGTTGAGGAATGTTGTTTGGCTTTTCTTTACTTTTTTTATGCTTGTTATTACACCGAACCTTTCTGCACGTACCTTTTGCAATAGATATGAAACACTTTATAAGACTGTACTGTCGTCATTCCTACTTTACATAGGGGGCAGAGAGGCAGCCGATCACTGGACACCCAGTTGGGCCAGTGCAAGTCAGAGATGGCAACAGAATTTCTTTTTCACTTGGGCCAACCACTGCAGAATTGATAGAGGTGTTCACATGTGAAAATAATGGTCAGGTCTGGTTGTATCTGAGAAGCTGTGTATTAATGAGGGGTTTGGTTTATTTCCTAAGCACTTTCAAATTATTTTATTAGGTTTATGATGATTTTTCATTCATTTCAAACAGGTAATCATAGATGACCAGTTACCTGTTGATCATAGTGGGGAACTTCTCTGCTCTTATTCTAATAATAAGAATGAATTATGGGTATCACTAATAGAAAAGGCTTACATGAAGGTCATGGGAGGATATGATTTTCCTGGATCAAATTCTGTAAGTATGAGATTATTTCGTAGAGGAAGAAATTCCACTTAGATAATATTGGGTCAAATAATTTCCTTCCAGTGTAATCAAAGTGAATTGCTTGGAGAAACAAGTATTGGGTTTGACATTTTCTTTTTTTTTTGTTGTTTCTTTCTTTCAAATATTCTTAGCTGTACTTAAGGAAATTATTCTGTCAAAGTAGAATGAGCAAGATATCTTGATGGTCAGATTTAGTCTTAGTTCTCAGACTGCACTATTGGCACTTGTGGGTGGGAAGTACATGTGTTTTATAGAGAGCCTAGATGAAAGTGTTGGGTGAAGTCATAAAATTTCTTTGTCCATATCAATACTGTTGATTTTGGTTTCTAACTCAAAAGGGCAGTTCTCCCTCATTAGGTAATGGAGTCAGCTAGGAAAGGAACGGGCTAGTCATTCAGTACGTGTATATGGAGGGAGCAAGTACTTTGATCTGTGCAAGTTTATTTATCAGATTGTTCCACTCACCTACATAAATATGTATCAGGTTCCTATAATGTGGTTACTAAAGAAACAGTCATTGATTGTACTGCAGCTAAACTGGCATGCAAATTATTCTTTGAAAGAGGGACGGTTTACTGAAATGAGTATCCCGTATAATCTTAATTTGTTACTTAGGAAACCTTTCTGATTTCACTTTAAAATTCTTTAAAATTTTAATAGTATATTTTTTCATTTCATGGTGCTGTTCACATTCTAGTTAATCACATTCTTGGAGGGTATACTAGGTAATCATCACCCCTTGAAAAATTATTATGGAACAAATGTTGCTTTGTGTAAGGGTAAATGTAGCACACACTTATATCTGTGCATATGTCAGTGTCAGGCTGCTTTGTTTTGAAGGACAGAAACTGGTGAGAATAGATGTGTTTTATTCTCATTGTTGTTCTCTAACTTGCTATGTGGAAAAATAGCTTGACTTGTGACATTTAATCTCCACCCTTCCCACCCTCTCTGGTTTCCACTGTATTCTAGCTTCCTTGTGTAATCAGGGTTACTTACTGGCTGTCTTGTACTTGTAATTCCTCAAGTTCCCACCCAGCAGTGCTGGTAATTGACACTTCAAGCATTTAGAGTGTCCGCTTTTGCTTTGAGGAGTAAAAAGCAGAAGAAAAGGAATAAGCAATGTTTCAAGGAGTTGGAAGATTAAAGCATCTTTTTATGGAAATACATGTCAGTGTCAGTTTTACCAAAAAGAATAAAAAAACCAAACCTTGAGCCTTAGAAGTAAAACTTAAATTATTTAAAATGCATGTATACTGCTTTTGAGACTGTGCTTTATGAGTCTGTGAATCAATGAAATAAATAGAACATGTCACACAAATGAGTGTGACTGATGATTCTCTTATGCTTCTGTTACTCTGAAATTTCCAGCTTTTGGGGGGGGGTTGTGGATTTTTTTGGGTTTTTTTGTATTTGTTTGTTTGTTTGCGTTTGGTCTTTGTGGGTTTTGTTTGTTTGTTTTTGTTGTTTTGGTTGTTTTTTTGTTTTGTTTTTGTTAAACTATCTGGAAATGTTGTCCTTATCTAATCAAAGAATTTTTTATTTGTTAGTCTTTATCTTGAGCCTTTTAGGTGTAGAGTTGTACTGTAACATGTGTATACTTGATTTCTTTTGAGACGTTTTTATAAGATGTCATATGCTGATGGATCTGTTCTGATTTCTTTTGAATATTTGCTTTTCAGAATATTGATCTCCATGCACTGACTGGTTGGATACCTGAAAGAATTGCTATGCACTCTGACAATCAAGCTTTCAATAAAGACAGTACTTTCAGAATGCTTTATCAGAGGTAGATGTTTGTTCTTTCCTAAGTAATTAAAATGCTTGCTGTGTAGTAGGTGCATTACCACTGTAAAAGCAGTACAGTCATCACAGATCCTTTGATAGCATTTTGGTATTGCTACAAATTGTGCTTTATAAAATCTCTATATACTTTGTGGAAGAAGAAAAATTGAGGTATTGGTGGCTTTGATAGAACAGAAGAGTAAAATATTGTGGAATTTTGATTCTCTACATATGAAGAAAAAAAATAGTAGCCCTTTTCTTGATGAAGAAAATAGTTTCAAGCTGCTCTTCTCTGACTCTGTGTTCTAACATACAAGTTAAGTGTTTAAAAGCTCACACAGCTCCCCAGAACTTATGCACTTATCTGCTGTCCTTAGCAAGCAGATACAATATAGTATTTCTAATCATATCACAAGATTATGCCCCATTAGTAAGTGTCCTGGAGTAGCAGCAAAAATCTATGAAAACTGCAATATTGGTCTTCAGACCTACCATAACAGTTGGATTTGATGGTCTTAAAGGTCCAAACTAAATGATTCTATTATTCTACTTGTGGTGAAAGACATAGCTGCAATTTATAAATGCCAACTGTCAAATACTTGGATTTCTTTCAAAATGGTTTTGTGCAACCAGTTTCTTATGTATTTCAGTGCAGTAGAGGGGTGTTATTCTGTTGACTGAAACATCTGCATTCATGATAGAAGAGCATGACTCTTTTGACAGTGCTTTTTCAGTTGGTTAGGAGCTCTTTAGATGACTGTCAACAATTCTTCGGATATTCCAGCACTGTAATTTGGAGGTGTGGCTGCAGTTAGAATGGTATCTAGCCATTATAGCATCACTATTGCTTACCTGTGCTAGACTGAAAATGTTTTGATCCATAGCCCAGTGACTCTGTACACTGTCTGGGGACACTGAGTCTGTACTTGAATTCTAGCACGGGCTGGGAAAAATGCTAGTGTTTTTTTTGAGAGTAATAATTGTAGCAAAATTAACAATTGCTATTCATAACACAAAACTTGAGTGTAAACACCTGCAGAAGTATAGAAGCACACACTTCTCATTCTTCAGGTTTTGGGAAGCACCTTCAGAATCCTGGGGGTGTGACAGCATTAGTAATTTACTACATGCAGTGATTGGCTAAGAGTTGATGAAACCACGTTTGTGCTCAGCTGAAGATCTGTGAAGAGTATCTTTAAAAAGTGACACAGGTTGAGCTTCAGGTTGATAAATGCTGAATTTTGCTTATAAAAATATGAAGTTACATTAAAAAAATAATTTTTCATTTAAGTCTATACTTAATTCTGAAAGAAAAAAAGTTCCACTTTCTTAAACTTTTTCAGGAGTGATTTCTGCTGACCAAAAACCAGGGGCATGCTAATGGACAGTCTGAAAACGTACTAGAACAGTGTCTGGCAAATGTTAGTTTGCAACTTGCAAGGTTTTAATTAAGGTATTTTTCACCTCTTTTTGAACAGATTTCACAAGGGAGATGTCCTTATTACCACAGCAACAGGGGTGATGTCTGAAGAGGAAGGAGAAAAATGGGGTTTAGTTCCAACCCATGCATATGCGGTCTTGGACATAAGAGAATATAAGGTATCAAATAAAACTGAAGGTGTTTTCAGATGCCTGTTTGAAAACTCCAATGGGTTTCTAGGTTTACCTTAGATGGGTAGCTACTGATTTTTTTCTCTAATGGCTAATATAGTGTATTTTGTCTTGGTCTCCACTGGGAAATTTCAGAAAACTTAATGATGCTGTCTTTTCTTTAGCCATTGGTCCATATAAAAAATACCTTGAATATGTAAAAATTACCCTGACAAGATGAATTTTATTTTATATTTCTTTAGGGACTTCGATTTCTTCAGTTGAAAAATCCCTGGAGCCACTTACGTTGGAAGGGACGATACAGTGAAAATGACACAAGAAATTGGACTCCAGATTTACAAAAATACTTGAACTTTGATCCAAGAACAGCTCAGAAAATAGACAATGGTAATAAAGTTTGAGAATTCACTATTTTTTCCAATAATACAGATCTTTGTCGTGTACCCTTGTAGGAAGGTGGAAAGAAATGCTTAAGCGCAAGGAGAGTAAAACAAATACTATGAATTAAATAGTCCAAAAGTTTAGGAAGTATTTCTGTATCTAAATCTGTCATTTCAGGTTTGACTGAGGTTTAAGTGATCCAGACTGTTAAATATATCTCAAATTCACTGACAAGAAAGTACCTCCTTGTTTATGTGTTGCTGTCTCAGTATCTGAGTGTGGGGGAGTTCAGTTCAAAGAGAACATGCTTTTTAATACATCATTGGACTTTCTGTGGGGTTTTCCCTATGACATTAGCAAATACGTACAACATGCTTACCGTAATCAGTATTTAAATTAGTCTTGCCTGTACTGGAGGTAAGTGGGTTCTTTCTCCCTTGCATTACATTGAAGATTTGTTTATAGATATATTAATTATATACACTCTATTTCAGGTTGTAAGATTAGATTGAGATCCATCTTTGAGACAGTGGCACTACTATGTCCCTGCTCAGAGAAACCACTTGGAATGATGCCCAGTGTTGTCCCTTCTTTCCTAGGGAGCAGCAGAGTATAGTATCTGGAAAGTCAGTGTGGGTTTGGAGGTGGAAGGGCAGGTTGCCAATAGTTTAGAAATTCTGCAGTAGCTGCATTTTACTTTCGGAAAGAGATTTCTGCTTTTTACTGTATCCTAGTTGCTGTCTGCATATCTCTATGAGGGAGCCCTTTTGTTCAGTACCACTCTGTTTCTACAACAGTATACATCCAAATCCATTAAATTATAGCATTTATTGATAAGCCTCATGCAAATGCATAAGGAAAACTTTTGATTAAAATATAAGAATAGCAGCCCTGGCTTTGTGACAGTTATGAGAGAGTAGCTCATTAGTTATTTACCAATTCATTTAGGAAGTAGTTTGTTACATCTAGTAGTTAAAATCTTATATAAAATTACATTAGTAATTTTAATGGAGTTGCTTCTTCTAACTGGATTTGCACTCTGGTCTTACTTTTTGTGTGTAGCTATATTGACTGTTTTTTAGTGCAGCTGCCTATGTCAGAGACTTCAATTATAAGGCTGTTACCATTTTAAGAGTCCATTCCATTAGGAATCTATTGTCTTGCAGGCACTGTTGTTGGCTGGAGTTACAGGAGCTTGCAATTAAGGGAGCTATGTTGTAAAGGAAGTTATAAGGGAGAAGCAAAGGTGAAGGTGTTGTAAAGGTGAAGCAAATTCAGGGTGCCAAAGCAAGTGATGTAGGCATTGGATGAAATATCTTAGAAATACATTCAAACATACTCATATGTTGATTGAATACTTGATTGTGCTGGATGATTACTGAAGGACGTTGTTGAATTGCAGGAACCCGTTTGACTATGTCTTTTTTGTTTTCAGAAACCTAGGAAAGGGGAAGGCAGGTCAGAATCACCTAATGACGTCTCTTTCAACACAACAGATCCTCTCATACCTTCTGCTTAGTGCTTGAGAATGAAAGGCATTCTGACAGCTTCAGAAAGTTCTTGATAATAAGCAGAGACTAACTTGTTTTTTCTTGCTTTCAGTTGTTTGTTTAAATTTAGACATTTGAGCAATGCAGTTCTGCAAACTAAGTTTTGCAGAAATGTTGGCTAATATAAGCTGTATCATTTGCCAGAAAGAGACTTTTGAAAAACAAGTAAAATCAAGATATCTGCTAAGAAAACAATAACAGCATTTCCTTTTTAGGCATTTTCTGGATTTCCTGGGAGGACCTGTGCCAGTACTATGATGTTATTTATTTGAGTTGGAACCCAAGTCTTTTCAAAGAATCTACATGTATTCACAGGTTGGTCCAAAAGACTGAGATTTTGACACAAAAATTTTATAAGTGTTCTGAATAGCTGTTTCCTTCCTTCCATTCTTCCTAGTTACAGCTAGGAGGTTGAACTCCAACCATGTTCTTTTGAGCCTGATTTCGCACTTTTAAATTCTCAGCCCAGGCTTTCTTCTTGACTACTTCTGTAACAGAGTTGAAGCTGCAGTGACCTTTGTGATGTTGCTGTGGACCTAAAACTGCATAACCAGATTCTGACCTCAGTCCCACATCTACCAGAATAGAAATCAAGATTTTTGTGCAGTCTCTCTCTAAGCAGTGACCAGACAGTGCTTGAGTGACCTCAGTTTTATTTGGAATTAATTTTTCTGGCCAGTTGCAAGTCCGCTGTGCAGCATGTGTTGTCTTCACAGGTGTTCACTGAAGTCAGGGTGGTTTAACCAATTCTGTTTTTCACCAGTTGTAACTATCATAAGTAATCTTCCTTGCCACTGATTTTTTTTTTTTCTGAATGTGATACCCATCTCTTACCAAATCTCCATCACATTCAGTTTTTTGTCTCCCAGTTTGAAGATAAGTGTGTGTATCTGTGTCTTGGTTTTGGAAAGCAAGTGTTTCTTTACTTTTCCACTCCACTATACTGCACTTTGCCACTACCACAACTGCTTCTGCTTGTGTTAGCTCTGCACAAGCTCCTTCATCCAGAGTGTGACTGCTGAGCTTATCTGTAAAGGCTCCTTCTATCTTTGTGTTCCAGTAAAATACACTGTGGTGGTATAGTAAGATGAGGTAATGTGTATGCTAATGTCAAAGCTCACCTATTGGTCTGTCTGTCCTTATATTATTAGTGATTCTCATACCTCTGTGTAGGGAAATGCCTTAGCACAGTGGCAGTTGCCATAAAAAGTGGAGTAATGATGGTGATAATTTGAAGCTTAGTTAATGCAGCCTTCCACAAATACTGTTCAGTTTTAAAAATGTGGGAGGGTCAGTGAGACTTAGGAATAGCTGTATATGTTTCTGTTTCCATTATGCCACACTTTGCATTCAGTCATCAGCACTTTCTATTTTTTCAGATTGTATTTTCCTTGTCTCGATAGTTCATGAGGCACCAGGCAGATTCTGCAGTAGCATACCTCAAAGATTTTTAACACTTCCTGCAGGGCAACCTTCCAGACATGAAACAGATCAAATTTTAAAATAAAAATTGCCTCAATAAAAAAACTGGATGAAAAAATTTGGCAAGCTTTTGGAACTAACCATAGTTATAGATGGATTTCTGCAGTTACAGTAGCGTAGGTGTTTTTCATTTAATATTGGTGTATGCAATCATGACTATAATATATGTGTAGCTCAGGCTCCCTGAATGGTTCATTTTTTTCTGGGCTTTGTGTGGTTGCAGTCACCAGCCAGTCTGTTTGTATTTAGCATTTTTTGTTATCATACATGTATTGTAGTGAACTCATTTATAAAACAATGTTCTAAGATAATGCTTCTGATGAGACTGTATTCTGTAACCACTGTCATAGATTCCAGTAGAAAATTAGGCTTCTTACTGATAAAAGCTAGCTCTCTGTATAAGTAGGATTTGGAGTTAGTTTCAAAGTATGCATTAGTTTCTTACTCATCTAACACCGTGTCTGTATCACTTTCAGTACCTGGGATGCAAAGCAGGGCCCGGTGAAGGATGCTTACAGCCTGGCCAACAATCCTCAGTACAAGCTGGAAGTGCAGTGTCCACAGGGTGGTGCTGCCGTCTGGGTCCTGCTCAGCAGGCACATCACTGACAAGGTGCTGGGTGCTTATTCTGTAAACCTTTCTGTAAAGCTTTCTGTTATTGGTATATTACTACTCATGTTTCATGTTCAGGTGTGTATGCCTGCGTGTGTATGTATAAATTTTAAATTCAGCAGGTACACATATCTAAAATTGAAATAGACCCAGAGTAACATTTGAGCTAAGCGGTTCTATTCCACCATAGAGGTTCTGAAGTAACTTTGAATCCTGGGGCCTGAATAGGTTAAATTAGTGGCAGTTTATTTATTTCAGGCATTTTAAAAAGAATTGCATTGGGTATCTCAGTAAATATAAATATCAGATCATATTGTGCGGTGATCAAAAGGGATGGTAGAATGTGTATTTGTCTCTGATGAAGCATTTATTTTGTTTCACAGAAGTGTACAACTCTGCTTGATTTGTGTCTGGTTGGGTTTTTTTATAGGATGACTTCGCACACAATCGGGAATTCATTACAATGGTTGTGTACAAGACTGATGGCAAAAAAGTTTACTATCCAGGTTAGTGTACCTTAATTGTCAAGAAAATTATATTATAAATAAATGAGGAATTACAAAGAATTTTGTGGAGAGGAAAGGCATTTTTTACTTTAAGACTAGATGCCTCACTAAGAGGTCAATCTTATGAAATAGTTGTTTAGCTCTGATCACCTTCAACAGTCTACACTGAAGGAATAAGCTACATGTTGGAAGCACACTAGGAGATCTACATAGTCCTGCTGACACTTATTTTGCTGCAGCATTTTCTTTATTCTTCTGTTTATTTTGCAGTGGCAGTACTTAATGCTTAGAGGGAACAGATGCTGCGCTTCTATTTCTCTGATAGCATAATTATTTCCTACATTTGTGAAATTATTTAAAGGTCTACAGCTTCCACTAAATGAAAATAATCAAAGTTAATGGCTTAATAAAGTACCTAAGCAAGCTCATGAGATTCTGGTGAACACTTCAACATATTTCCAGGAATATTTAAGAAAAATACTTATATGTTCAAATTCTATCAAAATATCAGTCTTAGTCATTATATGTCAGATTCTATTCACCTTGAGAAGAAAGGCTTTGCTGTAGCTGGGAAAAAGCCATGTATGCTTTAGTTCAAGACAGATAGCAGGTCTGAAACACAGGCTGAGACACGCTGGTAAGCGTTGCACTGTTCACATCTGGTCTTGTTCAGTGAACTCTGCTGACCAATTTCCCTAGAATCCAAGCTGTCTTTCTGCTGAAAGCATCTGTTGAGACCTGACCAAATCATCACCTATTTTTGCAAGAGCTGATTTTGTTAAAGCATCTGCTTCTCCTTACAGCCCAAGACTTGCTTCTGGTTTTGCTAGTAATTGCAGCAGTGCTTATTTTACGTGTGTCTCACTGAAAACATTCTTAAGTGGGCAAACAAAACATGTTGTGTAGTAGAGAGAATTCTGCTGTGCTTGAAAGAGACAGTCTTCTTAGCAGGATCACTAGCAAGAACTGAATGATTCATATGTTTTGTCTTGCTATCCAAACTCTTTTTAAAACTTTTAATCTCACGAGCTCAAACTTGTTTAAAACCTTTTCCATGGAAATAGATTGGTCAAGCTGCAGTATTATCTTTAACCATCTGTTAAAATAAGATCAGAACAAAGCAGGTTAATCCTTTGGCAGCAAGGCCGAGATTTCCCATTCCTAAGCTTCTTATTGTTTTATATTAATCCTTTCCCCTCTCCCATGTTGCTTTGTGGAAGAAAATAAAAGGACCTGATCCTGGGCCTGTTGAAGTAATTGGCTAGATTTGGTCCTGCTTCACTGAAATTAAAAGAAGTCTGGAAAGAACCAATTAGAGGCCAAATAACAAATTACGTTGTCTAATTGTAAAAGCAAACATTTAGGATGTTTCTAAGTACCACATGTGGATTGGTACTGGGATGCAACTACATCTGTGCAATGATCACAAGGATTTGAGGAGAGAGAGAAAAAGTGTCTGTGATGTAGTCAAAAGAATTAACATGTTTTAAGTCTTGCTTACCCAGTGGCCAAAGATTTAGGCAGCATGCATTCTGGAACTGTCCAGCCAAGGGAGAAGGAACAGACACCTCAGAGATTTTTTTAAAGAGTGCTCAAACATTCCTTGTCTTTCTCATGAATTTCAACATGATCACATGTAGGTCTTATTTGTGACGTTAGTGGGGCATAGATAAGCAGTTCTTGCAAGTCTTGGGATTTGAGCTGTACTTTTCAAGTGCAGAATATGTGTTCTGTCATGTGTGATGTTCCTCTCCTGAAAAAAGCAGTTGCTTTTAAGATTATATGTCCTTTTTATAAGTCTTGAGGCTCTGTTGTTTTGAAAGCACTCAGGTCTGGTCACAGTCTAATCGTTGTAGAAGTTTACCAAGGTGGGGGATTTTTTGATCCGGAAGAGTGTTCATCCTTTTCTTTTTCAGCTGATCCTCCTCCGTATATCGATGGTATTCGGATCAACAGTCCTCATTATCTGACTAAGATAAAGTTGACCTCTCCAGGGCCCCATACATTTACCTTAGTGGTGTCCCAGTATGAGAAACAAAACACTATCCATTACACCATCAGGGTATGTGCTGTTGGTTTTATAATGAATGTAAGCAACTAAAAAAACATCCTTTATTTTTAAATTTTATTAAAAAGTGTACTTCTGGGTTCATATTACTATTTTGGGGAGGGAGGCTATGAATGATGGAGCAGAACCTCTGGATGAAGTTTTTGATAAGGTTCTCTGTTTGTAGTTAAGACAGCGTGCATGCGTTTAGCAATGAAATTTCAGTAATGAAATCAGCTGAAAAATACTCTCATTTCTTAGAATTAAAAAAATCTGTGTACAGGGAGATCATTGGCTCTCTGTGTATCCAAAATATGCCCATTTTAGATCCCAGTTAAGATTTAATTTTTTTTTTTTTGACTTCTCTAAGTCTTTGGACTTAGTATTTGGGTTTTTCTCTAACTGCTCAGTCAGGTGATGGTCAATGCTAGATATCTCTTTGTCACTTAAAAATAATGTTTCCATTTTGCCTTTTGTTTAAATAAAAACTAGGTAGAACTAAGTCTTGTTAGTCCCAGCACTATTCAGGATTTTGAGTTTGACACAGGATCGTCTGATGGTTAATATGTGCATGTAGTGAATAAGTATCTAAAAATGTTGTGTAAGCAATTATTTTTTTTTAATTTGTCATGATTTCATATGAAAAGTGCAAAGTGAATGTGTGACCTGCTGCTTCTTCTACAACACAGGTGTACTCCTTGTGCAAGTTCACCTTTTCCAAGATTCCCACACCTTACACCATTTCCAAGCGGGTAAGGAAACATTTTATTTTATGGGTCACTGGACAATAATTCTGGTATGGCTTTTCCATATTTGAGATGTACAAAGTTTTTAAATATATTTTTATACTACTTCTCCACCTTCACTGCAGAGTGTGTGGTTGCAGCTGTGCCACTGCAGACATTCTGCAAAGCCTTTGTAGAATAGACTGGCCTTTAGAACCTGTACCCTAGTAAGTCATCTCTCTGCAGAGATCAGACTGTGCTACAGTAATGCTACAGAGTAAAAACCCCACAAAAGCATTGATCGTCTCCCCTTGGGAGAATTGCATGATTTTCTTGGGAAAACTCTTGGCATGATGGGACAAAATCAGCAATGTCAAACCAAAGGCACAATAACAAGACTGTGACAAACATACTTAAGATGGCAATATCACAATACTTACAGTTCCTAAATTTTGCAAAGACATCTCAAAGGTCTGTAACCATTGGGATAAGCACTCCCATTGCCAAACAGGATGAAAGCAATATACCTATGGTATATTTCAAGTCGAAATGCTCCCCAAAAGTACAGCAACAGGGGCAAGAGTGAAAAACTTGACTGAAATTAAGTCAGAAGCCCAGGCAGTTTTGAGACCAGCTGCTGTTCATATTTCAGCTGTCAATGTGAGCTGCAGTTACACCTTCAGCTGAAGTATAAATATAGCCAAGAGCTCACAGGATAAAGTAACTTGCATGTATTTTCATATATTAGCAATTTTACCCCCAAGAAAGAATAAGCCAGCAGCTTTTAACTTTAGCTCTGTACCTACCATGCATACCCTGGGGAATCTACTATAATCAGAAGTCTTCTGTTCAAATAGTAACTTCTTCAGGAAGAGAGAAACAAGGGAGTTTGAGCCACAGTGGAACAGTCCATTTTCTAGGACACTTATGCCTGAAGCCAAGGATTGCATTACTTTGTGTGGTCAGGGGCACACGCTGGCTTGCAACAAGGCTCTTGAGTTCAGACAGTGTTCCATACCAGCTGTTATTTCTGGAACAGCCCCTTGAAGCTAGCCTGTTCTGGAGAATGGTGGGTGACTAGAGAGATTCCTGGGAACAGAGAGATGATTTACTTAGTTCTTCCAAGCAACCATTTTCCTGTATAGCTTATAAAAACTGGGCTTACTTTGAGGGAGTGCTTTAAGAGATCAAAAATGCATTAAAGATACCAGTCTGTTTGAGGAAGAACATCTGTTCTATGTTGTAATATGTTTCAAAAGAAAATTAAGTATGTGGAAACCTCCTGTTAATTATTTGAAGATGTCTGTCTAGTATTCAAAAAAAAAAAAAGAGGCATGTTCTAGCTATCCAAGGCCAACTCTGTCTTTAAGATTAAATACAAAAAGTCAGCTGTCTGTTTTTAATGCATCTTTTATGTTTGCTTAGCAGTCATCACATTTAAAAGCAAGCAGAGAACTAGTTCCAAGTTTACCCATAAAAGAAAGTTCTGTTAGATGTCCTATGCTCGAGTCGAGTGGTCACCTCTGATGCTCACCAAGACCTAGTGTGATTCCTGGAATTAAGTGTAGCAGAGGTAGAAAAGGACTGGAAAGCCTAACAGCACACAGAGTTTTAGGTTCCTGGGTAGCAGCATGGAAGGGGGAGAAATCCCCCTTGCTTCTAAACTTGCTGTGCTTCAGGGATTTGGACACTGAATAAAGAAATTAAATCACAAGGAAAAACGTTGCCCCTTGTTGGTTTGACAGAACGGGGAGGGAAGTAACAGGAGAAATGGATCACAGCTATAAATTTGTGTGAATGCCTGGCATGTCTTACAAGTCTAACCTTTCAGTTTAATGACTAGCAGGAGGAACTTGGAAACAGATGGCCTGTTTCTCAAAGTCTGAGCAGCAATTTTCCTCTTGCGCTTCTTTGTCCTTGCGGAATCTATCCTTATGGTTATCTTGTCACTGCAGTGCTGGTTCTCAGAGAGCAGAGAGGAGATGGACAGGGCTGGAGGCAGCGATTTTTAAAAGCAAAGGCTACACCACCATTACTGTTGTACTTCCTGTATGCTTCTCATTTAGCTCAACAGAGAACTGTCTGAGCAAAAAAAAAATAACCTGCATAGTCTAGCAGGCATGGGATGGATGGGAATATAGACCTGTCATAGTCAGAAACAGTCACTTGTTACTTATGTAATATAAACTGAAAAAGTACAGTACTCTTACAAGGGTTGTAAGGCTTTGATCAAGGGGGGTGGAGGATGGCAGTGAAACTGAATACTTAACATGGTCTTTCACTTCCCTTTATAAATTAGGAGAGCTTACTAAACTCAGTGACCTCTAAAGTGAGAGGAGTCTCTACTCTTGTTTGTGTGTTTATATAAGCAATACAAATCCTCGGGATGTATTTTCTGTACTTTTGACTTCTTTCAGGTTAATGGACAGTGGAAAGGTCACAGTGCTGGAGGATGTGGAAACTTCAGAGATACCTACAAAAATAACCCCATTTATCAAATCCAGCTAGACAAGAATGGACCACTGCTAATTGAACTACGGGGACCGAGGTTTGTAGACCATAAGCATGCATCAACACAGTGAGAGCATTACAGCTAAAGATAAAGCTTGGTCAGTGTCCTCTTGGGGGGAGGGTGGGGAGCTCACAGAAAATCCAGAAAACAAGGTATCAGAGTTGGCTTGAATTTAATACTATTTTTGTTTCTGTCTTCACCATCAATAGTGTTTTAAACCTACATGTTTACTACTGAAAGAAATCCTTGACCTACAAGGCAAGCAGGAGCCTTCCTTTCTCTATAGTTTTAGGGTCTGAGCAGAGCTAGGCCTTGCACAGAAGGGAAGAAGGTATAAAGGGCTCTTTCTCCCTCTTAAAACTAATTATGATCATAATTCCTTTTCCTTTTTAGTGCAGCTACTATGCAGGATACTAAACCCTTACAAGATCTCAAACATCTCTGAAAGTGCATTTACTCTACCACTAGCAGGCCAGGTATTGAATCTCAATGTCCTATGAAGTAGACTTATGCAGGTCAAATTCCTTTGACAAAATTAATGATTACTTCAAAATACCAGTATTCAGAGCTTCTGAATAGGAACATCTCCTGACCTGCAGTTAAATGTTTATCTTTTGCAAAGCTGTACAGTGGGGCCCACAAAATGGCAGCACTTTTCTATCCATCCTTCCGTCTTTGAGGAAACTCCTCCTCTCATGAAATGAAGATGAGTGCAGAGGTGTGGCTGTACTGTTCCATGAATTGAGCAGGTTTTTTTATGCATTTTTTTCTGTACTTGCAGATCATATTTGGGTAGTTTGAATGACAGGGGCAGTGATGCCTGTCACATGTGTTAACAGGTAGTAGACAAAGTGTCCCAAGTTATATTGCAACATGAGAAATTCCGCTGACATCACTGACACCAAGTCCTCCCATAGGGATCAGATCACACCCCAGGATCTGTGCCACATGGCACAGGAGTGTGTCTCCACAAGTTTAACTACTTGAAGTCTGCTTAAATGGAGAGGCAAGCTTCTATCAGGCATTTTCCCTGTAGTCTAGTTCCAGACCTGAGTTGTGTTCTGTCTCTCTCCAGATTCACTATTCATATCATGGTTTGACTTGATGTTTCTGTCACAAATGTAACAACACTTTTAGATGTCTTTCAGTTATACTGTGAAGGTTTTAATAAATAGCCCTCTTCATGGTAATCCTGATGACCCAGATACGTGATGTCTGTCATGTCACTTGCAGGCAATACAGCGTTGGCTTTGAACTCGTCACCGTCTCAACAGTAGGAGATCCTGGTTCCTATGGCTTTCACAAAAAGAGCAGTGGTGACTACAGGTAATAATACTCAATGAAATCTGTACAGAGGTTTGAAATACTTCAGATCTTATTTCTAACAGGTAGTTTTCTTTATCATAGGTGTGGATTTTGCTACTTGGAAGTGGAGAACATACTTGCTGGAGTTTACAACATTATCCCCACCACATTCCTGCCTCAACAAGAGGGTCCTTTTTTCTTAGATTTTAACAGTACTACTCCTCTTAAGGTGTCCCAGCTGCAGTGAGGAGACATATCTGTGCAGTACTGTTTAAGGAGGTGGTTTTGATCTGTCCTACAGGCTGAGAATAGGTGCATAACCCTTCCTACACATATGCACAAAAGAGAATTACATTCTAAGTTATAGCCAAAAGCATGGAATCACTGATTGCCACTTAACTGTGGTAGGCAGTTAGCTGTGGGGTTTGCTGCTATGGTACTGGAGGGAGCACTGTTCAACAGGCTTGGGAATAGGCTAAAATGCATATATTCAAATGAACCGGCAGAACTCAATTTATTGCAATTTTCCCACACTGTGAATCAAAGTCCAGTGATTTAGGAGAAAAATTAACATTGAAATTCCCTTCTCCCAAAATACAGGGTATATGGGTTAAAGATTTTATTCTTAAAAGTAAACATGTAAGAAAAAATATTCTTGTGTATTTCTGCTTACTCAGTCTCAGGACCAAATAGCTTTTACTACATATTTGTGCTGCTATCTTGAATGTTTTCAGCATTGAACTGGTTATCACCTCTAAATGTAAATTTACTACTGCTAAGCATGTAGTAGTCCATGTGCCAACTTATCTGGAATATGTATATAGGACTAAAGGAACTATTTCTAAGAGCTTCGCTCATGTTACATGTACTTTGAGAACTGTTAGTTCATATCTGTGTGACTTTAGTACATAAAACAGCACAAGGTTCTCTGTGGTTTTCTTCCTACTAGCTGCCAGACCTAGCTTGATCCTGATCAGCAGTAAGGACAGGGGGTTATCCAGCAGCAGCATACAGAGAATGCAGAATAGACTTCCTTGAGCAGGTGTAAAAGATTTTCATCTGAAGATCCCCACAGTCTCAGTTGCTGGTGGGGAGATGGGAAGCTGCCCACCATCAGAAACCCAGCAAAGAAATGTTTTATTTTCGTCACTTTTATAAGTATTCAGACTATAGGATTAGTTAAGCCTCTCCCGCTAATAAACCACAGCTGCAAGGAATGCACTTGCTGATTCCATTATACCAGACATTTTCGAAAAGGTACTTTTTTCTTTGTAAGTTGAAACCAGTGGGTGAATTGAGCACTTGGCCACTGTCATCAACAGAAGCAGGGTTAGAGTTTTTAAGAAAATAGTGGAAGTGGGATTAATGCAGAATGAGATTTTTCTGGAAGCCTCCTATATGTGCTCCTCCTCTAGATCTATATACATTGTATCTAAAGAGGATTCAAGATAACCAAGTTTTCAATTTAATACCAACGGCCTCACAGATCCTGAAATGCATTAAATTTTGTCTTTTTTACAAAATAATATTTGACAGCTGGGGGAGAGGATGGTTTTAAAACAGCCATGGGAATTTTGCTGCCATTCACATTAGTTTGCCAGTTTTCCAATCAAAACAGGTAGCATTTAAATCTTGCTTTAGAGCACAGGTGGCCATTGGGAAACTGAGCACACATTCTACAGGAGCACCAGAAATATCTGCGGGCTAAAATTACTCCCACAGAGGTCTGCTATTAGTCCTCTCCAGAAAGTACAAGATTCTTTTGTTTCATTTCCTTCATCAGACAGCTGCTTAACAAGTGTCTAGTGTTGAAAGGGCACTGATAGCTCATGCCTTTGAAAACATGTCCTGCTGACTGCAGTTCTCTCAAAGGCCATCTGGGATGGGAAATTTGGGACAGGTTTGTCACAGTGTGATTTACCTTCTTTTGCAGGGAAGTTTCTGCATGCGCACAAGCTGAGCAAAGAAACAGATTAGGTTCATTGTAGTTACCCCTTGGCTTCTGGAGTATGGGTCAAGGACTGCTTCATCCCTTATAAATGAAAATTTCATTCAGCTCACATTTTCCCTACAGATTTCTGTGAAGTTTTTAGCTCACGCTGAACCAGAATTGCAGTGGAGTCCTGCACGTATCTTATCACCTGTGACGTTAGAGGTAGTTAGGAAGTCCCAACTGAGTATCTTTTTGGCAGTACAAAATGCAGATGCCAGAACTGCCAGCTTTCAGTACCAAGTTCTTGCACATTCTCTGCTGTTTGAGATCAAGCTGGTAGACTTGCCTCGGTAAAATCTGTTGTTGTTCTTCACTAGTTGGTTTCTACTCGGCAGGGAGTTTTTCTTTCTTTTTCCCCCTGAGCACAAGCTACTGCCAAGCTTATGCTGCATTAAAGGAGCATAAGGCTCAGCTTCCATACTGTGCTGAACTAAAACTATACTGAACTAAAAGCAAGAAATGTACTCACTGTCTGGCATTAAGGACAAAGTATCCTGTCCCAAACAGGATGTGCTAATATTTCTTACATATACAGAACAGTCAGGGGATTTGGCTTGTCTCCATTTATGTATGGGAGTTAAGATAAGTGTCAATCTTATTTATATTGCACCTGCATAGGCTACTAGAATGCCATCACTGTGCATTTCCTTTAAATATAGGACAGAACACTCAGGTGGACTATTTAAGAGGAACTACAAAATATTCTTATAAATTCTAGTCTACAGATTCTGGTTGTGGCAAATTGATTTTGCAACGAAGTTTTCTTGCCATTTTGTCTTAGGAAAAAATGTTAGTGTAAGCATTTATTATTTGCTTTAATATTTTCTGTCAAATATATACTTTAATATTTTTTCCACAAATAAATCTGGAAAAATTATTGGAAAGTGAAGATTTTAAGACAACCTCAGGCCACAGTCTAAATTAAGCTTTTCTTTTCCCTATACTGTTTAGCATTTTTTGATCCGTGACAGAGAACATGAAGTGCTGGGTTATGCAGCAAGACTTCTGGAAAGGAGTAAGACCTGTGCACGCAAAAATTTAAATAGCTGCCCAGCGGAGGTATATTGGATGTGTTATTTTACTTCCAGTTAGACAGTCATGCACCTTAAGTCTTCTCTGCCTCTAAACATACAATTCAAGCTTTTAAACATTGAAATACAAGGCCTCAGCAAGCATCCTGCACTCATAAGTTGATTGTCACACGGTACAGTTCTGAACTACGGCCAGAGCCACAGATGAGGGGGTAACTGATGAAATGGAGGCCAGTTGCTGTAAGGGATTTTAAGAGCATTTACACATTTTCTGATTCATTAAGGGAAGACTGCTACAAAGAAATGATTTTTAATTCTCTGTCAGCAGTGCAGAGGAATAACTGGATATAGCCTCTTCAGAAGTTTTAACATTCTCTTTACTTATGCATTGCAAAGCCTTTTCTGTGTATTCCTTTAAAAATCGTACTTTAAAGCTCCATACAAGACCCCATGATGCTGCTGTTTATAGCTCAGGTTGAGACACCCCTCCCAGTTTATTTTTTTTCAGGAAGACACAGGTTAGACCTTGGTTAATCCAGTCCCTTAGACTCAGTGCGAGGTAGTACCATGGATGAACAGTATCAACAGCTTCTATCCCATCTGCCCCGTGAGTCTGAGTTCAGTCCTAGTCTCCTGCTGCAAGTGTCATGTAACTATTTTGTACAGTAATTATGCACTTAACCACACAATCTCCGTGGTGTTTGAACAGCCAGCTATTTAGAATTAAGTTTGTGTACATATAGTAGAGGTTTTCACTGCTTCAAAAATGACATTTAAATTGTTTGACAATACCAAAGAGAAGTAGAATTCCTAGGTTAACATTTGCTTCATACATTCTCATATCAGGGCAGCTGAAGTGATCACTTATACTTAGATACAGCAGAGGCTTATTTTTATACCCGTGGAGGCAGCTACCATCATGTTACACTTCAGAATCCATTAAGAGCTCCAACAGAAAATTAACTGGAGAAAGCTTGTTCATTTGCTTGTAATCCATAGCAATGTTTGTTCATTTAAAAGTCTGTCATATTTATAATTTTGGCTTTTATGAAGTTTAAAATAAAATGAGTTTTCCATTAATTTATTATAGACACACAGTTCTGCCTGTTTGCTTGTGTGTTTGAAGGGTGATTTACCTGCTAAGTCTGGAGGTCGCCAAAGGAAGAAGGGTGCAGCACGGTCTTTCAACAAATCTCATGGAAGTGTGGTGTAAAAGTAAGGGCAGAGTGGGGTTCCACACACTTTTGTACTTCCTCATCAATGATTTTACCCTGCTGGGAGCTGAATGCAATCAGGACATAGCAAGGCAGTGCACACACAACTATTTTTATATCCTGATGGAACACAAAACTAATTCATTGCCTAAGTTCAGGGAGTTTGGGTTTATAGTCGGAACTGGCAAAATGAGAGGAAATGCGATAGCAAGAGAGGTCAAAAAAAAAAACCACCCAAACTGAAAAAAGAAAAAAAATCACCACTAAAAAAACCTCCAAACAACCTAGGAAAATGTAACCGGCGTTGGCTGGGAGGTCTGCAAAAGTAAGATTCAACCACAAATACCTCTGCAAATTTTTCTAACTGAATACAGCACAGACAATAAGTCAGCTACAAAAGTTTAAGTAAAAACATTTAATGCAATGTGGCACTTCTTACTGCTTTTCATTTCATATTTAATACTGCCTACCCCAGCTTTTCCCCAAGTAATGGTCACATCAGAAGTTGGAACCACAGACTTCTTTCCTAAGCATTTTTTGGGCCTAGGAACTGCTGGCAATGGAAGATTTCAGCCTTCAAGTCTTCGGAAGATGTGAACGTATAAATGTTTAAAGCTACTACAGCATAACAGTTTTAATGTGTTGAATCTGTTTTTTATGAAAACAGGATTCTTTACCTCCAATTCTGCATGGCCTTACAGCCAATTTCAGCAGCATTAGGTACAGAGGTGTTGTGTAACAGAATACCTCCCTCCTTCAGCACACTAAGGGATTTTGGAAAACCTGACTAAAGCTCTGGTCTTGTGGCACAGTTCAGAATAAAAAGTGAATCACATATGCAGAAATTCAGGAAGCTGGAAGGAGGCAACAGTTGCCCATGTACCTCAATGATGATAATACCAGAGTTACTCCAGCCTGCAGTCTTCAGCTGGAAGTGGATATTTGGAGACTAAACTTGCTGCACGAGAAGATTCGGTTCCTAGAGCTTTAGATAAACTTCACTTGCACAGACTCAAAATGTGGAAAACAAAAATGTTTACTGTAGTGTGAAGAATTTTACATTAACTTTGAGAATAGATACACAAGCTGTGGCAGGGATGAAATACAACAGGACTGCAAAAACATAGAATAGAAAATACTTTGGGCAATACTAAAATTCCCATCAAATTAACAATATAAACTGACATTTTAGATAAAATGGTGCTTTCAGAAATGCTTAGTCACCAAAACTGAAGAGTCCTAGGATTTTTTTACTACCACTTATTAGCATAATTATCAGACACTACTACTGTCTAACAGCTGCTGTCAAAACATTCCCCGTGCCCTTTCTAGTTTTATTGAACACTTTTTCTAGGGCATACTAAAATCCCAAGTCCCTTTAACAGTTATAAACCCCCACACAGTACAACCTACAGAGAAGCTTAAGAACACATTGTCAATCTACACTGGCAATTCCTTTTCTTCATGCATATTTCAAGGGCGAATCCCTTATCATAGCTGTCTGGAAAACATCTATGACTCCCATTTTTGAGGGGAAAAAAAACCCAAACACTTAAAGTGCTGAAAAATAATACTTCACTTCTCAGGGGAGGGGAAGGGCAAGGGGCCAATCAACTCTTTTTGGTCACTGGAATCACCCACAGAGTCCAAGCCAGACTCACAAAGGTGTCTAGAAAGGGCCTACCACTGCTGAGCATTACCATCCCCTTTCTGTCATCTGTCTGTTTTATAGGCTTTTATAGGCATGACTCATTTTATCCTTTCTGTGAGCACCAAGGGAAGAGTGAAGGCTTTCAGACCCCACACATGCAACAGCTTTCCTGTATACAAAATATTTCTACAGTTTCAGCATAATACAGACAAATACAGATGTTTAAAGAATATGCCACTTGTACTCAAGAGATCAGCTGTATCTAAAGAGCATTTCATTCTACAAAACCAAAGCCAAACCGCTTTCTGCAAATGTCTGGCTTGAATTTCAGACCCCCGACTGGCATGAATTTACACGGGAACATTACTAGTTATTGCTTCAGCCAGGCTGCTACAAAACAATTTACAAAGTCTGTGAAATATGAGCACAGCTTAAACATTTGATAACTCGTCCAGCCTACAAAGGGTTTACTGAATAAAAACTTCAGCCCTCCACATCAATTAAACTTCTTAGTGCATTTTTAAATTCTCAAAGTAAACGCTTAAGATTTGGCATATATTATTGGCACAACGTTCTTCAAACACTTAGAAGTTCATGTATAAATATTTAGACTCCCATTAATCAGGACAGGGCACAAGAAGGACTCAGCCAATTTGGGCAGCTTTTCTGCCCGCGCATATTCCCTCTTTGATTTTCATGCACTGAAGGGAGAGCTGCTTCATTCGGTTATCCAAAGTCAGCCCTTCAGTGGAGCTGCTCCTGGTGCTGCTCCTATTCTTGTTCACTCTGTCGCTCGTCTTGTTCTCAGCCCCTTCTGCCCTATCCCCTGCAAAGAAAGGATTAAACTGGATGTTAAACCCAGATTTCATTCTGCAAGTTAAGCTTCAAGCAAGTGTCTCTGCAGTTTCCTTTGCCAAAGCGAGCAAAAATTACAGGAGCAGGAGCAAAATGTTGCTTGTGGACTGCATCGGCAAATTAATCAACACAGCCTTAGGCTGGAGCACACAAGAGTGATGGTAATCCTTTAGTCTGAATTAGTCAGCTAGGGCTGGCAGAGCCTGCAAGAGGTTCCTTTTGGCACATTATTTTTTGTGAGGTTTTTTTTTCCCCTGGAAAGCAAAATTTTCAGCGAGACAATAATTTAAAAAAAATAAATAAATGAATTTCAGATTTTCCTTCAAATAAACGTACCATCAGAATCCCACTGAACACTTATTTCATGAGAAACCTCCACCCCCTCCACTAAGACAGAACTGGGGAACATTTCCACCCAGGAGAACAATAATTAAAATGCTTTAGATGTCACTGTTAACTTTGAGACGTGGGGCCTTCAAGAACTGCCTTCCCCAAGGAAGAGGCCAGTGGGTCAGAGCTCAGTGAGCTGGCACACACCTAAGGGAGCTGAGAAGGTTTTCCTGCTCCCTTTTTAAGTCTGGAAAACATTGGCCCAGGGCGTATCCAGCCGTGCATACCTCTTTCAGCTTCGCACTCGGGGGAGGACGCCCCGCTGCATTCACTTCGGGGGCCAAGGACAGGAAAGATCATCCCAAACTCAGAGAGGGATACAGGGCTGGGCAGATCCAGGCTTCCAGGTCGTGTTGCAGGAGGAAACTGAGTGGGCACCTCACAGGGACTTGTAGGACCAGAGCTGAAGCTGGATACTGACTGAGTTTCTGAATCTTCTTCGGATACAAAGCTGCTGCCATTATCATCCTCAAACACTTCTGAAGCCACTGCAATGTTCAGAGAATATTCCAGTTAGTAATCGTACACCTTCACCTCTCTCCTGCACCTTCACAAGCACAGGCAGTTTCTCAGGTTTCCATCTTCTACTGCTCCTCATGCCAAGAAGCTCTTGGATTTTTACTGGCCCTGCTCCCCCTGCCCAGCTGGTCTTGTGCTCTCGTGGTCTTCACTACACAAGTTCGGCAAGGGCCTAATCCCCTGTATCTGCCTCACCCAGCATCATGATCCTAGCACAGACTCCTGGTTATTTAAGGCACTAATTAGAAAGACATAGCTCCCAGGGCAGATTGCTTCCACCTTATCTTCACACACTTGCAGTTAAAATCCAGGACAAACTCCCAAGATCTCTTTTTGGATGAGGATCGCCAAGCAACATCAAATTAAAAAGAAACCCCACCCACATATATTCTTTTCCCTGTTCATATTTGCTCAAATCTGAGTTTTAATTAAAGCAAACCGCCTCCGAGCTGTCTGGATTAAGCTGCAGGGTCTTTATTAGCAACCAGAGGAGAAACCTGTTAAAGAAGATTCCATTTTGTGCAACATAGGGGTGTACATTTTGCTAAAATTCAACACACTTCAGACATGGCTCATTGCAGGATGGGGACCTATGAACCAAAGACTTTCGCACACAAGTAGTCCCACTGGGATCAGAAGGTGCATCAGACTGTCCACAAGAGAAGTGTGTGCTGGAATCACACTGGCCTGAAGATGTCCTACAGAGAGCAAGACATGTCCAGTGATCTGAGGTTATCTTCAATTCCGCCTCCTTCTGATTCCCACCATTGCTAGTGAGGCTCAGAACCACCTTGGAAGAGCAGCAGGAGCAAAGCAGCAGCATTAACAAAACATCTCAAAGGAGAAGTTTCAAAGTAGGTCTTCTGTTACCTCGGCAGCCCAAGGTTCACATGCACCACTTGGACACAAAAGTGCCGACAGAGGCAGCCACCAATATGGTTATTGCCAAGATGTTCAGCCTCTTTCTGCTGGATCTACAGATTGCAGAACTGTACTTACACATTGCAGAATTGACCTAAAAGCTTTAAACATAAAATGGATAACAGCATTATCCACCTTCCTGAGCCCCCTCTAGGGCACTTTGTGCTCAGAGACAGTTTTTCTTGTGGTTTTGTGCTTTATTTTTAATGATGCTAAATACAAGACTGCAGAGTGGCCTTCTCACTTGCTGTATTTTATCAATATATGGTGAGCAATACAGATAACTATGCAGGGGGTGAAAGCAAAGAAAGGTGGAGAAAAAAGATGTTTCCAATTAGAGAGTCCTCTACTTGGCAAGAAGCACTGACATCAGCCAGTCTACAAGCAGCACAGCTCAAACTGTAGCTTACTTTTCACCATCTAAACTTACTGTAAAACACAGGAGCATCTGCAAGGGCCAAGAAACTCTTGCTGATGACAAGGTGTTTTGTTCAACTCCAGCAGACAGAAATCAAGATATAAAAGGACCTTGGTGGAAACCTCCCTACACATTACATAACTCATCTAGGCTATTTTAGTTACTAAGTCTGGCAGGCTGCTAGTCCTGCCCTGTTGTAACCCAGTTGTGTTGGCACTAGACACAACCTGAAGTCCTTCCACCTATATCAGATTGTGCAATTAAAAGAGAGGGATGAGCCCATGCTGCCGGTCCTTGCCTACAGCCTCAGCAGTGACCAGGAGAGCCAGCAACTGGTCGCTCTGAATTAAGTTTAACTTTTCTGGCTCTTTCTGCCCCTATATCCCAGGCCCCTGAACTCCTTCAGCACAAGAAAACCTTAACTCAGTTAAGCTAAGCCTTTCAGAAAGAAGGCCTTCTGCATGAGGAGGGGGGACTTGCAGGTATCCAAAGAGGCAATTGCTGCCAAACTCAGAAAGGCTCAACCTTGGGAATTCAGGGTGGCAGAAGATAAGCACCCACATGGAAACCCCACTGCATCAGCTGGCCCAGACACCGCACTCACTTCCAGCAGCAACTCAGGTCCCAGCTGCACAGTACTGAGTTGAGAGCTTCAACACATCATGCAAGAAGTCCTGCCAGTGCAGAGGTCAAGCACCAGCTCAGAGCTGCCTCCCAGCTCCCACGGCACAGACAGGCTTCACCACAGACCTGTAAGACCTCAGTGCCAGTATGCACCAGTGTTTATGGGGAAACTGCATTTTCTGCCTTTGGGCACCAGGGTTGTGCAATTATGAACTCCTGCAATCCTGACCTAGACTTTTCCCCGCAGAAATGGAGCTGAAATACAAATTAAATTGGAATTTGTGGGACTGGGCAGCAGAAAAAGACTTTCTGCATCAAGAATTGGAGAAAGTGTCCAGGAGGGAGGCAAAAGTAGGCCACATTCAATGGCCATCTATCCACTTTCACCCAGAGCCAGGATAAACACAAACTCTCAATACAACAGGCTTTGCAACACAAGGTCCCCATGTACCACCAGAAAGCAGAGGTTACCTAGCTTGCCTGGAGCTTGTTTGGAGCTTGCTGCTGCCACCCATCTCATACAGAGCCCCTCAGCACACTGCATCAGCATATTGCTGCTTCTTCACTTCCCTTGTTCACAGCACACATGCTCTGCTGAAATCACATCTTGGCAGAAGATCCTGCAGTGTGAAGGAGCTTATCCTTACACACTTCTCTGCAAGCATCACACCTTTCTGTAGTGCTGCAGCTGCACCTTTAGTTCCTCTGCCACAAGCCCAGCACTGGAAGACAAGCACTTGATCCAAAAGGTCTGTTTCCAAACAGCACTGCCACCTCAGCAACCTGGCCGAATGATCTGCAACAGCCTGAGACCACCTCAGGCAAGTCACCAACAGCAGCATCATTGGCTTAAAAATGCTCTGAAGTGTGTTAATTTTGCTCCTTTCATACAGCACTGTACAAAAAACAACAGTGATGCTATGAGAACAGCTGATGCACTTCAACTCATAACCCTTCCCCTCGAAAACTGGCTGTAAAAGAATGTAATCAACTTCTGTAATAACAAGACGCATAACAACTTAGCCACAGTCCCACAACAGCCAGCAAATTTCAAAACTGCAAAATACGCAGAGCAATCCTAATCTTAGCATTTCTTACGATGCCCATGGGATATTCCCAAGCACAGCAGTGCTCTGTACTCACTGGAGATGGTGTCAGACTCCGGTTTACTTGCTGACAGGTCTTCCACAGAGGTATTGCTCCCTTCAGCACCCACACCACATCCTCTGGGCCCCATGGCAGTGGACCTTCTCCTCTCATGAATCTCATCTGAGATCATCTCCAGATTTTTCAAGGCAGTCTTATACTCTCCCTTTGCCAGGGCCAGTTTTGCCTGCAGGTCATCCACTGTTTTCTTCAGTTGCTAAAAAGGAAGACAGGTATTAGACAGACTTTCACTATGAACAACGCACAGAACGCAGTTCCCTGTTACGTGTCCAGGGGACTTGGCTCTGCACAGGCAAGCTGGCACAAACCAGGGCTAGATACCATGTAGGCGATGGGAGAGTTTGGAATTCAAAAGCACCCTAGCACAGGCAGTGACACTTGTGAAGGAGACAACAGCAAGGCAATCCACAGGAGCCAAGGGCTGGGACTGCCTCTGCAGTGTGGTAATTGCCCCTGGCTGAGCACAGAGCAGGGCCCCCACTCAGTTAACGTGCAGGATCTCTCACAGGAATGCAGCTCTCAACAGAATGTCATTGCTTATTCTTGAACCTCCCCTAAGGTTTGCTGACAGCCCCTGTCTGCAGGGCACAGCAAGGCTGGGGATCACCCCTGAGGGGACTAAGCCTCACTCTCCACTGAGCACCAAACCCATCATTTCTGGTCACTAAACCTTCAGAGCAGAAAGTGGCAAGCCTCACACCCTGACAGCTATAATACAGCAGTTTCCGTGTCCCCAGGCACAAACACCACTCTAGAGCAAGGGCAAAAGTGTTGTACCCCATTTCCCAAAGGGAAAACACTGCTTGTGTGTCTGAGGCTGTCTCAACACTTTATATTGTACATTAAAAGCAGTCTGTGCTGTCTTTTGTATTACATTTTACACAATCACCTTGCTTCAGAAGGGCACTGAGCTACTGCCATGGAGAAGCAACAGGCCCCTTAACAACAGGCCTTTGCCCATGGGAAAAAGGGTATTTCTCAAAAGAGGCCTCCAGCCAGAAGGGATTATTGGGCTGGCACCCAGCAGGCAAGGGTTCAGCTCTCTGCAGCAACAGCTGCTGACCACAGTCTCCAAGGTGTTACAAAGAGCTGTTGCATCTCAGGCAGCTCAGGGAAGGGCTCACAAAAAAGATGTGGGACATGCATTGCGTCCCAGGCAAGGAATGGGAATCTTCTTCTAGCTAGGCTCCTACTGACTTAGCACCCCACTGGAGCCTTCCTGCACCCATGGCCAACAGTGCAAGGCAACATGCTCCACTTAAACCCTGTGCACATCACACACAACTACAGCACCAGCCACTACCCTTCAACTCAGAGGAGCCAGGCTCCTCGTTTTGGGGGCCATATGCAGCAGAAGTCACTCAAATAGAAAGAGAGTGATTCTTGCACTTGAATTTGTAGGGCTACTTTGCTCTCCCTGCCCTGGCAGCTCCAAGACTAAGGGCTGTAATAGCAGGGAGTACCATCCCATGAACAAGTGCCATGCCCACCCCAGGGCCACTGTGCCTTGCAAGGCATGTGCTATGCCCAAGCACTGACCAGACATTATTGCACCACACAGAATGAAGTGCAAAGATACTAAAAAAAAAAAAAAAGCCCTGGAAGCTATCAAGCCAAATCACAAATCCCACTTATGCCAAACCTCAATCAGAAATTCACATATGCATGATGTTTGAGTAGTACAAGCAGGTTACTTCTTCTGTTAATTGATCCAACTAGTAAACATAAAAGAGCACCCCAAGGACAGTTAAACAATCTGAAGCACAAAACATAGGGTAAAAAATGAAACAAAAACCCACAACAAACAAATGAACACCAGACACATTAAACTACAAGAAATAAACACAGCCAAACTGTATTTGTTTGGTTCTGGCAGCAAGCAGCAGGATTTGAACACTCTGATTTCACACAAGGAAACAAAGCCTCTCTTAGTCTTTTATCCTTAAAATGTGCTTAGCAAATTGCTCAAGAGGTTTTGAATTGGTTTTTTACAGAAACACAACAGTTGACAGAGCACTTTAGATGTAATTTCAGTATTTACCATAAGCAGTAAAGAGTTTCAGATGGATCTGAATTACATACGTACCTCCAGTTGGACATAGTACTTTGCCTTGAGTTCAAAATAAGGCCTGTGGAAAAACAAAGAATAATTGTTTACAATCACTGGGACTGACTGCAGAGTACTGGAGTGGGAGTTGCTCTCTTTGTAGCACTAACACAGCTATTTTGTGTATCACTGTAACCCCAAGAGACCACTATCTAGATGATAGGACACCTACGCGTGCTCTCAATGTCTTGCTCTTTCTATTTCTCATGGGTCTTTTGACCTAAATAAAAACTGCAAAAATCCAGTTTTTGGAGTTGACGGCACAATTCCTTCAGGCCTAGATTCTGCAAGATACTTAAAATGCAACATCCAGCTTCAGGTGTAGGCATCCTGTCTGCACCCATTTTCTGAGCAGCCCGCAGCACAGGTAAATTCCCCAAAGAAGGTAAACATTAGATTTCCCTGGGTTCAGATGTGGGGGTTGAAGGCACAGTTCTTGGGTTTTGCAGTGAAGGAAAGGGGATGAAGGGAGGTCAGAGCACCACATACAAGGGCACAGCACTTCCCATCAGCAGCCCACCAGGCGCTTCCCTCATGCTGCACGGCTCTCAAACATTTTGCTTGGACACAGAACACAGTGTCACACCCAGTCTGTTTCCTACCTCTGACAACAAAAAGACAACAAAATTTGCTTATAAGGCTGCAGGAGGACAGGGGTATAAGAGGTGCAGTACAAAGCCTAGAAACCACATTCCAGCTTCAAAGATTTGAAGTCAATATCATCTGATACAACACTGAGGAGAAAAAAACAAAACAAAACAAAAAAAACAACAAACACACAAAAACAAAAAAAACCCAAACAAACAAAAGCCTTGATTTTTTAGCAGAGCTCACTACCTTCCTCATCTCTCAGAAGCTGGAAATTAGGGGAGAGATAAACAATCAGATATGGTTTTACATGAAATACGTCAACTACCCTTGTCATGTTTCTACCCTAACAGCAAGCCTCTTCTGAGCTCCAAGTCCTACTGCAGCTGCATTTTGGACTGTGCACTAGAATTCAGGAGTGCAGAACTGTGGCTTTCTGATCCTATATTCTTTGAAGGGTTGAATTCACTACACAGTCACACACAAAATAACTGAGTTGTGTTTCCCCAAGAGTAGGTCATTTCCATCTCTGATATTTTTAATCAGCCTCCCTACAATCAGTAGGAGCACCCAGCCAAGTCTCGATGTTTCCAGGGACACTGATCCAGTCAAACTGTACCTCTGCCTTTCCTCATTGGGACATAACTCTGCCAAAGGCTACACAGATGCACCTGCCAGGCAGGATAAAACATTGTAGTTGAGAGTTTGGATCCAACAGATAAAGGACTCCTACAGCCATATCCCAAAGCAATGAGAAGCCACAGACATTGACAGAACAGTGTTGCAGGGAAACACATACAGGGAAAACAGAGAAACCCATTCACCTCAAATAACCTGATCCTCTTCCTTCCTTATCCTGGCACTGACTGGGAGGGAACAAACGAGCTTCAGTCCTAACCTTCCATCAGGTTCCACAAGCCTGGGGGAAAAGTCCCTTTCCATCAGCCACAAGCACACACGTGTTTGCATGGTGTGAAAAAACCACTATGTATACGCGTGTGTGTATGTGTATGTTTACACACAAATACATATATGTGCACATATGAGCAGGCATGTTTACTTGTAACAGGTAAGAAAAATGCCACCTAAGTCACAGGAAGGATGCCAACAGGCTGACATGTAGGAGCTCACACATAAGCACTCTTGCTCACTCATTGCTGACACACAGCCAGCAGAAAACAGTGCGCTGGCAGGGTAGGGACCCACATCTCCTTGGGTCACTTCATCGCCTTACGTCCACGGCCCCGTAACTGTTGAAAGCTTGTCCGTAACTCAGCAGGGCGGGCGAATCGTTCACTGATGCAATCAGTGTCCTACATCACGAGTTGTCCAAGTCCAGGGCATTGCACAGTCAAAGTGCTTTTTAAGTAGATGACAGGAAGAGCGCAAGGCACTTTGCCCAAGTCACCGGAGCAGAAAGTGACTTCCAAAAACCAGCTAACACAGGCAAGTTCATTATCCTACAGCTCAGAGGCACTGAGCCAGAAGATCTGGTGACTGTTAAGAACGTGCAGCCATACGCACACTCATAGCTTACAAGCAAGTAAGCACCCAGAAATAAAATTAAAAGCAAAACCAAAACAAAACTATCCAATAATCCTTTGCTCATCAACTTTAGACAGCAAATCATCTCAATTACTTTCCTCTAGGCTGTCCCAGTCTTACTTTCAAAACAGTAATGCTTTAAGCATCTTAATCCAGATTGAAGTGGGGAGCAAATGCAATTAACTTTTTCCTGAAAAAGAGCAAATCATTCAAGCATGTCTATCCACAAGTTCACAGTGAGAGACAATGGACAAATGCACCTGAAAGACCCAAGCATTACAGCCAGAGCTCCCAAACCACCCAGGGAGAAGGTCAGAGCAGGATGCTGGTGTTAAATCCTTCCTGAAAAGCAGCTACTAGCCAGCAACACCCTAAAATACAAACAGCTGCAAGTTGAGCAGCCTCATTTCCCAGTTTATGTAGCCACTTGACAGCACTGATGTTTTCAGCTCAGTTTCAATTTTCCTTTACAGGAAAACTGCAATGCTGAGAGACAACTGACCTTTCCAACATCCCTATGTAGCGTGACTTCAAATACATCCGTGACTGTTTGTGCCATCAGGCGTCTTCCACTTCAATACTAGGTTAGAAGTGGCATTTCTGTACACCCCTTATTAAAGGGTCTTCAAAACACCCTACATAGGTGGTTTAAACTGCAGTCAGCCCTAATGTGAGATGAAGGCATATGCTGGGATTCTTCCACACAAGTGAAAGGCAGCTTGTCCTGAGGAGAATGACACAAGACAACACCCCTCTGAGGGTAGTTTCAGCAAGGACATGAAGACTCAGAAGCAAATCACACAAGAGCCAGCTGGGGCGTCAGACTGTGCACTATCGTGGCTATAAAAAGCTGTGCAGGACCCCACTGACAACTTAATCAGGGCTTTTATTTTAAATCTTATTGTAAGGAAGGAACTCCTAGCAGCCAAAGCACTTCTCAGATATTGCTCTCATCCAGAGGAATCTGTCACTTAGTGATCTGATGATGGTTTTCACAGTCCCTGTGCAGCGCTAAACAAACAGCATGCAGCTCATTCTAGGAAGTCAAGCCGTTACACCGTTTCAGCAAATATGCTTTAATCTTGCTTGAGAAGTGCTAATTCTCTCTTGAATTGAGCAAACACCAATCAAAATAGATTTTTTTGTTGACCGATTTCACCAAAAAGTCATTTTTAGATGGAGGGATTAAAAGCTAAATACAGCAAGCAGATTGTTTAGACAAGCTACAGTCTGGAAATGTAAAAAAAAAAAAAAAAAGGCTGTGAAATATAAAGAAGATTGAAAATTGGTTGTAAACAGGGCCAAAATTTTAAACAGGTTTTGAGCAAAAAGCTGTTTCACTTCTCTGCAACAGAGCAAATGTACATCAAATGCAGATACAATTACTAGTGACACTTATGCTGCTTAGCTATGCCCTCTGAAGTGTGTTTCCTTCCCCAAGAACAGCTCTCATGCGGCTTTGCCACGGCAGCATCAGGAAGTAAACAAGTCTGATGTACAGTACACTACACCAGTGCAGTCTCACACCTTTCAGGCTTCTGTCACTTGCTTTGTTGCTCTCCTAACTAAAAACAAGAACTAAACTGCAAACAATCCTAAGCTGCAAAACACCTACACACAGAGCCACGCTGCTCTGCAGACAGCGTCTGTGTGAATGCCATGGGCCTGTTTCTCGAGTCATGTGCCACCAAGGGGTTCAACGCACTAGAACAAGACCAAGATTCCACCCAGGAAAGGCTTCTTATCCCACGTAGTTCACCAGTCTATCAAATCAGTTTTTTCAAAATACACTTAGAAGGACAACAAATGCAAAGACAAATACCAGTACCAATTGTGCTGTGAGGCTGCTCCGTGCAGACAGGAGCCCAAAGAGCAATACCCTTTTACAAGTTCAAAAAACCCCACAGAATCGGTATTTCCCCCAAACAGATTTCACCAATAAATTCATCTCCAGATGTAAAACATACTTTGATTTATTGATGGCTCTTTTCAGCTTCTTCTCCAGTTGTTTCATCCTTCCCATGGCAGCATTGTATTTGGCTGCAGTCTCCTTGTGAACCAACTCACTTCTTGTTTTGGTCTGTTCTGCCTCCATGACCTTCAAGAGGGAAAGAAACAGGTTGAATGGCAAGACACAGTGCTTCATTTCTTATCCTTTTAATTAACAGCAACTTCATAATCTCTCCAATCAGCTCATGTCAGGAGAGTATAGAAAAAAATTACTTTCAATGAACCTTCTTAAAAATCTTTCGTGAAAAGAGCAGCAATATGTCAGATTTGCATCGACTGTGTTATTATGACAGAGGTCTTGCAGCTTCTCACGTAATATCTCTTACAGGAAGTTAAGAAAGCCTCAAATTTTGAGATCATCCATTTTTTAAACCAAGTTAGATATTCACGAGTGGAGCAGCGCTAGCAGAAGTCACCCAGTTACATTTCTGTTCCCTCCTGCTTCTCTCACAGGAGCCTGGCCTTCCCAGGGGAGAGCTGGCAGGCTGCTCAGCCCCCGGCTGCAGTCCCATCCCTCTGGAAAGGGCTGAGCAGAGGGAAGACTCAGCCTAAATCACTGGAAAACAGCATGCCCAAGATGGTTCTCTTAAAACAGCTGGCCATCCTCAAATCACAGTTTCAACATTGAAAATGCAGAGGTTGGAGCCCTAAGCTGACCCCCCTATCATGCAAACCAGCAGATCTACCATGATGACCAGATCACTATCCTAATGTATCAAGACATTGAGGTGCTGGAGCATGTTCAGTGAAGGGCAACAAAGCTGGTGAAGGGTCTGGAGCACAAGTCTTATGAGGAGCAGCTGTGGGAGATCAGGAAAGGAGGCTCAGGGGGGCATCTTACTGCTCTCTCTAACTACCTGAAAGGAGGTTGTAGCAAGGTGGGGATTACCCTCTTCTCCCAAGTAACAAGCTACAGGAAAGAGGAAATGGCTTCAAGTTGCACCAGGGGAGGTTTGGATTGGATATTAGGAAAAATTTCTTCACTAAAAGGGCTGTCAAGCATTGGAACAGGTTGCCCAAGGAAGCGGTTGAGTCACGATCCCTGGAGGTATTTAAAAGACTTGCAGACATGGCACTTAGGGACATGGTTCAGTGGTGGACTTGGCAGTGCTGGGTTAATGGTTGGACTCGATGATCTTAACGGTTTTTTCCAAACCTTAACAATTCCCTGATTCTATCTGGACAGGCAAATGCTTAACATGCAGCAGTCCAGGCCCAGCATGTCAGCTGCTTTCCACGGCCAGCCTGGACCTTCCCCAGCCAGTCAGGCTGCAGCCCTGCACACAAGCTAACAAATTCTTCAAGTCATCATTTCTTCAAAGCTTCACAAACGTGCCCACTGCCATGGCATTCTGCAGCAATTAGGAGTCTACAAAAGCAACAGGAAAAGTGAATGTCTCTCCATTAGCTGCGCTGTTGATGTCCCATACTCGCGCTTTGCCAGTAATTCTATCCAGGGTACTTTTATTGTCCAACTTAGATATGTCAGAGGTGTAAGTCAGAAAATGTGTTTTATTTAATGCACTAGCAGTCAAGATCCAGACAGGGAGGTGACTGATTTGTTTAAAGTAAGAAAAGTAAGAAAAGTGGTGACACCTCTCTATTGGTCTGGCAATGATGGGAAAGCAGGCAATTTTTTCAATCTTCTTTTCTAGCAGTTATGAAAGTACTCATACAAAAAATGGCAGGACTTGTTTTTCCCCAGTACTGGATTTTGAAATATTTCAGCTGTGATACCAACTACTCCACAACTTCTAGCCAATTTATTCCAACTGGCTTCCACCACTAGACTATGTATCTGAGCTCTCAGATACCTTGAATTTTCTTTCTCTCTGTATCTTAATTTTAAATAACCTCACCCACAAAGCTCTAGTTTTTTTGAAAGTGTGCTAGCCCTCCTGGCCCTCAGGCTGAACCGAACAGGGAAAATGTATAGTCAACTTTTACCTTCCTTTCAGGAAAACTGTCGTGTTGTCCTTTCTGATGCCTAAATGAAAAGTGTGAAATTGCCAAAGCTGCACTGCATCAGCATCAACCATTAGCTCTTGCCACTTTTTGCTCATCTACAGACACCACCTACTATTAAACAAAGAAGTTGCTACATTACTTTAAACTATGAGAAAGAAAGATTTCCAAGGGATCTCTTGATCAGATATAAAATAATATACTCAACTCCAATGCCCTTCAACTATTCTATATGCATCCACTTTCAAAGAAAGGGGAGAAAAGAAATTATCAGGTTCATAACAGACTCTCTCCTGCATGTTGAAAATAAGCTGCAGCCTCTTATCTCAAACAACTGTTTGAAAGCCAGGCTGCTGCAATGACTTTCCTTAGTGAAACATGTCAGACAAGGCTGCTTTTAGCGTGGAAGTATCTTAAATGAAAATGCAGTCTCCAAAGACTGCCCAGAAGGTGGTTCACCTTCTTTGTAGTGTGGGAAGGAAACTGCAATTTAAAAATGCTGGAAGCTACAAAATAACAGAGTGACTGGAATTTGACAATGCTCAATTACATTTCAATCCCTCACATCCATTCTTGGGGCTAAATTAGAATAAACTTTGATATCTGGGATAAATCACATGATAAGTGCTACCAACATCAGGGTCATAGAGCAGGTCAGGTGTCCAGTATCATGTTGGTTTTTCATACTTTTCATATCAAACATCACAGAAATGCTGAATCCTGCAGAACTGGGATTTGAGGATGATAGACTGTAATCACCTCAAAATATCTGACAAAATATGACATTTGCTGTCAGCCTTATATACCCACGTTCATTACCTTCTCCAGGAAAAAAAGGAAAAAAAGGCTATATACTTCATCCTTTTGAGAAATCAGTGATATAAGAAAAACTCTCTCCCTACACATCCTTGTTTTTTTCCTATGGGCAATTCTGTCATCACACTCACATTATGCCCACAGGTCTGTAGAGACAGCCTGTCCCCTTTCCCTGGGACAGTAGCTCAAGGTGCACACCCAAGGCTGAGCTCTCCATCAGGGCAGGTGGACAGAGACAAACTGCAAACAATGCTGCCACCTCTACATCTGGCAGGTTCAATATAAGACCAGCTAGGGAAATGCCTCACCTCTTAAAAAGGGCTTAGAAAAAGACAGATAGGCTTGTGTGGGAAAGAAGTACTTTTTATCAGCCCTAATACATTTGGGGCAGAAAAAAAGCAGTGTTACATGGACTTGTACACAAACTTTTGATCACAGTTACCAAATAAGCTGTTTTGTCTAATAAAAGTGCTTCTATCACTTCTACCACCAACCTGCCTTGTAGATGCTCCTAAGCCATCACAGATGCAACAGCATTACTTAGAAAAAGGCAGGGATAAAAGTGAGGATGACACCTCTTCAAATGAAGACTGCTCAAGGCACATCTTTCCTCCTTACATGGTACCTGCCATTCATACCCTTGGGGTGAGCAAGGGACACACTCTTGCATGAAAATATCCAGAGTAGATGAACTTCTAGGATGCCCACGCATTCACTGGACATTTCTTAGCCCACACCTGTCCCCAACTACTGGATCAATCACTTCAGGCAGAACTCACTCTCCCAGGTAGCACAGCCTATAAGATACAACTACTGGAAAACAAAACAAGTAAAAACCCCCAATGCAGGTCTCAATCAATTCCTCTTCTCTGTTTCCCAACCCTTTATTTCCAAACCAGTTGTCTGGAAAAGAAAGGTCAGTGTAGACTATATATTCATTGTGATTAAGTCCATATGAGAAGCTTTGTTCCACCCAAAATAGCTCCATGACCTGAAGTAAAAAATGGACTCCAGGCAAAATTTCAGTAATAACAGCAGATGCAAAAGAAAAATTTTATCAATGGAGTTCAGCAAAACTGACCATCTAAGCCAGAAGATTACTCTGGACAACTGTTTCTTTCTCAAAAAATTAAACTGATTGTAAAAGAGGAAAGAGACAATACAAGATGGGTAAACCAGGAGGAGAGAATCAACAATACAAAAGATTGCATAGAATCCCTGCATTTCCCAGATAAAGTGACAGAGGGATTAGGACCAGGAAGGATGTAGTATTTTTGTTGCTTCTTTCATAGACTTTTCTTCTCCCCCTTTTTTCTCAAAGTTTTTCTAGCTTCAGGAAGTACCTCTCCTCTCTACATCATGAAAGCACCCACACATTTTACACTGACAGATGGCACTTCACGGTGTAATATCAGAGGGAGCTTCACAAGCCAAATTAATCCAAGAGGGAGCATGCCTCCTCCCTCTTTACTCTCCCCTCATCCTTTCCTTTTTAAAATGTCTCATGATCAAGAGCCAAAACATTTCTTCTTCCTGCCAGAATTTATGAACTGAACATATCTCAGGAAATACTGTAAAAGCAGAACCTTTTTAAGACTGCAGATTGCATCAGCAAACAGAAATTAGCAATTTCTCTTGAAATTTATGAAGGATCTTCCTTCTTGCTCCAGCTTCTCTCAAACTAGAGGTAACACATCTGTCAGTACCTTCCTTTTGTAGACCTTTATGAATTATTTGCAACAGGAGTATAAATGTGAAGATCTTTCTCCTCCATCCCTCCAAAATTCAACATCCTTTGGCCCTTTCATTGCCCTGCTCTCTGCACCCCAAACTGTAGCATTATATTCAAGGTACTAGCAGACAGGCAACACACCTCCACTTCCCAAAAACATAATCTCCAAATTTTAAAGACACACCAAAAACCCAGTAAGCCAACGGCTAAGAGTGAACAGTGCTTTTCTTCTCTAGGTAGCTTAAAAGCTCATCACACTGTCTACATTTTTATTACAATAAACAGAGAATCTATTTTAAAATGAACTTGCCCCTCTGGTCACATGAATTGTTCTCCAAAAACCATCAACACATTGATCAGACCTCCTTTCATTATAATGGAACTTTTGCCAAGTGGACTTTACCCCAAAATACACGTCATGTTAGGAATAGAAGTGGGTAAAGCAGCTGCCTGATCTGCAGGATTGCACCACAATCCAGTGCTTCACTGTTGTCAACACATAGCTCAAGCACAGACATTTATAGGGATTAGTTGCATCTTCACAGAGAGGCAGGCAGGTAGGCAGGCATCCAGCTCCTATTTATGCACCCAGCTTCCTTGGGAAATGTAGCTCAAACTACAAGGTGTAAAAAAATTCTAAGTGACAGCCTGTACTCCCTGTACCTGTTCATACCATTTCTGTCTGCTCCATGAATAGAAAGACCTTCCACATGTAATGCTTCCAGCTCATCCAGGATAAACAGAATTTCCATTAACTCTTCCATTTTGCATCAGTTGAAGTATATGATTTTCTGCATAAGTGGCTACAAAAGCCTTGTTTACAGTACTCTGTTAGATAGTTACATTAAAAATAGTGTTAATAGCTTTTCAGTCTATTGAGACACCAAAAAGCAATTACAACATGTAATCCTTATCTCTATTTCCTCCCAGTGAGGGTCTGGAAACAGCATTTCCTGTTTGGTACTCTGGAACCCAAGTCTTTGTCCATATCCACTGGGTCATGTGCAAAACTAACCTGGCAGCATTTCCGCATATGGCTGTATAAGAAACCAGTTTCTTGTTTGTTCTCTTGCTTACCCTTTTTCTTTATGCTTTTTGTTTGTGGTGTTTGTCAGCTACCAAACTGCTACAGGGCTCAGGTTTTGTTCCAAATTTCAGATTAATTAAAAAAGCCTGCTGCCTTTGCCCAAGAACAGCAAATAAAAACCCTTTACTCTTGTCTGACATTTCTATCAACAGAGAAACAAATTAATTAGTAGCCACTTTTAACATTTGGCTCAGAGGTGCTTTTCTGCGCTTGAGTTCTTGCTGTACAAGGCCCACTGCAAGATTATTCTCTGCCCAGTACAACTGCCATTTATAAACACATGCAAAAAAAGCTAGCAGATCCAAATAACTAGAATGCAAAAGCTTTCTCCAAAAGCAATTTTATAGGAAAAGTAGAAGAATTCTATTTCTTAACCCTCAGCTTTCACTCTCAGAACCATTTTCCATTAGTGACTTGTAATGTAATTAACAATTAATGATCTATCAGCAACACTGTGGCAGTCAAGAAGAACTTTTGTTCCAGTAGATCTCATCCTCCAATCTGTTTTCACCCACAGCTTGGTAGGGAACGATGACGTTTTCTGCTCCCTGAGATCCCAGTTATTCTCTTTGCCTCACTGAACACCAAGAACTTCATTAACTGCGTGCACTGAAGACAAGGAAGTCTTCAGCCCCTCTTAAAGAAGATATAAAACTCAGTCAAGCCCTCCAAACAAACTAATGCTGGGTCTGTTCAGTCAGGACTTCCAACAGCATTCTCACTCTCCTTGGCTCTGGCCCTAGTCTCAAGACCTCCACTATGGAGGTCATGTCTCATGAAAATCACGAGACAAACTTCCATGTAACTCTCTCAAAATCTGCTACACCCAGGAAAGGTGCAGGTGGGTGTCTTCTGGAAACTGAGCTTACCCAGGCTATTTTAAGCACCAGGAATTGCTGGGTTACAAGTTTTCCATTCCAGGAGCCCTCAGCTGCAGTCCAGTCAGTGCCCAGGATATTTTACACCTGCAGTAAGTAAATCTAAGTTTCCTATTTACTGTTCAGCTGTAACGAATCAGAGACATTATGGCTTGTATCAGTCCCTCAACAAGCAGGTATTCTGCAGTCAGTGATGATACGTATCAACACCACCAGCATGACTCCAAACACTGTCAGCAGAGATCTGCTGCTGTAAATCACTGGGTTTGCTCATCTCAGGTGTACACCTACCACAGACCATCAGGGAAAGCTTAAGGGTTGTAGAATGACACAGGGATGCCCTTGAGATAGCCAATGAAAAGAAGAATCTGTTTGAACTCTCAAAATTGCTAGTGTTTCTCACCCACCCCAACACAAGTTTGCAGTATACCAGCCAGAGAGAAGTGGCCAATACGTGATTGCTGTCACTCTTCACCAGAATTTAGCAGTTTAGCAGTCAGGAGGTCTAAGCAACTCCTTAGATGCTTCCAGTTTTCTCAGCTATCAATTCTGAGAATCAAAAATTGTGGATGCATTTCTGGACTTTGCTCTACTGAGCTGGGATAACAACTAGGGAAAATGACAGCTGTTGGTGTCCTGGCACAGACACAATGCAAAGGGGAGGCTCCCCTCAGAAACACACAGTGGTTACCTGATCTGCAAATACCTAATGATAACAGGGACAATAACACAAACAATACCCTGGAGTTCGTTTTCTCTTTCTTTAATATATACCAGGTTTTCCATCTCTCCCCTACACTCAGCCAACATCCCTTCTGTTCCCCGTTTCCTCATCAGGCAGCTGGGTTTTACAATTCACCCTGAAATAGAGGCTTTCTTATAACTCAGAAGCTTCTGCTACAGAACAGAGCTACTGCATTGAGGACTGCAAGACAATATGAACATTGTATGGCATGCTAGCATATTTGGAATAGCAAGTTCAGCTTCACTAGCATATTAAGGAAACTCTGACAGAACAAAGATTTTTAACTTTGATTTTTGGTTCCTCCACGTTAAAAAAACCTTTCCACCTTTTTTTTTTAAATAGACAGAAAAAAAAGAGACAGCAAAAGACAAGAAAATTCTTCTTGACAGTTGCTAGAAAGAATACCGTCTTTCTTTGTTAGATGGTGCATCTCTTCCGTAAGTTTAAAAAGACTTTACAAAGGAGGTAAGACCTTGTCTAAATTTGAAAGTTAATTGAGGATAAAGCAGAATGCAAGCTTAAAACGCACCACACATTTTTGAGTAATTCTACATTCAAACGTATTTCTGAAGCAAAGTGCCTTGTTCAACTTATTCCATACTAAGAACCTGTTATACTAAAATTGGAACATGTCCCTGTTTTTCCAGAGTAAGAGCTCCCATAACACATGTATTCAGGAATAGCCATCTCTGTGCAATTATTCTGGCACAACTCCAAATGCAGATATGCGTGAAGTTTATCTGTTATCCCTATAACATAGATGGTAATTTATTTTTTTCTGTACAGAGCTACTCCACTAGCTATTAGCACAGCCAGACAGAGAAATATAGTTGTCCCAGAAGAAGCCTAAGGCCCAGATCATTTAACCTTAAGCTTCGTAATTTTTCATAGCTTCATTTTCTACATGTCATGTATCTGAATCAAAACAGAAATTTGTTCTTTCAGAACCTAAGCCTCATACGCCACAGAAGAACACAAAATATGGAAAAGATAGGTGCTGGGGCAATTGTATTACCCTCTGAGTAGCATGGTTGAGCATCTCTTGCCAGGCAGAGTCAAACTGACGTTTGTCATCTTCCAGGAGCCTCTGCTCAGCAAGCGAAATGGTCTCTTTTGCAGCACGCAGCACTTCAGTGGCCCTCTGAAAGTCCTGAGTTGCCCTCTGAGCTTCCAGCTGTGCCTAAAGAAATAAAAAAATAACATAAAAAAAGTTTTAAACAGTCACGTTTAGAAGATCTACAACACTAATCCCAAGACTTTAAAAGCACCATACCAGCGTCACTGTTTCCCAATCTTTTACTTGGAAGTAGCACATATTTTTCACTGGAGTAAGTACTGCTAAGACAGCAGTTCCCACACAAAGAGGTAATTTGCCCAGAACTGCCTCATAGTGTTTATGGTCAAAAAACCACACAGCTGATGGCCTACAAATAAGCATCTGGCTGAGAGATGAACACTTTATGATGTAGGTTTAATCACTGAGAAACAAAACAAAAGAAAACGCAATAGCAAACTTGTAGCATGTCAAGAGTACATTGAGAATGGCACTCCCTGAGTTTAGTCAGGGTGGATTTTTATCTGATGCACCATTAATCACACTGAAGAAATGTTCTGGAAGTATGACCTTGCTATAAAGCACAAACAAGTTTTCTGAGACAGTGGATGCTAATTCTTCTTGGACATTCTTCTACTTTGCTATCGCTGTGACACAACTGGTGCACTAAGTCCCCAGTACACAGACACAAAGGTAACCAAGGGAATTTAAAGTGCATGTAAAACATGAATAAAGGTCCTGCTATGTCTTTTGGAAACTGCTGCTTCTTTTAAGCAAAGTAACACAAAGTTTGAGCTTGAAGGAAGCACCTTCAAGTGTCTTCATTGAAGCAGGGGAGAACAGTCTCCTGGTGAACTATATGGTTCTTGCTGTGAGAGAAAAGACTCCTCCAAAACAATATACCTCAACCTTCCCAGCAAAGCAAGCACTGCTTAGAAGCCATCTAATCAATGAGCTGTGATCTCTTCTGTCTGGACCAAAAAAAATCCTCAGTGACACTGCATGTACAGACCACCTTCATCTCTCCTGAAGGTTTTAACAAGGCTCTCACTTTATCCAAATCCAACTCTGAACAGTCCTCAAGTAAAATGCTCACATCCCATCTTGCAGGCTGAGCCACCTCCCGTTTTCACAGCTGAACATCAGCCCTCCAGGGCCAGCAGCAAACTCTTGCCTATTCAGCCCAAAAGGGGAGAGCAACAAAGCAGAAATAATGCCAATTATACCATAGGTTTCAGTAGTACCATAGCAGAATTCAGTAGTGTCACACTTGAGTACCAAGTGTGAACAAGTCTTAGATGTTCAAAATAGGTGACTTTACAGTAAACAGACAAAGAATATTCATAAACAAATAACTGGTGTTGTCTAGGTTTTGTTTGTTGGGTGTTTTTCTAATAAGATAGAGATATCCTCTCTTTTTGTAGTTATCATTGACTGAGTAGCAATTTTAACATTCAGGCTTTCAAACATGCAGATTTCACATTGTTTTCCTACATCAGAAATTTTTAATTTCTGAAGCTTTTGTGTTCATTTGCTATATCAAAATTTTACTGCTCTGCAGCTCTTTTGAAGTTGATACACAAATACCTTGTTTAGCTCAAAAGTAAAATCTTTACCTGAATTTTTCTACAACATATATTTCACAATTTCTATTTAAAGAAGTATTTTTGAACTGTTTTGTACTGAAACATCTCCCTTCCAGTATAAGACTTACGTTCAATTAATTGAACATCCAGCACTATGAAGACAATTTTCATTTACACTTCAATGACTTCCAAAAATAAACCAAGATTACTCTGTTTATTTATATCTCATTACCTATAAGAAATGTCTTCAACCAGATGTGACTGACAGGACAAAATAATGAATAAAACTTTACATATAATGATATACATAGAAGGAGTCTGAGAATGAAACTGGGAAAAGAAGTCTGATATACAGAATACTAAACTGAGGAAGATAAAGTGTTAAACGAAGAGGTTTTAGTGTGAAGAAATGGTGGTCGTTTGGGAAGTGGCTAAAAATCCCTGATACAAAATAAGTAGAACAATGGTGTATTTCTCCAGCAAACAGCTGGCTACACCTCGTCAACACTAGCTGCATCAAACACCTTCACCACAGTTATTTGTAAAGGTAATGGAAAAAACCCTTCCCTCGCTGCCCCATGGCAGGGGAGACAGACTCCTAATTTAAACACAAGTCTCAAAAGGAAATAAAACACACTAAGTTTCCCTCACTATGTCTTGAAATAGCAGCAAGCTCTTCTTACTTCCTTCCCCCTCTCACACAGAGAGGTACTTCACCCCAAAGTGACCATGAAAAAAATAGAAGTTATGTGTCAGAGGTCCTTCAGTTACTAGCTAGAGAGGGAAATAATTTCCTTCCAACCAAGGTCCCTGATGCATTTCCTTCAGAAGTGGTTCATGGTGTTTCCACAGAGCAGAAATTCATCTAACCTTTGCTGCTTTCAGGCAGCTTACACCATACCACCCTGCCTAAAGCCTTGGTGAAGAGCCAGGGCATTAAAGTGTTAATTTCCATGCAGAACTGCACATTCCAAAGCAGCACAAAGCTTTGGGCCAATGTTAACGGATGCACAAAATAACCTGTACTGAATTTTCAAAAAAATTCAAAACTTTTTTTTTCAACTTCCAGTAAGTTTGACCTATGCTAGCAAAGGAATCAAATACAACTAAAGGCCAAAAGTTTGCCATAAAAAATAGTTTGAGATCGGTTTTAACTAGTGAAATAAAATGCAAGACTCCAGTAGGAGCCTGCACTAAATACTGCAGAACAGTACAGAGAATGTTTGGAGGAAGAGCAGGACTGATTTTCATGGAAGACCTTATGAGAGGGAGTCAGGTACCAATGACTTCCAGCAATAAGGCTGTGAAGGCAGCTTCAGCTCCATGGCTGCCTCCCTGCATGAGCAGGCCTGCCCGCGCAAGAAACAACTTATAAACACATGGAAACGGACTGGAGATCCATTCCTAGCACAGAGAGAACCTCATCAGCAAGTAACTTCTTTCAAAACTCTAGTAAAACCAGATCCCAGGGGCAATGCGAGCACAGGAGAAGTACAATTTTCTCACCATAACTGCATCAGCACTTGAAAGTTTCTGTTGGCACAGATACCCGGCTCAGGGATCAAGACATCTAAGCTAGCAAAAAGCCTGCAGAGCATTAGGAGCTGAGTTATTAAATCTCCAGAAAAAACAACATTTAGTGGTAGCTTGCAGTACTAGTAGCTCTTCTGATGAAGCCCCTAAAGCACAATTGGCTGCACAGCAGGAAAATGGACTTTATTATATGAAAATCAGAAGCCAAATTTACAATTCAGCTACGTTTCTACTTGCACCTGGACCTGTAGGACATCGAGAGCTGAAGCTGTTAACAGGCAGGCCCATAATACTGGGCCCATAATCCATTATGCTCCATGCCCTGTAATGGTGTGGGCAAATGGAAAACTGAAACAAAACCATATTTAAATACTCCCTCCCAGCTGCATTTGTTGAATACTACTCTGCAGTGGCAATTTGGAAACACTGTTTTGTTTTTAAGCAACACAGTTAGTCCAAATAGCAATTTAGCTTCAACAGTTATCTGAAGTCAATCTACAGTCTTTTATTTTAAGTAACTTACTGAAAGCCTGAGAAAGAAAAGGCCAAACTCTAGGGTAAAGAATTATACATTCATCATTAGAAAAACATCAACAGGTTTGTGTCTTTGCCAATGTGAAAAAGGATACCCAAACACTTTTTTAGTAGAGTTACTCAATAATTAGGCTTCATTTAAAACTCCCTCCAGCATGTACAAGTTGTTCTGCACCATCACCGACAGGTTGCTCTCACGCTCTCGGTCCCAAGCCTGCAGGTCACTCTGTTTGATGGAAGAGAGAGTAGCCATGTTCTTCATGTGCTTTTAAAACCATAGAGAACAGGAGCTCATGTCTCCATCCAACCTCCTTACATTGCGTATGAAGTTTGTCACTTTAGACAGTGGCTGTTTCTCTCAAAAGATAAGAATTCAAAATTCAAATGAATGGCTGAAAACTAGGCTATTTTTCTTTCATCACAAACTTGTATTTGATTTGAGAGAGGTTTAGCCCTGGAGGAGAATAAGGAAAAATGTACTAGGGATGCGGACAAAAAGCTCTGAGGGAGGTTGGACGCAAGCAGGATGTCAACTTTCTGCCTGTCACACTTGTGCTTGATGGAGTCTACCTGATATAAAAGTGAGGATCTCTTTCAAAATAGTCAGAAGGAGCTAGGCCAGTGGAACCCCTCATTGGAAATAGGAAAGTCTTGACACTTTGGGAACCGGGGGCCTGTGCCCCAGCTCCCACTGCCACAGTGACACTGCTCATTGTGGCTCACAATCAGTGCTTTCTGCCAGGAAGCTCAACTGTATGTCTTCACCACCGCAGACCCTTCCTCTATAATAGAAAGTGGGACTCCTTGAGAAACACAAACAGTCACAGAGATTTAAGCTAAGGAGAATCCCACCATCACAGCAGTGTCTGTCACAGGCCATCCACACAGACATCAACTCCTTCTGCCGCTCTGTTCATCCCTCCTTTGCAACTCAGGACTCTGCAAGCAGCCTGCTACAAATACATCTCCCACAACAATTCCTTCCTTACAGTAAGCTGAACATCCAGAAGTCCTGCTCTGCCCACTCAGACCTCTCCACCTGTCCAAGACCTCATCTGCTATGGAGCCCAGGCTCCAATAGGCACTGCCCTGAACTTCCCAGGCAGCTCCCAAAGACTCAAAGGTGACACACAGTAGCAGCACTCACAGAAGCAAATGGAGCACTGCAGTATAAAACATGTCAACTTAGAAAACAAAAAATTATGTAAAATTGAAGGGGTACTGACAGGGTTCATAATTGCAAGATATTAATGTATTGCTCATAGGTGCTCAATACCAACAAATCCTTTTTGGGGTATAAAAGCTGCACTCTCATGGGCATTCCTCTGCTTAGCCTACACTGGGCCTTGCACAGAAGGGAATCATGAACAACAGCTGGATGATGTTAGCTACAGATAGGGATGAAAACAAAAAAAGCTAGGCCATGGCAAGCTAACAGAAGAAAACAAACCCAGGCACTTTTTCAAATGTAGTCCTCCTGGAACTGGCAGCAGCATACAGACATCTGCTTGTCTATTTTCAAAGCAGAAAAAAACCTGTACTCTTTAATTATGAAATACAGTTTTCTGATTAGTTCACACAGCTTTTATTGACCCAAGCCCTCTTCATAGTCAGAGCCCTTGCCCAGCTGACCTAATAGAGGATTTTTCCCCACCCTAACATATATAGCTTGAATCTATGACATATACTCCATTTCATCTAATCTCTGATGTTTTTGTTTCTGCACAATATCACTGACACTGAAACATGGTGCAACATAGCTATAGCATTCCTCTGAGGTTAGCTGACATCTAATACACCCTGGGAGACACTGCTCAGTCTCTGACACGTGAATACACCTGCATGCAGCTGACAGCCCAGCCAGGCTGCCAAAAACAGGTGCAGAGGGTACATTTTGTGGAGACAAGCCTATACAGAATTTCTCCCCTCAGCCAGCCTCCCTCACCAGAGGGCCAGACCACAAGTGTTGATAAATTCATGGAAAGGACATCACTAACCTAACTAGCAGATTTCCCACCAGAAATGGCAGTCAGTAACGATCCGTTATTTTCAAGTATTTACAAAACTGGCTTCTCGTTTATCCAGGTGAACCTAACTCATCGTGCACTGCCAAGGCCTTGACATCCACTTTAGTTCAGCATCTCTGTGTTATTGGCAATGAAAGACATGAACAATTTCTCTGTTTATGAAATCACTGTAAGCTGGAACATGAAGGGAACACACAGCTGCTGCTCAGAACAAGGCACCAGCACACCACGTGCAGGCCCAAGGCCTTTGGTCTGGAAGGCACTTGTTTATCACCGTGAAACTAACGTCTCTCCCACTCATTAATCTTTAAAACAATAGTTTAATTGCTACCAGCAAACGTGTACTTGCTTACTATCAAATAGATAATGATTAACTGTGTTCCAGTCACACTTTTCAGAAGGAAGCAAGTTTCAGATGTTTCCATTCTGGTCTCCTCTCATTCTTTTATCAGCATCCCACAGTTAATTTGCTGTGCAAATTATAACAGGGAACATATTTCAAAACAGGAGCTTTACTCCATCAACTGCTCACCAGAGTTGCTGTAGTACTGCCTGTCTTCAGGGATCACTCTGATCGCACTGACCGCACCAGGGCATCCTGCACAAGCTTCTGGCAGGGATGAGGACAGCAGGATCACCACTCACTGACCACAGTATACCTGTCTTATCCACTACTGCAGTAGATTCAATAATTCAGAAGCCTACAGGGTGAAGGCAGTTGAGTGGTCGCTGCACCATTCACAGTGACCAGCCATTGAGTGCTGCTATTTTGGCTCCAGTTTTCCTCAAGCTGTTTCAATGCAGTTGGCAGCCCTTAACAAGAGCAGCAGCCCAAATATCAACACAAGGGCCCATAATGCTCAACATCCTAATAACAATCTTGATACTGGCACAACTGCATCCGTGGTAAATCTGCAAATGACACTAAGTCAGAGGAGGTGGTTGAAAAAGCAAATGGTAGAACATCAACCCAGATGGCCCTTGTGAAACTTGCCTGGGCGAAGACAAACTTTACAAGGTTCAACAAGGAGACCTGCGGAATCCTGCACCTGGGGTGGAATAATCCCATGGTCAGCCCCGCCAAAGAGGAGCTGTGCATTACAACAGGTGTCAGGCTGAAAAAGCTGAAAAGGTGCAGTCTTGTTGGGAGGAAGGCAAACCATGCCCTAGGCTACATTAAGAGGGCTATAGCTGGCCAATCCTGGAAAATTATCATTCCTCCCAAATGAGTGGTGGTGAGGTTGCATACTGAATACTACATCAAAGCCCTCAGTTCAAAAGGGATGTCAAGATAGGGTAGAGGCCTACAATGACTCCCACAAGGAGTGCTGAGGGATGTGGGTTTACTTAGTCTGCCAAGGAGGAGACTAAGGAGCAATGTAATTAGCTGCCAGCTAAATCTGAAGGGCAGCTGTAAAGAAGACAGAGTCAAGTGAATGTTTCTCAGCAGTATTGGATGGCATAACATGGAGCAACAGCCACAGACAGCAGCTTGGAAGTTCAGGTTGCACACTAAAAAATGTCTTTCTTATCAGGAGGGCAGTGTGACCCACAGAGAGTTTACAAATCTCCATCTCTGGAAGTTTTCATGACTTGGCAAAGTCATGGTTGATGTAACCCAGCAATGTGACAGTTCTGCTTTGAGCAGGAAGTTGGGCTCAGATGACCTCCAGAGGTCCTGTACAACCAGTATTTATATCAAATACCATCATTTTTTCTTACAGTTTCTCAAAACCCAAAGAACATTCTTGCAAAAACTTTGCAGTGACGCTGAATGTTCTCCTAGATTCTCAGTCACATTTTCCTGAATAAACAGACTAGTGGTGTAATTGGGGGTAGGGGTTTTGTTTGCTTTTCTTAAGGACCATGACCTTCCTTTCCCCTCTCTCAACAGCCTAAAAATTCCGAGCCAAAACAGAACTGGGAAGTAGTAAGAACCACCAGAAACTTCTTCTTGCTATAGGCCATGTACAAAGTTTTATAAACAACTTCTAAAATCCAAAGCCTTGGGAGTGACCTCATTTTGACAGACCTATGAAGCCTTGTGAGCGACACATTAATCTGCAATGACTGCATTACTGACAGAAAATAGTCTCTCAAGAGTCTGAAATACCCTCATTCTTTAAGCTGTTTATTGTAAAGCTCTACAATTGTACATGGCTTAAAATATGCTTTTTCAAAAGCAGATTTGAAGATTTTTAACAGGATGGAGAAGGCGAAGTGGAGGAGGAGAAAAAGGTGAAAACAAGCCTTGCTAGATTTTTATGAAGGACAAACCATTTCCTCCATGCTGCCTATGAAACACTATAGCCATATGTCCCTTAGTCTCTGCTTTTGATTAGGTGTCTTATTCTTGTGCTGGGCTTTTTGGCCCCCTACATGCATCTACCCCTCCTCTTCTAACAGATTAATTGTCACAAAACTGCCCTGAGTCCTGGTTCTGTGTTACTTTCCTGGTAAACCTGTAGTCTATAAAAAGGTCCAGGAAATAAGAGTAGACCTACAAAGCATGTTTCAAGAGACATCCAGCTCTATGCTAAAGTTAGGTGATATGTGTAACTCCCTTAAGATAGGATCATAAGCCATGTTCCAAGAGACAAAAAGTTCAGGGCACAACCAGCATTAGCTACTTCTGTTACCAGTATACAGACAGTTGGACTCCTCAAAGACAGAATCCCACCTCCCTTCTTTAGGAGCTATGGAAGGAAACGGGAAATAAATATCTAAACATACGATTTCCCTAAACGCTGTTCAGGCAAATCCTGGACCAGACTGAACAATCAGCTGCCAATCCTTCGCTGTTCTCTGGTGGCTCCCATCTAGGCTGTACACTAGGATCTTGTGAAACAAGGGCAAAAATATCACCTCTGAGCCAAGCATTGCCACTGTGCAGTCAGTCATTTGAAACTTACTGGTCTTCTCACTGGTTTTAACTGATCTAGCTCCTTGCCTTACAGGAACAGGGAGGTGATGCTCTTTTGGGCACTGAGATTGTATGGGAAACACTACCCCAAGCCTTTTGCCCCTCCTTTATTTTTCATGCAGTTGTTGAAAGATGCTGGTCTGCTTGGAGTTACTCACAGTGATTAACAAGTCTATGGCACCAGAGTATGACATATTATTCAGCCTAATACCATCCAGGCACAGCCTTCTTGGGCACTCACTGCCATCTGCTTGTTAGCTGTGCACTTGTTTGTGGCCAAAATTATTAAGCTGCTGCCTTCTGGAAGCGGGGATCATAGAATATGTCCAAGCTTTTCTCTCCAAGGTAAAAGATCTTATTAAGAGAGAAAAACATCAAGATAATCCTCCAGGCAATATGCACCTGCAGTGTGAGAGCTTAGGCAGTGACTCAGCGAGCCTAGGGTTTACAGCTGGTTTCTAGGTTTAGAGAGGCTCTACATGCTCATCTACACCTGGCATCAGCTTCCTTTGCTGGAATTAAATATAGCAAGGAACAAACTCCCACAAATGCATCCTGCAAGAGGTACACTGCCTGCCTTAGTGGATTTGCTAATTATCCTAGATAATAAACATTCAGCACATACAGATGTAACAGATAAATTCAGGAGAAACACTGGATCACTGTCTCACATAATTGCCACCAAAGCAGCAAATGTTTTTAAGTAGAAGTTTCCAGAGTGTTGGCAAGGGATTGGCAGCCTGGCTCTGAAAGCACACCTTGTGCATGCATACTGGCAGAAACCAAGACAAGGCATGTGGGTAGGAGTTTCACCTGGCTGATGGGCTGCTATGCACACGTTTTCCCAGTTCCCAGAAAGCCTCACACCCACCAGCAATTGCCCATCCTCAAGAGCAGAGATATGTGCTGGGAGAAAGCCCCAGGGTAACCTTTGCATGCTCACAGCTACTTTTGAGACAGTCATTTTCCTAAGGGACATATTGAAGATAACTATCTATTGACCCTTTAAAGTTTTTCCTAATGGAATTATATGACACCATAGCACATGTGACTCACAGGCTTGCTTCACTTAAAAGAAATAATTGCAGGTGGTACCCTGGACAAATGAAAGACTAAATCCATTCCATGAAGGAAAAAGTCTAGGTAGCAGCAGGAATAGAGAAAATGTCATTTCCACTTCACAGCAATAAAATTGTTCTTTGAGAACAAACCATTAGCACCCTTTACCAAAAGAAAAAAGAAAACCCCGCCAACCAACACAAACCATATTACAGCAAAAAAAAAAAACAAAACAACCACCCACCCACCAGACGCAGAGACATCTAAAAGAGATGGATATTTCTTCCACATTCTGGCAACAAAATTTCTCTTTCAATAGTAGAACTTCAAGTTTGCTGCAACTGAAAGATATTTCTCACAGAAACTGTCAATGCAGAGCCATTCCCACACATGCTGCACAGGAATTAGGCTCTTCAGATAATCTTTTCCAGCAAGAACAAACAAGAGCTCATAAATTCATAGTTTTACTAGAAGTCATAATGAAGCACATCCAGAAGGCAGTAACCAACATCCATATCATATCTGTTTTGGCAGCAGCCCCTAGTGTGAGCATTTATCATTTCATAATAAACTCCCACCTATTTAGACCACTATACACAGTAAAGACTGGGTTGGGTGAACAACTTCCCCAAAGTTGCAGGACCTGTGCTGCCTTCAGCAGTCACCCCTGAGCAATTACCCGCAAAACAGGTACATAGGATATCACCCTGACCTCAAGTCACCCAGGCTCAAATGCCAACTCCTATTTTTAACTGTCTGTGGCTTACAATCTCTTAAAATAGCCTTTACTAGTGGACAGAAAAAATTGGGAGGGGAAATAGTGAGAGAGAACAAAATAAGGCAGTCTTTCCTTTAAATTGTTTTTTTTCCTGTAGATTTGCCTTTTGGCAATAGCTATGCAAGTGTTACAGCTACACAAAGGAACGCACTATCTAATCTCTTGGGTTTTAACAAATTGAAGAGGATGCAATATGATGTTAATCAAATCTTCAGACAACAGCAGAGGAAAAAGGAATTCGCTTCTATTTTCACATTCCAGTACCCTTTGAAAGCTATTTATACCTTCCCACCAGTTCCAGCATCTGCCATTGCATCTGTGGCTAAGCACAGTAGCCAGATCACCTGTATCACTTCTTTCTGCCTAAATCAGCTGACATATATAAAAAACCCCAAAGTTTTCCTGTCCTAGCCCTCTCCTTGTTACTCAAAAGAACAGAGAGTATTTCCACACCTACCTACCCCAGCACTCCAATACTTGAGATCTACTTGCACAACACTTCTAGTATTTCACAACAGAAGAAAAACAACAAGAAAGAAACATTCTTGAAGGTAGGAAAAATAATTAGGTCATTGGATTCTTGACAATTAATGGAGAGCAGGTTGAACAGCTATCTGGCTTTGTACTACTGCCATCTCATAGCTGAGAAATCAAATAGACTTTGGGGTGGTTGGGGAAAGTGGGAGAAAGAGACACCACAAGAGAGTCATTTTCTCCCTCTCTTCTAGATAAATTCTTCAAAACAGTAAAACAAACAATTCTTCAAAACAAAACAGTATTTTCTTCTATTTCTACAAAGAAAAGAAGAAGAGGGAAGAACTTCTAATTTACAGTGCACAGCTAACAAATTTGCGTAATGGAATCCTCCAAGGCACATCAACCAGCAACGATGAGAAAACCAGTTACAGTTTTTGCATCAATAGCTTATACAAACTAATCATCCATCAACAGAATAGTCCTCACATCAAACAAAAATGTAGGATGTATAAATACAAACCCAAAATAACTAGACCCATTCACTGAGGCACAGAAAGCACAGAGAGACACAAGAGATCTAATTTTTAAAGGAGGGACACTACAGGTATTTCAACAAACAAATGGCTAAAAATTAGGTCCTACTATCCAAGACCATAGTATTTACAGATGATATTGCTACAGATGCCACTGAGTCTGCAGGAAATATAAGCAACCAAGCACTAAATTTGAATCAGGTAAGGATTATTTTTTTTCAGTTCATCTGTGAACTAGCAGTTGTTAGTGCTCCCAAACGTGGGGCAAATTTCCATCTGCCCAGGATTAAGACGGTAAAAACTTGCCAGTCACACTGACCCACTATCCTGCATTAGTAGGGTTGATGGGAAGACAAACACATTAAGGAGCTTTCTTTCACAGATCAGATCTTTGGCAGAACTTTCCAAATCTGACAGACTATCTGTTATCTTCTCAGCGGTTTAAGGACAGCTAGTTTGAGATGCTTTAATATCACACTGCTCAACCAGATGACAGAACCAGAATACAAAAGTCATATTGAGTCATACTTAAACTTTAAGTAAATAAATAATGTAAATCAGCCAGATAAAACCTAGCTTGTTGACCCAGGTAAGTCTACCTAGGCTCCCTGCTTCTTAGGCTTTGTTGCTATTTTGGCCTGAAGAAAAATGCAACAGAATCGTAATTCAAGACTTAAAATACAATTTCCAGGTTTTAAGCATTCAGGTGGAGCAAACAGAACGCATCAAGCATAAGCTCCGTCTGGCAGCAGTGAAACACAGAGCCACACGCAGCTGAATGCAAGGTAGGAACTTCTACACACTACTCAGGGGGGTTCAAACACAACTGTGCAACCATGACCAGAGAGCACAAAAAAAAAAAAACACTCAAAATTCTGAGCGTGGCAAAACATTTTCTCGACTGAACCCAAAGTACATCCTGCTTTAGAAATACAGTTTACGAAACTCAGTGGACTCCCTGGTGGAAGTCGAGGAAATGACTCCTCACGCAATAATAAAATTACATATTCCCTTGCCTGGCTTATTTCCTCTTCAGATGGGTGCTTGGCCCTGCAGCCAGCCATGCACCATGTGGAAAGTGAGATTAATATACCGAGAACACCCCCTGGGATCACAGCAATGGGAACTCCGTATTTCTCAAGAGGACTGACGTCACATCGACATCGTTTCCCCAAGATTTAATGATGTGTTTTGTAATAAAAAAATGAAAAGGTCTGTGGGAAGAAGGGGTTCAGGTCTAGAGCAGGCCCACAGGGAGCAAAAAGAAAAAAAGGACACACAAAACTTCACAGGCCATCAGGTACAACCCACAGCTTCCATGCTTCATGGTTTCAGGCACCACTTCTTGCACAGCTCACCTACGTTTCATCTCCTTACCATTTCTTCACAGCTCCGGGCTTCCCGATTGCCCACATAGCAACTTCCATGTCTCTCTTCCCTTCAGAGCATCCCAGCCATCTCTTCCCAGGCAAGGCTTGCCTTGCCTGCCTGACTCACTCTCTCCTGTGCCTGGCCTGCCACAGTGCTAGCTGAGGCCAACACATCAGCCTCCATCCTACAGACGAGTTTCTCAACCACTAACAGTAAGTCCCAGTTCAGGAAGGAAGCTGCTCCCCTACCTCTCCACCCCACCAACCCAAGTAATCTAAAAAGAAAATCATAGCAATTTCCATATGGTTGATCTACAGACCTGGGGAGCAAGCTGCTTCTCACACCATTAACCCCACCTTCCTTATCCAGCCATCATTCCCTCCTCCATCTCACAGTGCTGTGAGGCTCCCCAAGAGCCACCAGGGCACCTGCCACACATCATCTCCAGTTAAAAGGGCAAACTATCAGCACAAGCAGAGCACAAACAACACAACCTATACTGCCAGCCTAGACTGGTTATTGCAAACAGCTAGAGGAGTAACACCCATACAAAATACAAATAATACAAAATGTAAAAAGAAAAAAAGTCCTACTGATAGGACAAGAGGAATGCTTTTAAAGTAAAATAGGAGAGATTTTGATTACATGTCAGGAAGAAATTACTTATTCAGAAGGTAGTGAGGTACTGGAACAGGTCATCCAGAGAAACTGTGGATGCCCCATCCATGGAAGTGTTCAAGGCCAGGTTGGATTGGGCATTAAGCCACCTGATCTATTGGGTGGCATCCATGCCCACGGCAGCAGGGTGGGAACTAGCTGATCTTTAAGGTCCCTTCCAACCCAAACCATTTCATGGTTGTATGATTACTTAACAATAACACAGCACCAAACCAGAGCCAAGGAAAGCAGTCGAGTACTCTGGGTCTTCTGAGTTTTTTCTTGAACAGTTGGGAGGATTTGTAGAAGGTTTGTCAAAGTTAATTTTCAAGTTTCTGTATTCCTTCCTTTGAAAATGTGAATTCACATGATAGTTATTTGGTCTCTAAATAGTTAACCAGAAACACTCTTTCAGCCAGGAAAGGTCAGTTGGTTGTTCCACTGTAACTGTGCCAATAATTTTGCTTTTTACTAGCTCCATGGCAAGTTGCAAAACAGGAATGCAAGTCTGTCACAGTTCTGCTGACATTTAATTTTTGCTTCTCAAGTTCCCTCTCCCTCCACCTTTTTTTTTGCCAAGATAAGCTTACTAGATAATACAAATCAGTCTTAACTCCTTATTGTCTTAAATATGAGCATCAGGACTTCAGCTGATAAAATTAGGATGGGAAAGGAGATTCCTTATGACATGAGAAGTAAATATACTGAAGGATAACACATCTAATGGCTAGGAAACAGAGGGATATTTACCACTGTTGGAACTGGATCTAGGAGCTGTCATCCACACTCAATGCTGCCCTCCTTTCCTCAACAGAGACAGCTGGTGCTGTGATCCTATCAGTTCTCACTCACAGAGCGAATTTGGATGGGAAACTTGGGTGCTGCAGGAATTGACACTGGCAAGACCATAGTTTCCAGCTCCTAATTAATTTTTAAGGGTGATTGGCAGTTTTGAACCTCCAAGTTACATGGATTTAAAAAGCTTTTGTCTTCTGAGCTAAGGAAGCTACCATCTGTAACTTTCATACTTGCTACTTTCAGACATCTCAAGCTGAACACTTAGAAGATGAGATGCCATGGCCACTTTGGAAAGTTTCGTTCATTTACTGGCACTGCAGTCCTGATCTCTGCAAAGAAGGATATCTATCAGTCTCATCTGCTGAGAAAGACTCTTCCAAGTAGGGAAGTGTGCTTATCTGCTTATACTCCTCCTACCTTCACCATCAAGTGGCTCAGTTCCTGTTCTGCAAGATTAGAGTAGCTACTTTTGATCCTGATTCACTTTAGATGTAAGATTCATTGAACCACTTGGTGCAGGATTCACCCGACAACTTTCAAATGGCTAAACATCCCAAGATGAGATGCCTGAACTCCCTTGCATTTGAGAAGGGTGTATATCAGAACACTTTTCACATGCATCTACCTCCCACCCCTGATTACAATTAGTGATTAAAGGCCCAAATTATTATCCTAGACTAGACACTAAACACTTCAGTAGGTAAAGCTAACCACTCACCTTGGTCTACTGATGTCGACTATTAACTTCTGATCCCACTGGTCAAAACCAACCAAAATTCACATTTGAGAGAGGAAATGATTTCCCATTGCTAACTGGGCTCTCCTCAGTTTTATGAAGATTAGCAGAATGGAGACCCAGGATCTGAATACCTGAAGGCTCATCCCCAATAATTCTTTGCTTTGTCAGCTGATCTCTTCACACAGATGTGGCAATCCAGTATAGAATATTACATGAGAGAAAGATTATTAGCGAGGTGAGAGAAAGGAGCTCTACTACATAAAAAGTTCCAGTGAACGGGACAGGTTAGCTGTCTCTGCTGAACACAATCAACTGCACTTCCTCTCAGATATGCCTAGACATCAATGGGGAAGAACTGTTGTACATACTGATTCCAGTGTATTTTTCCAAGCCTTTTGAGATAAAAGAGTGCTGCTTAAGAAAGTATGCCAACAACGTGAAAAGAAGAATTAGTCGTAAAATCAAACCAGGAAGACCTGACTCAAGAGGAAGCAGAACATGCATATCCTTCAACATATTGTTGTATGAACATGTGGTACAGATGGGTCCCTTAGTAAGAGATACATATAGATGTAACCAAGCATACATCTTTCATCTATTTTTGCCTGAAGCAAGTTTTCTGACACTTTTTTGCAAAACCTAAATGAGGCAGGGGAGATGAAGGGAATATCACAAAGCAAAACAAGGTCCTTCCCAAAGAAGTTAAGTACTAAAGCTGAGCAAAGCATCCTCACCTACTCCCAATCTGAGCCAATACTGAGGACTAAAATATTAACTCCTCACTCTGCAAAAAAATCCAACCAAAAACAAACAAACAAACAAACAAGAACCAAAACCAAGCCAAAAAATGCTAAAGCTTAATTAAAAGCAATACTCCCAGGGCTTTTATTCAGTTTAGGGTCACTACAAATGCATGGGTTGTTTTATTTGTAGGGGTGGGAACACATTTTTTATCACATTCTTTTTCCATCATAAGCAAAGCAGAAAGGCAAGTTCTCCTGTTCAATTTGTCCATGGGTTCACAAGTGATGATGTACAGATAACGGTGTTTTAATGGCACCTCTCACCCGATGACCCCAAAGTGCTTTTACTTCACTTAATGAACTCAGCTTCACAGCAGCTTGACAGTTTCATTTTACATTGGAACTAAGAGAGAGACGAAGTCATTTATCTATGCCATGCAGCAGCACAAAATCAGCTTCTACCAGCCCAGTGATTTATGCAACAGACCAGACTTGCTTTTGCACAGCATCCTGTCCCAGGGCATGCTGTCACTGGGGAGGTAACACACTTCCCAGCTCTATCACTCGCTCAGACACTACTGTGAACGCTATTGCACAGCCACTTCATAGCCCCAGCCCTCCAAAATGTTAAGTCAACAGTGGCTTAAGACACTCCTTACTTCAGAGGCTCAAGACTTCTGTTTACATTATTAATGTTTCCTGGCAACTTCACCCTTTTTCCCCATTACCTTTGGGCAAGAAAAGTCTAATTCTTTGACTAGTCAGCTAGGGAGGAGGATTACTAGTGGAAAAAAAAAAAAGAAAGAAAAGAAAAAAACCAACACCCACACCAAACAGACATGGGAAGTTTGATCTTCTGAACACTTAGAACCTGGACCACCTTTTGGATTAAAGGAATTTCATATTGCTGCAATGTGGTCACTGCTTGTGTACATGCACAATCCTCTGCTATATGCCAAGGTTCTTCCATTAAATGTGGGTATTATGGTATCAGTTAAAGAATAACATGAAAAGACAATATGCAAACCACAAAAAAGTTCTTGCAACAGAAATACTTTAAAATTTCATTAAACAACACATTTAAATCAAAATGCTTCAAAAGTAACGTGCCTGCAATCAACACAAAAGGCCCACTGGTGTACCAAATGAGGAATCACAACAAAGTTGTCCTGGCAGAAAACTACAGGGGCAAGAGTATTAGCCAGCTCTCACTTCAGTCTCAGTAAAAGCCCAATATTACTGCTTTGGTGCCAACAGACAGCATCCTGATTCGCTGGGCCACTATTTCAGAGGGCAAAGTACTCAAATCTTAATGCTAAAGGGCCATTGTTCTGTTAAAACAAAGTTTCACCCTGAGATAGGCCAAGGTGAGGCTCTCTTGGCAAACATTACACAAACAAGATGCTACAGGACTTTTGCACGGGGGAGTTAATTTGTTTTGAATTCCCCATCTTCTGCCAAGACAGGATTGCAAAAGTAGGGATAAGGGTGGGTAGACAAAAGGGCTCAAGGTCCTAAAGTTTCTCCAGTGTCGTACTTGAGTTGATGACCTGTTTTTCACTGACCCCGTCTCACTGCCCTCATACCTTTTTTATTGAGTTTTACCTTAATAGATCAAACAGGTATTTCCAAAAGAGAATCATGCTGGTGCCAAGTGAAATTAAGCTCCTCAATGTGACTTAATACAGCTTGTATCAGACAACTCACTCTGCAACTGACATCTTACATGCAAGTCACTCTGGACAACTTCTGCATTTCTGCCAAACTAAATGTCATTAATTATGCAGTTCTTTAGTCCCAAAAGACTTAAAATTTATAGGTCATATTTTTACTTCCCTTTACTGAGAACAACAAACAAGAACTTACACTTCCCTTTCCCTTACAAGTACAGTCATGCATTTTTCCCTTATTGTTTAATTAAAGCTGTTTCAGCCTCCAAGAAACTTATGCCTATGTTTTTGGAGGCAGTCTAATGGCTCTAAAATAACTGTAAAGACAGGAGGAGGAAGACGATTCTTCATAGGCTAGATGTTATTATAAATTTAAATGGAAAAAATAAAAAGCTGTTACCATCATTTCTCTACAGTTTTACAAATAAAAGTAAAAAGGAAGATGGGAATTGGCATCTAACTATGTTAATATTCTAGTACATTCCTCTAGTTTCATATTTCCCTATCTACTCAACCCTTCTCCCTGCTTTAATACAGTGTATTTGCTCCCAGTTAAATGGAGTTTTTCTAGGCTAAATTTAAAAAAAAACAAACTCCTTAGGCAGATGCTTTACTGATGGCTCATACTAATCCTTACAATCTTCCCGGTTTCTAGATAGATTCGCTGTCCTTCGATGCTAGTACTCCTCTTGGCCCTCACATTTTCTATTTTAAGATTTTATTAGACAAAGAGCCAAAGGGAAACCAGAGACCATCTTCCACGGAGCTCTGTTCCATGACCAGTGCCCTAACACAAAGTGGAAAAAAGTGAAATGAACAGTTAGAAGGGGAATCCCTGCTTTAAAATAAAATTCTATCAAGGAATTAAAAGAAAACTGAGTGTGTGGTAAATTACCAGATCTGGCATAAATGGCATTTAAACCTAACTAGTGACAGAATGGACTGGGAGAAAAATATGGCTCTCTCTATCAACCCAATACCAGAGCAGCAATTCTACTAATTTAAGGACCTTCAGTGGTTTGGGTTTCTTCTTTTTTTTTTCCGTCTTGCAAAGTACCTTTGAACCAGAATGACTGAATGGATTTCAAGGGTAGCAAAGGCATAACAATACAAAATTACATTTCCAGGACATAATGGGCTGCCAACTTCAGGACAGAGAGCAAAGTTCATCGCTCTCAGTGTTTGATGTTACAAACCTCAAAGTCAACGGACTTTATTTTTTTTTCATACTGCAAAGTACGCTTTTCTACCATTGACTTTTCCAAGTATAACTCTTGCAGTCCTATGCATGCTGTGCCTTACATAGCTATTTACAGTAACAGAAGTATAAGGTCATGCTCAAGGCAGGGTTTTGGGGATTTTTCTTTTTCAAATTGCACTTTATTTTGTTAACTTCTCTAGGTCACTACTGGTTTATCTCTAGCACATCACCCATCAACACACCATAGGCCCCATGAGCAGAGATTGCTTTCAGAGCAGGTAGAGATAAGTAGATACTCTACTTACTGTCCTTTGAAGCAGAGTTTACCTACTTGCTGCACTACTAGTCTGTAGGATTAAGCATAAAAGCCCTACACTTCATCCCCATCACCTGAGACAATGGCTCCAAAACAATGCTGTGCAATTTAAAGCATCAACACACTCACATATTATCTTGAATGCCACATCCCATCAACCCAATTCCTGCTTCATCAAGTTTCAAATGAAGTTTGTGTTCATGCCTCCCTTTCCTGTGCATTGTTCTGAGGATGCATTCTCTTCTCACCCCTTCTCTTACCCTGTGCCATCTGGCACATACCTACATGACTTTTCTCATCCCTCAGCCTCATCTCTTACCTATTTTCTCAAACAAAATCCTTCTTTAATTTTCATGTATTTCATACATGCTACCCCATCTCTCACTCTCCCCTTGAATACAATTATATCCTGACTACTCAGCCACAGACACCACCTCACACATCCTTCCAGCCAAGCACAGAAGCAGCAGCTCTAGGCAGGTCTTCCTGACTCTTCCTGCCTCAAGAGAAAACACGAAGAGCAACCAGGAACAGCCTCCCCTTGGGGAAAAAACAAAAAGTCTCAGACACCAGGAAACCCCACTACAGACACCAAGAAGAAGCACTGTCTAAGCCACCACACACTCAACGCTCAGCAGCTTCTTCCCTAAATGAGAAGCTGTCTGATATCTCACATGCTCTCTTGCTTTCCCTTCAGCCAGCAGGTCACACCCTTACTTCCACACCTCATCCTTCCTCACCTTAGCCACACAGGCCTATCAATAACCAAGTAGTGGCTGGGGAAAGGGAGGTAAGGTCCTGATGACAGTAGAGAAAGCAGAGGTCAGCTTCTCCCCAGACCAAAACACTTTGGAGCCACGTTTAGCACATTCATCCCAGAACTTTATATCCACATTTAGCTTCATCACAGCCTAATCAGCACCAAACCCTGCAGGTTTCCCCAAGTCTGCCCTACTCTAGCCTCTTTCCCAGTAGCTTCCAGTTGCAGCCATTTGGCTGCTAAGGAAGAAGAAAAAGCAGAAACACAAAGTCTACACTATATGTTCAAATAATTACAACTACTGATAGGAAAGAGCAGGGCTCTGAAAGACCATTGATAACAAGAGGAGAAAAGAATTAGTCTTTTGCTATTGTGTTTGCTGTAGTTGTTCCTGGACTGAAGAACATGTGCAGCTGTGGCTGTGAAGAAATACACTTTTGCCATCAATTCCCATGGCTGACATGCAACTGAAGACACAGACCAGTATCAGCCAAGTATATATGCTTACAGTGTTATTAATAGCAGGAAAGCAATGCAATCACTATGTGCTCTCCAACTACCAGCACAAGCTTGTAAGGCAAAAGTTCTTACCTGCCTGGCCACCCTTCGAGCTTCCCAGTAAGGTTTAGAGTCTTCTACAGCTTTTCCAATCTTCTTTACCAGTTCATCCAGTTTTACGGTTGCTTCAACCAGCACAGAGCGGAACTTCTGGCGTGCATCCTTCAAAATGTTGCAGAAAGGAAAGAAAGGACAAAGACAGATTAGAGCTTCAAAAATTATTTCTACCTGTTCATTTCTACCTTTATTCAGGTTCCTCTTTAGATTCACACACAAGCTGACACATTCAAAATAGTTACTGGCATTTGGACTAAGCCAGAATTCTTCAGTAGAGGAACCCAGAACTACATCTGAAAGCTGGCATCCCAGACACCAAGTGTCTTTCAGAGATAGCTCTTACACAAAGCTTACAACAGTCTGTTCTAGATGTCACCTCTGGCAGGGTTTCTCAGAGAGGAATAGTTTGTAAATTACTGAGTGAGGAGGCGAACAGCAAGGTAACAAGTTCTGAGAGGCAGTTCAATGGTAAAGACATCTCATATAGACAACGCTAGCAGGCAGGCCAAATTCCCACAGCAGGCTGGCAAATCAGCTGGAATTGGTATCTCCTAAACCTTAGCATGTCCGCCCCTAGTACTGGTCCCCTCAGAGGGGGGTCACAATGCAAATGAGGATGCTTTCTACAGGAAGAACTGGACACTTCCCACATGGTATATTTTCAAGATAGCTCCTCAAACACACCCTACTTACTTTGATAGCAGCAGAAAGGTTCCAGGTTCTCATAGCAAGACTCCCTTCCATAAAAGCCCATCTTTTCAGCTATGGTTTGTAGCAACGGCTAAGGGCACCTACATTCCATTTCATTGTTAGTATTTACTATATTTAAGAAAAGTGAATTCCAGCCACTTCTAAACTAGACGAGTTGCCCTCCTTAAATTATTAGCTAAAGCAATCAAAATATTTTCTCTGCTCCACTGAAATTTCCACACCTGTAAGCAAAGTGATTCTGATCTCAATCTCAGAAACCAATACAGATTCTAAATATATTAAACTACTGCAGTGATGCAATTCAGGCTGGGACCTGGCCCAGGATTTAAGGAGATGAAGAGGAAGGGCCATGTGAGCTCTCAACAAGGCTTGTAACTCTAATTAGAGAGCAGCATTTATGCAGACTGCTGGAGTGACATGCTGATTATCAGGAAGCAGCTGGCTTGAAAAAGTGCCCTAATTCAGGAGGGGTTTGTCATTATTATTGAGGATTTCTAGAATGCAAAACTCTAAAATGGATTGGAACCTGCCACTATGCTCTCAAAAGTGGAAAAAAAGCAACAATACATTATTTTTTTACAGAAAAAGCGAGATGCTTCTGTAAAAGCTTCCTTGCTTCCTTTTTAGTGTTATCTAAAACCTGAACCAGCATCGGTAATATTTCAGTTCAGTGCAAATAGCTTTGGATTCTTCAGGTACTCTAATTTATTCTAAGGAATTATTCAAATGGGTAACAAGTTCAAAAATGGAGAACTAAAGGGACAATAACTTATTATTTCATTAACCCAAATCCAGTCAATAATCTCATTGCTTAGTGAAAGTCTGAAATGTATCATTTAAACAATATGTATTGAGTCAGTGATTTTCTCAGTGAGAGGAGTTTGAATATTTCCAATTAAATGACTGGATGATACATAGTTCACTGCTCAAAATGAGTTTCACAAGTAACTGAAATAAGGCTACAAGCATGATGACTGTATTGCAAGAAAAATATTATGTACTGAAGTATATTTAATAAAAAAAAAAAATTCCTGTAAGTGCAGGAACAGAATTAAAAGCTCATTTCTAAATGAGCGAGCCTGAAGGTTTGTTTTTACTTTTTTTCTAAGAGCTAACATATTACGATACTAGTTATGCAAAGCAAATAGTTCAAGTAAAAAAAGCCCTATGCAGTGATTCATCAAAAAATTCAGTTCCCATGTTTGTAAGATAAGCACTTAGAACAAAGAAACCATCACTACAAATCTGTGCTTCGAGACCTACCCCAAATTTATTCATGTAATAATTGTGTACAGTCTTATCCAGTAGGAAAAAGATGACTAGTCTCTACTTAGAGCTTAAAAAAAAAAAAAAAACAACCAAAAAACACCAAGGACAGAGTGGTCAAATGAACAGCATCTATTAATTTGTACCTATTCATCTCCCACTAACTCAGATGAAGCAAATACAAATTACTAAACTGTAACTACTCCTGTAACTAGCACCTGAGGCACAGGTCTTGCAAATGGTTAAGCACACGTGTGCCCACAAGCCCAGTCCCACCCCGCACAGTAGTTAGTTACTGAGAACAGGGAGCTTCAGCTGAAAAATATACTGGTGTGAACTTCCAGTTTGTCATTTTACCCCAAGCATGCCTGGTTCCTCTTTTGAGGCCTTATTTGGGTCTGACCATCCTCATTTCTTCCAGTGAAGAACAGTAACGAAAACCAAAACACCCCAGAACTTTATATCTGTATCATCCACCACAAGACTTATTTTCAGTGACATTTATTCTCAGGCTCCTGACTGTCAGAAACACAAGCCTGCAGGCTCCAACACCTTCTGCATGAGAGAATAAGCAGATGCTCATTCTCTTCTGGGATCAGTCCCCCTACCAAAGGTTTCCAGCCATCTCCTTCAGACACAGCAACAAGATGCTGAGGTCTCTGAGAAGGTGTAATGCCAAACACATGCCCTCTCCTGCACTACAGTATTCTCCACTAGCCCCAACTACATTACAAAAGCAAATGATCCCACATCATATATCTACACTACATGTGCTCCTGTGGCAATCCAGTGCATTCACACCACCCAGCCTCCTCAATCTGAACTGATTCAGCTCTCATGGGCTCAGTGACTGCATCTCCTACCTGGGAGCTATGGCAACATCTCCTGTGAGCAGGGTCACAGTTTCCCCCTGGAAACACAGCCATACTCCATGTGTCGGCCCTGCCACATGCTGGCAGAGCATCTGTAAGAGACATTACCCTTGGGACAGGGCAAAATTCCCCTGGCAGGTAACCATGGGGAAGTCTGAGTAAGAAATACAGGTGCAGCAGCTGTTTTTACTCTTCATGTGAAACTTGGGAGGTCAGAAGTACCAAGGCAATTGCACCAGTAGGACTGGGCTTGGTGCACTTACGTGGCATGAAAAGTGCATCTGTGGTTAAGACAATTTCGGAATCGATTTAATTCACTAGTTTATGTCTGGCTTTCTATGTTACCGTCAGTGAGATACTGCAACCCATATGTAAAGTGATTCAAACCTATAAATCCTCTTGATGATGTTTTCTGTAAGGACACTTGCGTCAAAAGCTTAGAGGCTCAGGAACTGCAGTTCATCCATGCTCCCTAGCACAAGGTAAGCCCTACATCTGTGTTAGGAAAACAACCACACCACCTTCAACTTACTTATCAAATCCCCTGATGTGATGTTCCTCCATACAAGTGTTACTATTTAACTGCCAAAGTCTTGCTTCATTTAGACCTTTATCTAGTACACATGGATAATAGAGAAAGGCAAATACGTCAATCCCTGCAACTTTCTGTTGTGAACCAAGACAGCACAGCATAGGCCATACAAATTTTCTAGCACAGTTCTCAATCCCTAGTGTCTGTATTTCAGTTTCTTGAAAGATAGTGCCTTCCCAGCAGAAGTGCTAGTTATTGATAAAAGCAGCCTTAGGTACTAACCCTGTGCATCACACTGACCATTTCTAGGTGGGTTTTTAGGTTTTGGGGGTTTGTTTGTTTGTTTTAAAAGCACATGGCTTTGTTTTTCTCATCACTGCAACAGAATACATTCACAGACCAGATACACTCCAACAGAAGCAATGCAACTGACAAAAGACATCTCAAACGCCCAGGAAACATTTTTAAACCATATTTTCCCCTCTGTTCACTCCTAATCTTCCATGATCATTTTTAAGAATACCTTGTTGCTGATTTTACAAACAAAAAGGTGACATTGAAAATGCCAGCCAGTCAGCTTTCAATGTTTTCTATTTGCTCAAATTGAGATGATGACAAACCTTTTTCAAGCTGGACAAAAGCTGATTAAGGCATTTTATCCTCAATGTGTGTCACAAGGTTACAGCCTTAAAACTAGACTCTCACTACCTAGGTGCTTGTCATACACAAGCTCTAAGTGCTATGCCTGCCAGTGCACCTCATGAACAGCTGCAGTTTAAGTTTCAACATCTTGTTCTACCGCTGTAAGAGCTCCACACTCACTAGCTTTCTTCCTGGAAATCCTTCACACTTTTCTCCCAAAATAGATTTCACTAGTTCTGTCTTAAGGAGCATGCCAGACCTCTACCATGCATATGTTTTTGCTGCAATAGTTCATTATTAAAGCATAGTTTGTTTCCAGTAACTTGCTGTGGGGCAACTATTTGATACTGCACCAAAAGAGGGAATCACACTTAAGGACAGGCCATCCATACAGGAGCATTTTGGAGATCCACTCTTAACTGCAGGAAAAAACTAAAATACAATTTTCCAATTACACTGCACCTGTCAGAGACCAAAGCATGCTTGTTTCCCTTCCTCAGGAGTGATGGTGATGAGCTGGTGTTCGATGCCAGATGACAGGCAAATAACTATTTCTGCCCATCAAATGAAACATGTATTTTCAAACAATTTTCTTTTTAAAATGAACTTAACACATTACCCAAGTATGAAGCACCTTAGTACCAAACACATTTAAATTTCATTTACAAAGGCTGTCCTATGATCTTTCTGCCAGTTTGGTGTGCAGAACCTCTGACAAGCCATTAAAACAGCCTGGGAGGTGCATGGGAAATTAAATTTCTGGCTGAGAGACAGGCTTCATCTATTTCCAAGAGGCAGTATCCATACCCACCTTCTCTGCTACAAAGACCTACAAGCTAAAACAGCATCAGCATCGTACATACACACCAGACAGATGCATATGCTGTGCTCAGAAATCTGCCTTCAGAGCATCAAACTGGTTAAAAACATCTATTTGGTCCCTGAGCGGTTCAAGTAAACCAGACTGGCTACCAAACCTTAAAAACAAAGTGCAAGGAAGGGCATAAGTAGTATCTTGCTTAATTTTTAAGCATGGGGAAAGGTCTGATTTTTTGTTTAGGCAGCCACTAATTTGCCATCTGAGAAAATAGAAAATTGGTATTTGAAAGTTGCTCTAACTTCCTGATTGAAGACAGTTACAAACTGAGACTGCAAATACTTCTTACTACAAATATTTTTAGTTCTCGTAGAAGAAGAGAGAGGAAAGCAGGCCAAGGAGGGCACAGCGTGCTCCTTTCAAAACAAGATTTCTTTGCCTAACCCTTCCTCCCTCAGGCTGGAAACTCACTTGGGTGACAAAATCTTTCCAGAGCCATAGCAGAGGAAGGAGCCTTTCCTCACTCATCCATGGATGAAAGCAGAAGGCAAAACAACAAGCAATTCGCACACAGGAGCCATTTCCTATGGAAGCAAGTGGATTATTAAGAAACATGGAAAGATTTGTCCTGATAGTGCTGGACAAATACATCATGCATGTATATCACAGGCCAAAAACCATGAGGAGCACCAGCCAGTGAGCTGCTTTGCCCTTATCTCTGTGTATTCTTTTGTGAACACCGGAATACACTGCACAGGGGTATGATAAGTTAGCGGATGTTTCTACAGATAGATGCCAAGCAGGCATGTTCAGAATGAGATTCCTGCCACTCACAGGTCATTTCTCTAAAACCTGAAAGATGGAGGATTATTCTTTTTTTTAAGTCTACTAAAAATTCTTACATGTCACAGGATCACCAGCTTGAGTTTTACCCCAAACCCAAGTATTTTATTGAGGAAGGAGGAAGCAATTCTAAATAGTTGGTGGACTTCTATCTGCTTGCCAATGGGAAGTAGTGAATAAATTCCTTGTTTTGCTTTGCTTTGTTTGTGCATGCAGCTTTTGCTTTACTTATCTGTCTTTATCTCAACCGAGTTCTCACTTTCACTCTTCTGATTCTCTCTCCCATCCCACCCTCGGGGAGTGAGCGGCTCTGTCGTGCTGAGCTGTCAGCTGGGGTTAAACCATGACAAATAGTCCTTGCCTGTGTGAGAGGGGTTCAAATGCTGACAAAGCTCACATGTGAAAGAGCACCACAGCTGATACACCCCTTCCCTTTGACTCTATCCAGCACTAACCCAGAGTGACCTTTATGATAAATCCAGGACCAAAATTAACACCAAGTATTGCAGATCAGGACTAGAGGATCTAGGCAAGCACATGAGAAGGATCCTAACCAGGCCCTCTTATGACAAGCATGGCTGAAAGCAGCACTGTTCAGCTCTAGTTTCCATGTGCAGCCATCTCCCCTGAACAAACACTGGCAAGCTCGTAGCTCCAGCAACATAAAAACTCTCTCTAACAAAAACCACATTCAGGATAGCTGGGATTCCAGTGGTAATTTTAATGGTATGTGCTGCATTTCCCCTCTCTGCAATGCTGCCAGAGGGTCTCTGGGTGAATTTGTTACATCTGAATTGTACTTTCAAGAGCCAGTCAAAGCCATGTATAAGCTGGCTGGACTGGTGAGTCATGAACATTTGTTAAGTACATTTGCAACTCCTGATGCGAGTTCAGATGGAGATGCATTTCCAATAAACAGGAAAAAACTTGCATTTGGCCAAAACATACTTGTATCTCCGCTGCAAGATGTTTCCCCCACCTCTTCACAGACACTTCAAACCTAAACAGGGACATCAGTGAAGCCAAGTGTTATATCCCTCAGAGGGCCCTTATCATCCTTTTGCCGTGTCAGCAACACTCAGTGTTGCACTTAGTTTGAGCAGCATTATGGATTTTAAATCAAGCCTAATCAAAGATTCATTAACAGGCAATACATTAACGCAACGCATAACTACCAGCTACTCAGTGCCCTTTAGCAGCCCCGCAACTCCTGAACAGGTTGCAAGCATCATCAGGTCAGGATATTTCTCCAGGGTTTAATAGGAAAGGTCAAAAGAGCAAAAAACGAGTAATTCTTCTGAGTAAAAGAACAGATGTAGCCAACTTCAACATATCTGTCCAAGTCATACCATGCATGTATATCCACTGCTCTCACAGGTGGTTTGGGTGCAAAACTTATTTTAAAAGATAAAAAAAAGGCAGGCCGGTCACCTTAAAAACAGATCACATGGCAGTTTCAGTACAAAACTTAAAAAAAAAAAAAAAGTCAGGCTGAGCAACTTAAAACAGAATTCCCCATTTTATCACCTCTGTAATCAGCAGATGCCAATATTTCCTACATCATTCAAACATGGACACGCCTGTGGCTACACCGAGACAGTGTAGTCTCAAAATCCTAGAAGCCTCTACTGAATTGAGCCCCATAACATTTTCCATTCGGTAAAGCAGTGTTATTACTTCCATTTTATACACGTAGACCTGAGGCACAACAAGAACAAAAGCACGGGCTTTAGAGGAATTTAACAGCCTTTTTTTCCATTGAATGGGAAGTGGAGACAGTCAGCAGTCCCATTTAAAGCAACTGACACAAAGCTACACCCAAGAAGTCCAGAACAGCTTTGCAAAACTCAGATGCCACAAGGTTACTCTTCCTGCTTATCAGAGAGTCAAAAACATGGGTGGTCTTTTTCTAAACTTCCTTCAAAGAAATATACCTTCTACTCAAACACTCCACTGCTTTTCCAGATTATTCTGGGGGGAAAAAAAAAATCAACAGTGGGAATGTATGGACCACAAAGTAATGCTACAGTCAGGAAGCTGGCAGTCAGCATCTTGTGCTGTAAATAGCATAATGATACATCTATATTCCCATTAAAGATACTGAAAAGATGAAGAAAATGATACTAGCAAACCAGGATAAATATAACTCTATTGTCTGGTTAAAAAACACCCACACATATCTTTCTTCTAATGAAATATCTTGCAATAGCAGGAACACAACAAACTAGGAAGGGGTAGCAAGAGGGACCTAAAACAGCTAATAACAGCCAAAAGAGCAAATCTTCAAAGGCAAACACAGCATGGCTCTCCCAGAAGCCCACATTTTAAGCAGAATTCATAGATTTTGGAAGTCTTTGAAGCAGAATGAACCCAGTTCTAAACTCCTCCTTCCCAACTCTGGATTTATCCTATAAGGCTGCTTGGCAAAGCCCTTTTCTTGTTCAGAGTATGAATGCAGAGATATTCTTCTAACCACAAGTGTTGGGTGTTGTGGGGTTCCTGTAGGAAAGTCTTAAGTCCATTTAAAATGAATTTATCAACATGTATATAAATTAAGCCTTGCTTACATCATCCAACTGCATCTGTCCTCAAAATTTAAGCAGATCAAAAGTAATGAAAATCTTTACAGATCAGAAATTATGCAGTTGCATGATACCACAAACTGGCTTCAATCAGTAAGATTTTTGGATAAAAAATGAAGAGGAAACATTCATGAAGGCATACTGTCAATGATATTTCAATTTAATTCCATCAAAGACTGCTTACAGTAAGTACTGCAGACAGATCTGCAGTAAACATTTAATGACATAGAGGTAGAAATCATGTAATCTCTGCACTATCTGACACTTAGTATTTATTAGACTGCATAAAGTAAGCAACAATGTGAGATCAAGCTAATGTGGAAATATCGCTCTTTTATACACCCAGGAGCCTTTCAGCCTTTACACCTCAGCATGTGTCACACATGCAGTACCTAAAAATCTGCTGGCTAGACAAACACCTGAACACATGAATAATTTTAATCAAGCAGTAAAATCCCATCTTAAAGTCACTGGAACTTATTTCATGAGTACCCCTTTGCATTATTATTACTATGCCATCTGCTTCATAATATGGCCTCATTGAAGGGTTATGACAAAATTAATGAAATCCAGGCAACTATCCATAGTACCACCTTTCAATTTCAGTATCTCAGCATGAAATAAAGAGAGTGAAAAGATATATATAATGATTATTTTCTTCAACACATCTATATAAAGGGTCCTGAAGTCCATTTAATTGGTATTGTTGCACACTAGTATACTGATTTTTAGAGTTCACTCATAAAATTTAAATCAAGCTAGTGACACTGAACAGTTTCCACAGCTAAAATATCGTTTAATTTGGTATAACAAATATGTTCCCATTCCACTACGTTTTTTTGCCAATAAATGCATGATCTACATGCCACAAATGACAGAAAATGCAAACAAGTGGGAAGAAGAAAAAAGACACAACAAGGCTGCTTTGTCTCCAAAGAAGTTCATAACCCTGTTTTCTGCTCAGTGCACCCAGTGGATACTCCAGTATTTTAAAATACTACCAGGAATCAATTCATGCTCCAGGTATCCTTCTCATGAAAACACACACACACAAGAAAAAATAAAACAAAACACAGACTTTGATATTTTGAAGGTGCAGACAGAAGTATATCTATATATGTACTTTTTTAGTGTGTTCATCACTGCAACTTCAGCATGTTTTGATACAGTATTCAAAATGTTGTAATGACATCAAAATTATTTAGGATGCAATGTTGTATTTTATGCCAGTTTTTATTTAGCAGCATGTTCATCTTACACTTCCATTTGGTATATCTTCTTTGTTTTGCAAACAAAAGAAAATTTAGAAACACCAGTAGGCCAGTTTGTTTTGCTTCATTATTAGATCAACCATGTTGAGCTTCCCAGAATGACTACCAAGTAGCTGAAGCTCAAATTTAGGGATTTAGAAACAATTTCTTCAGAACTTTCTATCAGATTTTTAAGTATTCAAGAAAACCTCTTTTTACAACTAGGAAGTCTTTTCCTCCAACTTTCTTTCATTACCTTCCTTGCTCAGAAAGTACTGACAAAAAAGGCAAAGTTAACAAGCTAAAAAACCCCCAAACAGCCACCAAAGAGAAGATCCTGGCAGACAGTTGTATGGCAAAAACCTCTTAATCAAATAAACTTTCCATGTCTATAATTACAAGAATGCAAACTCAAAACAGTGACTTGTAAAAATAAAACTTGTTTAAGCTTAGTTTCAAAACCTAAAAATAAGTTTCGGAGTGGTGGGGTGTGAGAGATTTACACCATCGGCATACCTCAACCTTCTCCCTTTCTGTTCCAGCTGTTAGCTCAATTCATACCTTTCAAAAATCATCACCAGACTCCTGAAGCCAAATTACCATAGGATGCACAATTCAGGAGGCAACCTACTCAGAAATACTGTTCTGTTGTTCACAAAATCCAACATGCACAAAAGGAAAATGCAAGGATAAATGCTGTACCTCCAGCTCCGTCTCTCTGCGATTGATATCATCTGTGGATTGATTCAGTTTTTCTAGCTCCCCCTAGAAGGAAAAAAAGAAAGTCAGATGCATGTTAAGAAATCTGAGGATAAAACGTGTCTGAGAAGGCTCATTCAGCATCCCCACTGAAGGCTCACAAGGGCTGTGGCTTACAAATTCCGTGAAAAGAGGAAACCTTGAGATGTTTAGTTTAACTCTGCCACTGGTCTTCTACCTCGCTACTTACAAGAAAAATAATCAGAAAAGCTCTATAGTTTTATGTGAAGGTAATACATTTCCTGTTCTGGCTAATTCTTTACTATTACAAATAAACATAAGGTACAGTGAGTTCTGTCTTATTAATCAGTATAGTCAGTATCTGTGAGCTACTAGGGAGACAGACACACCCACCCTAGAAGGATTAGCATCAAGTTAGTACTATCACAGGAGACATGCAGTGAATGCAGAGAATTGATAAGAAATGCTCTTGCAGCACGAGAGACATTTTACTCTGGATTTTTGGAAAACCATTTCACTACACAACCAATCAATGGGACATACGATTATGTTTACATAGCCCGCCTTCGTGCCAAGATTTTGATCTCTTAACAGCAAAAACAAAGGTGTTAAATCCCTTGAATAAATATGTACTAGAGGTGGTGTTGGCATGAATGAAGTTACTGTAAAAATAAAGCTCATTCTTAAGTACTTTCTTACCACAAAAATCAACCCTGAGGAGCAGACTCTGATAGCTTTCTTTATTTGAGCAACATATTACTCCATGTGAGATCCTATGATTTCAACAGCAGTGTTCAAACGTTATCTAATTGTGAACCAGTGTAACAGAATCTGCCTTCAAGTGTTTAGCTGTATAAACTGAACACTGTAAATTGATTGTCACTTGAGCCATTTCCCACTAGATTACAAGAATGACTCTGGTTACAACCAGAAAAGAATTAATTGCAACAGTTTAGCTCTCTTATCCTCGGAGGTCAGATTGCATTTCCCGCTCCCGGGATTTGGAAGATACCTATTTGTGTATTCATGTTGTCAAAAAATGACACTCATACAAAAATTACCTAACTGTCTCTTACTGTAAAGCTAAAAACCTTACAGCTGTCAGGGAAGCAGACACAGCGGCCTGGTTTTTCAACCAAACAGAAAACTTAACAAAAACACTGTTTTGCCAATAATGAGCAAATCATGTAAATGGAAACACGTTGCAAGCTGAAGAACTTAAGGACAAAAGTATATCAATAGGCACCAACTGAGCTTAGTTTCTCAAAATCAGGGCAGTAACAGGCTAGCTTTTGGCTGAGGGCCTCGCTCTGTGTAACCATGTTTTGTGAATTTTGCAATTGCTCTGCTCAGCCCTGGAAAAAGAAATGCTCATGATGGAGAAAAGAATGACAATTACAGCGAGCAGGGACCTACGCCAAGGATCCTCTCAGCAATGTACACACGTTATATTCACTCATGACAAACAATCCCAGCATTGCTGGAGGCAAAAGCCATATATCTGTAGAGACCTAAATATACATTTAATTTGGGGGACCACAGCTTGCTGAAGTTTGCACCAGGCTATTGGTCAAGGCACAATTTGGGGGAGAAAAGCTTTGTTTAGAAACCATGCAAAAATAAAAAAATCATCGCAGAAGGCATTCATAGAGGAAACACTACATTCCACTAAAGCTCCTTTTTTAAATAAATAAAAATTATAATTAAAAAAATCGACGTTTTCCCGCATTTACGAATTTCCGAGCACCAGCCCTGTTCCACCAGCAAGGTCACGCCGTCATGGTCAAAAATAAAAAGGGGAGGGGGGATTTCAGCAGGAGAAGGAAGGACGCCGAACGGAGCCCGGCGCAGAGCGATGCCCGGGGTAACAAAGGGTTGGGGCGCCCCGGAGCCGCTTCCCCCGCACCCGGCGGGAGCCCAGACCCCCGGGGCTGCTCCGCACCGCCGCCAGGCACGGGGACAAAAAAAAATATTTATATATGTGTATATATATATATGAACATATGCAGCACAAAATAAAAGGCAATCCTTATTCTATGCAATTATTATATACATTACATACGTATTAAAATAAATTAAAAAATTAAGCCCCCCCTTCCTCCCCCCTCGGAAGGCAGGCCTCACCTGGATGCGGGGGTCCACCTCCTCCTCCTCGGGGCGCGGTGGCTCCTCGGCGGGGCGGCCTCGCCGGCCCCCCGGCTCCATGGCGGCGGCTCCTGCTGCTTCCAGCAGGACCTCCCGCTCCGCCGCTCCCGGCTCCGGCTCCGTGGCCGGCTCCGGCTCCGTGGCCGGCTCCGCCTCCGGGGGGAACCCCTCCCTCCCCACAGCGCCCCGCCGTCTCTTTGTGCTTTCGCACCGCAACGAGGAAATCGGCGCAAAATTGCGGGGTTTCCTCCTCCTTCTTTTTTTTTTTTTAAACCCTTCTTCACGCCCCTTTTTTCGGTATGCCAAAGCCTATGGGGTTTTCCGCGCTCGGTGCTCGCCCCGCCGTCCCGTCCCCCCACCGTCCCCCGCAATGGCACGGCGTGAAACCAGAACGAGTAGTTTCAGGTGCAGGGAAATGCTAACAACACCTTGCTGGCTTTCTCCCCCCCCCCTTCTTTTTCTCTTTCCTCTTTTTCAAGCTCTGTTGGAGGTTGACATGCCCATGGAGAAGAAAAGCAGAGAGAGAGGGAGGAAAGAAAAATACTAAAGACGCTTTCAACAACCTTGAAAATTCAAATGAAACCCAGATTTCTACTGTGTGGCAGCTAGGCAAGCAACTATTGTAGCTACTGCATGCAGCAGCAAAAGACATACTGAAGACACATTCCTTTGTTGTCAGTAAAAAGGAACTTCTTGCAAGAAGCACTAATAGTATGTACATGCATGGCCCCTGTCTAGCAGAGCATTTCCGAGTAGGGTCTCCTTAATCACAGGGGCAGTGCCCAAACTGGTACCTAAACACTAATGGGAAAAGAGTGGGCAACCCTTCTGACGAGCAATGTACCAGGAGGGATGGGCACCAGCATCTCTTTACCTCACTGGCCCCAGGCATGGCTGAAACCCCTTCTGTGGTCTGCAGGAAAGAAATAAAATTTTAAGCAATTACTTTCTCTTCCTTCCTCACAGAAACCCCTATGAGAGATTAACAGCACGTTCCCTTGATGCTGAAAAGAAAAAACAACATGCTTTGTCTTTTGCCTCCTCAAGGCACATGGACCAAATAACCCACCTAGGAAAAACAAGACAAGAAGCAGCAACTGACTGAGCCAAGGCCATTCCCCAATTCACACCAGCCACACTGAACTGTTTCCTCACTCTCTCTGGGAGGATAACAAGTAATTTCAAACAGATGAAGAATATATCTCCACCTTTCATTTAACCCTATTTTTGTTATAAAACTCCTCAAAAGATAAAAAAAATAAAATGAAAGTTTAGATGTGGTGAAGAAAGAAACTTCCTTTATGAGACTGAAGGTGAAAAAAAATCTCAGCAAAACATAAGATAAAAATTCACATTCCTAAGGTAACTAAGGTAAAAAAAGAAGCAAAAGAAAAGCAGTGAAGCTCTTCCAAACACTATAAAGCAAGGGGGGGGGAAGAAAAAGATGGAAGGAAAGTGACACAAACATTTGAAAATAGTATAAACATGCAAAGTGACACCAACAAACTAAAATAATCAAGGAACAGAGGAGGTGTTGCAAAAACGCAGATGGGTTGTTTGCAACATCGTCACTTCTCACAGCAGAAGAAATCATGTAAAAAGGAAGGAAAAAAAAAAACCAAAAACAAAACCAAATCAGCCAAAGCCGAGTGTTTACTCTTACTGCTGTCCATTAAGGGAATTCAACATGTACCCACAGCCAGAGGTTCCCAGGGCCCTGGCGTCTCTCATCCCTAGTGTGCTGTGGCTCATGCCAAGACTGTAGTGGTCAAATGTCCAACATTCTCATCATCCTGAAAGAGCAGAGAAAACACAAAGCTGCGCATGGAAGAGTTAATGCTGGCAATCCTGGTGTTATCACTTTCATTTCTAGAAAACAAGGTTATGTAAAACAGCTACTACAGCTATGCCATGTTTCTCCAAAACTTACGCAGGCTGACCCACAGCAATGTCACACAAAGCATTGCCCACTGCTTGGGGTGCAGAAATGCTCCTGCACAGACATGCTCTCCCAAAGGGGTCTGTGATATTTGCACAAAGGATTCCATTCTTCTGCTGCCACCATGACAATTCCTGTGATTGTCACTGGTGAAAAAATCTCCAGCCAAATTCATCAATCTGCTACTATCAATGCAGAGCAAGCTGTCTCATTCCTCAGTCGTACTATGGATTTAGCAAGTTGGGAGAGCTGCCCGCAGAGCTTAGTGTAGTGCAAGAGATGGTACAGATACACAAGCCCCTTTCCCCACAGCTCTGAAATCTCTAGCAGAGCCCAGAGGCCACTGAGATCATTTTATATCAAATTAATATACTGGGAAGATTTACATAAAATAAAATCACTGAAGAATGTACACATCATATGTCTGTCATCACTGCAAGCATCACTAAAACATAAACAGAAAAGTGGCCTTTGGAAAAGATTTGACAAAAAAGGGAAAAGGAGACTATTCAGTACACAAAATGATCAATAAAAGACTCAAGACTATTATTTACATGTTCCATTTTTTCTCTTCCCCATGAAATAGTTTTGGCTGAAAGCACTGTCACATGCAAAGGGCAGCAGAACCTCGCAAATATCCAGGGAATAATCCTGAACGTCACATTGGCAGGCTTCATGTTTGACTGCACTCTCAGAAAGTTTGCCAGTGACACCAAGCTGTGTGGTGAGGTCAACAGACTGTAGGGAAGGGATGCCATTCACAGGGACCTTGACAGGCGTGAGAGGTGGGCCTGTGGAAACCTCATGAAGTTCAACAAGGCCAAATGCAAGGTCCTGCACCTGTGTCAGCGCAATCCCAAGCACAAATAAAGGCTGGGAGAAGAATGCATTGACAGCAGCCCTAAGGAGGACTTGGGGATGTTGACGGACAAGAAGCTCAACGTGACTCAGCAGTGTGCACTCACAGCCCAGAAAGCCAAATACATCCTGGCTTGCATCAAAAGGAGTGCGACCAGCAAGTCGAGGGAGGTGATTCTCCCCTTCTGCTCTGCTCTTGTGAGACCCCGACTGGAGTACTGCAGCCAGTCTTTGGGTTCTGAAAATAAGAAGGATATAGACCTGTTGGAGCAAGCCCAGAGGAGAGACACGAAGATGATTAGAGGACTGGAGCACCTCTCCTATGAAGACAGGCTGAGATAGCTGATCAGCCTGGAGAAGGGAAGACTCTGGGGAGACCTTATAGCAGCCTTCCAGCACCTAACAGGGGCCTACAAAAGAGCTGGAGAGGAACTTTTACAAGGGCATGTAATGATAGAACAAGGGGAAATGGCTTTAAACTGACAGAGGGTAGATTTAGATTAGATATTAGGAGGAAATTCTTTACTGTGAGGGTGATGAGGCACTGGAACAGGTTGTCCAGAGAAGCTGTGGATGTTCCGTGCCTGGAAATGTTCAAGGCCAGGTTGGATGGGGCTTTATGCAAACTGGTCTAGTGCAAGGTGTCCTTGCCTGTGGCAGGAGAGTTGGAAGGGATCTTTAAGGTCCCTTCCAACCCAAACAGTTCTGTGAGTCTATTATTCTGTGCTCCGCTTAAAGTCAACACTATGCAAGAAGTCAACTCCGGATGATGGCATCTGGGTATTGTCTTTGCCAAATTATGAGTGATCTCATCCCAGCAAATCTCTCCCCCACACAATCGATTAAAAGCCAGACACCTCCCCAACCTCACCCCAGCCCCAGAAAGACAGTCATACTGACCTTTTCACTTCCCCCACAGGTCCTACATGCACCAAGGCGTCTGAGTAAAGCCTGCACGAGGCTTGACCGAGACAGTCTGTGCTTTCTCCTGTATCAATATTTCAAAACCCTGGTCCCAAGTATTCAATATTTGAACAAAGCACTCTGAAGTTAAGGCAGGAAGAAACAGCTTGCTCTTTCACTAATGGGATTCCAGAGTGGCCGCAGCAGAAAATTAGCCCAGACCTGTCAGGCTGGGCTGCAGCTTAACATGAGCTGTGCTGGAGATGGTACAGCTCAACTAAAAAGCACAAGGAGAGGTTCTGGTGCAGGAAAAGCCATGATCCAAGTTGCTTCAACAACCAATTCAATTGCAACAGGCAACACCTCTGTGTTGTGACATGACAACAAACAAGCCTTATCATTAACATTAGATCCTGGAGCACAGAAACTCCTGCACAAGGGTGATGCTCTGGCCGAGAGCACTGCTACAGTCATACTTTTGAGGGAAGTCGCTAGGTAATCTCTTTTTTTTTGTCCCATGGAAATTCTCAGTGTACAGACAACATTTGGCAGAGGAAAGACTGAAATGTCTGTACTTTGAGGGAGGAATACAGAGAGGAATTCTCTCCCTCATTCTGGAGGATGGTTTGTAGATTAGGTATTACATTTCTGAATAGCCATTGGGAACTAGAAGTTGCATTTTAAATAAAATCAGCTGGGAAGAAGTATGCATCAGTGAAGAACTGCCTGAGGAAACATCCTAATTACTGTAGTTAATTTAGGGGGTAAAATTCAAAGGGAATGGATAGTGTAATTTTACATATATTTGATAATGGTAGATTCTGAATGTATTTTAAGGAAGAGTTGGGGTTTTTTCCAAATCTCATCTTACATTTAAATTTCTGCTTGTGCTTGCCCTCAGAGCTTGCTTCTGCCCAAGCACTAGGGGCAAGGGCCTAAAATACAAATCAAAGTTTAATTTCCTTCCTCAGAAACATGTATCTTCTCTTTTTGAACACTGATAGCATATTGAGCAATGTTCAGGACTAATTAATGCACATTTGATTACTGAAGATACATTTCAGTTCATGGAAACCTTTGAGAAGAAAACAGCCTGAGAGACAGAGCCTTCCTTACAGAACACTGCCCCTCTCCTCAAGGGGACTGGAGAAATAGTTCTGCTCGGAAAAATTCTTCTGCTTCCATCGATGATGATGCTAGAGGCTAACTTCCAATTGCCTTCAACAATTGAAGCACTGTTGCAATTTGGTTTTAAATAATTTACCATCAAACAAACACAGAAGCATAAACAGTCCAATTCTAAGGAGAAAAAAACCATACATATATATATATATATATACATAAAACATGGTCCCCCAAATATATTTATGAGCATAAAATCCACCGTGTAGCTTCTTAACTGAATTAACCCTGAAGACCAGTTTACCACACTGACTTTTGCAATGTTACACCAGAAATTAGTTTAGTTCAGGGAATGTCTCATTTAAAAACAAAGCCACCATCTCCATCTTCCAAACTGCAGCAAAGACATTGCTCTGTCACCGTTCAAATCCCATATGCTTTTCTGGTTTTCAAAAGTATACTGCACATGTTCAAAACATTTTTAAACATTAAATAGGATCTCACCCACAGTCACAGTACATTTGAAGATCTGGCCCCCCATAATTTAATCTAAGAGGCAAGGACATATTTTTTTGAAGATATGTCCTGCATTTATGGAAGATTTTAAATTTCCTGAATGCATATGCAGGGTACTAAACACTTTAGAAGTGGTCAGAATCAAAACTTCCCCTGGCTTATTTCTCAAGTAAATTTTCACGCTTCCATACTCACAATGGTTGTGGCATGTCTGTGCTCTGCATTTTAGAAAGCACTAAAAATCAATTATCTCTCCTACACCGGTTTGGAAGATGATATTGCCTTATGAACTTGCACACAAAGACATTAATGGAGCTTGAGCATCTGTGGTACAAAAAATTGTAGACTTCCCCACCTACAAGGAATGTATTTAAAGAAAAAGCCACATTCCAAAATACCCTTTGATTTCACTTCTTTTTAACAAGCACCATTTAAAATTAAAAATAACCTTCAGGCTTCACAGAAAGGAGGCTCATTTAAAGAGGTACAACCTATTTTCTAGCTGCACTAATCTTAATATCTTTCATAAAAACTAAATACAAAGCTTATTAGCAAAATTATCTGCTGGGCCAATTTCTATAGCATATACATTTATATCCCATGAGTTACTTTTCTTATTACTCTGAAGTCTGAAACTGATGATGCGTCATACACGTAGTGTGAGTGCAATATAGGTTTTTATATACATATATATACACAGTCACATCCACTATGCTATGTATATATATATGTGTATAAAATGCATGACTAACAGCTTGATGGATTTCCCTGCTTGTTGTTATTTCATTGGGAAAGAACCACCATTATCACGGGACATTTCCTCCTCCTCCAAGCTATCTTTGGCAAGGCTGGTGGTGGTGGAATTTCCCACTGGAAACCATCAGTGCAATGACACTACATCTGCAGAGGAGCAAAGCAGTCCTGCTGCTCCTCTGGCCAACATACAGCATTTGCTGCTTTTGCAGATTTAGAAAATAACAGAGTAACATAAGACTCTTCCTCAGATCTGCTGCTGACTGATAAGGAAGATCCCTTTTATAGTGCTTGATACTTGAACAGGGAAAAACCCTACACTGCATCCTTTTAAGTTGAATATATCAGCCATAGGTTCCTGGTCCTGCTATCTGCTTTCCTTGATAAGCAGTCTCCCATCAGTTTCAATGGCAGCAGGATCAAATGCAAAGGTATTAGTCTTTACTTAAAATAAGGCCTTGGACAAGAGGCATTGCCTCATGAGAGCCAAAATGAGATGCAAGTGCCATTCTCATCTGCCCAGCCCAACAACTCACAAATGCTTTGCAGCAGTGCGGATACATCATTGCTATTCAGTACAAAAACACCCACCCTCATCTTTTATTCTTTATAATTAGACATCTATGCAAACCACATTTAAAGCATTTATTTAAAGAACTTCATTTCTTAAATAACATTACTCACGTGCAAGGATATATCTCATTTTGCTTAATGTTCAGACTGATTCCATATTTGTGGCTATTTAACTGTATCAGTAGGTTTCTCACCGGTAAATTTACAGGAAAAAGTCCCTTCACTGGTTTCCTGCCACTAGCCCACACTGTTCAAGATACCAAATGCAACGCTGACAGATGAAGGCAGGAGTCCCTGCACTATGAAAATGCAATGACAAACAAGAAACTCGAGGTATTGAAGTTCCTGAGGGTCTGGTTCAGGGTATTCATATATCTGCTGCACTTTCTGTGAGAGAGCCATGAAGGGTTGCCCAAAGGTGGCAATTTCCACAACCTTTCCCTCACACAGCATGGTTACTCTATGCACTTGGCACATTCCAGCTCACCAGGAAAGATTCACCTTATGCCTCCTGGTCACAGGCAACGCTCCTGACAGATGCTTTGTGACACCGTCAACAGCCGTCTTCCCACCTCCAGTGAGTCATCTCCTATGGAGCAAAGGTACCCATTGTGTGCAGGCTGGAGCACAGCTCTGTGCAAAAGCAACCTGGTGACCACTGAAGGCTCCTCGACCACAGACTTTGCTTCTCACTAATCTTGCTCTCAGACAGGAAATTCACCCTATTTTAAGCTGCTGAGCACACACCATGAACACCTTGAGCTTCCAGAACACCTTTCCTCAGAGGATCTTCGGAGTGTTCCTTCTAGCATGGGCTATCCAGGGAAACTTTTCCTTTGGTTTCCAGCACAAATCCCTTTTCTTAAAGGTTGATTAAACAAAGGGAAATAGTGCTGACATTTCAAGTACAAGGATGGCCCAGAGGACTGGGGCAACAGTTACCTATTCAAAATGAGCTTCCAAACAAGGGGCTGAGTAGACCATGTGGCTACAGAAAGATTTGGGACCTCATTATCATCATGACCAGCTCAAGAGCAAAGAAAGGCAGAATCCTGGTCTATATATAGAGAAACAATAGACAGGGGCTGGCATCCAAAGGGGAACTCCTGCTTTCAAGTAGAGAAGGCAGCCTGGCAGCCAAGAGGGAAGCAGCTGGGAAGCCCACAGATGGGGACAGACCCTTCCACAGCCAAGTCTCATTAGCAAGATATTAAGAAAATTCTTTGCGCAGTCTCTTTGCTTCCTAACCACACTCGACTGCCCATAAGCAGTGACAGAAAAAATAGGAAATGTTTTTTCTACCCTTGTCTTTAGTTTCCTTTCCAGGCTGGTTATAGCCTAATTTACTTTGTGTCAAAAAAAGAAAAAAAAAAAAAAGAGCTTATCAAGTATCTAGATACAGAAAAAATTGTCAGTTTAACAAATTTAAGTTTGATGCCTGCAAGATCAAAATTGTCCACACTTCAAGTGTCTCCTTCCAGATATGTATGGAAATGCACAAATCTTTAAAATACTTGAATTTTGAAAATCTGTCTTAGCTTTGTACAACAGAAATGCTTCCTGTGTACAAAGCCTTTTTTTCCCTCTCTTATCATTAATACAAAGATTTTCTGCCCTGGCAAAATCATATTTTTCAGTGCTTCCTGTTACATAAAAATGGAGTGACTGAGCACATTGTGTGTAGGAGTGAAGTAGAGTCTGTTTTAGCACCCAACTTTATATATCAGGAGAAGTACTGATTAACTGTGTTCCCTCTCCTGCCTTTCCCCATGACATAACCTGCAGGGGCATGCTGCTGCAGAGCCATATCCCTGCATTTCCATCTTGGTGTCTAAGAGCAGCCCAGAGCAGCACCAAGGCTGTGAAACCAAAGTCAGTCACATAGGGAAGCCTCCCTGCCACAACCGTGCTGCCAGCAGCAAGTGCCTCACATCTCCAAGAATTGAATAAACACATCGGATTGCAATGCAGACAATAGGCTCACCCTCTCACTTCTGCTCCCCAGTCTTCAGCTCTGTCACTTCTATTTCTCCCTCAGCTTCCAAGCTCTGCCTTGTTTCTTCCTCAGTCTCAATACTTTCCCCTTCTTTCTATCATCACAAGTATCATTTAAGCCATTGCTTCTCTCCTTCTTTAATTTATTTGTCTTGGGCCTTAATTTCTCTTCCCCCTCTTCCAAATGCCTCAATTTTATGTGCTGGAAATCCCTCCCCTAGAAGTGGAATTTGATGTTCACTCCCCCCACTGAAAATTTTCCCCTCATTTCCTTGTTTCACACCAACTCTCAATCGCTTCCCCATACCCCAACTTTCTACCACCAAAACACAGTCTCGAGTAGCACTCTCAGTGTTGCAGCCCAGACTGGACAACAATCCTCAGGCCAACCTTCCCCCATCCCGCCCTTCATCAGCTCTTCCCCACAGGTCCCTTAGACAAGGCAGGCATAAAGCAGAGGCTGCTGGGGCTGCCTGAGTGACCTAGCGAGGAATAAAGGCAGCAGCAAGAAGGCTCAGCTTAGGTTCTGTGGAAAAAAAAAAGGAAAAAAGAAAAACTGCCCACTGCTCTGGGGACTTCTGAGGATTAGAGAATATCCTCACAGCTTCTACAAACTGACATTATGTCTGGGAAGTACAGTGTAGAAATGCAGAAGTAGGGGGAGAAAGGGGCCTTCAGAGTTTTGTTACACTGAGTGGTTAGAGCTCCATCAATGGAAGACTCTGAAAACACAAGACCAAACATTGAAAGCTACCAGATTACAGATACCTGCACCACATGCTTCTGGACTCACTATTTTGAACTGCTTCAGATTTTTCTCTTTCACCAGCAGCTGCAGACAAGTTCCAGACCTAGGCTTATATATATTAATTCAATATACCCATTTAGGAGCCAGGCCCTACTGCACAGTCCTTAAAAAAAAAAATTCACTAAGATTTCCATAGCACCAGTTACATAACTAAAAAAGTAATTCTTGCTATGGTAATAAATTCTCTCAAAAACAGACATTTTTTCATATATAAACTGTTACATAGCAGTTGCCATTAGCCATGGTTCAACACCACCATTTGTCAAAATGATGCAGCTTCATCATTCCACCTCCCAGTCTGGGGTTAGGTTTGCTCATCTGTTGCAGAGACTTGAGAATTTTTGCAGTACCATTTGAAGTATCTTGATTTTCCTTAGACGAGGCGAGTCTCTTTTGCCACAGAAAACATGCTCAACCTAGGAAGGACTAACTGCAAATTCTTCTATTACTTTTTGCAGGTAACTGGATTTAAAAACTGCTCCCTTTTGTCTAAAAGGGCAGTTGCTCCAACTGAGTCTGGCATCTGCACCACTCCCCAGTCCCAGCAAGCAGGACTGGGAGGGCATCCCAGTATAACAACAGCTGCAGCAGCAGCCTCAGTCCTCCAGCTGCCATTGCACAGTGCCGGGGATGCGCAGTGGGATACCAGCACAGGAACATCCTCTCCAAACAGCAGGAGATGAAACTGATTTTCAGATGCAGGCATTCTGCAGACAGAGCAAAAAGAACAAAGCAGATGTCAGGCAGTCTGCAGTACAGCTCTCCTCTTGCAGGCACTCCTTTAGAGCAGTAATTCCTTCAAGGGGGGGAAGGGGAGAAAAAGCAGCCACCCAGCAGTGTGTTAATCTTCACAGACGGAGCAGCTTTAATGCTGTCTAATCCTCCAGAGGGAGGAAACCGCATTTCCTTTGTGCCAAGGATATCAAAATGCTTGAAGATGGCAATCTCCACTGACATTAACTTTATTAAAGGAGGGGTATTCCCATGAGATCCGAGAAGGCTTGGTCAAGTGCCAGCTAGAGATGCACTCTGTGTAAGCATCTACTTGTAACAACAGAAAATAGCAGGCAGTTGGGAACTCCTGAAAGAATATATAGGCATCGAGCATGCACACAAACTGGATGTTGCATATCCCAGCCACACACATCAATTATACAGCTATCAAACAATTAGCATGGCAGCAGCAGCAATGTGAGCAGCTAGTTACTGCTTTTCACTCCTTTTTAATTTGGCTCCTCTATTATTTTGCTGCAGCTATATAATCAACCTGTATTCTGAAGAGGGAAGTGGTGCCCCTGGGTTGTCACTATAAGAATACCAAACCTTCTTGAGCCACCTCCTGGGCAGAGAATGATTTTTCCATGTAAATGGATGCAGAAGTGAAATAAAGGATAAGCATTCTCAGTAAATTTTGACTAACAGGAGCCAGCATTTAATTAAACCCTACTTTAAATAACAGTAGCATTTACGTTCTATTCATAGACATTTTTTGCATCTAAACATCAAACTGTCACTTCACAATGGCACTGACTATAAAGTCAGTTCCTAAACACTTAAGACAATGCACAGTTGAAACATCATCTTGAATACAGATCAGTATGTCAGAAGATCTCATCTAGCCTTGCCTAAAACAACTTAGAAATAGCAGTTTGCACTATATGCCACTGCCTGGACATTCAGAATCCTGTTGTAGAAATCAGCAGAGATCTTTTATTTTTTAGGATCAGATATTTTAGTTATTTACATTTGGTTCTACAGAAGTCTGAAGTGTTCAAAACAGTTCCACACATTACCGCCTTCTTGTGCAAAATGGAAAGTTAAAACTCTAAATAGAGGATCTGAAATATAAAGCTCTACTATTGTAACAGAAGCAAAAAATACCAACACATTCATCTCCCCTTGCTGGAGAACAGTTCAATTATCATCATGTCCCCGAGCAGATTTTGCACTGAATCACTGTGACATCTGCTAGGGAAATGAACACAAATCTATATCTGCATGCAGCAAATACATTGGCAAGGTTGCAATGAGGGGAAGGGAAATAAGTGTCACTTTTCACACAAACTAGAAAATGACAGCTTGTCACATCCATGAGTAAATACTAGCAGAAGTGAGAGAAGGCAAGATGCTTCTTCACCTTTTCCCCCCACAATAGCATTACAAAGATACATATTAAGGACAAAACTGTGGCTTCTTATTCCCTGCCTACAGTAACAGCATCTGGACACATATTACCCTCTGGGAACACTAATAATAATAGATCATACATACCACCCACACTGGTTAGTAGAGCTGAGTTCAAGGGAGCTGTGCCTCTTTCCTAGCTGAAGAGCCAGTCCAACATGCCAGAGCTAGGGAAACAGAAGCCAGAGGAGCCCCAAAGGGTGAGGGTGCAGAGTAACCTCCTTCAGGTCACTTACGGAGAAGAAGGCTTGCCCACAGCCTTGGCAGCAGCAGGGACAATTTTATGACACAGAGGTAAGGGGGTTAGTCATGACTTGCCTGCATGCAAAACCATTATGTAATATAGTACAGCCATCTTTGTACAGACAAAGAAACCCAGAAGAAGGGTAAAGTTAGCTCAGATTCCCCCGTGTTTCCCCAAGGACAGGAGTATGCCCATGGACAACTGCTGCCAAGCCACCCACATGTTAAAGCTTGCTTGTCCATCTGAGCCCATAGGCACCTTACCCATCCTCTTTCAGTCCAGCATCACCAGATGCATCTCATGGCAAGGCACAAAGTTGACTCCCAAGTGCAGGATGGATGAAGAGCCATGGGTATGAAGCTACTGATAGAAAATCACCTTCTAGCATGAGGTCCCTCGGCTTCAAAACCTACCCCAGTTGCACCATAACACTATGACCTCTCCTCCATCCCAGTCACACACAAAGCTGGACACGAAGGCAGGACAGCAGAGCACACCTGAGACTCAAATACCTAAGTCTGATCATGCAGGATGTGCAAGATGGATCTGACCTTACACCCACAGAGGATACAGCAACAGCTCTTTTTAAGCTAATGACACCTTTACACAGGGTTACAGTAACTGCAGCTGTTTTGGGAGGAAACAGGTTCTCTACCAAAAAGACATAAATGGGTACAAAAACTGCATATCACACCTTCACCTACAAGAAATGCATTGCATTAACATTTAAGAGTATCTCACTGCTGGAACAGAGCACAACACAGCACCCTTTCATCAGTTATGGCTTGTTTTCAGGTGCACCTTCCCCACACCCAGAAGCCTGCGTTCAGATATCTGTGTTCAGATACTCTTGTGATTCATATGGTAAGATTAACATGACTGTAAAAAGGGTATTATTACAGTTCCTTTTTAAAGAGATGTACAACCTTCCACCCACTCTTCCTTGTGCTTTTGCAGTGAGAATTTCTTCCTAATTGGTATCCAAGTGTGCAGAGTCAGATCAATTTCTCTTCAAAAAGGAGCGCGGCTTTTTATCCAGATGAAAACAGATACTACAGACTTCACTTATGGGCTCTGATTTTAAAAATTACTATAATCAGGCTTTGATAGAACCACTGTGATAACAGATGTGTGGTTAATGTGTCTCCTAATTTCATGATAATTCGATTACAGACAAAGTAAATAAATGGCTTAAAATAAGAAAAACTTTAGGAACTTCAACATTGCTGACAAATGCCAAATTCAGAGCTCAGAAGTCTCCTCTGGAATGTTATTAGTTCATATCCTCCTACTTCTCCACAATCCTAATCTTTAAAACTTAAAATAAAGAAAACTTTGAAATTTGGACTCCTGATCTGAATTTGCTTTCTCATGCAAGAGATAAACTTTAAGCTTTCAGGAGTTACATATTTACAGGCTTGTTTCACAACAAAGAACATTGATTCTTCTAGGCAGTAGAAAAATAGAAACGCTTTTTCTAGAAAGCTGTATTCTATAGTTCACAATGAGGAACTTCTTGAAAAATAAGTAGAAAAGGAACAGTAGAGGGTTTTTTTTTAAGATATGTAAAGAAAGGTTATTATTAGAACTGCCAGAATTCTTTACATTGGTATAATTCAGTAAGAACACTGACATACTTTTCTACTAAATCAAGGTTTTCAGACAAACACTTTAAATGGTATTTTCACAAATCCACATGGTCTAACTGAAGGGTTGTTGGCTAGAGCCATCCCATTGCCTGTTTCAAAACAGAGGTGGAGAACAAGTGTATGATCTGCCAGATACTTCCTCCTGTGCTTGCCACAGCCTGACCAAGAGCCAGGCTGCTGCTGCCACCCCTGCCTCAAGCATTGCAATGGAAGATTGCCGTATGAGCAGGCACAGAGACAGAAAAATAAATGCAAGAAAGAAATAAAACTTCAGTTTTAAAACTATCCTTCCTTCCAAAAGATGCATTAAAATGGTCTCATAGCTGTTTTACACATAGCAATAAAAAATCATTAAGAAGTTCAAAAGGCACTGGTTGCTTTTATCTGCCACACAGTTTGCCTTCCAGTCTGCAGTTCTCTGTGATTTTTCAGATAAGCAGATCCCTCTTCTAGGTGTTTCTAACACACCTACTGAGTTAGATTCCTATCCTACAAATACTAACAGCCATTATGCACGCATTCTTGTCTGCAGTATCCAAAATATATTTTATGTGCATTATATCTAGGACACCTTTAAAAATTACTGAGAAGAGACGCACATGAAACACAGCAGAGTTTTGTAAAGTCTTTCTGTGACAATACAAAAAGTCCAGTAGTTTTTAAATCAAGAAATCCTAAGTAGGTTTCCCTCATCAACTCCAGGTAATCTGGTACATTTCCCACCTCTTCTACAAGAACTGCAGGTGTGGGAAGGGAATTCTGCTGATTCTGAAATCCTCCTTCTCCCCTCAAAATGGCTTAAAATAGATTTACAGTAGACCCTCGGTTTGGGGGTCTTACTATCTTACTTATGCCATTGTTTCAAGCTCTGTAATTCAGAGGATTGGGAACTGATGTTGTATTTCTGGTAATGAAAACTGAGTGTAATACAACAGCCCTGGAGGACTGCAAGAAAAAAAAGAAAAGGGAAAACAATAAAAGTGGGCTGCATATTGGGAAGACAGTATAGAGGAAGGAGTTGAGGTTGGATACAAAGCCTTATTTCCACACTCCTTGCTTACTTTCTCTTCTAAATGCAAAATTGAGATTTTGCCTTTCTTGTACTGCACGTGTTCCCCACTTTGAGGCCATCTGAACAACTTTTTTTTATAGGGACTTGAGGAACTCAGAGCAAGACAATGAAAGCTTTCTTGAGAGCTAAAGCCAAGTCTTGCCAAGTGAGCAATCCTCACTATTTATACTAAGAGTTTGAGCCTCATGCTACGGTATGGTATGTTGTGCTAAGAGCCTTGAGCCAGCTAGGGATGCTTAGGAAGCACAAGAAGAGGGGAGTCACCTCTGTCTACCTGAAGCTCTCAGCCCAGCCTAACACACAGGCTACACTCTGCCTGAGAGCACAGAGAACCACAGAGCTGAAAGCAAGCAAACACAGACAAGAAACTCCAGCCTCAAGGAAAACCAGAGCCCACCTCCTTCTGGTCCTTTTTTCATGTTCTAAACAGACTGCAAGAGTGGCCAAAATACCTCCAGACTGCTTAACCCAGCATTTTCTTCCTTGTCCATGCCCCTGCAGGGCAGCAGCCATTTAGGCCTAGCCAGTCTCAGTGTACAAGCTTAGTGATACACGTATGTTAGTGAGCCTGTCCATCACTTTCTACAGCTTAATCCTCCCCTACCTCTAGAAACAGGAGCTGCTTTTTAAGTTTCTCCAGACAGATTTTGTCTGTATAAGACACTACCATGCATATGCTAGCCAGTTTTTAGTTAGTTAGGCAAGAGTTACTGGCCAGTGTAAATCCCACTGGCAAACAAAGCAAACTGCTTGGACCAGAGCTAGCAGTAGCACTCAGGTCGTTTTGCACCACTGTTGACTTTTGTCTGTGTTCATGCTATAGTGAGGATCCTCTACCAAATCAACTCTCCAGGTAATGATTTTCTCTACCCATGCTTCTCTGGTGATTACAAGATCTCAGAACCTTTGGTTTTTGAACCAAAGCAGAAGCCCACCAGCTTCTGTGTGTTTTCTCATACATGCCAGAGACAGTAATTCAAACACGATTCTCCTCTCCACAAATCTCTCACTTCTCCTCTTCAGCTGAGCTGCTCTTTCTCTCACTCCTATTTTCTGAAGGAAACATGACCCAAAATCGGGAAATAGCCACTAGGACTGGCTCCACAGAGAACAGGTGCTTTCTTTGCATAAATATCTGCAAGCAGCACTTGGCTGAAAGACATTAGAACAATATTGACTTACAAGGAATGAGGTTTCCTCTCTTTCTGTGCAGCATCACAATCCAGGCTGCATTATATGTAGGCTCACAGATCAATTAAGGCAATTTAGGAACCTTTTTAGCCTAAGAACTTGCTGAGATGGGAACAAATGGCTGAAGGGAAGAGGCTAGATGACATACTCTGCTAAGCTGTATGTGAAGACTGATGTGAAACTGTTTGAACTCACTAGTCATCATAACAAGGAGACAGAGAAGGCTATTACTGCTCATAAAAGAAAAATAATCTGAACTGTATACATTTTTGTTAGTGCTCAATAGAAAAAGGAGAAATTTAAATATACATATAAAAAGAGAGATGTTGAATAAGAGTATAACAAGGAGCAATTAACTCCATGTTGTGTGTAGAGCAATTTCCTCCAGCACATCCTCTTCGCAAATGATGCACAGCAGGAACCAAGACCAATGGAGGCAGCAGTGCTTTTTGCAGAGCATTTACCAGTAGAACTTATCTTCTATATACGATAAATAAGAATGGGGGTGAGTAAATTCTGGTAGTTTCAGCCCAAATTTGGGTTCTGCTGTTTTAAGTACCACATAAACATAAAAGAAGCCAAACCTGGCCCCAAATATTTGCAGTATAAAGGCAATAAAAGTAGAGGAGGAAGGAAATGTTTATCACAAACAGATGGCACGTGTTATTACATGGTAGCTGGTATCACTGAAGGGAGAAAGAAGCCAGGCAAGTCAATTTACTTAAGGGAAGGATAATTATAAAGAAGAGCATTATGGAAAATGGAGAGATGGGCTGGATAGGAGGTGACTTGCTTATGGGCTCAATTTCCTGCTTCAGAAGTCACCCTGAGCCAAGCAGGCACAGAGGTCTGCCTTGTGCAGTCTGCGGGCTGCAACCACACACCCCTGTGCACGTGAGACACTGAAGAGGACCCTCACAGAAAGTGCAGCACTGCTTCCCTTCCCAACCGTGCACAGCCAGTACTCCTCAGCATCCACACACTGCACAGGCCTGATCACTCAGAGCTTCTAGCAGTTAGTAAAACATCTACCTCACAACTGTCTCTGAGAAAAGGAGATCCAGGCAGTGACCCAGGCTGCCAAAGAAGCACTCTGTACAACATTTGCTCCTCTTAACCTTTACTGTCCTTTGCATTTTCCAGTGAAATCCTTCAAGTGCAAAGAAATCAACAATGGCATCTTATGGCTATCCAGGATAAGTATATTCCATAATACAGCCACATGGGAGTACCCATGGAGACCTTTCTGGCTCTCCCCCTGCCTGCACAGCTATTCCCCTTCTTAATGAAAACCAGGACTTCAAGAGAGAGGATGGGAAATGATGCACAAACAAGTCTTATCCTAACATTCACTCATTCCAGGACCAGAGTGCAGGTCCAAGTTCCACGGTTTATTTGAGAAAGCAGTGCCATAGGAATGCAGGTTTAAATACATGAATGCACCCTTTTTAGGCTTTCAGAACTTTGCTGGTGCACCATGCTTAAATGTTTGACATCTTCAAGCATTTTTCTTCTAGGCTATGGGGAATGCTCCCTTTCTAAATTAAATTTCTTTGGGTTCATATATGAAGCAGATGATTCTGGGGTTTTGCCCTATCACAATAATGAGTAAGTGAACAAATGGGTATCCATTCTTTTAGCTCCCCTATTGATTTTGTGATTCATAGTGTAATCAATTTGCTTGTCTCTCCCCAGACTTCTGCCTCAGGGCAAGGAGAGCTATACTAATGGTATGGGAGGTTGGACTATCTCTGTTTGGTGCTGTTTGGTACAAATACTGTTGATCTATGAACACACACTATCAAAAGCCTTTTTTTTTTTGTCTCCTGCCTCTCAAATGGGCATATTCATCTGAGGTCAACAACTAGCTAGGTCGCAGTTTCCCATAACAATTATTATCCTCCCACCTTCTGTCCCCAGCAAACTTATAGTGCCCACTCACAACTTACCAAGACAGTCAACTCACATCTCTTACCATCATCACTTAGGCTTTATCTGTTTCTCTTCAGTCATATCAGCACTGTTTCTATGTTGATATTCCCATATTTGAGGTTCATATCAGTTTGTGACACACTGGCTAACTCATTGCTAACATACCTATTTGGTTTAGGGGAGATTTGCTTTAGTTGCAGCAGCACTATCCTCTTTTCCTTCCTTCCTGAAGCTCACTGTCTACCAGTCCAATCTATACTCACTGCATTCCACTAGCAAATAATACAACCCACGGGTGTTCTTGCATCCTTCTTTCAAATGCTGCATTGTCTTGGCTAACAATGTTTGCCAGAGCCTCTGCATCAACACACTCTGAGTTCTGGCATGCCTTTCTGCATTACCTGTAGCCAGCAGATTTCATTTCTAGTACCTCCACAGTATTGGACAGTTGTTCGACCTTCTTAAATTTTATAAAATCACCTAGGTGTGTTCCTCTGCTTTGCAAATTACAATTGTTTAATATAATTAGTTTTGTGTTATCTAGTAATCATTTTCTTTGATAGCTTTGTTTCAGATCCCACTCAGTGTATAGAAATGCAACAGAGGCTATGTTAACTCCCTTGATGGAAAAAGCTGGTGCTTCAGTTTGCATTTTCAATTTGTGTTCCCATATTAAAAACAAAACAAAACAAACACACTCTCCCCTCTTATCTTAATTTGGTCCCGCCTTGAAAGCCTGAGACATATCAACTGATTCAAAATGGGAGGGGAAAAAACATGTCTCGTGACTGTCTTCATCTTTTGCTGGTACCCACTGTCTGCATAAAAGGCTTTTTCAGTTGGCCTCTGCTTTTCCAGAGCAACATCAGCTGTGGTGCCATTTTTAGCTGTGACATTTTCCCCACTCAGAGTATTTTCTTAGTCCATTATACTCCATGCACCATCTGCTGTACAATAGCCATACACTGCCAAGAAGCCTGGTCACAGTCGGCTTTATTCAGCGGATGAGCCCTAATTGCTTGGCCTGGCACAATGTGAGCCACCACATAGCACGGCATCCAATTCCAACTGCTCGTGTCATGGTTTCTCAGGGGTACAACACTCCAGCTCAGTCTCAGAGGCAGCTGTGACCACCGATTAGTTCCAACACAGAACAGTCATGCTTCCATTCAACTTCTCTGAAGACAGGAGGGAGCAACCACTCTGTAGGCCTACAGATGCCCTTTGTTCCCAGTTTCACGCTGAGAACGTGGCAGAAAGGAAGAGGCTGTGGGACTGGGAGCTGAGCAAAGCACTGCACATCCTGGATACAAATTATCTGAGTGATTCTACTGTCTTGGCTGTTGCTAAAGAATGCTAGAGGGGTAGGTAGCAGGAAGGCTGGGGTTATGGTGTTTTCTCTAGCTTTGTATTGGATGCAGCTTCAATAAGTATGTGCAAGGATCATCTAACCTGTTGAAAAAAAGGCAGATGCCAGTTTTAGTACCCCTCTTGCAGGCTGTACAGCTGTTGGCTCTGAACACCTTGATGCCAGCATTGTAGAATGTAAGCATCCAGTCTCACCCTTCTCCCTAGTGAATGGGCCAAAGCTCCTCAGAGCCATAGGCAGTGACACACACAAACCTGCCAACAGAAACACCACAGTCCAGGGTACCACGTTGCACCCCTGCCCCACCTCTGTTTCAGTGTCTGTTGGAAAAAGATGCCAAGTCTGAACACAATCCTGACCTAAATAGGGCAACTTGCCAGTCCCACAGCTCTGTGACACCCCAGCAGCTTGTGTTAACCAAACAGGGAAGACTTCTTGTCCTGCCTAACCACACCAGTACACTTTCAGCTGATGCTGCCTTTGGGTCTGCCAAGCTCTCAACCTGTACAGACAAATGAATGTTGATATGACAATGACACATCTTCTTTTTGATCACTTGCTATTTAGAGAGGAAGTAGTAGGCCAGACACTACTTCTACATGGTGGAAATCGGAACAGGTTTGGTGGAACGGGAAGGAAGAATAATATAATGTACTAGGAGGCCAGTACCACAATATTAATACTCACTGGTATTTTTTTGTATTATTATACAACCCTATTGTAGGTCCCTTTTTCTTGAAATGTCTCAAGGCCCAAAACTGTGGGATGCTATGGTCCCTCCATGAAAGTCAGTAGAAACTTATGGCACAACTCAGCATTTTGTAGAATCAGGCCCCTGATAACAAATAAGGTGGCTCTGAGCAAGAAAGCCTACAAGAAGATTTAGTAGATAGACATACCGCTTGGAGATGGGCCAGGAAAGAACTGTGCCTGAAGAGGCTGCCCTTGGGACGAAAGTCCTTTGCGACACTTCTGGGTTGAACACACCCACTAATCCCACTCACCGCTGCCTTGGGAAGTAGGAAAAAGCAGCTCTCAGTCTGTTCCATTTCTGCCTATCATCCAGTTGCTGGGAAGGAAGGACTTGCATACAGCCTCTGCACTTTGCTTGGTTACAGATTTCATTCATAGAAGCCTTTCCATGAAGTCATTTATTCTGGAGTTGGCAGGTCCCACTCAAGCAAAAGGAAAGGATGAGCCAGTCCTAAATAAAGAGAAGGGAAAGTGTAAGAATGGCAAGGAGAGGAGCTATGTTCTTACAAATCAGTTTCTGCACTGGTAGCTAATTATCATTTACACTAATTCAAATATTTAATATCCGAAAGAATTACTGTTGCATAAAATGCAGCTGAGGCAATTTTACACATAGCTTATTAGCAGTAATGGATTATACTGAACACATCATAGTGTGTTACATAGATATAAAGCCAGCAAGATTAAAATGTAACTTTATTCTATTCTCCCTCTTTCCCTTGAAATGAGAAGGGCTTGCTGGAGACAAAATGGGGATTACTAAAGTAGGAAAAACTGTAAAATGGCAATATAAACTACAGCTGACTTCACACAGTAATTAATGAGAGAGACGTAGCCTCTCTGGTCATGTGCATCTTATGCACCTCTGCTTGAATGGCAGAGCAGCTCATCTATAAAACAACAAATGAAGTAGGAAGAAAATGGGAGCAGGTAATATAAACAGAAATTTGTCTAATATTTTAGAGGAGCTAAAGAAATATTGTATTAAGGCACCACATTTTGAAATCTGTATAAGTCACTGCAGTTTCTAAGGTAACAATTTAGTGACACTCAAATTAAACAAACAGCAAGTGGTCAATGCAACAAATTATTGCCTCATGGGTAAAGACAATTAGAATCTCAGCCACCATCAACAGAAATATTATTTCACCTTACACTCCTTCACATTGTGCCAAGAACATTCCCTTTAAATAACAATTAACTCTGAGGTACAATTATATTTTATTTAAAAACAAATGGATTTTCTATCTTTGATATCCAAGACCTATTAAAGTAGACAAAAAGATGACTTTGATGCATATAAGAAAAGACTCTAGTTGTCTTGTCTATAGTTAATCATTACCAGCTCTTCCTACCACCCTGTTAAAGATTTAGATAATCCAGTGCTGGGATTAAAAGGAACATAGCGCTGCTTAGTGGCTAGTGCCACCTTGTGAACAAAATCCCAAACACCCTTCCCTCACCCTTTAAGCCAAACTGTACCTATGCAGCAGAGTACAGAAAAAAGAAATTCAACTTTTGTATGAAAAGTAACTTCATGATAAGAGCTCCATATTTAGGAATAAAACATGAGACTAAGCCTCCAACCAGGCCAGACAAGACCTTGATAAAGTAGAGACAGTCTATAAAGAAGATAGATACTTTACAATACAGTTGATGGGAAGAGAAGCTATTCCTTCTCACTGCATTGCAAACAATACCTAATGTTACTCTCACTCAAGAAATGCACATCATGTCAGCTGCAGACTTTGCTAACCAACACTGACAGACCAAGCTTCCTTCCTTTTTTTTGGTCAGTTTCTTTTTAAAACCTCTGTTTCATCTGCACCATCAAACAGCAGAAGACTGTTGCACTTAAACTACTGAATATAAAGGAGTTTATGCTATAAATCCATCAGGCTGCCAAACACAGGCATCACTGACTCTCCAGCTTCCCTATGAACCGCACAAGAGTTGGATTTGCAGTGTTCTGACCAGAAGCAGACAGGAAAAACAGGAGAGATCAGGAGAAGAGCAACACTGATGCTTCTCTAACAATTTTTATTACAGTGTCTGCTACTGGCACTATGCAATTATAACTGAAACTCTTCCACTAAATCCAAAATTATTTTGTATCCCTTATCAAGGCACTTCTATATCTTTTTCTCCTCCTTGACCACCTCCCTTCCCCCTGGCCCACTCAATCTCATGGATTTTGAGTACTTACTTCATCAGTTTTTACGATCAGGTTTGGCTGTATCAGTGGATCCTCTTTTCCTAACATCAAGGGTCATCAAGAAGAGGGGTGCATTAGATCTCCCATTCTAAAGTGTGAGTCCCTTTGCCATCTCAGATCTGCAACCAGCTCTCAAGAAAGTCAGATGAACTTTTCCCCTTGGCTTTGACAGAAGGAGCCTTTTATCATGTCCTTTTCCAATCTGGGAAAGTACTTGCACTTTTGCTTTTGTACCCAATCCTTTCCTTTTCAAGAATCCATTGTGGTTAACTATTCATCTCCTAGACTTTGAAGACTCGATGGTAATAGTAGTAGGAAAATAAGAAGAATTAGAACTCACACCAAATATTGCTCCTGGTTTCTTATGTACCATTTCTTGTGGGGGACTTCAGCTTACTTACCAGATGTCTGCTGCAAATACAACACGGCAGAAAGGAAGCAGTCTAGGAGGTTCACGGAGTGTGCGGAAAATAACTTTGTGACATAGCTGGTGAGTGAGCCAACTAGGGAATGCACCCATTGGACCTGTTTGTGAACAGGTAAGTGATGTGGTGGTTGGAGGCTGTGTTGGGCACAGTGATCACAAAATGATAGAGTTTTTGGTTCTCAGACAAGTAAGGATGGGGATCAGCAGAATGACTAGCTGGGATTTCCAAAGGGCATATTTTAGTCTGTTTAGGAGACTGGTTAATAGAGTCCCTTGGAAGGCAGCCTTGAAGGGCAAAGCAGACCAGGAAGGTTAGACATGCTTGAAGGAAATCCTAAAGTTGCAGGTGCAGGCTGTCCCCACATGCCCAAAGACAAGCTGGTGGGGAAGAATACCAGACTGGCTGAACAGAGAGCTTTAGCTGGATCTCAGGAAAAAAAAGAGAGTTTATGAACTTTGGAAGGAGTCAGGCCACTCAAGCAGACTACAAGGAAGTCTTGAGTTATCCAGGGAGAAAATTAGAAGGGTCAAAGCCTAACTAGAACTTAATCTGGCTACTACTGTAAAAGACAATAAAAATGTTTCTATAAATACATTAGCAACAAACACAGGGCTAAGAAGAATCTCCATCCTTTACTGGATGCAGGAGGAAACATAGTGACAAAGGATAAGGAAAAGGCTGAGGTACTCAATGTTGCCTTCACCTCAGTCTTTAATAGTAAGACCAGCTGCTCTCCAGGTACCCACTCAGTTGGAAGACAGGGATAGGGAGCAGAACGAAGATCCCATAATCCAAGAGGAAATCATCAGTGACCTACTACATCTGTGCGGCCAGCAGGACTAGGCAAGTGATCATTCCCCTGTACTCAGCACTGGTGATGCTGCACCTCGAGTACTGTTCGGGCATCCAAGAAATACATTGGGATGCTGGAGCAAGTCCAGAGAAGGGCAACAAAGCTGGTGAAGGGTCTGGAGCACAAGTCCTGTGAGGAGCATCTGAGGGAGCTGGGGTTGTTTAGCCTGGAGGAGAGAAGGCTCAGGGGAGACCTTAGTGATCTCTACAACTACCTGAAAGGAGGCTGTAGCAAAGTGGGTGTCGGCCTCTTCTCCCAAGTAACAAAAGCAACAGCACTAGAGGAACTGGCCTCGAATTGCACCAGGAAAGGTTTATATTGGATATGAGGAAAAATTTCTTCACCAGAAGGGTTGTTAAGCACTGGACCAGGCTGCTCAGGGAAGTGGTGGAGTCACCACTGCTAGCGGTATTTAGGAGACCCGTAAATATGGAACTTAAAGACGTGGTTTGGTGCTGGGTAAACGGTTGAACTCGATGATCTTAAGGGGTTTTTTTCAACCTAAACAATTCTATGATTCTTCGGTTTTTCACTCCAAGATCCTTCATTTTTCCCCATGGGGCAGAAAGTGAGAGTAAAGGTTTGAAGTCACCCAGGAAACCAACATCAGGGTTGGGAATGGTACTCTTGTCAAATGGCAGTGATGAGACATTCAGGAACCATGTTTTCCTTCAAGAGCTAGTATCTCTCATTAATAGAGGATCCACTCGGCATCAAGATAGCTTGCTAGTTAGATACTGAACCAAGATACGGTAAATCGTTTCTTCAGTCCCATTTTCACAGCAATTTAAATTTGAAGTAGGGAAATATTAATCTCTATGTCTTACCACAAGTGGGATGTCCTTCCTTCATCTTCTTACCCATCTTGCATAATGGAATGGTTACAATTTTTAGGACAGGGATTGTCTCTTACTCTCTGTGTCTACAGCACCCAGAAAAATGCTGTCCCACTCAAGAATTTCCAGACAAGGATTACCACAATAAGCATGTAGTGAACATTTTTAAAGGGGTTTGTTCAAAATAATCTCTTTGGAAGATGCCATATGTTAAACTTAGCATTTGGGTTCCATTTACCCTGGTTTTCGAGACTCTCCTGTAGTCCTATACAATCTACCATTTCAGCAATCTATATTTCTTTCCATCTCCTGTAATATTCAACACATGCCAGACTTTGATCCAGGGACACTCAAATGGTCTCACAGCACAGGTAGCAGTACTGTAACTGTCTGTTAATATGATGATACAGCTTTGTTTAGTATTTAAACATGAATAATGCCAGTGTTGCAGCTACAGTTTAAGTTGCATGCTGTTTGAGCATGCCAAGCACATTCAAGCTCCTCTCTTTAAATTTTTGAAAGTTGGTTTTTGGTTTTTTATTTTATTTTATTTTATTTTAAGGGATATTCATTTCTTGATTTTTATTACAGTACTACAAAATGCTGCCTGACATTGAATTTCCTGCCAAACAATAAGCTGGCCTGGCACATGAACAAACCACGTTGCTACAAGCATTGACAAAACAGTCTTGCTCCTTCATCAGTCATTCACAAGAAATCTTTTATTTTACAGAAGTACTAATACATCCTAGAATCGGTTCCAAATCATTCCATCTTGCCAATCTACTATTGGTGACTGAATCAGGCAAAGAGTTCCCATAAAGAAATCTGTATAAATGAATTATAAACTGTGCATTAGGGAATCAAAGTAAAAGCTCTCTGCACCAGCACCAGTTGACAAGCTTACCCTCTCTTCAGTGGGCTTTTGAGAACACCACTGCCCTACTTTAAGAGATGTTTGTGGCTAACACTGGGCAGTCTGTTTGTAATATTTCCTTTTCCTTTAAGGTTCAGTTATGGGGTTTTTTAAAGCCTTTATTTAGTGGCTTGGAAAGGAACTTCTAAGTAACAGGGCGGGTTAGTATTTTGTGTAGAGGAAAGTCTGTAAGGAGAGGATTTTTCAGTATTTCTAAAATACATTTTGAATCTATCAGTTTGATTATTTCAGTTTACCTTGAGATGGGTTCTCCTGTCTTTTGAGTTTTATTCTTATTTCTAACAGACTTTCTCTTGGCCACTGTGTCCCAGACAAGTACAGGTCAAGAATATACAGGCAGTTGTTGACCCTTAATTTATTAGCTGCCTTCAAAATCAAAACCCAAACCTGAAACTGTTACTGGAAGCTGATCCAGAGCTACTAAAAGTCTTTAGTGGCCTACACTGTGAAGCAAAGAGGGTGCTACTTTACCAGGTGGAAAGTCATGAACATCTGCATATTCAACTTCCAATAAGTGGCTCACCTTCATCCAGACAAGAGATTACAAGTGGGATGTTCCCTGAGGCCAGATCCTAAAGGACACAACAGAGCACCCTCAAATACTGAAGGTGAAATCTGTGATCAGATACTTCAGCCAATTGGTCATGGCTAAGTCTAAAAAGTTGTACAAGATTGTAGAACTATCTTTCTGAAGGTAGTTTAGAAAAAATTAGTGGCAATGGTTTAGTGGCTTCTTAAAATTATTTTCATGTTTCTATGAAATTTGTTTTGCTAATAAAACAAATAGATCAGAACATTTATGTTATTTGTAGAGAAAAGTCTCATTTCCTTCCCTGCCATCTTCTTCCATCCTGCTTTTGAATACTCTGGTTTTAGCAAAACAGCAACAGGTTTGTTACATTTAAAGGAAAACGATTTTTATCATCTATTAGATGATAAAAATTCCAGTTAAATGTTAGATTTCACACACAAGCTTAAAGCCAAAATTAGAAAAAAGAAAACAAAGTGCACAAAATTCCTTGAATTTCAGATGCACAACAATCCCATATGTATGAAGATATCATTATCCCACTGAATAGCAGCTTCTCTGCTCTTCAAAATTTACTATAGAAATCCAAGAGAAATGGAGTGTAGAAAAATACTGAGTGGAGCACAGACAGTAGGTAGGCTTGTCTTCTTGTGACTTGCCCACTTTCTGATTTTTCCCTGCAACTACCCTCAGTTACTTCCACTCTAATTTCTCAGGATACTACAGGCATCAGAAACCTGAGCTGGAGTCAATATGGTGTATATAGCTTAAACAAGGGCAAGACAGCACAGCATCCCAGAGCAGGAACTCTGAAAAAGCACTGAAGGGACAGCGAACTATAAAGCTTCTCACGAGGCAAGGGAGAAAAACAAACCTGGATTTATATTTTCAGTCACACAGTTGCCTTTTCTAATATTTTACTTCATATATTCTACAAGCATGCACTTCATATATTCTACAAGCATGTACGTTAAACCTGTGTCTTTGGCAAAGACCTTCAAAAGCAATCAAATTTCCCAAGGATGAGGCCTAAGCCTTGCTGGAAAAGAGACTGAATGTTCCCAAACAGAATCATTTAAGTAGAGGTACATAAAATCACTATTTGTTTGGAAGAATCACGTTCTTTTTCTTGAGCCCTTGTCTTCCCTGCTTTCACAGCACCAGTATTTTCTCCCTGCTGCAAACACAATGAACGGTGCATATGAGCCTAGGAGGTAGAAATGAAAAAGGTTCTCTAATGGAACATCTTACCTGACTAATAACTTCTATTTTTGCAAGCAATGCCTCTGTGTGCCTCCCCACAGTGTAGGTTCCCCATCTGCCTTTGTTCTAGTAAATGAACTCACATTACAAACACAGAGAGCAAACATACTCATATCCTGAACCTACTGCACCCAAGGGCCAGATGTTTTTGCAGAATGTATAACTAATAAATGTTTGCTCCCAAGCATTTCAAACGGCTCACAATCATTCCTAATAACAAGCATAACCAGTGAAAAATTCTTCACAGTTATATTATGAGAGGTAAAAAACCATAAACAAACACCTATTTTCACTAACCATATCTCAACAATATCTTTCCAATATAAAATTCTGCTTCGCACAGAGTCTTGAATCTATTACTGATATCACACACAATTTGAGGCCACCTTTCTGCCTCTGTGTAACATTAGTCTAATTTTGGAAGTCGCAGACTTTCATTTCCAAAGTTGCACTTTTCAGATGAACAATTCATTTAATTGTGCATCATCGCTGGCCTGTGAAATTCAGGAAATGCTTTTTTCCCCCAGTAACTTAAACATAATCTTAACTTTTTTCCTTCACATACTCATACTCAACACCAATATCTTCTCCAAATATATGTATCTTTCAAATGACTCTTCCATAAAACACTTCCTAATTGGTAATTTGTATCTCTCAATATATTCAGATGTATAAACCGTGCAACAGATCAAGCAAAAAAAATGACAATATAAACGACCTTTCAGATTTCATGTACCAGTATTCTCCTACGAGACAAAGGCTGTATGTTTTACGGTTGGCTGATGTTTATAGGTGCTGGAGTTTCAGGTCCCACTTTTATAGCACTTGGTTTCGTAGAAATGATGCACAATCAACCATGGCTATAGTGTTGTACTAACTGCTTAAATATTCGGCCTTTGCAACCCAAGGAACCTTCAGGTACCTGAAAAATGCACAGAAATAGCCTTTTAGCTATCAAATGAACCACATAAAATCTACTCTGATACCATTACTTTAAAGTTCAAATGGTTTATTCTGAGTGGTGCATATTTTTAAGGAAAGAAAGATTATCCATGCATACAGTTTAGGCACAATACCTGTGTGGATTTCTGTCTGGTCTTATCCTGTTGTCAAAGACATTGGATGATATCACACAAATTTGACAGAACAGTAAATGTCAGATGACTCAAAATTTCACACTTCTGTAAATTTGATGAAAATAGTCAATAGAGAGACCATACTCATGTCCTCACTGAGGCACTGCCCATTAACATCATCCCTTAATACACGCTGTCCAATTCCAGTAGGAGGCATCAGAGAATCCCCACCGAAAAGTGGCATTTAGGATTCCCTAACTGCAGGAAAAGCGTTAGCCCAAGTACCTACTTTATTAAACATCAGAGTTTTTAATCACAGTGCACCAAACCACAAGAAATTTTTTTTTAAATGGGGTTTTCTTAGTCCCACTACTTCAATAATTATTTGCATCTATTTTAAATATTACTCAGATCAGAGTGATGGCATAAAGGAACTTACTACTTATGCTTGCCAGATACAGCAGCTAGCTCAGTTTAAAGGAAACAAAAAGCAGGTCTTCTACAGAAAACTGAGTCAGTCTCAGCAGTCTCCATTGATTAAAGACAACTTAAAGAATAATCAAAACATTTATTACCATCACTGCATAGCAGCTTGTTTGTGCATGGTGAGCATGACTCAGTACATGTATGCTTTTTTCAAGTCATTTTAACACAATTTTTCCTGATTACTACATCTCTCTAAGGACAGATCTTCACAGAGTCATAGAATCATAGAATGACTTGGGCTGGTAGGGACCTTAAAGATCATCTAGTTCCAACTCCCCTGCCATGGGTAGAGACACCTTCCACGAGACCAGGTTGCTCAGAGTCCCATCCAACCTGGCCTTGAACACTGTCACAGATAGGGCATCCACAACTTCTTCAGGCAACCTGTTCCAGTGTTTCACCACCCTCACAGTAAAGAATTTCTTCCATACATCTAACCTGAATTCCCCCTTTTTCAGTTTGAACTCATTAGTCCTCGTGCTATCACTAGTTTCTTCAAGGAAGGATAGTAGGTACACATATCTTTGGCATGTGCTACTGGTAAGCTTACACGAGCTTGGAAAGGCTGAAGAGTTTGGGGGAGTATATCTACTTTACTCAGCATTACAACAGCCACATGCACCCTACCAGTTACTGTGTCTCACATGATGAGGCAAGGATTGCTTAAAGCTGACTCAACTTCTCCAAACTTTATCACAGTTACAAAAAACTTGTAATGATTTAGAGTTCACAGAAGCAGAGTCATAGAGACCAAGTTAAGCTTTCTGACCAGTCATCTCAAAATAACATCTGCTTTATGAGAACTATAGCTGAAGGCCTTTCTGGCAGGGGCACCAATGCATGCTACTTTATTTTCCAGGTCTGACTGGAAATGAGACAGAATGAGGAATAATAAAAAATTAGAAATACTGCTCTCCATTTAACATATTGCTACACTAAAAGCGTCAGTAGTTCCTCAAGCAGAAATACACAGAAACACCAAAGCTACAGCCACACACAAAAAGGTATATTATTGTTCTGGCAATAGCTCAGTGTAAAAATGGTCAGTGGATGTCTGCAGCTAAGTCTATTGGGTTGACTCAAGTCTCCTGATCAATATTTTTGATACTTGTCTACATCTCATTTCCTTTCTGGGATGAACAGTTCAGTACATCTGCCTTTGCATATGCTGACAGGCACCACACAAGGCTCGTCCTTCAGTCTCATTTATGTGCTGTATACTCCAAAAGGACCAAAACTCCAGTCCTGAAAGGCACTTGATGTTACAGGGTTCAAACCAACCCAAATATCAAGAGATCTCAGACTACATGTAGTCTTTGACAGAACTGCTGTACTAAAGATGAACATTTGCTAAGGGAAGCCACAAAATTATGATTGTTCAGATTAGAATAATGCTATCATTGTTATGCTCCTTTTTAACATAGTTTTTCATTTACTATAAATGTTACTAGTTTGATATTTATTACTAGCATGGCAGAAAGGGCTAATGGATTGTGCAGCAGAGGTCAGCAATGCATAAATCTCCAATATAATACTCTCCATAAAAAAAGGAGATGACATGTAATAACCCTCCTCAAAGAGTCATTAGGAGAATTGTGTGATTTAAGCATTTTTTCCTGTGAGACCAAAGATTTGTGACACAATAAATTCAGCTTTGGGGCTCATGGTATCAAACAAAAAAAAAACAAAAAACTGTGGTGTCCTGATGCAAAGCAATGATCTCTTGCAAATTTATTTGTAAGCATACCAACTCAATAAGACCTCTGGCAGCTCCAATTTGTTATAAAAATTTTGACTGGTTAACTTTTTAACATTAAGCTTTAGGCTGGAAAATTACTACTTCTTTCCTTCCATACACATACAGCCAGTGTTAAGAGTGCTGGAAAAGAAAATCCTTAACATATCTTATGGCTACTTTGTCATAAATAGAGGCAAATAGTAACCTCTGGACCACATCAGATGTGTATGACTGGGTCATCTAGCAACAATCAAATCCAGTGGAATGACAGCCTGAGTCAATCAATCACATACTCATATGTACTGTAAGAAATGAAATCCCTACTCAGAATAGGGCCACCCTCAAAGTCACAGAATGCTCAAGGCCTTGCCCAGTCTACTTCCAAGTATTTCCAAGAATGACCACAACCTCTTTGGGCCCTGTCTCAGTATCTGACCTCCCCTTACACACACACACACACACACACAAAATCTTAGTATTGCATTGGAGTTTTCCCTTGTTGCAACTCGTGTACGCATTATACAAGATCAGCACAGGACATTGCACAAGTCATCGGATACTTCTGAGCTTCCTCTGCTGCAGAGTTAAATGCAGGTTAAAGATCCAAGCATGTTTTTGAAATTATATCATTCAAGAACACAGAAAAGGTCCTGCAGTGCAAAGTGCTACAGCTGCTGAAAGGAAAGGATGAAGTTCCTTCAAGCAGTTATGTCTGTGGCAGGCTATGAGCTATAGCAACAATACAGTGGCTTCTAGTGGTAGGAAGAGCAAAGACCAACACAACTGTCCTTACAGTGATGGAAAAGAATTAAGACCTCTGCTCGGGAAAGAAGCAGCTGACAACAATTCATATGAAAGAAAGTACTCCTGACTTGCTGATTTCAGTTCCAAATGGGGACAGACTTGCAAAACCTCAACTATTTCTGCTAATCAAATGAAGAACATCTGAAATTAATAAGGGATACAGACAGCCTGATCCACTAACACGCTTCTTCAAGCATGAAATCAGAAAAATTAGGATCTTATTTAGAATGTAAACACTTTTTTACATATCTAAATGCTAAGCATATTAAAAAGATACCATTATTAAAATACCAAAGCATTTTCCATTATACTGCTCACTGAGTCTGTTTCATTCCTGTAAGCCCTACAAGTACTGAAAGTAGGTGAAATATTGTAACTTTATTAAGGCCCAAAAAACACAAGTGATAGGAAACACAGGATATTTATTTTAAAAGTAGTTTTTAATAAAAATTAAAATAACAGTTATGATGATAACTAATGGAAGCTAATGCATAAAATTAACTATCTTTAGTGTGCTTTACCTGATCCTCCAACAGTGTTGCACAGGTTTTACTTTAGAAGTAGGAATACAGACGCTCAACAGGTTGTCTGCATCAGTAAACCATCTTAAAAGTGAATTAGAAATAGCATTCTTATTTTGTATCTGAGGACGGAAACCAGCAGGAGGCAATGGACACAGTCATTTCTGGTTTACTAGAAAGATGAGCACACATGAGGCTATGTGCTAGCTTCCATTTCAAACAAGCAATGTTGTTGCTAATCAGCAAGAACTTATGTCTTACTGAAAGGCTTTTGAAATTTGCCTTGAAGAAAAACTCTTGGAACACGTAAGTCTTCTTTCCTATTCACAGTTTCTCGCTGCACATATTCATTGACCACTTGCTCATATCCCTCAGCCTTGAAAAGCTGAGATAAGAACTCTGGAAGAGAATTGGGAAAAAAAAAAAAGATGACATATTATGTTTAAGCTATTTTTAAAACACCAGACAGCATTTATATAAGCATATGTTCTTCTCTGTTACAGCATGAAAATCACACAGGCCTTCAGATTTCAAGCTGTTCTGTGCAGTCAGACTGCTGAATAAAAATCAATACAGATCTCCTTTAGAAACATCAACCTAAGCAGAACAGCTTGTAAAACTGGGGCTTAAGCTAGTTACTCAGTTGATTTTTCAAAAATTGCCACATCTCTTATTTTTATTGAGCCTTGTCATTCTCATTGTGACTGATGCCAGTGCATTTTTACTTTGTGCAGCTGACCTTTGCTAGCTGAACGCATCACTCATTGCAAATATTTCAAAGGTAATCCAGTCTTGCATCTCTGCTCGGGGAAGAACACCACACTACATTTGATGCCATTGCTCAACAGAAAAACTGACAAAGTGGCAAAGGGAATATGGTGATATCAAGCCTCCACTAAGTCCAACTGAAAGTATTTTCCATAAACAAAAGAATTTTACTCAAAGCATATCTCCCTTAAGGAAGGCAGAATTACCTCACAAATGGGGTTAACTATGCAGCAGGGAGGGCTGCTTATGCTATTGACTTGTCATGTTAATTAAAAATCATAATTTTTCCTTTCCTGCACCTTATTTCGCTCACTCAGGCAGTAATTTCACAGTAAATTTAAGCCATTTCTAAACTTGTGTTCCTTGACAGAAAACAAAGACATGCCATTTTCCATTGCTCAGAGGGATTAGCTCAATGAAACGCTGATCTTGCGGGTACAGGAAGCACTAGAAGATGGTGTATTGAGGAAGATGAGACCACCCACTTTGGTGGTACTGCAGGCTTGTATCAACCTAAGCCCACCATGAAGCCACACACACTGGTTGTAAACAAAGTGTGTTCATGTAAAATGGGGGACCCACATTGATGAAATATAAATAAACAGCACTTAATTGTGGACCTATTGAAATCTCATTGTAAGGAAGCTGCACATACTTCATTACACAAAATTACAACCACGCATTCCTCCACAAATTTAATAATTATTTCAAACAGTAAGAAAATAATGGATTTTTTTTCCCCATGGAAGAAGTTCAGTGTTGTTATCTGATACCAGACATATTATAATAAGCATCATTCAAATGATCCCATGCAGCAATTACTTGGTCGACCCGTGTAGTGCCACACAAATGACAAATAGCATGGGTTGCAACCTGTGCAGAATTGATGGGAGTCATGTCCCCAGTAACAAAAGAATTCTCAAGCATTAAGCAATATTTATATGAAAATTTGTGAGATGAATGAGATCATAATGATTAAAAATGGGAGCAGAGAGGATCTGTGAGACAGTCACAGACCAGCCCAAGGAAAAACAATTGCTAACGTGAGCAATATAAAATAAATTCTCTTTTCTCTTTCCTTCCTCTTCCTCCTCCCTACCTCAATTCTTCCACCAATGGAAACATGCATACTAGAGAGGAATTTGTCATTCAGAAACAATTCTAATACACAATAAAAATGGGATTTAAAATTCCACAGCTAGGTCAGTCTCCTATTTGTTCCCTTTAGCATTCATTCTCTTTGCAAGAACTAATTGTTTAAACAGAACTAAAAATCACTTAATAAATATCAGTTCTAGAAATGCTTCAATGAAGCTGTAGCACACCCTGCATTATCTTAGATTTCATCATTGCCCTGTGAAGGATAGAGAGAGCTCAGACAAGATTAATGGTTTTTATATATCAGAAGCAATTAGGTAATATGTTATGGCATAAAATATGAATAACATTTACTTGGCTCCAAGCTGGTCTCTTCAATGTCTGTATTTTGCTTTAAACTAAGAACAAAGAGCCCCTCTGATATAAACTCACAGCTCTTATTACACAATGCGCTACAACTGATAGGGGGGGAGTAACGAGTTTAGCCTGAGGAATTGGGAGTTAGAAGCTATAGCCAAACTATAATCTCAACTCATTTTGAAAGTCTAAGCAAATTCCTTCATGTCTCTCTGCTTCACATTCTTCACCAGTAAACTGCAATAATTACCTTCCTTCCTAAACCATTATGAGCACTGTATTAAAAACTTTATATACTGTATCACATGGAAATGTTTTTTGCACCATGTTTACTGGAAAAAAAAAAACAACAAAAAACAGAAGACAGAGTGACAGCAAGTCAGTGCCATCCCAGCAGGATTTGTGCACAAGCTTAACAGCACTGTAGTCATGGTTCCGCTTTAGAAATCAATGGCTTCTTCAATAGACCTCCTTTTCCACACCAGGAATAGTCTTGCACAAAAACTGATGTCAAGAGAACTGCTTAGTTGCTTCATGAAGATTATCAATTGTCTGACTGAACATTGGTCTTTTTCCCTCAGCTAACAAATCCGAATGAAATTCAGCAAATTCAGAAACTGCTGCTCTTGGCACATTATAGCACATACAACAAGCTCGTAAACAAGAAAGTGCTCCATAAAGTCCTGCCAGTCTAAATACCCTCTTGTTTCCAAAAAGGATGGTAAACAAAATAAACCACAATTTAACAGTTCATTTGTATAAAACAAAACTTCCAGGGGCAGGTTGGCAGTTCCCTGAAGCAAGTTTAAACAGAAGATTCACAGAAAAGAAAGCACTCTACAGTATGTCTTACCTTCAGTAAAAAAATACGATCTTGTCCCATCTTGTCTAACATAAAAGTTTTCTCCAAGTTTGCTGCCGGATTTAAACCTGAGCATTGTATGATCATACATTCCATAGTCTCGGAACAAGACACACTTGCCTGGTTTTAATACCTGTCACATAATACAAACATGCTTTAAGAAAACAGTTGCAATATATTAAGAAATAAATAAGGAACAATTTCAGTAAAATGGATTGTGGATTTCTGTTGTTTCAGGTTTCTTTAGTTGGTCTTTATCAAAGGAAACAGGCCATAAAGAGTTTAAAACATAGAAATACACGGTCATTGGCCATGCTGATTTTAGATATCTGATGCATGCAACTTTCCTACATGACATGCTGTCATCAAATACCAGCTGTATTTGTCAGAGGAGGAAAGGAGTACTTGCCAATTTGTGCAAAAATCCACAAGTGACTTCAATGATCGAGGCATCTCCACAGAGAAAATAATAATTAGCCTTTTCATAAGCACGAGCTAAGAATCAATCCTGATTTTGGAAAACAGCTGGAGATATACCAAAAAACCCTAACATTCCCTCTTCAGATTACTGATAATAAAACAAACAATATCAGATAACATAAAACTTATACATATATGCATTAAGTACAAAATATATTGACTGTTTTCCTCTGCAGTCAATATATGACATGTCAGAAAAATCAGAACAATCACAATTCATATTATTTAAACCACTCTTTGGATAGGCCTATCCTAGTCTATCAACTAACAAAGGCAGCCTAGGGAGATGAGTCTCTCTAGATTTATGTTTACCTCTGAACACTCCAATTTTAAATCACCAGAGATCAACATCCTAACTCCAAGTCACCGTAACCCTGGAAGTCAATTTTGACTCACTATCATTCACACCTTATCGACGCAGACATTTCTGCAATCTATAAACATTATTTGTAGCATGCAACCCAAGTCACAGCTTTAAAATCATCAAATCATAGAATGGCCTGGGTTGGAAAGGACCTGAAAGATCACCTAGTTCCAACCCCACTGCCATGGGCAGGGACACCTTCCACTAGACCAGGTTGTTCAGAGCCCCCTCCAGCCTGGTCTTGAACACTTCCAGGGACTGGGCATCCACGACTTCTCTGGGAACCTGTCCCAGTGCCTCACCAACCCCACAGTAAAGAAATTCTTCCTAATATTTAATCTAAACCTACTCTCTTTCAGTTTGAAGCCATTCCCCCTTGTCCTCTCACTACGTGCTCTTGTAAAAACTCTCCATCTTTCCTGTAGGCTCCGTTCAGGTACTACCAGGCTGCCTTTTATATATATTTTTGTTATATTGATAGCATGAATTAGGCTTCAATCCAAACAATCTCACAATACCAGGAGAAAAAAAAACATTATAAAACATATTTGAGTCCTGTATACTAAGTGAACTAACTAAATACATCCACGGTATGTAATATTAAAGATCACTATTACAAGAGGGTTATTTGCTCAGAAAAAAAAAAAGTACTTTCAAACTAAAAAGAAGGAAACTGCTTTAAAGGCTGTAAAATCTGCTGGTGCTACCTTGTAAATGTTCTTCAGGACAAGATTCATTTTGTCAGGATGAATGGCAGAAAGGACAAATATAAGTGTGACAACATCCACAGAATCTGCTGGCATATTGTCCAGAAGATCATCTTTAGTAAGATCGCACTGGAACACTTTACATCTTTCAGTACTGTATAAGGCATTTTTCTAGGAAAATAAAAACAGTAAGCTTTCATTGAAAATTAGTAGCATTTGTTATTGAAAAACAGTAAAAAACTTGTGAAACTAATCAATATAGCACCATGAAATATGGTGGCAAAAGAACAGTAACTTCCAATAGGCTACTAATGTGATCAGAAAATTTTTGCTGTATACTACAATAGTGAAACTACAACTAGTAGAATAGTCTCTTCTCATGAGTTTGAGAAGGAATGTGCATTAAGACAGTTTAGAAAGCTTAACCATTTCTGTTTTACTGCTGCTTCTACTCTTTAAAAAATACATAAATACTACTAAAACAAATTCTGTGTTACAGGGTGATCGAATACAGCTCTTGAGCTACAAGTAGACTGCAAACAGTTGAGGTTCCTGTCACGTAAACTGCAGCTGGGCTGTTCTAGCCCACAGTTCTGCTGCATAAAAGGAACCTGGTCTTGGCAAGAAGTAAGATCAGCAAGAGCTGTGGAGGTAGATGTCACCAAGTCATCCAAACCCCTGGGGTACACACTCAGCCCAATGTCATCCTGGAGTGCAGCTATGGCATCCCAGGAAGCTGCTGTCCTCTCCTGTTTGCCACATGTACTTCTTCCTGTTGTTCCCATGAGACATGCTGCTTGTGTCTTGTGGTTCTTGGTCACAAATATCCCACAAGACAATGCTTTCAATTAACAGATATGTAGAAATTTACCTGTGACTACAAACTTAATAAACTAGGAGACTTTTAAAGCCCAAAGCTCCTGCCAGCCTTGCTGGAAGGCTCAACTTTGGACTGCAGTACCATCTACCCATGAATAAGTATAAACACACCTACTCCTAACCAGCCTACAAATTTCTTTAACAATAACTTTCATAGCCCTGTTTTTAAGGTTCTCCTTGGGACTCCCTCCATCAAGGGCAAGCTTCCATTGCAAACAAATTTTGCTTGTACTGCACAGTCAGCAGAGACATAGTAGTGCTCCCAAAAAACACAGTCTTCATAAATTATTCAAGTAATATACCATAATACTACAATGTGATGCTGAAAAGCGAGATCTTGAGCAATGATTTGACTTCTTGCATAGGATCTCAACTGAAATGGATCAGTCTCCATTTTTTGGCAAAATATATTCTACCCTTCTTAAAAAAAGGAAGGCAAGAGACGCCTGTTACATTCATTTGCAATTTCAGAAGCTTCTAAAAACACTCTAAAAGAAGTTCCAGATATCACACCAACCTTCACATACTCAACAGCTCTAGGAGAGAAATCACAGGCATATGCAAAAATATTCAGATCTTCTTCTAAGAGTGGAAACAAGCAGTTCCCAACCCCACAGCCCGCTTCCAGAATGGTCAGTTTCTGATCTGCAAACTGAAGAAGAACCAATACAAGATAAAGCACATCATTTTTGTTTTCCCCATTACATGAGCACTACACTCTTCAATGACCACTTTAAAAGTTATAATCAATTTTAATTACCCCTGATTCAAAAACCCCCCAAAGTAGACAGCCATTGGATGACATTAAAGCCCAGACAACTTGATTTCTGCAAAATTAGAAATCTTCTTAGAATATATTAATATTTCTTTAGTCATCTACCCCTTAAGTAATCAACAGACTGTTGTACCATTTCTGTCTTGTCTTTCATTCAGCTATGAGGAACAACAGATGCAGCTGACTATTCCCCTTAACTCCATTCTGCAATTAGCCTGCAATTCTGGATGCTTTTCTTTAAAGGAGTATACTGAAAGTGCACCAACTTGCATCTGAAAACATCCCATCACAGAGAGACAAGCTGTCTATTTGGGACACAATACAAATATTTCAGACTTCATTCTTAGCATCCCATATGCTATGAACAGTATCCCCATTCAGTATGGATCAATTATAAATTGAAACTGAACTGATGCTTGTGATTTTCAGGAGTTGTCTTTGATACTAAGAGAAACTACACAGAGCATTGAAAACTTGGCAGCTCTTACCTAAACAGCTTTATTATAAGTATTATTAACTTACTTGGAAACAACTGATTGGAAACATTTAATCCCATCTTTTACAGCAAAAGTGTATAAATCTCACCTCACGACATGCTTTTAACTCTTGAAACTCTCTGGTTGTCCAATGTCTATCTTTGAAGAAGTTGGTACTGTTTCTTTTGTAAAACAGATCCCAGTTCTTCTGTGCCTCTTTTTCCAGTTTTAGTTGTTTGAACTCAGACACCAAAACCTGATCTCTTGCCAGTCTTTCAGCTTCCTCTGGGCTAAGGACTCTTGCACTATGGCCTTTCTTTTGGAAAGCACCACCTTCAGTAGATGTTGTTACTACATTTAAGCAATTGTCTGATGTGTTTTCTTGGAACATCCTAGATTCTTTCACACAAATACGAATGCCAAAGACCCAAGGGTGATTTTTTTTCTTTAGTGTATGGTTCCATCACTTAAGTAAGATAAGTGAGTATCTAGAAGAAAAAATGATAAATAATTGCAGTATGCACTTACAACAATTTTACAGGGATCTATCCTACCCGATGGACTGACATACCACCAGATTTCTCCTAATTTCAGAAAACCTTCATCCAAACTAACAAGCATATACATCATCACACTGATTAAAGATACTTCAGAGTCTGCTGGTCTTCCCCCTGCATCCCAGAAAGCTGCTCAAGAAGAGAAAGATGGTACAGCTCTAAGCTTGTTTTCACTCAGACTTTAGAAGGAAAGCAAGGGCTTTGTTTCTTGTTAGCCTCAGTTGGAAGACCTCAAAAAAATAATAACTGAAAAACAGATGACGTTCAAAAGTCACATTAAAATTGATGAAACAGAGTATATTCATGTTAGCATTTCTCCTTCCTGCTTTCACCTCTGTGAGAAAATAATGGTGAAAACACCAGCATTTATAACATCACATATCTGAACAAGAGAACAAAACCAGTACTGTGGCCAAAACACCCAGAACTGGCCTGTGTCAGCATTCTTTTTACTGCTTCCTCCTGAGAATTCACGCTGGTTTTAACAATCACAGGTGGGTTTATTTTCAGAAGTTAACAAAACCAGAGCAACAAAAAGAGCATTACGTAGGCTGGGAAGGGATCCAAATATTTTCTCTAACATTAAACTAGTTCTCACCTCTTCCTTGCCACAAACATGCAGATCCTGGATGCTGGCACATGCGAATTAAATCCTGCAAGGCTCGGTAACTCCCAGGGAAGCCCAGGTAGCAAAAACGTGCCACTTGTGTGTCAGTGCCCAAAACCAGGCATTGGCGTCATTTTACCAAAGTGGAAATGAGAAAAAACGAACCATAACCACCCTACAGCAAAAAAAAATAGTACTTCACTTAAGTATTTTATTTGCGACAAAAATACATGATACGATACAAATCACGTATTGTGATATGTACATGTTATATATTATGTTGTCATGATATATACATGTTATGATACAAACATAAAATATGGAAGTGTGCAAATAAAATAAAAAACTGTCAGAATTTTGTCCAGCGTCACAGGAGACAGATGCCCCCTTTTTCCTCCAAAAACAACAAGTTATAGAGTAGATAGTCTTTGAAAGAAAGTCTCTTCAAGAAGAGCATATTCTTAAAACAAACAAACAAGCTTAATCAGCAAAATTTCTACTATATTTCTACTACATGCCTATATTCATGCTCCAAGGAGATTAAGGTGCATATTTCTTCATAAAACGAGCTGGGAGGTGAAAAAAATCCTAGCCAGCCTTTCCACTGCGCTCAGAAAACGCCGCGAGAAGGCAGCGCGATGATCAACTCAGCTGCAACAGCCTACGCCTGGGCTAAAGAGCCTTTTAGAGGTTTTTAATCCATCCCTAAAACCGCAAACTTGTAACATGTCCGTGTAATCCCCCGGTCCCGCCACACGGACACCGGCTCCCCGCCAGCAGCTCCTCCGCCAGCAGGGCCGGGGGCTGGATACCCCGGCAGGGGAGGAAAGGAAAGCCCCTCCTGCCCAGCCCTGCCCTCCCGGGGGCGGGGAGCACCGCGCCCCCACCTCCGCGGGACCCTCCGCGGGCAGAGCAGCCTCGGCCCGGCTCCGCGCACCCGCCTCGCCTCACCCACCGCCAGCCCCGGAGAGCTTTCCCGGAAGGGAAACTCAAGAATTTCCGGGAGCACGTCGGGCGGTAGCGCACGGAGGGCAGGGAAGGGAAGGGACGGGACCGGCCGGGCCGGGAGCGGGGCCATGAACGGCTCGGCGAACTCGCTGCTGGACAAGGAGGAGCACCCGCTGCAGCTGGGCGAGAGCTTTGAGCGACGGCCCAAGGCCTCCTTCCACACCATCCGCTGTGAGCGCCACCCCTGCGGCCGCCCCTTCCTCCCGCTCTCCTCCCGCTCTCTGCGTCCCGTCCCCCGGCGCCGCTTCTCCTTCTGCCGCGCCCACCCCACCGCCCCTCATGGCTTCCTTCGCACCGCCATCGCGGGGCTTCGTTCCCCCTCAGCGCCCGTCTCCCCGCTTTCCGTCCTGCCCCTTCATCGCCTTCTCCCCTCTTTCCGTCCTGCCCCTTCATCCCCTTGTCCCCCCTTTCCCTCCTGCCCCCTCATCGCCCTTGTCCCCCCTTTCCCTCCTGCCCCTTGCGGGCCCGTCTCCCCCCTTTCCCGCTCCCTCCGCGCCCATCTTCCCGCCACCCTACGAGTGTTTTCCCCGGGGAGGTGTCCAACCCGGGGAAAAGGGGAGGGTGGATGCTGGCAAGGAGGAGGTTTGAGCGGGGCAGGCCAGGTCGGACAAACAGCTTTAGGAAATTTTTCATTAGTCGCTTGGAAACGTAAAGAGATCCCCCCCTCCGCGAGGGGTGACTTTTCCATTTATGTTATTCTCTTTGTGGCAGTTGCAGGACAGGTCCCACCGCAGGCCCCGGCCTGGAGAGGCAGCCGGAGCACCCGCAGTTTGATTTTTAACTGGGTATTTTCGTGATGAGGCAGTGTGTAGTCCAGCAGCCCTGTCCTGGCTGTCCCGGCTCCAGCCACCTGTAATAAATCACTGTCCAAGGAAGGCTTCGGACACATACAGTAATGCCTAATAAATGCGAGATGAATCCTGAGGTAGGGTCTCAAGCAGTTATAATTGAAAGAATAGTTTATATTTTTATTAAGATACCATATATCATTCCAAGTGCTCTATTTTGCCTTAGGTGCAGTGAATTCCATATTTAGAAGATTGTTTTGAAGAGGAACTCACTGCATCTCTGTACTTGAATTCTGTGGGCAAGAAATCTAAGCTAAATGAGACCAGGAATTTTTACTAAAATGATTAGTTAACCATCAACAGTAAATGAAAAGAATTAAGAACTTATAATTCACATGTTTTCTATGAAAGTGGGCAATTTACACAGACAACAGTGGGATTTTTGGTTTATGATGCATAATTCTAGGCCCAATCTCATGGCCCATATTCATCCACTGCAAGGAAGAAATTTCAGTGATATTGCTCACCCGAGTGCCTGATCCTGGGTGAATTAAGCCTAGGCCGTATCCAAGTAGAAATATACTGGATTTCTCAAATGAAAAGTGCTTCAGTCATCAATTTCCTAAGGGATTGCAAAGCCAAATCTCTTCAGACTGCAACTGAAAGAATGCAGTTTTATTTCAAAGGATCTTTCTATGTACTCTATTTTCCATCTGTGACTTTGAAGTGAGATCTCTTCATTGGCTGGTTATAATTCCTTTTTCCGAACTGTTGTTCTGGAATGATTTATCTGGGATCCAAACATGGTATTGTTCCCATAATCCTCCTCACACAAACCACAATGAAGAAGATTTTGTAGGCTAAATTTTTTTTGGCCTTCTTAAAATACTTCATTCCTTTCTGTAAAATTTATGAAATACTGTACTGAGAAACTGGATTATCCCTGGAAAACACCTCTTAAAATTGACTTTTGGAAAAAGGACTGTGGGTACATTTGGAGGGAAGTATGTGCACTCAATCTACACTAAGGTTAACCAAGCATATGGCCCTAGTAAGCTAACAAAATGAAAAAAAATTGTTGAGTGTTTGTTTAAAGTAACTTTGTTTTGCTATACCTAAGAAAGAAGTGTGATAGCAATATTCCTTTAAAGTTAGTGACTGTGCTGTTGAAACTCTTGATCTGGTTTTGGCAAAGACACTAGCTCTTGTGCAGCTGGTTTGTTTTATTTAGCAAGCTTGCACATAAAGTAGGTGGGAAACAATAACTAGAAATAGATTGCTAAGATGAAAATGAAGGCTATGATTTGATCTGGCAGTTAAGGCATGAGGATTAAGTCAAGTGTGTCTGATTCTGCTTGTTGTGCTGTCAAAGTAAAACTCAATTAAACATTAGCATCCTCTTAATGAGAATTTATTACAAGCCAGGGTTGGGTTTTTTTTCTGCGAATGTGTTTTTCATAGTGGAATTATATTTTAAATTTGCTCTGAGGTAATAATTTCGTAACCAACGCAGTAATTAAAAGCCTTGATCATGAATATAATTGCACCTCTTCATATCCAAGGATGCTATAATTGAATGGAGGATTTTTTTAAAAACAAACAAAACAAACCAACCTATATCTGTCTGAATTTATTTCACTTTGTCTAAATCCTCTGTCAGAATATTAGAGGTTCTGATAGCTTTTTTTCTTTTTTTTATGGCTCATTAGCACAACAGAATAATGAGGGGAAAATACTTTAAACTTAACATGTTCTTAGTTGAAATGAATATATTAAACAGAAGTCCCTTGATGGGGAGACAACATTCTATACAATGGAGCGAAAATACTTAAAATGAGTGTTAGTTTAAAGCCGTTACACTGCCTCCCCTTTGTCATGCTTTTTATCCACAGTGGCTTTGGACTAACATGGAGACTGCTGAATTAAGATCAGCACCTCTTTTTTTCCTCGTGAGATCTGAGGTCGCCTCCACCGTTGTGGAACTTTTGCTGCTATTGTGGAGGCTGTTAAATAGCCGGAAATATCAGTAAGGCTAAATGAATTGGTGTCACTAAAGTAGTGTTTGTCACAGAGAGAGCCCTCAGGTTTGGAATTGGCAGGAGCCATGCAGAACCCAGGTCTGGGAAGCTGATACTCTTGAGATGCATGATACAGTTTTACACTTGTCTGCAAAACTAAGTGCCACTCAAAGCCTAGGGTTTGGAGAAGTCTACTTTTAGTCTTCAAACACAAGCTCTAAAACCTTATTTCCATTTTAAAAGGGAAGTTCAGAATATGGTACCATCATATGACTGGGGTGCTACATGTAGACACTGTACTGGTGTGTTATTCCACCCCTGCTGTAAACACTAGTGTGTATTATAGCGTTCCCTGTAATCACAGTTAAGTGTATGGTGGCTCTTTGCAGGGCAAGATGACGCTTCTGAAGACTCTAAGAAATGTAATCACAATTGTTTTCCTCTTCAGATGATTTTAAGCCAGCATCAATTGATACATCTTGTGAGGGGGACCTCCAAGTGGGTAAAGGAGATGACGTTACAATCACTTTGCCACATATTCCAGTAAGTCTGTTATGTATGTGTCCTTGTTTACTCTCCAGCAAATTTGCAGTGTAGTTTCAGTCTCATGTAAAGGCTGTTTTCACTTTTGTCTTTGCTAGCATTAGTGGGTTCAATATTTGAGTGGCCAGACTTATAGTGTGTTACCTTAGGAAAGGACTGAACAATTGGATCTTAGTGAAGGGTTATATTTGTAAGGTTACAGTTTGTTCTTTATTTTTGGTTCCTTCTTTCCTGTTCTTCCTTGAATAACAAGGAGACTTTTACTGTTAGCTGAAGCTGTATGCCTGGTTCCCATCTGTTTTTAGTGCTATGGCTTAATGAAGCAAGGCAGTGTAACTTGGGCTTTAGTCAAGGTTTGATGTTCGGGAGCCACAGGTAGACCTGTAACCATATTCCTGCCATCACTGAAACACGTACAGATAGGACATAGAGGGTTCCCTGTCTTTACTTTTATTAGTGAAAGCAAGGGGGGCGGTTCTGGTGAGTGGCAATGAAGTGGTTTGCTATCCACTTCCTTCTCTAATTATGCCATAAAGATCTACTGTGTGAGGATGACGGTCAAACAGCAGTAAAACAAGTGATCAAACCGTTTATAGGTGCAGCTGTTTTGTAACAGAGGATTCAGTTATTTCCTTACCAAAACAAAAGAAAGTGCTCACGTGCTGGAACTGGATTTGTTTTATTAGCTGAACTTAATTCTTTGTGTCAAGCCAATAAACCAGAATTCACAGATATCAATGGGTTTGGTGGCTGCAGGGAGGCACCAGTCAGTTTGGAAGCTGTGTGTCAGATCCTTTTGGTAGTGTTTATTCTAGCACCTTGGTGGCTTTGATAATTCTATTTAGCCTGCTTTGCCCTGCTCCTGGTTTTTATATGGCTTTGATCACCTTTAGTGCTGCAGGAGGTCACATACAGGTCTATAAAAATGATGAACATGGTAGTGCTATTTGAGAGCAGGTAACAATGCAGTTAATAACAGCATTCATCTTGGATTGATGGGAAACAGTGTTGCTCCTTCATCTTTTGTGTTCAGCAGCATCACTTGTGATGTTCCTTTCCAGATCTCTGTACTGATGATCTTAATTTGATTTTCTTCCTCTTGAGTATGAACAGCTTTAAGCTTATAGTGTGCTTCAGAAGCTGAAGCAGCCAAGCCACTACGTGTGTGTTGTTCCAGGGCAGTGCTGCCTCTGTTACGGACAGAGAGTTGGAAAACACTAGGTGTGCTGGAAAAGAGTGAGAAGTTTTGAGATCATTTTGTCCTGACAAGTTTTACTGAATTTCTTGGATCCTGTTTTCGTTCCTAGTTGCCCAACAATTGGATAGGATTCAGTTTCTAAGTGTTTTGTGGGTTTTTTTAAATTTCCTGATCCCTGAGGATATCTCTGATAATTTGTTCAGCAGAGATATTTTGGTGTCCCTTGCTGCTTGTAGAAGTACTATTTCTACATGTGGATTTAGTGACTTTAATATTTGATAAACAGTCTGGGTTGGGGAAGTGAAAAATTTCTGTTCGTTAGATTACTACAGAAGAAGATTATAGAAGATTATAGAATATCCTGAGTTGGAAGGGACCCACAGGGATCACTGAAGTCCAGCTCCTGGCCCTGCACAGAACAACCCCAAGAATCACACCACGTGCCTGGGAGCATTGTCCAAACACTTCTTGAACTCTGGCAGGCAAAAAACCCTCACGAGTGAAAACAAATTGATTAAATGTTACTTGTTTCATCTTCCTCCTTCTTTTCTGTAACCAACACAATCTGTAAGCCAGTGTTATTTAGGCACTAACATAAACCCTATACATTTAATTTTATGTCAATGAGTGGGACTCTTAATTTGCTTAAGCGGTTACGTTTCTATGTATTTTTTTAGCCAAGATCACAGTCTTTGCTGAGTTAGGGGGCTTCTGGGTAGCAAACAAACTTTGATCAATTTTCATTAAATTTGTGCATTCTACGTTTCCTGACTTAGTTGTCAACAGCAAGCAGGATTTGACTTTCAGCTTGCTTTTTATGTTCTTAAATTTTGCTTTCCTCTCTTAAATGTAGGAATGATAAAAATGTAACATGCCTTTGAAGACTAGACTTTCTTGAGACATCCTTTCTGAATTGTGTTTGTATTTCTTACTGTGTCTTTGTTGGGAATTTGGATTTTTCACCTTTACTGTTTAGAACCCATTTTAAATTCAAATATATTCTATCTCTTAGGAATATGGAGAATAGGAATTGCTTTCCAAATGGTTAAAATATGGTTGTTCATTTTTGCTACTCAGAGTAAAATGTAGGAGAGTGCAGGTTTTTCCTTTTCTCCCTGATTTTATTTGCTTTCCTACAGCATGTGCAAAGGTGAATATGAATAAACATGTAATTTTTTAAAAATTTCTTTTTTACAGTAGCTATACGTTACAGAGAAGTCTGAGAATGTTTCATAGCTGAGAACATATGTCATGGCCTTTGTGACGTGGCCAGATGTGCATCCATCCTGTTACGTGCAGACAGACCATAGATTCCACCCGCTGTAACCCCAAAACCGAGTGTATGAACCAGCTTGTGCACGGGTGCAGCACAGCTGAGCATGGTCTTGGCATTATCAGTCAGCCAGTGTGCACCACCACAGGAGTTTGTTGCCTTTATTGCTTCTCAGTCTAAGCCTTTAGACTTTTATGGCTCTATGCAGCCTTGTGAGGACTTGGGGACTCTTTGGAAGGCATCACAATACGCTGTTTGCTTTTGAGAAGATGTTTCAGTATAATTGCATGGGCATGTACATGCTAATCTAACTTTGAAGAGGGCAGCTGGTCTTGCATAGTTTGTGACAGTTGCTTGTAATCCACCATGAAAACACTGACACATATATATATATATATATATATATATATATATGTAAAATATACAAAGCAGTTTAAATTATTTTTCCATTGACCACGTATTTCTTTGGGCAATAGTTGTGCTACACAAATAATTAGAATTTTATTTCTTATCCAAACCCATGATTTCCATAGCAGAAATGCTAAGAAGATTTCTAACACTTGTCAGGGCCAGCTATGCAAATATAGTTATGCTGCCATTTTAGAAATGAGAACTGTAAATAATGGCAACTGTGGAGAAGATGTTTTGTCACTGCAGAGACACTTAAAATGATGAAAGGCATAATATTGCTGTGAGGAAATGTCTGATCTACTGCACATTTTCTTTGCATTTTTCTCTTCTGATTAATGAATGTTTTCTGTAGGAACTAAACATTAAGTGCTTAGCCTCTTGTTCAGAACAATGCATATATTCTTTTCTCTTAGTGTTTAAAAACTTTTGGGTAGGGGAATATAACCAAAAAAATATGTGCGCTTTCTTTGTACCAGGGTTCAACTCCACCAATGACTGTCTTTAAAGGAAATAAAAGGCCATATCAGAAGGACTGTGTGCTTATTATCAATCATGACACTGGGGAATATGTGCTGGAAAAACTTAGTAGCAGCATTCAAGTCAAGAAAACAAGGTAAAGCTGGGGACAGGGTTGTTGATAGGATTAATTCTTGCTGAAGTTTGTTCTTCAGACTGGTTTTTGAAACAGAACTCTTTTTTTATTTTGTAGTGATGTTAAATTACTAAGCCTTATGGCCTTTACATGGCCAATTATCATGTCCCAAGTATGAATCCAAGAGTAAAGAATTTGTAAATTCTCCACTGCTGAAATGACGTAATTATAGTTTGTGATGAAACACCTCTGATGATTTGAGGCTTTAGAAGCTGGCTGAAGGATAGGATGTGTTTCAGGAATCTCTGGTTTAGCTGAAAAAGATCATGGAGATATTAGACTGTCAGAAGGATCATTGGACTTTCTAGGTTTGTTCCTTACAGATTCCTGTGGGAGTCGTGATGTTTTAATAGCGTAATCTTAGGGAACAGGGAACACTCATCCCTGTATCGGATTAGTGATATATAAAGTGAAACGCAAGTACGAAAGCCTCCAGCTGGTAGAGGGGTGGGGGCAACTGTAGAAAAAATGGTTATGAGGTTTTTGCCTAGAAAAATTGCTGAAGCCAGAAGTCCTTTCTGACCCAATATTCTTAATTTGCCACAAAATGCTACAAAGTATGCGGTTGGAACATTTCTTAGCGGTCTCACTGCTCAGCAAATACCTGAAGTCTCTGGATTGTGTGCTTTCAGCATCTCTGGACCACAGGGTATTTGAGATGTAAAGAGAAAGCAGTTATTCAAATGTCTCATGGAGAAGAAACTCCTTACAAGTTTTATGTAAAAAACCCCACATAATTGCAGTGTAGAACTCTCAGCTGCTAAAACTACTAGAAACATGGGCTGCAGCTCATCAGTAGTTGGCTGGGTGTTTGCCAAGAACACCTTGAGTTCAAGGTAAATGGACAATGTAACGCTACTCTGAATCACTGATGTGAAAACTCATCCCTGTGGCATTCATCTTTTCCAGCAGACATGAGCATATCATAGATGAGACTTGAATTCCCAATTTAAGTTCTGCTGAACTTTATCCACGTGAAGTTGAAGTCAGAGGAAGCAATTAAGTGCGGAACAGCCCGAGTTTAGGGAGGTGTTTGGATACACTGAGTTTTGGCTCTGGCGTGGTGAAAAATATTTCAATTTTTCTGAAGCAGAGGCAGGGTAGTAAGAAATTGGGGATCCCTGTTTTGAGGACTAGTGCTTTGCAAAGTCATTAATTTTCTAGATCAGAAGTGCCTTTTTTTTTCATAGCTATTCTGATCTTTAACGACCTGTTGACACTCTGCCGGAACGGGTTTTTAGTGTTTAACACCTTGATGGCATTCACAGGGGAATAAGTGAACTTACTCTACATAAAACCTTCTGTAGTTCCAAGAGCATAATTACTACCAGAAACAGCCTTTGGCTTTTATGTTTCACTTGATACAGTGCGTATATTCCCAAATCCTCACTTCTGTTGTAGATAGGCTGTGTAAACTGCATTACTGTGGTATCTAGTAGCTGCATGTCACTGATAAATGAAGGGGTGGTTCTCTGTGAGGCTGAATGTAGAGTTCAGTGAGGTACAGAGATACCCAAGTAAATGCTGAATGTACTAGCTCAGGTACCACAAGTGGTTTAGGTGAAGTCGCAGGAGGTTTGACATGGGCTAGTTTAATTTATCTCTCAGTGGGATTAGTTTACAGACACAAAGTGTAACACTGCTGAGGTACGACCCTCCTAGAACTGAAACTGAGCTCTAATATCCACGTAGGTTGCTTCTGTGCTACACTACATAAAACCATACCCCCAAGGGCTTTGGTGTTATGTGATAAATACCGTGCACCCTTTAACCTTATTATGGTGTACTGTAAAGGAACCTGTTTTGGTTTTGTAGTTGTTGTTTGAGGTTTTTTCTGCCAGGGTTATTGACTGTCCTACAGTCTCAATCACATAATTGATTCAGTAAAAGGAAGAAATACCTGGTTTGAATTGAACAGTTAGGCATACTGTTATTCTGGAGACTTATTTTCTGCTAAGGAAACAGCTTAAACTGTTTTTGAAGACTAACAGCAGACGAATGAAAAACAGGAATTAAATGCTTGCATGCTGTATTTAGCAGTAGGAATGATTACTCTTGGCAGGTTGACCTCTAAGAGAGTTCAGTTTGAGATGATTTAATTGCAAGTGAGAAAATTGTTTCTTTTGCTGTGATTGTTTTAAGCAGGATTTTGTTATGAGTGGATTTGTAGTTACTTTAAATTACTGTTATTGATTTTTCTTTTTTAAAAATACAAATATTAATTACTAAATTAAAGCCTTCATTGTTTTTCAAGTAGAGAATTTGGCATCACTAAACCACATCTGGATTTGAAAATAGATTTTGTAAGGCTGTTGCAGTGTAGTTGTATATGTTTCTTTGTTATTGAAAGCAAGTGTTGCATCCAGAAAGCTCTACTTCATTTTTATCATTATAAAACAAAGTAGAGATCTGTACAAAAGGAAGTCACAGATGATGCATTAGTACAGGGATATTGAAAAAGCTGAATATGGTTGCACAGTATCGCTGAATGTCTCTGGTTGTTTTTTCAGAGCAGAGGGCAGCAGTAAGATCCAAGCCCGAATAGAACAACAGTCTGCCCGAGCATCTCAGCCTCCTTCACAGTTCAGAGCCCCAACCAAGCCAGCAGTTGGACCTAAAACTTCTCCTTTGAAGGATAACCCTTCACCTGAGCCTCAGCTGGATGACATTAAGAGAGGTAAAGAAGGGTTTGTAGTTTCTGAGTTTTGGTTGGTTCTGTTTTTCTTCATACTAATAAAAACTATGACTTTACAATTTCTAAAAACATTCAGGAATTAGAAGATGGTACTTGACAGCTGTTTTGTCCTCTTTATATCTTGTTTTAGTGAATTATTTATTGTCCTTTGCTAGAATAGATATTTATACTGCAGTCTCCTGGCATGAGAGAACTTCCTCTTTCTGGATAATTTTCTGTTTTCCAAATTATTTCTCCATTCTGAAAAGAAGAAAAAAAAAAAGCCTGAATTCAAAAACCTATAGCTTAGTGCTATACGAATTGCATGGGTGTCTTAGGCAACAACAATAACAAAAGTTAATGGTCCAAGATCTAGTTAGGCAATCAAGTCACTTGGACAAAAGTTGTTCCGGCACTGAATAAGGCTGGAATTTGTCAGTCTGATCGAAGCGGTAGGTGGTTGTGTTCCCAGCACAAGACAAGCTTGCACCGTGTCAAACAGTGCTAGTAGGGGAGGAATGAGAGAGAGAACAACCTTGCCGCTTCCCCTTTCCCACAACCACTCCCTTGCAGCTTTGATCACGTCTGCCATATAGTTGCTAAACTTACATTAAAGTATCTTGAAGGGCTGATTGGCTCAACTCACTCTTCTGCTCCAGCAACACTTTGTCTCAGTGTTTCTCTGTGGGCAGGAAGCACTTTCTTGCCCATGCCCTTCTCCTTGTACTGGCGTGATATCTGTTTTTGCTGTGGATAATACAGTCTGAATGAGGAAAACTTTAAATTTAAATTTTTATTTGGTTTTCTTGTGTTTCTTCTCTGGCACCAGATGTATTTATTTTATTTTAAGCCTGTAAGCTTGTTCTTTCTGCCTGGGTTTTTTTCTGGGTTTCATTTTCTTTCTCTTTTTTTTATTCTGTCCCATATAGCTATTTTTGTCTGTAGACTTAGCCTGTGTTAATTGCCCAGATGATGTTAATTACTCAGGGTATTTTTTCAATTTATGGTAATCACTAGGTGACATTTTTACTGCTAAGCTATCTGTGTGTTTGCATAGGTGCTGACTGGTCTGACTCTTCTGCAGCAGTAATATTTTCAATACCTGGATGCTGGTCAGCAGACAAAATCAACGTCTGAGAGTTTCTGTTAGCTACAGTTCCCTTAGCTGCATTGTCATTTTTATTTTCTGTAATAGGTAAGGAGAAAGATAACACGTGATATATTGATTTTTTTTTAATTGAATCAGTAGTGGATTTTAAATGTCTTTTCTTGTAGGGTGTAATAAGTCCCTTAACCTTCGGGGCACTCTTCTGTATACATGCAGCAATGTGTAAAGGTCATGTTATAGTAAAATAATTATCTGGGGTGAAATCTATTCTACAAGACGAGTGGTCTTGTATAAGTCACATTTTTCAGAAGGGTCCTAATATTTTTTTTTGCCACCTGTTCATCTTTTCTTGGAAAGTACCTCTAGATAAGTAACCTGCAGAGCTTTGTTTCTAAAATCAAGCAGGAGAGCACCTGACTTGTACAAATAAAAGGAGTTCAAGTTGGTGTTTTATAGGGAGACTTGTTCAAGGCCCAAAAAGAGCCAAATGCCTGGGCAAGGGTGTTTTTTGCTTACAGTATAGAACTTTTTCCAGCATTGAGGATCTAGAGCATCAGCATTACTAAACCATTTATGTCATAAGAATCTACTTGAGAAAGGTAGAACTAAAATGGCACCATTCTACAATGAAAGCAGTTAATGAAACTTACCCGTAAAAGCTGTAAGTCTTGCTATCGTCCCTTAGTGTGTCTTTTTATGAACACCAACTTTTAGGTTCTGAAGAGACTGTGTTCTTTCCATTCAAGTAGTAGCTCTCCTTTTGGTTGAAGTGCCTTCTCTGTACAAAAGATAGATAAACATAAAGCTGAAATTCTGTGATTTTTCTTTAATGAACGCAGCACAGAACTTAAAATCCCCAAAGGAGGTGCTTGAAAGGATCTCTGGCGCTATGACATTCTTTTGCTTCCAGTGTGCCCTACTTAAGGGTGTGGTAAGACACACAGTCCTCACGATGTTTAACAGTAGTTTTAAGGTAACCTCAGTGCAGATTTCTGCTTTCCCCTGGTAGCCTCAGCTGTGCATTTCCATAGCTCCACTTACAGATGAGCTGAAAAATGTACTTTCAGGTAGGTCAGTTCTCTGTCCCATTACACAGCTGTCCAAACAACAGTGTCTGAGGACAGAGTCAGAGCATATGGGAGTTGGACCACTCCTTTCCTTCACGCAGAGAGGCCTTTGGGAGGCTGTGTGTAGGGTTTTGCACCAGAGGAATCTTTTCCCCTGAGGGCTTTTATGTTGTCCTCCTGCCTGAAGGGAGCATAGGAGGAGGTAAGAGCTTGTTCTTTTGAGTACTCAGCTACATCTGATAATGTTTCATTAAGCAGCAGACATTTACAGATATATACCACAATATAGCCATTTATGTGCATGAAGTAATTGGTGTTTATCAGACACATTTGACCACAACAGAAATGTTTTCAATAACATTGACATAATTACAGCATGCAACATATTGACATATGTCAAAAACATTGACATAATTGCAACATTTGGGAAAAAGCCCGCAGAAACATATTTATGGTTTGGAGACTCTAAACTCAGTGCTTAAAAATGTGAGATCTTATTCACTTAAAATGCAGCTGTAGTGTTTGAGGATTGTGCCATAGCACTGTTTGTCTTTCAAGAACACCTTAATGAAATTTTTTGCACTTCAGTATAAAATACTGCCTCTTTTACATGCCATCTCCACATGCTCAAAGTGCCAGTATCAAATTGATTTCTCTCCACCTTGCATACTATTATTAACAGTAGGTGTTCTGCTATAGGCAAACAATCTTACCCTCCCTAAAGCTGAATGACTTTTTTCTAAAAGTCCTTGGTATTCTTGGAGCCCAAGGTTAGGGCTTTAGTTAAAAATCCTGCATAGCCTATTGAAATTGAGAGAAGAAGTGAGAACAGTTAAGCATAATTATGGAAAGAAAATAGGGTATTTAATACTGAATATATACAGAAGACAGCCCTGTTGAGAAAGGGTCTTCTGTTTGGATAATGGTTTCTTATCTTTAGGGTTGTTTTACTCTACAAACTGCATAGTGTAAAACAGTAAGCCGTTTTGTTTTCTTGAAAGAAATCCTACAGCTGTAACATGAAATGTAGAAAAGTTAAGGTTCCCACAGCAGTGTCAGCCTTTTCAGGTGATGTAGACTCAATTAAGGCAAGTGTTCAGAACTGTACTATATGGAAAGCTTTTTTAAAAGTAACTGCTGCACAGCCTGACTCTTCTCATCTTTTAAAACTTAAAGGCACATCAACATGAGGTGTTTGATCTTATGATGCAAAAAGATCTAGGAAAGGTCAGACACTGTTGTTCAGATTAGAATATACGTACATATATACACACACAACTATTTTAATTGGAGGCACTGCAAGGAAATGTGTAGCCATGGCTTCAGTACGTATAACTGCACTAAGCATAGCAGTCAAATGGCAAAATGCAAAACTGGACAATTCTAAAGCAGGTATGTTTTTCCTACAGGGCCTTGGTGTTATCTCTGGTTTAGCCACTGTCTTTAACGGTGTGACACAAGACTATTTTGAACAGACTTTCTTAGTGGTCCTGCTGGAGTTCTGCTTGACAGGTTTCTAGTGGTGCATCAGCCACCATAATATTATTGAAAACAATTGCTTTTTTCTCATCTGTGCAGATGAAATGTTTAGAATTCTGGACTCGAAGAATTAAGAGACACCCATTCCTCGGGGGAAGCTGTCAGCCTGTGAGGCAAAAGTTCACTAGAAGATGGACTCTGACCAACTTTCCACCAGTGACCACTGTCACTGATAACAACCTTAACTTCCGGGTCCTTGAAGCTTGTGATACTGGTGCTGTTTTGCTTTTTCTTGCCTGTATTCAGTGTAGTGGGCCTTACCACTTCTTCCAAGGCATTCTACTGTTCCCTCCTCGTAACCAAACCTCTTTTATGGGCTCTTAGTTTTCTGCTTCCCCAGGAGAAAACTCCCACTTTTCATTCTGACATTAATCTGTAATTCTGTTTAAAATTGACCTGGCTAATTTTCTTTCCCATTGGTCAGACAGCATCACTTCCTTCAGTTATCTCTTTGCCTACTGTATAGAGTTCAAACTTCTTGCTTAGGTTTTTTTTTTCCTAGTTCCCTGGCTTGCATTTTTATTTCACCTTTTCCCTCTCACCACCAGTGCCTTAGATCTCTTCACCTTCTTCATACTATTTTAAATGCTGCTTTCTGGGCTCTGTTGTTCGTAGCCTGTGTGCCAACACTGCTCCTTTTCAGCCATAGGCTCTAGCTATATAAGCATACATGTGTAATTCTCAGGCACCTGTCTTGTGTTAGACTTGTTTATTTTATCTTTTTGCAACACAGACTGTGATAGGGAATTGTGCTTGCTGCAATGCAGGGTATTTTAACAATGTGTTGTTATTATCACTTCAATTTGCAACTAACAACTCCATCAATAGAAGTATGTGGAAATTTTACATCATTAAGCTGTGGAAAAAAAGTTTAAACCTGAGCATTTTAAAGGGAAAGAACCCTTATTGCTTGTCTTTCCTATAGCTTTCCCCTATTAATTTCTTAGCCTGGAATACAAGGAACATTACAATTTGAAATCCTCTGTATGAATAGGCTGAGAACAGTGACTTACAAGTGCTCATTTGTCTTTGTATCAGACTCCAGGCCTGAAATGGATTTTTAAAGCCTGCAAGACCATGTTGGGAGGACATAAGGGAGAAAGACATTGTAGTACAAAGTAGTATCTTCTGTTGGCCTAATCATATATATTCTTCCTCCCTCTTCCAATGGTGTCGTATGCTATGTCTTTGGGACGAGAGTAGGTTTTACCTGGCATACTAATAAAGTACAGAGAGCATCGGTGGTCTAGGCAGGGATCTAGATTTAGGAAGTAAGTTGGAGGAGCAACACCGCTATCCTTAAATGCCTGGCTGTAGTATAACTATAGCACTTGAAATTGAGAACTTTGAAATTGAAAAATAGTGGTTTTAAAACTGGCAAAAGAAAACATATTTCTCAAACTAATACATGCTGAGCTAGAGGAATTCTCTCCAGTAAATATTGTGAACGCTGAAAACTTACCTGTTATTCTATAATGTCAGGCAGCCCAAGGATCCTATTAAAGAAGGGAAGACTTCCAGTTGCTCAGACTTACTCCTACAGGGGATGAAGATAAGATATATTTTAATTGTGCCATTTTTACATAAAGGAAATAGTAATTGTACATGATCTGTCTATGCCATACACAAGAAAGGTGTCATGATCTGCGTAGCTGGGGTTCATCTCACTCTGACACACGTCTTACCTAAGTGAATTACTCCTGGCATGAGTTCTCCATTTGTCAGGTAGAGGTGATAATACCTCATCTCTTCCCTTCCTTCATTCTTGTCCCTTTAGTCTGTGACTTCTCCAGGGCAAGCATGGAGTTCTCACCTTGTGGGTATAAAACTGCTAGCACAATAAAAGCCTAAATTTTGAGGGTTTCGCATCCTATGCTTAAAATATGTGTGAACGTTGCTCTCATGGAAACCTGCCTAAGTGAACTGAGTCATTACATACTCAGCTTTGTGGGTGGATACAAAAGAATTGTCGTCTAGTACTGTTTAGGCCACTTACAATATTGTTAAATGTGTCATAATTATATGATTTGGGGTGACCTACCTTAATAGCTCTTTAGTAACCAGTCATTCAGCCAACACTAGCTGTTGCTGATGAGGCTTTTGTGGTGCTGTCATGGTACTCCAGTGTTTCTTTGCACTGGAAACCCTGAAGTGGGGAGTGTCTGACTTGAATAACTTTCAAGTTTCAGAGTAGTTTCCATATTTTCCTGGCTACTTGTATGCTCTGTAGCAGGTTATGGTATTTTTACCGCTCCCCAGCATGTGAAAATTCTCAGCTATTCTCATCTGCTCCACTGCAAGATTATTTGATGTCACCCATCTGCTTCTTAAGTTTGTTTAAAATGGGCTCTGGTACTGCACTGGAACAGTTTCACATATTAGCTGAAGCTGAGGCATTTTCTGTTGTGACCATTTGCCTGTGTCCGTGTTCCCCACACACACACTCCTCCCCCCATTTTTTGTATTTTCCAAAAGCCTAAGTGTCACTGGCATCTAACAATTTAGATTTAGATTTCATTGATCAGGAAAGATACTTACTTTGTATGTAGAACATATAGCCTGTCGAAAATAAAGAAGGTGGAAGTGCTTTCAGGAGTGTAAAGTATATAAAGAATAATAGTGGAAGGGAACGTTTTCTGATACTAACCTATGCTGTTGCCTCTTTAAATTTAGCTACAGAAATAAGTAAAAAAGTGTTCAGAATTTTTTTGTTTCCCTTCCTGTGTCTCTCTTTCATGTGAGATATTTTGGTGTGACAAATTATACTTGACAAAACTATTGCATTTTCACATTCTTTTCCAAAATTCCATGGGGCCCTGTTTATGGTTTCAACCAGATGAATGTCTTTTTATTTCAGAGCTGAGAGCAGAGGTTGAAATTATTGAGCAGATGAGCAGCAGCAGTGGGAGCAGCTCATCGGATTCAGAAAGCTCATCTGGGAGTGAAGATGAAAGCTCCAGCAGTGAGGGGGAAGAGGCAGCACATGTTTCCCCTTCCCAACCACCACACCAGCAGTATAACAACAGGAATGCTGTCGCTAACGGCACCAGCAGGCCGCAAGGAAGCAATCAGCTCATGAACACGCTCCGTAAGTAAATGCTTGTGTCTTATCACTGTTGAAAGCTGATTAAGCCTAAGCTGACGTTAGGCTAACGCCATGAAGTGTCTTTTGCCAAATAGTAGTCCCAGGGAGTTGCACTGGCATGCAGTACAATTTCAATACATGGGCAGATTTTGTGAACAGAGGGCTGAGACCTTTCTGAAGGTGCGGAGAGCCTGTGGGCATCAGGGCAGTGGCCCCCATTGACCCTGGTGAGCCTTGATTCAAGCCTCCAGGTGGAATGAATGTGTAGAAAAGAACTTACCCACTGGTGCGGGAAGATTTGGTGCACTAAAGGATAGGAATTACTTCAGTGTGAAAACACAGATTAGATGGAAATAGGGGGGCTGACATATATGTCATTTAAAGGTCTGTAAAGAATTATGAGGGGACCCCTGGTGGCCTAGTGGTTAGCATGCAGGACTCTCACTGCTGCGACCCAGGTTCGAATCCCAAGTCCCCCGGGCAGATGGTAGCTCGTTAGCCCTGTGAGGCCATCCATCTATGAGAAGGTCACTCTAAACAAACCTACGTCCTGAGGACCTCACTGCCATTGTCCAAGCTTGCTTGGCCCCGGCAGATGAACCTTAGGATTAAAGGGTGGGCTCAGTTCAGCGCAGGCTGTCTCTCACCTAAAAAATCCATTGCGCAGGCTGGAAAGGTAAAAGACCTTTCCCCAAATCTTCGTTCGCGAAGACTGGCCATTATTACAAAGAATTATGAATGGCACAAGGCTATTCTGTGTTCATAAATGCACAATCTCTGTGATCTCCGCTATTGCTTTGTCAGAGTATTTATTGTGTTGGTCTCAGCTGTATTTTCACAAATACCACATTTTGAAGGGATATTTAAAGTGCCATGTGTTTGGTTAAAATATTGCAGCTATGGGTTTGCAAACATTGAATCAGTGCAAGCTCACTTCACCCTTTAAGAAGTGTAAGAAACATTTTTAGAGCATAGTTCTGTCCCATGAGGATCTCTCTGGGGACATGCTGTACTTCTGTGTTGCTCTTTGCTTATTCTAGATCAGGTATATTCTAACTCAGTGGAGTTAAAATATTGCATTTACAATTATCATAAATTATTCTTAATTCCTCCTGAGGCATGTTTGTGTGCATCTCTTGGCACTCATACATAGGGAACCAGTAAAGTTTGAATACAGATGTTTGTAGGGTTTCCAGCTTTGAGAAGACACATATGACGTACAGACCATACTGAAAAGGCCTGCTGGGAAACTGTAGAGCCCTGTCAGTCTTCCTGCCAGTAGTGAATGCCTAAGTGAAATCCAAAGTCCAACAAAGTCATTAGGACTCTCTACATTTCCCTGTGTCTGGTTGTGAGCAGCCTCCTTCCTGCTTCTCCTGGGCCATGAAAACAATACTGCACAGGCCATTGAATAATGAGAAGCTTCTGACTGCAGGAGAATCTGGGAACTGGTAGGATAGCTTCTCTACTCAGGCGGTGTTTTTTGCCTTTGGGTTTAAAATCCTTTTGCTATGGGAAGCTAACCCAAGTTCTTGCCTTGTAAAAGAGTAGAAGAGATGAAGAAATCCAGGGCATAGTTGTTGCATAGCTGCTCTGCAGCTGTTTTGGGGCAGGGCCATGGGAGAATGCTGGAAGAGCTAGGTTGAGTTACCAGAACAGAAACATGATTCTTGCCCCTTTTTATCCCCTCCACCTCACCAAATCAAACAGGATCTGAGACTGTAAGTTTGATCCATATCCTGGCCTTTAGTCCAATCTCTCTTTGCACTTTGGAGGGGAGCTTTTGCAGTCACAACACGTGTCAGCCTAGTTCAGCCAGTAGCCTTGAGCTGTGATGGCTTTAACATTCCTTTTGGTTTATTGACATGTGGAGGCCTTGTCTTGGCTACCCAAATGGCCTTAAACCAAAAAAATCTTTTTAAAAAGGGCTGAGAAAGCCAAGGAATTCCCCAATGCCTTGTCCCAGATCCATGTACGGGAGCTTGACTGTGTGGAGGCTGTGGAATGCCTTCCACAGCTGCTAGCATGGAGAGGGCTGTTGTCCCACCGGAGAGTGACTTTGGTGGCTGTGGAGCCAAGGACGCTTGGTTTGGCCTGGATCCAACTGTGTATTGGCAGTTCTTGATGTTCTTGGGCATGGAGAGCAGTTCCATAAAATGACAGATGATGTTGGCATTAATTTCATATGTTATTCTTATTTAAATCTTCCAGTGTAAATGTGACCGTTTTTTTGTTTGATTGCCATGAAATGTGAATTAACGCCTACTCACTTGTTGTGTTTTGTTGTTTTTTGTTTTCCATAGGAAATGACTTGCAGTTGAGTGAGTCTGGGAGTGACAGTGATGACTAGAGGCTGAGCTTTCGTTGTTTCTCTTACATATACATGAAGAGCTAATTTACCTTGAAGTGATCCTATTGCTTATGAAGAGGAGCTGGCACAGAGATAATTCCATGTGTGGAATTTTAATAGAAGAAATGCATAGCCCTACAAAATAGCAGACGTTGAGGGCTGTTTTACTGTGTGAATTAAGTGTATATATTGCGTATATTCTTATGCTGTTAAAGCTTTGAATAGATATGTACAGTGGGTGAGCCAATATATGTTCCTGTCCATGGTCTGTAAGTTTAATGTGTAACTATGTCATCTAAAAGTTTCTTGTTCGTAGATGATGTTCAGCGCATCATGACTTTGTCGGGGGACTTTTGTATATTGGGTGAACATGAGCCAACAATGAGTTCAAAATAACATGCAGGATCTTGTGTGTGCACTGAAGAGAGACTGTCATAAATTAACTTTCAATACTAAGTTGATTTCTTTGGTTTCAGACTTTTCTAATGCCTTTTTATTGCTATTTATGCTTGATTTAATGGACTGACTTTTTAAAACAGTTGAAAAATAGGAATCATAAAACCATGTTCGTCCCAAACCTTGCTGCACCAGTGCCTTATGAGCAGGTTTTTTAAACAGCGCTTCAGTTCCTGTCACCTTTCCTGAGGGAGCAGTACTGAAACCTACTCCAATTGCTTTTGCAAACGGGAGCTGTGTCACATGCAGCCTGCTGTACTCTGAGGGCAGTAACTCTAGCAAGATAAAGGATACACATCAGTCACCTAAACTCATCCAAGTAAGAATCAGATCAGCATTTTTGTTTGCAACTGAAGTGTCTCATATAACTCAGACCTCATTTAACTCAGACCTAGTCTTCAGAAATATTTAGAAGCCCAACTACCAGTGAAATTGCAAAGTCACAAATAGAAAATATTTGTATTACTGAAATTCTAAGACCAGAGCCCTCTTCGCAGTTTACTAGAGAATGCAGAAAGAAGAAACAACTAAACAAGTAGCCATGTGTATTGGGTCTGGCTGAGATGGAGTTCATTTCTCCATAGCAGCCCAGCGTCCAGCCAAGGTCAATCCACCACACCATGAAATAGCAGAAGTCTCTCTCCCACCACAGTTGTCCAGGTAGACTTTAGTCCATATTGTTGGTTGGACGAGATCTCTTCGTGCTTAGCAGTAGTACACAGAACTTGAAATATTTGCCTAGGGTGAAATTCATCCCTGTTTAAGGGGGTTTAAAGGGTGCTTAGTTGGATTATCATTAATTTTTTTTGCTCACATGGGAAATAAATGCCATAGGCAGCCTCTTATAGCTTGAACACCAGGGTGACTTTTTAAAACCAAATTCAACTGGCATAGGACAAAGTTCCACCATAGTTGTGGTGTAATCCAGGGGAATGGGAAACTGAATCAGATGCCTCTCCATTCTCATTCCTCAGAGTCTGCTTTGCACTGCTCTCATCTTTTAGTTTGTGTTTTAACTCCTGTTTGTTTACTGAGCTCTGTCCTTTTTTTAATGTGTTGAAGAGCAAGGGGACATTTGAAGGGATATTTTATTAAATGGTTTATTTTTTTGCATTAGATACATATTTAGGCATATTTTTGCATTATTGTACATACAATTAAAAATACTTGTTTTTTTTAAAGTGTTTTGTGATGTGGGTACATATTTTAATGGACAATTATGAAATATACTTGATGAAAGCCACAATTGGTCTCCCTTTTTTTTTCTTTTCTCTTTCCCTGTTCCTCCTCAGACAGTAAAAATGCTTTGCTTGTACCAATTTGGGATTTTACACTTTGGTGCAGGAGATCTGCATGGTGCAGTTGGTGGTCTAATTAACATTGATACTGCTCCTGATTCTTCCCCAGCTAAAGGTCTGAATAAGCAGGGAGACATTTCTCTGATGCCATTTCCCCATTACTGGAGCGAATTCCTGAGTTCTGTTGACATTATTTGCGCTCAAATGGAAAAGCAGCAGTGCAGTATTTTCATTGCTTACCATTCACCGCCTGCTCATGCACTCTAAAATCCAGGACATGTCAAAGGAAGTTTATGTGTAAATAAAATATACAAAACTTGAGAGGATAAGATAGCACCAGGCTATATTGATTAGAATTTGGAGTTTAATTATGGTTTAGATCAGCAAATGGGAAAGCTTCATTCAGATAATTGATTTCTGCCATGTTTGTATTTGTACTCTAGGTCACATTTCCCTGCTGTCTCTCCCTGAAAGATTACTTTTCCCCTCCCTCTTTGTTGGTAACCAAATTAACATATTTTCACACAACTACACCACTTTCGGCCATTCTTTGCATCCCACTCAGATGCATCATATCAAGGCTGTTGTTTGTGACCGGTTTAGCTGCCCATCTCCACACCCAGGTGAGTAACACAGTGGCACACAGCCCACTCCTGGGCATAAGCCAGCCAGTCCCTACATGTGTGTGACCAGCCCATCCCTCCCTGCCATTGTCCCCAGCTGGAGAAATAAGTTGACTAAAATGTTTTGATTAAACCTGTTAATGAAAATATTCCTGGTAGGTTATAATCCTGCAGAATTTTAGCAGTAGCACCTGTTACTATCTTACACTAATTTTTCTACATAAAGTAGGAATGTATTTTATGTGCCAGTTAGTTTAAATGCAAATTAACAATGTGTGTGGAATGCAATTATCAGAATGAACTGAAACTAAGGATTTCTTTGCATTCATGGAGAGCTTCCTGCTGGCCATGGCAGGGTGGGCGGGTCAAGGCAGCCTTGGTTTCTGATGGTTTCTTCTGCCCAGTGACTTCATCCATTTCAGTGGTTTGGCTTTCCTTAAACTCCACCAGCAAACATGGCCTGATTGTAACTTACCATAAATAGAATTGCTTTAGGAGTAATAATCGATAATGATTTAATTTGATTCAAGTAGATTGTCACAATATTCTATCATCTGCTTGTCCATGTGGGACATCCTAAAATACAATTTCAGCAATGCCCAAGCTCATGTTTCAAATTCTAGTCATGTGCAGAAATCCCAGCAGCAAGGGTTGACCAGCCCTGCCAGCAGGCATGGTTTGAGTCACTCCAGCTAAACCTCAGGCACAGTCACCTCTGAGCAAAAGGTGTCCCAGTCCCCTGATGGGAGTCACACCTGTGTAAGAGCAGGAGGCGCTGCCCTTTCTTCTTCCACCAAAGCATCCCCCTCCTCTTGCAGTTCTTGGCTGAACTGATTTTGTGGAGAAGGCAGACTGATGGGAGAAGGTTTTTCTTCAGCATTTCTCGGAATAGCTCCACGTTTGACTGTGGGTAGTACATCTATTTTGAAGATCCCGTGCCTAAGTTGATTTGCACAGTTTCCTTTATTATAGACTAGCTATAGGCCTGTTTATAGATATGTATGGAAATGTTTTGCTGTGCCAAGCTTTATAGTCTTTTTTTTCTCCTTCAAAGTCCATTTACTTGAATTATGCAAAAGAAAAAAAAGGTTCAACAATCCATGCATGTCTTTTTTTCTTTTTTTTTCAATTTTTTTTTTAACTAAGAGAACTGTAGCCTGTGATAGAGAACACTTATTTTCAGTAATTGCCCATGCTTCATTATTCAGTGTGCTAGCTGCTGAGTCAGAGATCCTACAGAAAACACAGCTGCCCAGCAATGGGCATCTTGTTGGGATGAAGGCTTCTGATGATAACTCTGTGGATTCAGCTACTGACGATGAATGATGACATCTTGAATCTATCTGGTTATTTAGAATTTGTTATAGCCACACAAATACATGTACTATCAAAGGAAAAAGAGCATTGCTGATGCTTGCCTTAAAAACAAAAGCTGCAGTGTTGAAGAGTCTTTGGGACAGAGGTGGTCTAGAAGTAGTTGATTGTACACCCAAATACGGTTCTCAGAAGATAAGCTGATTAATGACCTAATAGTCAGCTGATAACTACCTCTGGTTTCTGTGAGAAGGGTGTGTATATAAATTGAAAAGTATCTGCTGAGCTATTTTTTCCTATTCCCACTGCTTACACTCCCTTCCTTTCTTTCTTTTGTAATTCCATTACTTCTAGCATAGTTATGCTTTCTGCTGCCAAAGTCCTGCAGGAATTTACAGGAAAGGGGGTGGGTGTTGAAATGTTACAAATCCATTGGCTGTATTCACCCTTGCTCTAAACTTAATTGTAAGTGGCAAAGACATTGTGATGGATCCATATTCCTCCCCCTCCTTGTCTTTGCCTTTCTTAGGGCTAAACAGTATTCCTTTGGACAAGAGAAAGAAAGGGCCAGATGACAGAGGGTGAAATACCTCAAGCTGATGTTGAGTCATCATCATGTTGTATTGATGTCCCTGTGTATGTTGGGGATGTTCTGTCACAGAGCCATGGTCTGAAGTAGCCCAATTCGATCTCACAGCATCACTGTAAATTGAACACAAAATTCATTGTTACCATTGCCCTGTGGCTGGGCAGAAAGAGGTGGAGGTTGGAGAAAAAGTAGGTTGAAAATATCTTGTTAAATGGATTTGTGCAAGAGTTTTGATGGGATGTTTGGCCGTGCTAAGTTTCATTTAGCTCTGTCAGTGAGTTTTTGTGTGCCCCGTGTAGCGGGGGTACCCACATTTCCCTAACTTTTTTGATAGATGCTGATGGAAGCAGAGGCTGGAGCAAAGCTGACCGTTTTTTTCTATGTGCTGCTGGATTTAGTTGAACTGTGTGTTTTTAAAATGGCACTGACAAGCTGAATGAGACAACTGATGGGATATCTTGGAAAGAATCATATGAATCTGACTTGAAATCCCACTGAATCTGTAGGTTCTGGTACCTCTGACAGCTATTTTAATTGTCACAAACTTTTGTAAAAACAGGGCTTTCTGAAGGGCAGAGTGTAAAAATGCACTAAATACCATCCTGAAGGTTTTTAAATTTTGACCTGTGTTTCTGCCCAGACCAGCTAGCTTTGTTGTACGATCTTGTGTGAAAACTGAGGCACACTTGTACAGCTCCAGGTCTGAAGGAAAATGTTCCCTGTGTGTTGCAAGTAAGATATAATTGTCCACTTCTTTGCAACACCAGTCAGCCCATAAATTCTGCCATCACCCCTTCGTAACTTGGGAGTTGTCTTTTTTCCTCCATAGTAGCTCTGACACCTCCTTAACATTTTCCAAATGCCAGATGTTATAATCACTAACAAAAATAAACAAGCACCTGCTCAGGAAAACAGCTATCAAATACTTCAGTGAGCAGCATGCGTTTCACTCCAAAGCTTCAAATAAGTCTCAAGATTGTGACAGTCTGTTTGGAACACACAGCCTGTGATATGAGACTGGCATGCTCATCACATGTAACAAAGATGGCAAAAAACTTTTTAACTGTATGAGACATGTACCAAAATCTTCAGTCATGCCAGAGCCACAGGCTGTGCCCTGTGTGCATTGGGGAGCTGAAGGGGAAGAGATGTTTTTGAGTGAGAGGAGACGACATCAGGGCCATTGATGGGACTGAGGTGGAGGGGACATGAAGATGAGTGTCCATCCAGTGATGCCAGCCAAAGGGTCCTGTCAGCTGGGTCACACTGTAGCCGCAGAGCAGTCCAGCACAACCAACATGAGAGGTCACCAGTGTGGTGGAGCAGCTTCATACGCTCAGAGAGATGGTGGTGGTTGTCACTCTCTCATTCGTGATGTAAGAAATATTATATTTAGGTATGCAGTTATTGTGTAATTAGGAAAGAAAGTCACCTCGGTTGGGATGGTGGAGAGCAAGGGCAGAAGGGAAATTTAGGGATAGAGACCACTCAACAGCAAGCTCTCATAGTTTCTTGCTCTTTTCAAAGTGGAGCTAGTGGGTCTTAACGGAGATCAGTAGTTCCCACTGGGAGTAGATACTGATTGAACCACACCCCCAGAAGTAATGTCCAAAACCATCTCTGTTGTAACCCTGTCTTACTCCAAATTAATTTTTCAGGCTTATGCAAGACACTAAGGTGCTTTACCTCACAAATAGAGCCAGATTTTTCTAACGTGCTACTGAGGCTGGACTCAACATCATAAACAAGATGGTGTAAACAAGAAAATAAAGCCTCTGATTAACCATTAGCCAGTTAAGATACCAGGCTTGGTGGTTAATTAATCCAGCCAGTGAACTCACCTCCCAAATGCCATCAAGAGATTGTGAGATCCATTAATGTGCTGCAGCCGTGCCTATGCTAGCAAGTAGTAGAGCCTGGGAGCAGATCCATAATGCAGAAGAGTGCTGAGATTGCAGTGTGCGCATCGTCCACCTTTCATCTGAGAGGAATCCACCTCTTGTGCGCCTCTTCATGATGCAAACCACAGCAGGGCAAGTGGGGATGATTGGGGCATTCACTTTGTAAGTGCTCTCCTGACCTGAGCTGACCACTAATGTGTAGGCACCTTGCATGAATTGGCTCTATTCCAGCTTCTCTGAAAAAATACTGGGATAAGAAACACATTAAGAAATATTGCTTAATCCCAGAAGCATAATATTAGGCTTTATGGAGACATTCTCAGTGTGGAATTAATACATGAATCATACTGAATAATAACACATGATCAAATACCTAAGACAACCGTTTGTTTTTTTAAAAAAAAAACAATTTTCCTCAGCAGAAACTCATATTTCACAAGCTTTAAGGCATGAACAGCATTACTAATTAATGCACCCAAATCTCCATCTTATAAGGTGCTAAGTGACTATGCCAAATGAAAAAGAAGGCTGTCAGCAGCACAGCCAGGACCAGGCTGCAGACTTTTTCATCTAATCCTAATAGCAGCCTCATGCCCATGACATCAGCACAGTGCTTGCCCATGCAGGAAGGTATCCCAAAAGACTGAAGCTGGGAACTAGTCTGATTTCCAGAGAATAGCTTTTAATTGCAGATCAATGATCAATTCTGTTTGCTTTTAGAAGCTTAGGCTAAACTTGGGAAGGAGGGGAGCTTTCTTTGCCATGAGTTGTTGACCTGGCCAATGTCATTGCTGTCACTGTCTGTGCTTGATCTTTCACAGCTCTTCCCCAATAGCAAGTGACTGTATCAGAGTTACGGGATGCTTCCAACATCAGTGTGGACTCACTCACAGAGCAATGGCAACTGAATTTAGGGCAAGGCCAGTATCCTGCTTGGGAAAAGACCCTCAGGGTACGATGTGCCAGATACTGCCCTATCTGTGTCAGTTCACACCAGTGCTGGTACCAGTGTCTTTTTTTTTCCTGTAGACAATACAGTCAATTTTCCTCTGCTTCTCTCCTCTTTTAGAAGGAAAGTAAATCACTGCACTTAAAATCACAAGTCCTAGTAAAAACCTGCTTGTTCCCAGAAAACTAAGTATCAGAGCTTGCCTGAAGCTTAGGAAGAAGTGGCATCTTTTTCAATAAATTTACATCTCTAAATAGATGATAAGTGTTGAATCAATTTCCATATGTTTAAAATAGCAGACATTAAGGATTCTGGCACTTCAAGCAATCAACTATTTGGGACCATTATGAGAATATCTTTTATATTAGTGGAGCAATTCATCTGAAAATCAGGGACAGTCTGCAGCTCTGTGCCCTCTCAATATCATAAAGGATCACAAATAGACAAAAAATCCTGTTTGTTTGCCTGATGAGATTACGGTACCTTGCGATATTCAGGTCTTTGCAAAACCACCTTTCAGCCCTTAATAAGTCAATTTATAACATACCCCACACCTGGCTTGCCTGGCCACACAATCTGCTCACGGCTACACAGATACAATGATAAATAAGAGTGCTGGCAGATACTTCCTGGTGAAAAAGGCAGGAACTGTGATGTACCAACTTCTGTATCCAAAGAAGATGCAAGGGCAGAAGCTGTGTAGTGCTCTCCTCCCAGTTTCTTCCATTCCTGTGTCCAGTCTGGACTCGCTAAGCATCATCTCTGGCCATGCTGACTGGCTGCTTGCTGACCCTCAGCTGTCCAGCCCTAAACAAAGTTCACAACTCTTCACTCCTACCATTGTGTCTATGTCTGAGATGAGACATACCATTTCTGAAACGACACTGAATATTAAACGTGTGCTCAGCCTTTGCTTCAGAAAGCTTCAAGGAAAACCATCTTCTTTCAAAATCAGCTGGTGTTGGTTTTATCCGCATGTGGTAGGATGAAGGCTTTGTGCTGGGCTTTGAGGGTGAGAATAAAGGGAAGATGAAAGAAAAGTTTCAGGTAAAGGAATCCACAGTTAATCCAACCTCTTATGTCACCCTCAGTTTGCTGAGTCATCTAATATTTCCATCATATTTCAGTATACTGCTCACAAATGTAATGTGCCATTGCTTTAATAAATGCATAGCACTATCAAATCAGAGGACATACTGTGCTGTTCCTGCACAGGACCCAGCAATGTGGTGTGATACTGATGGTCTGGGTGTCAAGAGCAATATAGACTTCAAAACTATCTGCCAGCAGGACCAGGAAGATGACAGGCATCAGTATATTCTCCTTCATATTTAGCACATGATCTTCCTATTCCTAAAAAGCAGAGACTATGAGGACAACTGATTCAGGGGTTGTTTGATGACTTATTAAAATTTAAGTTCATATTTTGGACCAGGTAATGCCACCAGGGAAAGCTCCTAATTAGCAAGTGGATTTTCCATAGCCCAGATCTTCATCACTATTTATGTGTTTAATTTCTTACTGCCAAAGCAATAAGATATTCAACCACTGACTTCAAAAGGAGGATTTGTGGGAGCAGCAGGATCTTCATTCTATATAGATTTTTAACTAACATTTTAATTTAATTGAGAAACTGTGCATTTCTAATTCACTTTCCCTCTACATCTTCTTGGCTTGGATCATTCTTCACAGTTTTCTTGCTCCTTTCTCAACTCCATTTACCATAGAAATGGGGGGGGGGGGGGGAAGAAAGGCAACCCAAAGCAAAGCGAACAGCCACAGCTGTGTTCCTCATTAAAGATAAGAAAAACACAGACTGTCTAGAAGCTCTGGAAAGCTGAGTATCCTCAGGAGTAGGGAAGTCAGGTGGGGGACAATTTGCAAGATACCAGCGTGCTGACTCCTGGACTCCAGCCTCAGGGGACGATGTGGCTGTGTGCTCAGGGAGGATGCAGCAGCCGATGGGCAGGTTGGAAATATAGCAGCCAGGAATTTTTTACCTTTTAGTAGCCTCAGGGTAAATACTTCGCAGTTAAAAATGGATCTCTTGGTCAACAGTCACTCAGCTTGAGTCCCTGGAAGAACTCACTGCTGCTTTGCTGCAGCAGGACACATTTAATGCTGTTACAGGCTCGCTGGAAATGCATGGAGAGCTGTGAGGGTGCAAGCACCATTGGAAGCCCTGCATAGACCAGGCTTTTGCAGGCACAACTGTTTCAACACCTCTCTCAAGCAAGCGCAAATGTCAAGGCTCTGGACAGGTGAAAAGTGTGTTGTGAATGAGCCAGTACTGATAACAATAAGCAATATTTTCTTTTTAAAGGTCCGTGGTGTAAAGAAGGTTTATGAGGGATTGGCCATGAGGGGATCAATCTCCCTCACCTATTTAATTCCTCCTAGGATTTCTTGATGCTTTTGTCTTCTGGAGCAAGGTTTCCGTAGGAAACCAGACTGTGGAGACAGCACAGAGATGCAAGAGAATAAGCTGACACAGAACAGCAGTTAAGGGTGTATCTCTAATAATTTACTTGAGCTCACCCTCCTGACCTTTCTGTATTTAGATCAGCAGGAAGGGTGCATAATGAGGGCTGCAAGAGGGCAATCGGGTTCTTACAGCTGGTCAGGCGAATTAGCGTGAATTGCTTGGCAGTTCACCAAAAGCAGACCAATGAGGGCTCTTCATAAGGGAAAAAAAAAATCTTGAAGGTGGCCAGTCCATGGGTAGGAATTTTCAGATTTCTAACCTGCTGTAGAGTAGAACAGTGGTTCAGTGTTTCAGAGAGGCACCACAGCCATGGGCAAGTCGCCTTTGTCTGACACATTTCAAAAACCCCTTCTGCTCCACCACCCTCTGCAGTTTCTCGCTCCCCCTCCCCTGCATGCCTTTTCCCCATGTCCTTTAGTGTCGCTGTGTCCTGGAGGAGTAGGGGAATAGCGAACACCTAGCAAGGTACTCTCCCCTTCCTCACTTGGGCACAGGGCTGTCAAGTTTTCAGCCTTCAAGACCACGCTCATCACCAGGCATTGCAGAGGCAAGAGCTTTTGTAAACATAACTCCTGGGAGCCAGGTACTTTAAAAACCTTCCTCTCCACACCTCCTCCAATCCATGCAAATGGCAGAAAATTGGTTTATCCACTCAATCCTCATGCTTTCATTCCCCTTTCACCTGACTATTTAATTCTGTGAATGTGGAGAACCTGCATAAAACCAGAAGTCACCTGTAAAGTGCGGATATTTGTATTTTTGTTCCAACTAGCATGGCTGTGGCATGGCACGTGCTCTCTCTTCCTAATACTCTCCATATGTTCTTCAAATTGAAATGTGTTTTCCAGTAGATGATAGTTACTGGCTAGTGGCATCCCTCTGAAATGATCTAGCAACATTTCCCTGCCCTCACTATGGCCTGGATCAGGTCAATGGAAAGAACCAGAGCTGCTGTGTCCCAGAAGAAGATGGAAATGGAAATGCATCCCTGCAGGATAGGAGAAACTACCTTCCCTCTGGTGCAGTTTTCCATTTGCAAGCCATCCTTGCCACAGCAGACAACTTCTTGACCTCCCCTCTCCTCTCCCAAGAAGGCAGTTGCTCCCCTTATATGGCCATGCTTTGGGGCATGAATGCTTATGGGTATTTGGAGCAAGCAGGAAGAAAAACGATGTGTGTGGTTTTGGTATACAGTATTTCAGAAAAGCTGAGGCATTGTACAGCACTGTTGGCCATCTATCCATCTCCTCAAACTAGCAGCAGGTGCTTCTGATTTTGACTTGCAGAGAGGCATAAGGGTGTCATGGACATTGCATCTGCCTCACGTCCATGTTGCCATCCCTCAGCCTCTGGCATCAGCACAATGGCCAGGGCCACTGAGCCTGGCTTGCTCTGCAAGCAGCACTTTTGCGGGTTGTTTCCTAGCATTGCCAAAATCACCAGCCTTTACCAGGCTGCTTTTATAATTTGCTCGAGGTACAGGTGTTGGGGCAAAGAGACTCATCACACGTAAATAAACAAATAATCACATCTTTCTGATTTGAATGGCTGTGCTGTCAGACGTGACAAAGGATTTTGCAGCACATGCTGCAATAAGATATTTTAAATCTCATTCGAAGCCTGTCAGCTTCCCTACTCCACAGAAGGGAGATAGCGAAGAGCACATACTTCAAAGAGACATTTTAAGGACTAAAAACACGTTCAAATGGGGCTTTGAAAATGCATATAAATCATAGGTGTTAACACTGAGATCTCGTTTATTTGAAGTTGTGTCTGTTTGCAATGCAGCCCTGACCTCCCCTTGCTGCTATGCACCAGGGCGCTGTCAGGCAGGAGGACATGGCTGCCTGGCTGCCCACCTTGGGGAAGCACAAAGAGACAGTGGGATTGAGGTTGACCTTGGTGGCTGAGCACTGTGGCGTGGGAGATGTCTGCCCTGGTGGTAGCATCCTGCCCACTGGTTGCTGGCAAGCAGTCACTGTTACATTTTAGGAGAAAGGGCTGTATTTTTTCATGTCCAATTTCTTTGCTAATTACTTAAATACACTTGGAAAAGAAAACACCAAATACCCAACAATGAAAGAGTGTTGAAGTTGAAAAGTCCTGCACAGGACTCATAGCCTTGCCAACCCCTGGAGACCCAACAACCTGCAATCACATTTGGGTTTCTGCAGGACCCCTGCCTCCTTCAGAAAATGGTAAGAGGTTTAGGATTTCCTTTCCAGCTGTTCAGTACACACCACTCCAGCCCCAGGCTTCCTGCAAAGCCATAGGTCTTTCACAAGTGCCCTACACAGCAAGGCTTTGCAGGTATTACTACACTCACCTCCCCAGGCCTGTGCGGTAGGTAGGAGACTGATGTTGCCTCATTTTCCCCTGGTGAAGAGACATGCAGCAGGACCAGGGTAATTACCTACAAAAGCACACCCGGGTTCTGGGATTTGAGGCACCTAGACCAGGAGCTTTGGAACATTAGCAATTTTTACAATGCTTTGCACATTCAGAGCACAGTCCAAGTGTAATGAAGGGTGCTCAGCACTTGCCACTCTAATAGCAACCCAGGAACGAGGGCATTATCCAGAACATCTGTGAAGAATAGATGAAAACATCCTTTCGTGGGAAAACCAGCAGTCATTCACAACCCACATGCAGAAAGGGACTGAGTTACAGTTGCACAAGCACTCATGTTGTTGGCATTTCCTTATACCTCAGGCTGCAATGCCAGAGGAGGTTTTTCTCTGTGGTGTCATTAGTACCAAGTTCCGCTGTATCCATGGGCACACCTGGGACAAGCCAGGGCAGGAGACAATGACCATGGGGCTGAGCACAGCAGCATGGGTGCTCAGAGCATGCCCTGGGCCAGCCAGAGGCAGTGGGGGTGCATCCTTGCCGGCACTGCTGTGCTTGGCCTCATTACCTCTGCAACTTGGAATCACAGAAACATTATTACCACCGTGCTCTAACCAACTGAGCTAATCTCAGGGTTATACAGGTTGGAAAAGACCTCTAAGATCACTGAGTGACCTCACTGATTACTTTGGAGTGGTCGAATGATTTATGTACCAACTAATACGTATGATGGGAGTGTATGATGTGTGACACAGACCATATTAGCTGGGCATTTGGTACCTGCTGTGGAAATGCAGTTAAACACCACTCAGGAGACAAGCAACAGCCTCTGGGTTGTGTTAGAGGCCAGTGTTGTCTTTGTCCTTGCAAACTTTTCTGCCCACTGCCACGTATGGGCTCTGTGCTTCCTGTTCCCCTCTATGAATTCCCAGGTTTCCAGCTGAAAATCCACCCAGGCCTGTGGGGATTTGTTTTCCTTTGTGGCACAGTGGACACCAATGCAAATCTAAGGCCCTTTACAAATGCAGATCAGCACTTTCCTCCTATGTCTTGCTGGATATATAGATAATCACTTGGGATAAGCTTGGAAGAGTAACATGAACCTCACTGCAAACCCACCAGTCCCCAGTGACAGGATGGGGGGCTGGGAGCAACCTCTGTAAAGCTTTCCAGAGTCATGAGGTGGAATCTGTCCACATTTGGACAGCCCAACAGCTCACATTTGGGCGGCTCCCACGAACCCAGTGCAAGGGGTACCCACCGGTGAGTTTAGCACAATGGGTTCTGCCGAGATGCCGGCCCAGTTCTGGGAAGATGGAAGGGAAGCGGGAAGACGAGGCACCGTCTCGCCGACAGCGCCTTCCTGAGTGGGCTTGAAGGCTTTTTTTTGTTGATTTTTTCTTCCCCCCCTCCCGCCCCCAAGTTGCCAGAAGGCGTTGAGTCAATTGTCTGCAGCGAATTCCAGCGGGGCCGGTGCCTGGAGCGGGGAGCGGGGCGCGGGGCGCGCGGCGCGGGGCGGGGGGCGGTGCGGGGGGCGGGCACGGGGCGGTGCGAGGCGCGGGGGGCGCGGGCGGTGCGGGGGACGCGGGCGGGAGGCGGCGGCGGCGGCGGCGGGGTCGGCGATGGCTTTCGAGGCGCTGGCGGAGGCGGCGGAGCGGTGGTGCGCCCGCACGCCCTTCCAGCTCATCGCCGCCGAGGAGACGGAGCGGCGCATGGACTTCTACGCCGAGCCTGGCGTCTCCTTCTACGTGCTGTGCCCGGAGGCCGCCTGCGGGGACAATTTCGTGAGTGCCCCGGGAGGGGGTCGGGGGTCACGGGCGTGCGCGGGTGCCCCGGGTGCGTGTGCGGGAGCGGGTGGGGAAGCCCTAGCGCCGCTTTGGGACGCTCCGTCCGTGCGGGTCGCCGGTGCTTGGGGGGAGCACCCGAGGGGGAGCGCCGAGGGGGCGGAGGACGGGGCCGTGCCCAGGAGGGAGGGATGCGGTGATGGAGAGCGGCGGGGCCGGGGGCCGGGGGGATCCTCCCACAATCTGCAAAATGGAGTCCGCTGGCGGTGGGGGGCGGCCCCGCGGGCAGGGGCACCCCCCTCGCACCCTTCATCCCCATCACCCCGGCCCGGGGAGGCTGCGGGCCCCGGGGCGGGCGGGGAGGAGGGGTGCGAGCCCCCCCGCCTCCCGCGCCCTGCGGGGTTGCAGCTGCTGCTCCCCCCGCGGCGACTCCATCCTCCCGGGATGCCGGGCTGGGGCACGGCGCAGGGACGGGCGGACTGGCAGGACTGTCACGGCAAATGGAGAATGGGCAGGGATAAAATGGAGTCAGGATGACAGGAGGGCCGCGCCCCCCCCGCCGCTCCCCCGGGCCCGCCGGGGCCGGGGAATCCGGGCAGGTGCCGCCGCGGCCGCCGCGCCCCTTCCTCGTCCGCCCGTCGCCGATTTCAGCGGCAAGTTCGTGCAGAAAAGGCACCGGCACCACAGCACTGGGCTTTGGGAAGGGTGTCGGGGGATGCTTTTCCCCTTGTCCAGACCCTCCCGGTGGTGAGCAGAAGTGCAGGAAGAGTCACCGAAAAGCGGCACCTCGACACGAGGTTTGTAACCTGCCAAGTGCGAGTTAACTTCAATGAAAGGGTTTTATTTTGCTCTTTTTCTTTTTTTAACAAAATAGCTCCTAGCACAGATCATTATTGTAGGAATGTTGTAGGTCTTTCCCTTCCCGGAGCAAGTCTTCTCCCTCCACCTGCTTGACAAATATTCACTAATTCCCTTTTGAACAGGTAAGTGCAGAGTTAGCTCATTTGACAGATGGGTCCATGGAAACAAAGAGCAGTGAAGTGACTTCTTCTGGACCACAGATCCCAGCAAGCATGATATTTATTTATTGTGTTGGGCAGATGGTCGTGCTGAATTATGAAAGAAGTTATCTGGAGTTTAGTTATGCATCTGTCCAGGGATGATACATGGGATCTCCAGCTGTAGCAGTGGAGCATCTCAGGGTGTGGAGTCTCTCACTCCTCTGTGGGACTAGCCCTGCACATCCACCTTCCCAGCACCTATGAGCCTGTCAGACCCCAGTGCTCATTCCTCTCTAGAGATGCCTGTGCCCAGAGAGGGCCATGCCTGATGGACTCTTAAGCAGGGATAAATCCAGTGCAGCACTAGGCTAAAACTATGATTGGACACTAATGCTATTGGAAATTACAAAGAAAACCCATTATTTTTCTTAGACATGTTTTGTTTCTTTATACACTGCTCAGTAATTGAGTCAACTCTTTCAAATCAAAGTCTAGTCAACTTTGAAAAAAAATCTTAAGCAGTTTCAGACTCAATTCCCATACTTCCAACACTGACTGGGTTTTTTTGAGTTTTCAATCACATTTCCCCCTCTTTTGACAAATATTTTCATTCCAGGGTACCTGTGGGAAAGGCTTCCTGCCCAGAGCCACCAGTGGTAAACCTGAACAGAAGGACCAACTCTTATGTGGAACATAAACAGTGGAAAACTAGAAGCAGTGTTTTCTTCTGTCTCTTTCAGCATTAGTACTTGAGGCACTTTTTGTAATGATAATACTTTTAAAACAGGCAAATAGGTGTCATTTTTAATTTTTTTCCTGTTGATGGTGTCTCTTTAATGCGATTATGACCCACTAATGAGCAGATTCTCCAGAATCCTGTTTTCTGCTCCTGGTGTACTGTGGGGCTTAATTTCTAGTCCCAGCTTGGCTATCTTGGTTTTTTTGTAGTCTTTTTTTTTTTCCTTATTTTCCAGAAGATAACTTTCCTTTCTACATGCGATTACAGGCTAAAGTTTATTTTATGTAGAGTTAATAAAAGCCAAGGGACTGATTGTAATTTGCACTTTAAGCCTTGTTGCATGGCTCCTTTAGCACAATGGAGTGTGAAAGTGAGTAAATATAAACAGAATTCACAGTGACACACTTTACAGCTTTTTTGCACCCTGTGACTCCTATAAGGGAGCCTTACATTTAATAAGTATCTGGTGCCTGGTATTCTTGTACTCTTTTTTTATGTCTTCATTTCATAATAATGCAACTTAAAAAGCTATGTAGGAGGTGCCAGAGAAGTCGGTGATAACCCACTTGTAAGGAGGAAATGATGAGCCTGATGTACTTAAAAGGGAGGAGGAGAAAAACATGGAAAGGTTGCCAAGATCCAGTCTGGGGGAGAATAATTCTGAATTTTGTGTAAAATCAGAGATGCCAGATCACAACAATCAAATATTTTTAATTTCCTGAAAAGGTATATTTGGGCTAGGTCTTTAACATGGTAGGGTTGCAGGAGACCCATGTAGACGCTTATTGGCACTTTCAGTACCACCTGGACACTAAAACTCTCTGAATCAGCATTTTAGATAGCTGAACTATGTATAATTTATCTCCTGAGGCTTGTGGTGTTCTCAAGAAATTAATTGGCCTTCTGTAGCCATAATCAAGGAGGGTGAGGGTTGTGATGCTATTCCTTGTCATCTGTCATTTGTTTTGTCACCATATTATTTATATACTGGTATTCAGAGTAACTGATAAAATAAATAAAAATATGAGGCCATTTTGATTCAAGATTTCCTGTAAAATATTTTAGAACAGAGTCAGTGAGTCTGAATATTTTCTGCAAATTGAATTATCCTCACACAGAAAAAGTTTTGCTGCCATGCTCAACGAGTTGGCTGCTTAGAAAAAGGTGGTCTAGCAAGTGACTTTGTTGTCCAGCAACACTGAGTGATCTAAAAGTGTGAGGGAAAGCAAAGCTCTCCAGATGCAGCCCTATGAATTGTCTCAGCTAACTGCAGTGTCTGCAGATGCTGAGCTAGGTCAGCTGAGGTGGAAATTAGTGTCTGTGTGCTTTTGTAGTGACACAAAGCAACTGTGAACAAAACTGGGCAAGCTTGGAAAACACATACTCAGATGATGAGGTTAATATTTTTTTAATTAAACAGCCACAGCTGGGTACTATGGTCCACCAGCTTGACAGCAGCCTGCTTCTCCCACTGCAAAGAGGTCCTTAGGCATCAGGTTTTCTAGGAAAAGCATCTCCTTATGTGTAGCCTTAATTACTGCTTTAACTTGCTAAGCAGGAGCTGAATCCTCAAATTACATTTGTTTTTATTTTGAGGTACCAAAATTCCTTTTGCAGGTTCCTCTGGAGATGCATGAGTCAGTGCTGAGACAGTTCCTGCACTGCCTTGGTGCAGTACTGAACCTCCACAGAGAGCTGTAGGCATTATAACCTATAGGCATTATAACCCTGGTATTTATTATGGTTGAGGTTTTTTGGGGGCAAAGATGAAATCAAGCCATTTCCGAAGGAGATGCGTGCACTAATGGCATGTGAGACCTTTCATAGTGCATTTGTTGCTACAGTCAACATTTTAAATCACCTGCACATAGAGAGATTGTTGGAAGCCTTACTTGCTTATTGCCTCATGATGCTATGCAAAAAAGTCTCCTCAAAAACTCAGTGATCAAGTTACTCCCTTAGGTTTGCCCCTTATGCTAGATCATCTTATTCTGCAATACTGCTGACAAATTCACACTGGAGTCTAAAACATGGTACAGCTTGAAAAGAGATTGTAAAAACATGGTAGGACAACATGGAGTTACCTTTCCCTGGGGAACGAAGTAGCTATTATTTATTAAAGGGCAGGACTTGATTTTTATTTATGTAGAAGCTTCTGTGTATAGCTCTGGTAGTCGAAAGAAGCCACAATTTAAACAAGAATGAGGATCTCAGCAGTCATAATTGTTTTATACATATAAACAATTACAACAGGCTTAGCACGAGCCAGGAATTGCCAAGCTGCAATATCCAGCTCTGAAGTTTAATGAAAAGATTAGGAATAACTAAAGAGTTACTGCTAACCTGAAGTAAGGAGCCAGAGCTCCAAAATCTTGAGGCTGTTCTTAAAACATTCTAATTTGAAAGTGTTCATTAGTTGTTTTATAGAGGGCTCGTTTGAGTTCACTTCATGTACCTTCTGCCTTTTTAGGCCATAGAAATCACAAAGTGCAGGCTTTTTTTCTGCCTTTTTTTTTTGTAAACAGAAGCTGAGATTTAGTTGTATATTTATAGGTTTGCAAGGCCCATGACTCTAAGATGGCATGAAGTATCATGAGACTTGTGGTATGTGCATCTGAGAGTTGGCAAGATTGCAAAGAACTTATTTTTATTGCCAGAATGGTTAAGAGATGACTCTGGTTATATGGAAGAGCAGAACCTACTCAGTAATGCAGAGTTGTTTTCATAACAAAACATTTCACTATGTTTATGCTTGTAAAATGCAACAAGCAGCAAAGAAAATGTAGGTCAAGTGAGGTTCACAGCAAAGCAGCTAGTTTTTATCTTAAAGGTTCAGTTTAGATGATGTTAAGTACTGTTTTCTTTCTTTAAGTGTAAAACTGCATCCCTGGCAGGTATTCACCACTGAAGGGGAAGGTGACATGCAAACCTTATGTTAGGGATTGAAACATCTGTCATTTTGAGTCTTTCCCCGAATGTTAGTTAAGCTTCAGAGAGACCCTCCTTTTTCCTTGTTTAAGTGTAACCTGCTGTTTATAGCAGAGTAAAAAGCTGCACAGCACTTGGGGAAAAGAGCTGCTGTGCAAAAAAAGAGGTATAAGAGTCTCAAACCAATTTGGCAGTATCGTGCTTCTCCATGTAGCTGACTGCCTAAGACAGTTCCATGCAAAAAATCTTCCAAAAGAAAGTCTTTAAGGTTATACATTAGCTTGTGCTGTGTGCTGCCCTTCTTGTCTGAGCGCTCCCACTATCACTTGCCAGCTCTGTTTCAAACAAAAAACCTCCTAGCAGCAGAATAAACATCAGTTTTGGGAGAGGCTTCACAGAGTCAGGCTGGGGGAGCAGCATCTCCGAAGAAGGAGCAAGATGAGAGGAAGATCTGAAATGGGTTTAAGTGTGCCTACCTGTGAAGAGAAGATCAGGTTGTAAGAGGAGTAAACCTCAAAACAGGGAGGGAGGCTTGAATTGTCAGGATGTTGTGAGTGCCCAAACATCTCTCCTTGGCTCTGTGTCTAGACTGCGGGTGTATTTTACATCTTTTCTTCTGCATCGTCAAGAGAATTACACATCAAGTTCCACCTCCAGGGTCACATCACATTTGCACAACGCCAGGAAGAGAAAGAGATGCTTTGTCTCCCTGAGGGCTTCACTGCAGTGGGTGATGCAGAAGAAGAGAAAACCCAACATGACTTCCAGGTCTGAGCAGGGCTGTCAAATGAAACCACCTTTATGGGTAAAATGTGCATGCACAAAGCTTGCATACCCTTCATGGCTGGTGCAGTCATGAGGCATTTTCACTTCTGGATCTATTTCCCTGCTTTCTGATGCATCGTGTTGATAAAATGCAGGTTCCTTCTCAGAAGCGTGGCTTCTGAAACAGCCTGCAGCGCCTGTCCCCAGGGCGGGTCTTGAACTGCAGGAGGCTCGGTGTACTTTGGCAGATGTTTACAACGTGACCTTATAAAATCACATGGAAAGGTTGGCATGAATTCCTGTTAATGCCTTTACTTTTTTGTATTGCTGTTGGCTTTCAGCACGTGTGGAGCGAAAGTGAAGACTGCTTACCTTTTCTGCAGCTTGCACAGGATTACATCTCCTCCTGTGGGAAAAAGACACTCCATGAAATATTGGAAAAAGTCTTCAAATCCTTCAGACCTGTAAGTGCCTTTTTTTTACTTCTAAACATTGACTGTTGCCTGTGACTTAATAGAGCAGCACTGGATAGAGCAAGGTGTTTTCTTCTTCTCCAGGGACTTACACCTCCAGTCAGGTGCCTGGGCACATGAGTGTTATACATAAACTACTGTTAGGCTGTTGGGAATTGTTTCTTGGAAGTTAGCTACCTTTTTATTTCCATCTCTGTGTTTGAGAGGATGAGATTCCCATCCGGGGTGGGAGGCCAACTGGTGCATCAGCCGGTGGCAGCGGGCAGGAACTTGCATCCTGCTGATGCAGCGCTGACTCCGAGGAACGGGACACGAGTCAGCGCTGCGGGACTTTGTGGCAGAATTGTTTCCTGGCACTGGAATTGGGGAGTTTTGCAAGGATATGAGTAGCAAGAGTAAACCTCTGGGAAGCTGGAAGTATGATCTCTCCTCAGAGTGATTTTTTTTATTTTGTGGTTGGCTTTTTTTCCCCCCAAGTGATCCAGATTTTTCTGTTAGGATGGTTGCCACTTGGTATTTGCAAACACCAGTTTGGTCACTGCTTGAGAAGAAGTTGGAATAGAAGCTGGGCTTTGTGGAGAGGGGGCATGTGTGTTTCTGTTTTGCTGCTGCTCAGCTTTCTCTGTCCTTGTTTAACACCAAGATTTGGGTCAAAGCCTGGATTTCATTAGAGTGAGGTGTCTTAGGCTGGCTGTTGTCCTTCATTTTTGCCAAATCCTCCCTTTGCACAGCCTCTCCTTTTGAATGCTTGGGGCTGGCTAATGACTTGGTGGAGAGCAGAGGTTCATTGCCAGAGCCATTCTCCCGTGATGTCCTTGAGAAAGTTGACTGATGGACATTTTTATACTCAACTGAAAATGTAGACCTTTTCCTCTCCTGTCTTTTTCTGGCTGACTAATTGGGAAGACTGAAAATGTATCCCAAGTATTTAGTGCAAAAGGGAGGGCCTGGAGCACTGATATGAAAGCACTGGCCCTCCCTGTGTTACACCCTTGCAGTGATTTGCCGCAGACCGCCACAGCTGGTCGACATAAAAGAGCATAATTTTAAATAATCCTTTGAGAGGCTGGAAATAAATAGAACAGATGCACACTTTTCTTAGAAAGGACTGGAAATCTGATCTGTCACTACAGCTGCTTGTAATTGTGAAAACATACAAAAAATATAAATGTTTCCCAGAACAATATTTGGCTCTTGGATCTTCATACTTGTTTTCTCCTGCTCAGAGAAGCTGTGTCTCTGATGAGAAACTTCCACTGGTTTAACTAAAGAAGACTTCAGAAAGACTTAATTCAATTGGTACAGATTACTTATTTCATTTAAACCACATTTATTTCCGCATAGTTTAGGTTACTGAGAAATTCAGTCAAACCAAGTTGAGCTGCTCTTCAAAATAAAAAGGTTCAAAGCAGGAGGAACCATTATGCTCATGTAGCCTGGGCCCTTCATTAATACATCACATTTCACCCCATGATTCCGACAACCAAACACATAAATCATGGTTGAACTGGAATGTGTCTTTTCCAAAGACACCCACTCTTGATGTAAAGTCTTCAGGTGAATTAAAGGATACAACACTGCTGGGCACTTTCTCTTCTCATTATTAGTTATGGTGCTCTGAAAGTCTCTTTTGTTTACAATCTACGTTCTTCTAGTTTTGCTTCCTAGCTGTTGAATTTCATTTTGCTTTTGTTTGCTCAAAAACGGTGTCCTCAACTGCCAGAAACCTCTTACAGACTGTAATCAAGTACCTCTTCATTTTCTCTTGGATGTACCACAAAGAGTAAGTTTCTCAGATTCTCCTTTGGCCTAGTACTGAGAGATTTGCATCTGTATAACAAAACTGGGTTTATGAATTGAGGTACGGTTTTATGTAGATAAGTCTAATAAGGAATGTATTGACATTTCTCCCTTATTGTAATTATTAAAAATAGCACATACATGGTAGAAAAGATTTTTAAAACTGAGTGGTGTTACCATAGATGTATAGAAACAGTTATTTTGCGCTCTCAGGCCTTTTCCAGAACAAAATCACTTTTCTTCAGTATTGGGAAATTATTTCCTCGGCATCGCTTCATGCTGTCCCACGTCCTTTTTCTGCTGGATCCCTTTTGCTAATGAAACCACCTTGCTGTCAGCTTTAAGGCAACAGTGCATTTGCAGGGCATTTCTCCTCCACTGTCCCAAGCAAATCTGCTGTCAGAGACCAGTCTGGCAAACTTCAGTTTGAAAAATGTCAGTTTAGGTAAAAACTGCTGAAGGTCAGACTGGGCTCTTCTGAAGTATCTGGTGGTCTTGGCTATCAGTCTGGGAGGAGGGGGGACTAGGTTTTTGGCATGTGCTTGCTAAGCACCTTTTGAAAGTCTTCTCCATTTCAGTATTCCCAACAGACATCCAAGATTATTAGACAGTTCTGAAATTCTTTGTTGGGGTCCTTTGAAGGGAAATACTTAGAAGAAAATAGTGGCAGTGCATCTGCATCTTTCCATGCCCTTGTGCACAGCATGAGCATCTGCCCTCCCATAACTGAAGGGTCCAAGACCAATATTTGTCCAGTAACTGAGCTCAGCTCTGCTCTGCACATTCACAGTGACAGACCAGCTGTGACTCCACAAGCTTACCCTGGGGCTGTGGGGTAGGAAGGGACTGGCTGCTGCTGCACAGGGCCCTGTGTTTCAGAGACAGTGAGAGCAGGGATGCCCAGCATTTGGCATCCCTCTCAATGAGAGACAGATTTCCCTCTGCTCACTACTCTTCCCTGGGCACAGAAGGCGATGAGGGTGCTCTGAGTCTGCTCACCATCCCTCACTGCTCTCAGGCATCTCTCCCTAATGTTACAGTGCCAGAGCAAGATATTTCATTAGACAAGGCTTTTAAAAAGTGTTGGTTAACCTGCAACAGCTAAACCACACCTCTAAAGCCTGCTGTAGGCAGGATCAAGCTTTTTCTTTACTGAAGTGGGGGGGGGGGGAAATGTCTTTGCCCATTAATGCCTTCCTGGATCAGTTTTCCACAAAACTGTGATTTGCCTTATTATCCACTTATTCAGAGAGCATCCAAAAATGCCAGACACCGTGCAGGTACATGGTATCAATCAACAGCACTGGGCTCAAATACTGTAATTTGCCTCAGAGCATCCCACTCCTCCAGTGCCCTTGTCTCTCTGGCGTCAGAGGTGCCACACTCAGGTGCCAGAGGTGCCCATGCTGGTGCTTGTAAGCATATCTGCCTGGAGACTAAGCCCTTTCCACAAGGATTCAATAGAACTGTGTTATCTGTAGTGTAGCATCACGTGGACTGCTAAAGATCAGTCTTGCACTTGGTTAATTTATCAGTCTGCCTGTGCATCAGCTTTTGGTAGGAGGCAATATCACTCTGCCTCTGTGACTTAATAACTACTAGGTTATTTGTATAAAATCAGGGCGCTTGGGAAGAGTTAAGAAAGACAAATTTAAGAAATGCCTGAGGGATATCACACCAACTGGCAACATTTGCAGAGAACCAAGGCATGAGTTGTACGATTCAGCAGCAAATTCTGGGTGTTGCACACTGCACTCCTCTTCAGCCTGAAAAAGCCTACATCTGAACTAGGGAGTCTGCAGTGTAAAAGCCATTTATCCCATATTCACTGAATTCATACATATCCTGGTGACCTCTCCTTTGCCTCCAGATGGGTGGTCTGGCCAGCAGGAATAAATAGATGTAGTTCAGGCAGTGCTGCCACTGGTTGTTATCTTCTCTCCCTGCTTTCCTCCCTCCTGTCTTCCTCCTCTCCACGGGTCTCCACCTGGCAGTTTTGTTCCCCTTGTCTCTTTGACTGGTGGATCAGCTCTCTCTTTCTACACCCCTTTCCTCTTTTACCTCTTTTCTCCTTATTTTTGCTCTCCAATTAAATCCTTTCAAGTCTGCCACATAGCTGATAATGTAATATGTGAAGCAGATATGGATTAGGAGCAGAAACTAGTGTGTTTGAAAGAAGACAAGGTCGGAGTTAGTCTAGGGTCAACTCAGGCCATCTTCATTATTTTGTTTTGTCCTTATCTTTTGTACACCCTCCTTCCATTTTGACCCAGTGTTTGTAGAGCTCCCTGCACTTTGGACACTGATCATCCCTCCTTGGTGTCGAGGTGTGGGCTGATTTGCCACTGCAGTCCAGAGAGCAGTAAGGGGTTAACAGCAGTGAGGGACCATAGTCCTGTGGGAGACGACAGGATTCAACCTCTGAAAGTGAGATCTGCATGGTCAAGGTCCTTGGTGCCTTGGAAGGTCATAAAGTGTCCGTGAGAGAATAAAATTGCATCTTCCTTGGAGGAGCATCCCATCCCACCCCACCCCACCCCACCCTATCCCATCCCACTCCACCCCACTTCATCCCATCCCCATCCTTCCTCCATAAAACCACCAACATCTGCGGCATCACTCTTATTTGCGCTGCTGCAGAGGAAGAAGAGCTGGGTTTCCCAAGGGCGAAGAGAGAGGGGATGTGTGAAAAGCAGGATGTGTTTCCCATGCTTTGGGACTGTATAGGTCTTTGCGGTTCTTGTGGTGTATGTTGTATTTTCCATGCTCATGTTTGCATGAGGAAGTCTTGCAGTATCCCATAAAATGAAAACTCATGTGCCTCATTTCCTTGCAAATCAAGGAGGAATTATAACCAGAGCTGGGGAAAAAAAATAGGGTCTAAACTCTTTCTGCCAGGTGATATAAACAGAGGAGTACAACACTCACATTTAATTTGAATCCACCAGATCAGTTTAGCAAAAAATAATACTGGTGTATAAGAAAGTCTAGAGAGCCCTTGCTTTTGCCTTTTGAAAACTGAGTATTTTAATTTTAGCTTCAACACAAAACAAAACCCCCGCATCCTGAAAATGAACGAAGCAGTTTCATGTTCGGTTAAGCATTTGATTTGAAAGATATGTACGCATAGGAATTTACTTTGTTCTTCTCAGAAGACAAGAACATTTTCCGTTTGAGGTCTCTCTGTAAGTATTTTTAAAATACAAAGGAGGGGATTTAGTCAGAAAATTCTCCTTCCATTTCCCTGCTGAAGAAGCCCTGCAACTAAAGAACTGATTGTCTCCCAGTGACAGTGAGGAATACAAGCTTCATTGCATTCAGAAGCTAATTCTGTGCATTGTATTTGTGTCCACTGAATAATCTTGAATGTTGATCACAGACTAAATTAGTTTAGGTCCCTGAAAATCTCAGGCTGTCTCAGCCTTCTCATTTTCATGCTCTCACCTAGCGAGTGTCACCTTCCTCCCAATTTTTATGGGCTTTGCCCCTTTCAAGAGCTAACAGCTGCATCACTCTCCAAACAGGGTCTTTCATGCATCTGCGCTGATCTTCCAGCCCTTGCAAGCTAAATACATGGTGTTCCCAGTAATGCCTGGCGTATGATTTTGCTTTGTGGCTATTAATAGCTGTTAGTGTAGAATTTTAATATGAGATTTCCACAACAGATGTGTTATTTTGAGTATTATTTGGTTTATCTGTCTTCCTGACTTCTGTTGGCTTGGCAACCTTTTGGAGAAGAGAAGAAAAGTTCAAACATGGCTGTTTGCTCCTTTTCCTGTAGTGAACAAGGCACGTTGCAGTGATCGGAGCCATCAGGTGGAGGCATCCAAACATTGTCCAAAGAAGACGGGCTTGCAGTTCCTCACAAGCCCAGATCTAATTTGCAGAAGTTTAAAGGGGCTCGGACAGTTTTGAGTGGAATACACAGCATTTCTCATTTCAAGGGCTTCACCCAGTGTTCAAGGCTTTGTCTGGTGTATTGGAGTGAAGGGTTCAAGAGAAGCATTTAACAGGTTGGATTCTTAAGGTTTTTAGGGAGTCCTTTCCTAGTCCATACTAGCCAGTTTTGCATGAGGATGCTTTCTTCTTTGGCTTTTATAGTGTTGCTAAAAAACAATCTTAAACCAAGATAACTACTGCTACAGTATTATCATGGTTCTTTCTGAAGTTAAACCACTGCCAAGTCTTAAACACTCAACAATTCATAATGCGACCTCAGGGAAGAATGTGAAGCTTTTTGCAAGTGCTTTGTTTTGGTTTTATTTATCTTCCGGTCTCTGAGCACTTAATTTGGTGTGAGGATGCATTTTCAACTCTTTCTCTATCCCAGGAGGGAGAGAAAGAGAGCCGAGATCATTATGCAATACTGTTATTCCAGGGTTTAAGGTTTTCGAGAAGCGGCATGTAGGATTTGTGTGAAGATTTGCAGTAAAGCTGCACGAGTGGGTAATTCACTGTTACACAGTATTTTCTCTTCTTTGTAGTTACTTGGGCTTCCAGATGTTGATGATGATGCATTTGAAGAATATAACGCAGATGTGGAAGAAGAGGAACCAGAAGCCGATCACCAACAGATGGGTGTCAGTCAGCAGTGATTTTCTGAGAAGCTAAAATAATTCGGAAGCCTTTGGTACCAGGTGGGGTCAGGTGGTCCCACGTTAGCCTGTTCGAATTAGCACATCACAAGGGGATATCTGGCTGCCAAGATAAAAGTTTCACAAAAAATGGTTTTCAAAAAAAAAAAAAATAATAATTTGTGATGAGCTTTGCTAAGAAGTGACCTGAATTTTGCTCCTGCTTCAGTGGGTTTTCTATGGAGTTGTCTTGGTAGCATTCTGCCGCTATCAGTCTAGAAGTAGTTTTGTTGCTGACTTGTCTCTTCGATTTGTGCTCGAGAGTAGCATTCGCTGATGTGAATGTAGAGTACCGAGAATGTAGGAAACGTGTGGTGAGAGTGCCGAGTCCTCACCGGTGACCTTTCCAAGGAAACCAGCGCAGAGAGCAAACACCACACAACCTGCGCTTTTCTGTTTAGTTCAACAGCTATAGTTTTTGAAAAAGCACCAAACTTGGAGAAACTTCTCCTTAAAAACAGTAGTTTAATAGTGGTTGGTGCTGCAGAAGTGCACGTGAAGGCTTAACAAAAATAATGGGAAGTGGGAAATCCGGGGGGTGTCAGACATATTAATGTTATTTTACTGACACCTGAGTTTATAAGTGCTGAATTAATAACTGGGAGTAATGCGTATCAGCAGCACACATTATTGCCAGCCCTGGTACTCAAAACACCATGTGATCCAAAGGCAAGTGCTGCTTTCTTACAAATGAAGTAAAAAATAGCCATCGCCTATCCCACTTCTGCATGACAACCAACTTTAAGCTTCGCTGGTTTTGATACACTGCCAAATTATTACTCAAACCTTGTGGCATCATGAATTAGAATCATAGAATATACTGAGTTTGAAGAGACCCATCAGGATCATCAAGTCCAACTCCTGGCCCTGCACAGAAGACCCCAACAATCACACCGTGTGCCTGAGAGTGTTGTCCAAATGCTTCTTGAGCTCAGACAGGCTTGGTGCTGTGACTACTTCCCTGGGGAGCCTGTTCTAGTGCTCAACCACCCTCTGAGTGAAAAACCTTTTCCTGATATCTAACCTAAAGCTCCCCCAACTCAGCTTCCTGCCATTTCCTCGAGTCCTGTCACTGGTCACGAGAGTGAAGAGATCAGTACCTGCCCCTCTGCATCCCCTCATGAGGATGTTGAAGACTGCAGTGAGGTTTCCCCTCAGTCTCCTCCAGGCTGAACAAACCAAGTGACCTCAGCTGCCCCTCCTACGGCTTCCCCTCCAGACCCTGCACCATCCTTGTGGCCCTCCTTTGGACGCTCCCTAATAGCCTAATGGCTTTCTTATATTGTGGTACCCAAAACTGCACAAAATATTCAAGGTGAGGCCACACCAGTGCAGAGCAGAGTGGGACAATCCCCTCCCTGGACCTGCGTGATGCCCCTCAGGACATGGCTGGCCCTCCTGGCTGCCAGGGCACTGCTGACTCATATTCAATTTGCCACTGACCAGGATCCCCAGGTACCTTTCCATAGTACTGCTCTCCAGCCTCTTCTTCCCTAGTCTATACACACAACCAGGATTCCCCTGTCCCAGGTGCAGAATCCAGCACTTGCCCTTGTTAAACTTCATAGGGTTGGTGAGAGATTGCCCATCTCCCTAATTTGTCGTGGTCTCCCTGCGGGGCCTCTGTGCCCTGAAGGGAGTCACTAAATTGCTCCTCCCAATTTAGTGTTTTTGGCAAACCTACTTAGTATTCCTTTGAGTCCTGCATCCAAGTTGTTAATGAAGATGCTGAAGAGAACTGGGCTGAGAATGGAGCCCTGTGGAACCCCACTAGTGACTGGATGCCAGCCCGGTGTTACCCCATTCAGTATAACTCCTCTGCCTAACCTGTGAGCCAGTTGCTCACTTATCACATAACACAGTTATCCAGCTTGGTCCTGGACGTTTTGTCCAGAAGGATACTGAGAGAGTGTGAAAAACTTTGCTGAGTCCAAAAAGATGACATCTGCTGGCTTTCCTAGATCAGCCAGGTGAGTTAACCCTGTCATAGAAGGAAATCAGGTTTTACAAGCAGGACTTTCCCCTCATGAAGCTGAGCTGGCTGTGGCTGAAGACTGTGTTGTCCTTCAGGTGTTTTTCAATACCTCCCAGAATAATCTTTTCCATGATTTTATTGGGCACTGAAGTGAGACTGACTGGCCTGTCATTTCCAGGGTCCTTCCTGAGTGCACCTTAAGTGCAACTTGAGTGCAACCTAACATTGAAGCCATAAGAGTATAAACCAGCACCTGGTTCTTAAAATTATGCTGGACCTCTTCCTCTCCCTGGGCCTTTGAGGTAGTGTGGGCATTTACACCTCTTTGAAGGGGAGCTAAAATACTACTACTTTGGCTGTTATAAAATCTAATGAGTTTTATTTATCAGGGAACTTGCTCCCTAGAAGGGTTTGGTGAGGGTCTTGGTATAAAGGAGAGGAAGACCCTCGTGTTTTATCCTGTTTTGCATAGATTTAAGTGACTTGGATGAGTGTCAGACTGTGAAGATGCAGGGTCTCTATTTACTTGCCTTTTGTACTGAAAATTTAAGAAGCAAAGGTAATTCTGTTGTAATACAGCTGAAGAAAAATGTTTCTAAATTTACTCCTTTTTTCCAATTTTTTAAGATCATTAGACAAAGGTCACAGGCTTCAAAAGCCCTTTTATACAGAATTAGCTTTATAAAAACAAAGAGTGAGTGAAGAGAAAACGCTTGGACAACTCCTAGAAACAGCTCTCATCATTTTGAAAACCCTGTTATTAACAATGTCTCCTTTTCAATAGACTTTTTAAAGACTCTTTTTCCAAGGTTACTAAAGAGAGCAAGTTTTCTTGGTGGTTTGATGATAGTGGCTTCAGAGATGCATAGCACATGATTTTTTCAGTTGGAGGCAAAGACCTTCTGTAACTGGGATGATGTATGGTACCTGAGTCTGCACAGAAGTGTCTACAACACTGTAAAAGTCAGAGTTTAAGAATATAAAAAGAAAAAAAAGTGGGAAGAAAACCAGAGCTTAATGCAACTTTGTACATTCTTTCAGCATGCAGCGTAAACATGGTAGTCGCAGCATATTTTCTATGGACTAGTGACGTGAGAACTGTGGCAGTTCATTGTATAACACTGTACAGCAGCAATAGGCTTTTTGCTTACTAAAATAAAGTGTAAGACCAGTGGTTTCCATCCCTGCTTTAAGTCCCTAAATTTTTCTTTCCTCTCCAGCTAGGACACATACTATAACCTCAAACAGAGCCTTCCTTCAGGAAAACCTTTCTCTTCATAGCATCCAGTCCTTGGGTTGCAGCTCATACAAGTAGGGGCTGACTTTCCTCTGCTCTAGCATAATGCAAGCAAGCAGTTTACAGTAGCCCAAGCAGGGGGAATAGTCCTGCCATCCAGGTTTGCTGGCCACTTGCACCCTTTTGACTCAGGGGAAGATGCAGGCACCCACACACACACCTGCACAAGCCATGGCACGGCTGCATCGTGAGCTGGGCTGAGGGGTCGGTCTGACTGGCATATAACCCTCTGCCTTTTTACAGAGAGGTAGTTTTCCAGCTGGATCAATCCTACCATCTGGCTAAGTGTGTGGCTGCACAGACGAGTGCCAGCACAGCAGAGGGGAGGGTGCAGGGATGGACTGGTGTAGTAGCTGAAGACCTGCTTCTAAATGCGCCTTGCACAGTGTTAGGGGCCCACGGCGGAGGTGCAGACCAGCCTAAATGCTGTGAAGGATTGACTCCACAAGGCTCAGTGGAGAACTGGGCTCTGGCTGGCAGCAGGATAGGTGGGAATTCAGGAAATGAGGAAAGACTGTAGAATCCAGTGCTTGCAACTGCATACAGGAGGTTGTAATATGTACTGCACTCTGCTACCTTTCCCTGTGTATTGATTGAATTGTTAATGAGGGTTTGAACATTAATATGGTTGCAAGCAAACAATGCTGTAAATTATGTAGATATATTATTATTTTCTGTATTCACTAACACACTTTTTTTTTGAATGCCATATGCCATTTGGGTGACTTCCACACCAGACTACAAGTGCTGGACAGCTGGGGGCCCTTCTGCAGTGCACAGGCCTGCAAAACTCCCACTGAAGCCAGCAAGATTTTGTTCAGAAGGGACCTGCAGGGCCAGGGGATACATGAGGCTTGGTCCTGCACAGAGCTGAACGCTCTCGTTCCCTCTCACTTTGCTAGGAGTGGAATGTGTTGAGCCCTGCTGCTGAACTGAAGCATGACCAACCAGCACTGAGAATAAACTGGAATTTTATACATAGAAAATTTAATTTACATGTGTAATAAATGTGAATGAGCATTAATATAGAATGTATTTTATTGAAAAATATTGATTCCTTACTTTGACCAAATACATTTCTGTATTACTGTGTTACTTGTTCCATGCTTGCCAAACGATGCAAGAGATGCAAAACTGGTTTGGTTGTATTATGAAGTGGTTTTATATTTTATTTGTACTTTATTTTTCCCTCCCTCCCACCACATACTGCAGTTAGTAGCCATTCAATAATTAATCAGGGGTAGCATGACCCAGTGGCTAGGCTGGCAACTTAGACACAAGGTTTGCCAACATAAATGCTTGCAAACCTGGGAAATGAGTGAAAAGATGTGGATTCATAGCCATTGCCTTGCCCTGAGCTTCAAGTGGGTCTCAGTGGCTGGGCTTTCAAAGCAGGCCTCTAGTTGTGCATCCAGGCCTCTAGAAAATTTAGAAGGAGCAGGGTAACTCCTTCGAAAGTCTTACCTTAATCCTTTTGTAAAAGGGACTGTTATTTACCCAGCAGTGTATACAGAGCTTTAGATCTGTGGGTGAAAAGAGGCGCACATGATCATTGCCTATCCCCAAAGCAAACCACTAATGAAAGGACATAGAAGAGTGTCCCTTTTCCCTTGCCCTTTTCTTGTAGGCATTTCATGCTCTAACTAAATATAAATATACCAGAACAGAGCCTTTTGCAGAACTGGCGCTTCTGAATATGAGTGGCACGGATGCAGTGAGCAGAGTGCGCTTGGGGGATGAGAAATACATGGGATGCCAGAGGGAAGCACAGATTTCAGAAATGCGACAGCTGGTTTGGGTAGCAGGGGCAAGAGTGAGCAAGGCCCCTTCCAGAGAGATGCTGTGATTTCTGAGACAGTCCAAACCAGCCTGCCAAATGTCTGCTTATTGAACCCATGCAGTTTATAAAAAAGCTCCTCTGGACTTTACTGGGGCCTTGAGCTTAGTCATGTTTTTCCATTAGTGTCCTGCCTGATGAATGCATTCAGATGATTGAGGGGGGAAGGGATGGAGAAAAAGCAAACTGAAAAGCCTTCTCCTCTTCCTCAACGTTATGATACTGTGTGAGTATGTAGGAGCAGCAGTCAGGGTGCAGGGTGTTCTCTTACTGCCCAGTAACATCTCTTAAAAGGACTTGCTCCATGCGTAGTCCTATGCCTTTGAAAGTCTCATACTTGTAAATAATGCCACTTTTTATGGGAATAGCCAGAGTTAGTTTTCCTGCACCAGTGACCTGCACACCAGCTGCTGCCTCTTGTTGCTGTGTCCCACATAAGGTGGGGCAGATGGGTCCTGGGGGCAGCGTGGAGGAGTTCCTGCTACAAGACAGCTTAGTAGGTCACTGCCCTTTCCCCCTTTATGAGGTGGGACATGAGGCTGTGACAGTAAAAGCGATTGCAATAACATTGTGGACTTTGTTTTGGAAAGGTGCTATTCAGGACATATTCCCAGCCTCTTTCATCATGTTTCCTGATCTTTCTCTGGGATCCAGGGTGGACGTCCATGGCTGTTTTGCTCAATGTCAGGTTGAGCTGTGACAGGAGGCGAGGTTACCAGTTCATCTGTCTTTACCCTGTGTCCATCCTTAGCCTGTGTCCAAACTTCCCTCCTGTTTGTCCTTACCATTCTGTTCTTTTCAGAATTTCTCACTCACGGAAGAGGGGAAGTGTAGGAAGGGGGAGAGAAACACCTCTTACCTCCCACAGCTTGCAGCCGGGTGCATCAGTGAAAGCTGCAGTTCAGCACAGTGTGTGTTACCAAGTCACATTGTCTTCTCTGCACAGGGGGATGAGGTGGCATGGGAGATGTGTTATCCCTCGAGGACCCGTGAGTGGTCCATGCCAGACAGAGGTTATGCAGAAAATAGCAGTCTTTTAGGTGCCAAACCCAGTATCTTCACAGGGAGCGATGTCTAGCCAAATAATCCACTCTCTGAAAATCATAACCCATTGAGGCTTTCCAGGCTGGGCACCCAGAAAATGAGACTTGTCTGGTTGGAGGTCTTTCTCAGTGCTGGCTGGTTTTGATCTGGCCACAGGACATTGGAAATAGGGACGTATCTCTTAAGGGGCTCTAGCTAGATGCACCTCTCTCTAAATCGCTGAGCGGAGGCAAATGCTTTGTTTGATCTGTTTAATTCTGGCAGAACCTCCCCTCCTCCCCAACAGCCTGTCTCTGCAGCCAGCTGCAGCTGGGAAGGCTTTGTGTGAGAGCCAGGCAGGAGTGACTCAGGACAGCAGCTCCTAGACCCTGTAACAGGCTGGGCTTGAGGCGGTTCTTGCAGAGTCGCCAGGGATCTGAGATTCTTTAAATGTAGTCCTTACCTGTGATAGGAAAGGCTCTGAAGGCAGACCCTGTCACTTTGTTTTTTTATTAGACTTCTGAGATTTAGTTGCATTGTTGGTATCTGATGTCTCTGTCAGGTTGTACAAAGGAAACCTCTTCACTTAACCACAATCACCTGTTCAGTGGGCCAGATAATTAATTTACATGATCTATGTTTTACTTTTTCTCATTTCTGATAAATTTTTTTAAAGAAAGAAAATCCCTAAAGACACGTCTGCATTATTGCAAGTGTATTCTACAGAGCCACATATCACTGCATTGTCAGTACAAGCTTGGACGTAAAAAAAATACAGATTAACAAAAAGGGCCTTGATTTGTCTGCAGAAAAAAACCCTTCTTTGAACTAGTTATTGCTGACTACAGTAAAGCTCACTGGTTTCATGTAAAATACATTGAACTTTGAAATTCCCTTTCTGTACCAACATGCTATTGCTCATGTAGGCAAAGATCTGCAGTAATGCTGCATGTAAAGGAAGCTTTCATCTGCGGAGGGGGTGGAAACATCAGCTCTGGATTTCAGTGAGTTCAATTTTTTTCTTGTTGTCAAGTTTTCCTTTACTAATGTAGGGACCAGTCAGCCTTCAACATGTCAAGCAGAAATCATGTTGTGCCACACCATGCCAAAGATGTCTTTGGTGTGGTTTCCACCATTTTTCTGGCTGGAAGATCTGTCTTTGGAACTACAAAGCTAGGAAACGGGTCACCGAAAGTTGCCCTTTTGTTCAGCGCTTTCAAAGGTGTAAGCCTTCAGTGAAGCACTGCCTTCTTTCTGATCCTCCTTCCTTCTGATCCTCCTTCCTCTCTCACCACTGAGGCATCAAATCCAGCAGTGTCATTACACCATGACCTTGCCATTAAAGAGCTTACCAAACTCTGATGACTGATGGAGTCTTTTCTGTGGGAGAAAAATCAGCTAACTTTTGAATCTGAGGGGCTAAAACATGGCTACCATGCATGTGGTGAAGGGAGCCACAGGCTTGAATTTCCTGGGCACTGCTGGTGTGTGGTGGTATAACACAGTGTTTGCAGGTGTAAGGAGGAGAAAATTATGTCATTTGAGCTTCGGGCACTGCAAAGCCATCCCTGCTGGACCCAGAACCATCAGGTGGTTTGGCACAGTCTGAGGTGGTGGATTCAGAAGCTGGGAATTGGTGGTAATATTTGTGTAAGAGCCAGTATTTCAGACCTCTCAGGTCCTTTTCTGTTTTGCACAGATTAGGGAGACATCTGTTCCAATTAAGAGACATGTAATGATGCTGAAATGAAAATTGGTGATTCTGTTCAAATAATTTGCCTCTTTTCTTTAAACACTTCACTGTTAATTGCTGCTTAGACATATTCTCACCCTTATTTAGTTGAAAGAGTGCTGTCAGTTGTTACCTTTTGTCACAAGCCTCTGTGGGCTGACATCTTCCAGCCCATGGAAGAGCAAGTGCTTTAACTTAACACTTATTTTATATTTTTGGCACTTCCCAGGGCATGAGCACTGAGAGGAGCATCCCAATTACATGCTCCATGGTGTGCCCAGAACCCTTAGTGCTGTCTATAAAGCCATTCCTGTGGTTGGTGGAGTGCCTGCCAGGACTGACTCCCTCGTGTTGGTGCATGATCCTGACAACACAAGCACCACAGCCTCTTGAGAGACCTTTGCATATGGTGGAAGCCACTGTGACAATTAGGCAGATACAGCTGCCCTTGTGGAAGCAATGATGGTCCCAAGCACCTCTTCAGCTGCTTGGAACCTGCTGCCCACTCAGGTCTGCTGGATGCAATTCTTCCTACATCAGAAGATTGAATAAATTTGAACAGTTTAGACAGCAGCCCTCTGCTAATACGGACCTCAGCCCTGGGACAACCATCTGCCCTGCTGTGGTGGGGAGCTGCCCCACAAGGTGGTGGCTGCAGCCAGGGGCACTCTGTCATGTGCACAGCTTTTGCCCAGTCCAAATCTGTCCACACTCCAGCTCTCCAGAGTTATATCACACCTTCCCTAAGTCAGAATATTCCAGGGCTGTGATAGGCTTTGGCTTTGTATCAAGGAGAACAGATCCATTAGAGGTATGTAGTTTGTGCTTCCTCTGTAGTCTCCTGCCTAATGGTCTATTCCCCACCACAGCTGTCCTCAAACAGTCAGCTGGGAAATGCAGTTACCCTCCTTGGCAGCACCATGTGCTCTTTTAAGGAGCACATCAGATTTTATGCTTGCTTTCTGCAAGTCTTACATTCCTTATTCTCTGTGGCAAGGCTCTTGCTTCTGCCACTTCTTTAGTGATCTATGAAGTGCCGTAAAAAAGCACATTTAACTTTATTTCCAGTGCCTGTGCTTTTCACCAAAGTGAGTAGTGCTGTAGTTGTAACACCAAGGCAAGATTTGTATGCCTTTTATTAGACAAACTGATACAGAAAGCCACAAGCTCTCAAGCTCCCAAGTGCATCCCATGCTGAAATAAAAGCAGCAATTATTATGGGGCAGTCTGATAGCGGGTGATATCTCTCCACAACAGCCTAGCCTTGCTTGTACACTTTTCTTGAGGTATTGTTGCCATAATGGTGCAATGGAACAGGCAGTGTTAGAGCCAGGGTTTTATTTACAGCCTCTAGTAGTATTAAAGGGCCCAGAAGCAGGTTGTGTCAGCTGTGTTATACCCACCACAGGGCTCCTTTGGAGTGTGTGAAGGGCTGTAGCATGCCATGAGCTCTGAAGCCTTTATGGTTTTGGGTTTGTAGCAGTCCCCTAGAGGTCAGCAGAGCCTACATTTTGAAGCAACTCTAGTGGATGGTAGCATTGCAGGAACGATAAAAGCAAGTTTGCTGCTGGCCTGTGAGACCCTGCTTTTGCTCTTTGGCAATATCATCTGTTGTTGGAGGATGGATCAGGCTGGGGAAAAAAGAATCAGTACATGGGACCAGAAGTCCTGCTTTGGAGACAGGCAGATGTGTTGAGAGCTTGCCTTCGAGAAAGACCATAAGGAGGAGGGGGAGAAGCAGCCTGAAGATGGGTGCTAGCATTGTCAAAGCTGCACAGGGCAGTGGGAACTGATGCCTACACCTCTTCACTCCAGTGGTACACATTCTTCCTGGGATTGCAGCTGGACTGTAGAGCATCAGGAGCAATGTCCTGGCAGAGTAAGCTCCGCTGCAGCCACGCTTTGTGTGTGTGCATCTGTGCTCCAGTGTTGCAGTGGTGTGGCTGCTGGTCACACTGCTCTGCTCTCAGCATTCAGCTGTGTCCACAGTGCCACACTGTCTTGGCCATGCTGCAGCCATTGACCAGATGCCGCCTCTGCAAGCCCAGGTCCTTGCAATCCTAACCTACCTCATGTAGGCACTCACTTTACCTGCAACTCTCACCCAGGGCTAGAAGTGGAGCTGGGTTTTTCCTGGACTTTTTCAGCTTCTGGGGTTGGAATGGCAATGGAAGGGAGCCAGGCTTTGCCACATTCACATGACTTGAGACTGACAAGCTGGTCGCAGATAGCCACTCCATGTCCAGTCAGCTTTCCACAGTTCCAGGAGAGGGACTGAGTTTTGGCACAAGGCATCGGCACAGACATAGGCTAAAGGATACTGAAGAGATTTTGAGTGGCGAGTCCTACCTGCTTGTGCTAGCGATCCAGGGGCCAGACGCCAAACCAAGACTTTAATTCCTGCTGCCAGCCCCTGGATACTCTTGGCCTTGCAGCAAGCAGTCTGGTCAGAGGAAGACCCAAAACCAGCACTGCATTTGCCTGCAGTGAACTGCCAACATGTGCATCACATTTCTGAGTTATGAGAAAATCAGTTACCTTGAGTGGATGTGAGCTTGTATTCATCCTACACATGGCTTGCCCTCTCCCCACCTGCAGCTGCAGACTAAATAACTGGAAGTGCAGTTAGCAAAATATGCCTCTTTTTCCCCAGTTTTTCTCCTGGTCAGCATGCCCAGGACTATGGCTGCCCTTTTCCCTATTGTTTAGCTGGATACTCTCCAAGCAGAGCTCTCCATTTTCCTCTGCATCCTTAAGGACCATATGCTCAGCTCCAGGAAAGAACAGAGACTTGCAGGCTCCATTCAGGAGGACATGAAGCACTGGAAGTGCAGCAATTCACACAGAAAATCAGTACCAGTTTTTATGCCTTCATGCTGTCCCTTTAGGTTAATAAACGTTTGGAAATTTTTATGCTGGCTCTTCTTGAAGGTTTTTTCTTTTTTATTATTCTATTACTCCCTGTTTGCTGTACTTATTTTTGTTTCTGCAAAACCCTTATCAGGAAAGGTTTTGAACTGCCTGTTAGTCATGTAGCAGCAATGGGGAGTGGCAGCTCTGGGAGCCGAGCATGTGAGTTTGTGCCCCGCTCGCATCTCATGACAAAGGCTGCTGATGTGTAACCCACAATGTGTCAATGGCCTTCTTGGCTGCCGTGCCCGAGGGTGGTCAACCACTGTGCCAGTCACATCTCTCCTCCATGTGCCTCTGGCTATGGAAAGTGAATGCCTTAACCTTGATGAATTCAGCTGTTTTTTGAGCCTTCTAAGTCAGTGTAGCAGACTGCAATAAAATTACTTATGCAAAACCTAAATTACAAAGCACAGAGTGTGGACCCTTTCTCACCACTGTGAAATGTCTGAGCCTGAGGGCAAGACAGTTTTATGGATGCAGCAAGCCATGAGCTGAAGATGTAAAGTGGGGTAATGAAATGTTTGCTGAGACTTCTCCAACAGTGCCTAAGGATTTCCTTCCCACTAGTCCTAGGGCATGTGTGTGTGTTTTTCCATCTCTGTAGGAAAGCAGGAGGCACCTTTCCGGGAATCACCTCAGCAAGGCTCTTGCTAAATTTCTTCAGGTTTTGTCCGTGTAGTTTCTTTGTTATGTCATCCAGAAAAAGGGAGGGAGGGCATTATCTGCAGAACCGGTAATGTGATCACTAACCTGGCTTCGTCAGCACTCCCTGAACCCTCCCAAACCCTCCCAAGCAGAGATGAGCAATTAATTAGGTAACTGGCCCCATGCAGCATCCCTGGTGAAAGACAGTTTGCAGTGCAGCAGCAGATCAGCAAAAGTGCATACTACCAGCCCCAGGATCCCAGGAACACGCTTTCATGCATCAGCACACAAAAGAGCTCAAGAGGAAAACTAGGGATAGACTTACCATTTCTGGGTTAGAGTCACAGGATCATTAAGGTTGGAAAGGACCTCTAAGTAATCATTGAGTCCAACCATTAACCTAACACTGCCAGGTCCACCACTAAACAGTCTTCAGAAATACGTAAGAAATGGGGGAGATAGCATCTCAAAACAGGGGTGAGGGGGTGTTTTTGGAGAAAAAAAAATTGAATCATCTTTGTTACTGTGGAAACCGAGCAATGAACACAGTCAGCCCCAGAGGAACAGTGACATCGACCTCAGGCCAAACAGCTGCAGGAAGAGCCAAGAGGGCATCTATATAATAATGGCCCATCTTCGTGAACGAAGATTTGGGGAAAGGTCTTTTTACCTTTCCAGCCTGCGCAATGGATTTTTTAGGTGAGACACAGCCTGCGCTGAACTGAGCCCACCCTTTTAATCCTAAGGTTCATCTGCCGGGGCCAAGCAAGCTTGGACAATGGCAGTGAGGTCCTCAGGACGTAGGTTTGTTTAGAGTGTCCTTCTCATAGATGGATGGCCACACAGGGCTAACGACCTCCATCAGGCCAGGAGACCGGGATTTGAACCCGTGGTCGCAGCAGTGAAAGTCCTGCACGCTAACCACTAGGCCACCAGGGGTCTTTAGAGGGCATCTAGGAGATCACAGATCCCACTTCAAAAGTGACTGTTTCAGGAGCTGGTGGCATACTGAAGACAGGGAAAGGGAATGGCAAAGAGGAGATACAAGAGGAATGAGACCAGGAAAGAGGGCATCATAGGAAAGGACTGGTGGAGAAGAGGATTGGTTTGGTCTGAAGTGGGACTGGAGAAGCCTTGTGACAGATGAGTGCAGTCAAGCTCAGCCAGAGCCAGTAACTGAAATGGACATAGAGACATAGCAGCATCTGATGGAAAAACACTCAGGCAAACATGGCTGTAGCAAGAGCCTTTGAGCAGCAACCACTGCAGCTCTTCTTCCTCCTCCAGCCCTCCAGGAGGGTCCTGCACCATTTTTTACATGTTTCTGAAGACTGTTTAGTGGTGGACCTGGCAGTGCTTAGTCACTTACTCTGGATTCCAGGAGCTGCAGCCCACCTGTGGCCCCTCCCTTGTCACTCAGCTTCTTCAAAAAGAGCAAAAAGAGCACTCTCAGGACCCCAAATCCTTTTGACTAAGCACCAGCTGTTGCCACACCCAGCCAGGCAGCACACTGAACAGGCAGGGCTGTTTGCTGCTATGTGAGGAACTTCTGCAGCTCTGTGACTAAAGTCCTCTGTACCCTTGGCACGGATTGTCACCACGTCCGTTTGCACAAACTTGTACGTTATCACACCGTCGGAGCTTTCACCACCAACTGTTCTTTCAGAACAATAAAAATCATGTTTTCCTTTAAAGTCTCTTTCCTCATGCTGGCCCTGCAATGGTGCTGTTTGTACAATGTATGGCAAGCCTTGCCCATGAAGAAGGGATCTACCCAGACCTGCAGGTACCTTAATGGGATGCCGATGCTGAGAGTTAATACAGCCAAAGAAAACTGATCAGATTTAGCCATTCAGTCACCTGCAGTGGCCTGACACCTACTGTTGTATTGGACATTTAGACACGCAAGCAAATGACACAGAAGACATGAATAACGTTTCCAAGTACTGCCACTGAAGCCAGCATGTCTGATGGGCAGCTCATGTGGTCTTGCAGGTCCCTGAATCCCTGCTCTTTGTCTTTGCAGCTGCTGTTTGGCAGAGTAAAGCTTCCAGTCAGTGCCTGTCACTTCATTCCTCAGAAGTGACTGTTTTCCAGTAGTGGTACTTAAATAATGTCAATCTGCAAAATTCATTCATTAGCCATGATAACAGAGGAGAAGAGCTTCTAAGAAGAAGGAGAAGACTGATGATCACCAATATTCATATTAGCTATCCTGGCAATGGAGATTTTTAAAGAAAACAGATGATAATTCATGAATGTCTCCAGATGAAGCTCATTTTGCCTTGTTAAACCTAGGCTGGAGAACAATAAAAAAATAGGTGTTTTTGTAGCTGACCACTGATGGAGAGTTTGGAGTGTGGCTTGGAGGAGTAGAGATGCCCTCTGTTGCTCCTATGCAGTCCTAAGCATAAGTAACCATGACTGCTGATGACGGGTGACTCTTACAACATGTGGTAGCTGTGGAGTACCCAACCATTACTCACATGTCTGACAGCCAGCCTGCACAGATGAAGTTGGCTGGCCCTGGCCATTTGTAGCTGAACCTGTGGGTTTCATGGCCAAGTGGTGGCCAAGTGCTTCTGAATGGACAACCAGGCTCTCACAGTTACATGCTCTACTGCCACCTCCACTGTTGACCCCAAGAACTGGTCACAATTCACAGCCTCTCTGAGGAACAGCACAGCCCCTCCTAGCCAAGGGGGTCATTTCTCCATGAAGTCTTCTTTGAAAGGTCCTCTATCCTCTTCCCCTCTCTTGTCTGCTGTTGCTGATATTGCTACAGCAAGCTGTAGCCAATACAGGCAATGGTGGAGTAGGGATGTGGCTCACCAAGCCACAGCCAGCCAGAAGAGCAGGTCAAATGCATGGGCAGGAGCCACTGCCTGCAACCAATGAGCAGCAACCTTGCATGTGAAGCTATCTTGGGCACAGCAACACATCAGGACTTTGCAAAGTCCCCATCAGTCCTGGAGAAGCAGAACATGGGATGCCAAACAGGGCTCGCAGGGGCCAACCCACCAGATCTGCAGTGTGGACCCTCCTGGCTATTTTCTCTTTCATATCCTGTTGGTATTGTATGAGAGACTCCATGTGAATTTGGACTGACTCAGCCATGGAAGAAAACCCTATCTGGGGAGGAAACAACTTGATCTGGTGACTTGCTCTATGTTTGAAACAGCAAAAGCCTGGTTAGTTTCCCTCCTCTGTTGTGACTGACTTCATTCCTTCAATGCCACACGGTGTATTCTTGCACTAATGAGGGTTATTTCAGAAATCACAGAATCACAGAATTATAGAATCTCTGAAGTTGGAAAATACCTCTAAGATCATCAAGTCCAAATGCAAGAACGTTCTTTATTTCTTAAAGAAATACATGTTTTGTGGCCGAGAGCAGGGAGTGGAAGTATCCCACGTATGCAGGTGGGCTGTTGCTGGATTTTCTTTCCCATGGGAATACACTGGACAGGACAAGCTTAGTTCCTCTGCACTGGCTCTGACCTCCTGGCATGTTAGCACTCAGGGTATTAAGTACTGCCACTGGATTTGTTTGCTGATAAACTTGTTAAGATGTGAAATTTGTGTGAAAAGAGAGCACATGGTTAAAGCTGATTTTACTGACATAGCTCAGTGGTTAAAAGAGCCTTATAAAAGAGCAAAATTCCAGTTTCCTCTTCAGCTTAATCAGTGAATCTGGGAGCTGATTTTCATCCAGCTTCTGCTCTTTTTGTCCATCTAAACAACTGCTTTATGGCTGCATAGAGAACTCCTAAGGATGTTTTGGTTTTGCCTTTTCCTTTCATCTTCAGGATTTGCTGGGTCATGAAGTCCCCTGTCATGCTGCCCTGGCATGTGTACGTGACTGCTAGAGTTGCCTTGGAGGGCAGACAACAGGAATGGACCCTGAATAACCTGGCTGTAATCCAGGAAAACTGGACAACCCACCTCAAAGCCTGGGCAAAGGCATGGGTGAGAAGCCACGTGCTGACCAAACCCTGCTGAAGTCATCAGCTGGGCAAGCCACAGCTTTGTGAGACAGTGTCATTGTGTGGAGGTGGCACAGACATGCATTGTGTGCCAAGGCAGGCACTCTGGCATAACTCCACATCCTCCAGCTCGCCTGCTCCCTCCTATGCCAGCGTAGGAAGTTTTCTCCCCAACCCTTCCCTGATTGCTCATTCCTGGACCCTGGCCACTATTTGCTGCTCCGAGTGCCTTTGGTACAAATATCTGCGGAACAGCACTGTGAAGTAAGCTGCGTTAAAGACCAATGAGGGCAACCAGGTTTCTGATTCCTTCTGAAGGGATGATTTAAACCTCAGTCATGTTAGCAGCTCATTTATGGTTGCTTCAACTCAGGAAGCAGGGAATGACAGCACAAGGGGACAGGGATGGTGACAGGATGGATGGGAACATCTTCAATTGGCTTTGCCACCAAAGCTGGCAAAGCAACATCCCTACACATCAGCTCTGCTAGAAGCTCTCTCTGCTCTTTCAAGGCTCCCACCACTTTGCTGGCAGATTCCTACATTGCTTGAAGGAGTTCCATTTCCCTTTAGGGAGTAAATGGTTGATGTAGTTTGGCATTTATTCTGTCATGGCATATGTGGGACTATCATTAACATTAACAGGAATGACACATCCATACAGCAGAGAATAATCTGCTTAATGGCTAAATAGGAAAGCTGTGTACATTAAATTGCAGGCAGCCAGTCAGCTTCTTGATGTAGTTTTCCCAATGATAAAATTGAGACTCATTTCAAAACAGGAAGGTAATTTTCTCTCTTTTTATTCAATGGATGCCATAAATACATACTTGCCCCTTGACAACCCACAGAACTCTCTGCTATGATGTATTTATAGGAGCAGACGTGCCATGGATGCCTTAATGTAAAACCAGCTTCTGGCTTTGTTGGACTGATGGTTTCTGAAGTGACAGGTAGCCTGGGACAATATTTTTCGCAGCTCACACCCAGTGCCAACCCATGAACAACTTTTACAGGCTGAACTTAAGCATTTGAAGTTTCTCTGCTGAAAAGCAGGAGACGAGGTGATTTGAAAGAAGGCTGAAAAAATGTAGGTAGATGATAAGTACTTGATTTGTAGAGGTATAAGTTACCACCAAGCATTTAGTTGTTCTCAAGAAGAGAGTAAAATCTGGGTGTATTTCATCAGAAAATTCAGACCAATTGTACTTAAGCCCATGCTATTCTTTCAAAAACTAAAGTTCTGGCTACAAGTTTGCATAAACAAGGATAAAAATTCTTTGTTATGCATTTTAATTTATGAAATGGAAATACAGCTAGAGAAAATGGGAACTAGGGAAAAGTCATTGAGTATCCAACAGCAGTGAAACTACCTTGAACTACTTGAACTACTTGCATTGAACACTTCCACTACTGCCTTCTCCATTACACATTCAGCTCTTCAGGAGATGTAAAGCAGTTGCTGATTTTCAGTCTTTAGAGTGCATTTACCACTGCACTGCCCATGCAGATTGTGAAGAGTGTGAGCACTAAGCAGCCCCTATGCGTGCAGCAGCATGAGCAGGCAATAGCACCTGGATGGCATGCACAGTTCTTGAGGAGGTCTAGCTCAAGCAGGACTTCATTCTGCATTTGGCCACTCGTTTCTCTTCAGCCCTGCTCTCTCAGTTGTGAAACTGTTTGTCAGGACACACAATGAACAGACTGGAGACTTGTGTTAAAAACAACCTCCCATACAAATGAGGTTATTTCTAAACCAGGCTGGTTTTCCTTTTGACCTCAAATCAGGAGCTGATGGAGTAACAAGTGAATGTTTCTAAGGGGAGAGGGAAGAAGTTACTGCTGAAAGCAATGTGAGTCAAATGACTGGCTAAGATGGTGATGTGTCACTTCTCCTGTACATGCTTCACTGCTGTTTTGCTATGGACCAGGATGTTCATCTGAAGCTGCAGTTAATCCTGAAGTGCTGGTTGGGCTTACACCTAAACAGCAATGAATGTTCAAGTACTTGAATGCATGACCGTGTTAATTAATGAATATTAAGATATCATTAAAAGTAGAAGGACAGAATTGAAACTCCTGTCACTTGTCTCAAGGTCACAAAAGTACCTGAAGAAATCAGTACAAAGTGTGTTTCCTTCCCTACGAATTCCCACATCACCCTCCTCTTCATTCCCACTGGATAAGCACTTCCCCAATTGCTGGCCACTGAGCAACTCTGAGCTGCTAAAAACCAAATCATTCAGGCCAGATGTGTGGGACCTACATCTGGGTTAGAATAACCCCCTCAGTCCCAGCATTTTCCCTGGAGCCAAGGGAAAACTCTGAGGTGGAGTGGAACCCTGACATTTCTCCCAAACCATCTGCAAACCTGGGGGACGGATCAGACTTCCTTCAGCCTCAGGCTTCTTCCCGTCTCAGCTCTGGTTAACTGGAAACGAACCAGGCTCGCACTAAAGTGCAAGCAAACCACAAGCCAAAGGAATATCATCCTTGATATTTTGTTTAAACAATTTCCCATATAAGCTACAGCTGTATTGCTACAATCTGATAATTAACAGCTTGTTGATTATGGTTAGGGTGGAGAATAAATACATTGTGTCCTGTCTTCTCCTCTCACCATCCCAAATAAGTAGGTACTGTGAGTGCCTTTCAGGGCTGCCATTGGCTCCTAATGTGGGTTATCCACAGCAGAAGTTACATTGAAAGGGGATAAACCCCCAGAAGTGAGTACCTTAGTCCTCTCTCTGGCCCCTTGCCTCCACCTGTCTTCGCAGCCTCTGACATCCCGTGGGGAAAGAAGCTGCAGCATAACTCCTTCCCTCTTTCCCCCCATTCTCACTGCTCCTGGGGGAGTGAGGAGGGAAGCCAAAGCCAGGGTGGTCCCATCCAACCTCCCTGCAGCTGTCACAGCTGCAGCCCTTCACCCTTCACAGGGGCATAGCTGCTGGATGCTGCAGTGTGAAGCCCATGGAATGGAGAAATTGGTGCCTTGCAACATTTTGTATCAATATACAAGCTGTTTCTTTGTTATTGTCCTGAAAATGTAATCTCAAAAGTTACCGCTACTATCATCACTTTTGAAATAAACTATACTTTTCTGCCTAGCATCAGGACAAGAAAGCTCACCCACAAAGCAGAGGCTCTTTAGAGCTTCAAACTTTGAAGTGGTTGTTCTTAAGCATCAGGCAGCATTCATAAAAAACCTCAGCCCAGGAGCAGTATTAAGCTGAGAAAATGAATATTCTGCTGCTTTAGGGGTACTAGCCTGGTGCAAATTCATCCTGGCTTCTGCAGCTCCCCAGTATGATTTGAAGAGATGAAGAGGGAAAATCTGATGAAGGAATGGGGTTTGGGCTGGTAGATGCGCTGGATACAGGGAAGCTTCACAGATACTACTCCCTGTTCCCAGAGGAGAAGGAGCTCAGGGCTGCAGATGGCTTTGGGCAGTTTGTAATTGCAAGGGATCATATTTTATTTTTCGCTTGTGGCCAAGTCAGCTGCTGTATTAAAAAAATGACCACGGTCAAAATCAGCGCTGGACACGGCCATGATATGGGGGAGTAGAAACCATGCTGTAGTACATCTGCTGCCCTGGCACACAGCCCAGCACATTAACCAGCAGTGTTGGAAAAGAGGAGGGGAGAAGAGAAAGAGCTACAGCCCCCAGAGGCTTCCCTGTTCTGGCAGCGAGTCTTTCTTGGGCAAAATCTTCCCACGTTGGGTGAGTTTGTGCATCCCTGTGCAGCACACTCTTAAGACATATGATTAAATGGTTTACTGAATAGGGGCAATCTCAAATATAGATTCATAAGCTTTTGCCCTGATCTCTGACCTGGCACCCATGAAAGAGCAGGGCATAAGGTGCTTGAGGGAGCACGTGGGGAGACGCAGTTACCAGGCTTGCCAGCCTGTGCAGGAGTATAGGGAGGCCACCAAGCAGGACTGTGAGGTCAGTCTGGGAGCTTCCCTGAAGATGCCCTAGGTTTGGCAGCCAGAGCAGCAGGGCTCTACTGCTTCTGAGTAACAGCCTGTGTTTGCAACGGGGAAGCAGATCCTACTGTGCTGCCTCATCCCGCTTGCCCTACCAGCTGCTGGAGACTGCAGCAAGGGGAATCCCAAAGGCAATAATGTGGGGTCAGAAACCTCCTGACCCCCACCAGCCTCTTGCTAGAGTCCTTCAAGCTCTCACACATGATGACAATCCCCAGGGTATGTTAATTGTAGGATGGGTTGGGGTCTTGCAGTGTAAGTGCTCAGGGAACTATTTCTTTGTCTGGATTTCTCTGCTGCTGCCACTGAGGGGTACTGATCTCTGCCTGGGAGCCCTATGTGCAGTCACTGTGTCAATATTTAATCATGGTAATTAGTAACAGGCTGAGTGGCTCAGGAATTCACAGTTCAGCATTTACCTCATTCACCTCGCCCATCTTTTGGGCATGTAAGGGATGTGTCTATGGCAGAGAGAAGCAGAAGCTCGTAGAAATGTAGCTGCCCGATGTTTTTTGCCAAATGTTTTATTTATAGGTGTTCACAAATCCTTTTGCTTTGGTGGCACATGATGCTGTGAACTCAGGAAGAGAGGAACTGCATTCCAGGTCAAAAGAAACTCTTTGTACCTAACCCATGGGCAGCTACCCTTTGCTACTAGTGTTTTAAGGCTTTTAAATACCACAGACTGGTGGCAGAGCAGAAAGTCGCCCCTTTCCTCTGAAAGGCAAGACGCTGTGTGCCTCACATAGCTCAACCCTGCACTATAGCAGGGTAGAACATGTATCCATTTGTATCAGTCAATGCCCTGCACCTCTCCCAAAGGCAGCAGTTGCCAGGAGTGGGTCCTCTCTGGAGGCAGGAGTGGCTCCTCTCTGTTTTGAGGCATGAGGTTCAGCCAGCAGACTGGGGCTAACTGCTTCTGAAATATTTAGGAATTTCTGTTCAGAAGAGTTATAAATTAAGCTCTCCTTGGAGACATCATAAATCAGATCTAAGGCTGCCTGCTTTGAAGCAGCTTTCCAACACAGCAGAAAGACTCTCACTCATGGTGTATGTGAGCTATTGCTCCAGGATATACCCATTCTTCATCTGTGAAAGTTCAAGTTAATAGATGTAGTAAAATAAATTAATAGGTGTAGTAAAATCAAAGCCAAATGCAAAGAGTTGCAAAGGGAATGGGCAATAAAATGGCATATAAAACTTAACATAGATAAATGCTTCTGGAACTCTTTTTCTGTGAAAGAGAAAGTGCAGAGAGGGATGCTAAAGGTCTGTAAAGTCATGAGTGATGTGAAGGTGGAGAAGAGGAAAAAGGTTTTAACTTTCTCCTCCAATACAGAAAGTAGTGGCCATCAAACAAAACTAACAGAAGGTTCAATTTAGTTCTTCACACAAAATGTACTCAAGTGGTGGAATATGTTACTTAACACAGGATGTAGGTGCCCACAGTTTAGCTCAGCTAAGCAAATTCGTGGAAGAACAGATCTCTGGGGGGACCAGAAATGGCTGTAGTGCGCCCCGCCCTCTCCCCCAGCTCCTTCTCTTTTTAGCCTGTTGTCTTTTTAGTAGAAGAGGAGAAGCTGCATGTAGCCATCAGAACAGGAGTTACATCGAGTTCTGAACTGAAGAGACCTGTCAGCCAGAGGAAAAAAAATCACTGTTCATATAATAAAAGTGATGGACTTAAAACATACATCTCCATCACATATTGAAACCTCTGTTGTCAGCACTAACTACACAATAGAAGACAAGTTGCTGGATCACTGGCCCCTCCTCATCCATATTTATTCTCTCATATCTTCATCAGAGCACTGATCACATCACATCAGGTGTCTAGGATATATGAGTGATAGGAGATACAGGTTTGAGTTGGCAATATCACTAGTCTCAGCCTTCCACAGAAATATGGATCAGTGAGCAAGGTACTGATAGCAGTGCTGCAAGACACAAGGTAAATGTTGCTCCGGCTTTTTTAGAGTGCAAATATTGCAAAATATTGCAAATACAGAGTGATTAGCCTCTCTCCTGCTCCTGCCCAAAGGTGCTGGCCTGTGGAACCACAGACTGGGAGAAGGTCTATGACACTGAGGTGTAGCAAAGGGGGCAGTAAGGCAGGGTCTATCTATCAGGGCCTGGTGTGAAGGGAACCAGCTACTTGGCTTGGTGTAAGGTTTCCTTACACATCTGTACTGAGCTGTCATCTCTGTGATTCCTGGTGAGATCCATCTACCACCATAGCACCTACCTGCCCACTGCCTCTCACCATGCAGGAGTTACTCCAGATATCCTTATCACCTCTCTCTGACACCTGTGTGCACATCCCAGTGTGTCTGCATTAACTACAGCCGTGTAAATACACCTATGCTTGTATTTTTATACAGATATAAACAACATTTTTGCATCTGCTATTTTCAAAGAAGCTGAGGATTTTCTTCCAGAGGAGGCAATTAAGTAGTCTACTTATTTGAATAGGGGCGGTATCCTGTTCTGCCAGTGAAGACTACCATGACAGCCAAGTGGTGCAACCAGCAAGCATTTTGCTTAATCACTTTCTGGCAGGACCTGGTCTCTGTGGAACATTCATAAATAATTATGCTGGGTGCATGGGAGCTGGCTCATTGTTGTGGACCCACAACAAAGCAGAAAACAAAACCCCAACCAAATCCCAAATCTTTTCTAATTGTTGGTGTGAAGCTTCCTAGTAAACCGAGTTCAGAACAGAGCTTGTTGTTCATGGTGCAGAGGAGAGGGTATGGCATTAGCACCCCTGGGGGCTCTTCAGTGACACGGAGAGGGAGAGGGGAATATCTGGAGCCCCATTGAGCACGGGTGGCAGGAGGTGAGTGAATAGGGACCTTCACTCAGAGGGTGACAGCTGCAAAGCTCCATGTCCCCTCTGCTCCTGACAGCAGTGCCTCCTGGAGCTATTGTTTCTCTGCAACCAAGATGACAGCCTTGTGAATCTTTTCACTGGGATACGCACGATGCTGTGCACATGGGATCAAGCGTTGTCAGAACCTGATAAACAATAGGCCATTAAGGAAAAACAAAAGATGGCTTTCTTCAAACCCAGACTATCTCCAAACCCAGACTTTCTCATTTCCAAGCTATCTGCCTTTCAATGAGAGTGGCTTACCTGACTTGACCACTGCAAATAGCCAGGAAATATGCCCTGGCAAAGATTAGAAAACAAAGTTGCCTTCTCAATGCAAATGGAACTGGTAACAAGGGTGCAATATGCTCAGAGCTTTCCAGGTCCCATTTTCTCATTCCCTATCCTGTCACCCTTATGTGCATCAGCGGCGTCCTTCCTGCGCTCTGACCCTGAGCACATTGCTGTGACCCCTCTGAATTCAGTGTTGCACCTCCTGACCCAGCGCTGTGTCAGTGAGGGATGGAGGGGGCTGTGCTCAGCCAGGCACCTTGTGACAGTGCTGTGGAGACATGTGAGTGAGGTCTGACTGCCTCTACAGCACAGAGTGTTTGTTTTGCTGGCTGGTTTCACTTCTGAACTGCACTCTGGCATGTCAGGAAAACACTCATGGAGGACTCTAGGTGTGTATCTGAGTAAGCTGAAGCCTCAAATTAGTTTGATATTGTATGGCCTTCATCACCTCATGGACTTGTTTAACACTATAAATGCTGGATTAACTGCTTTGGGTTTGTCTGGAGCAAACATTGAAAGCTCCAAGTTGGGCTGGGATGCAAGAGAGTGATTTGAGAACTAGTTGCAACTCTGATGAGCCTGCAGGCTTCCCTCTGAACCACTGACACTTGCATTCCCATGTTGTTTTCCTGCTTTTCACAGAGTTCTCTAAAAGCAATCTCTTCTTGCCTGTTCCCACCCCTGCCTCTGATCTGGAGAGGGACTACTGTAGCTCTTGGTCTTCCTACCCACCAGAAGCTCTGCAGAAAGACCTAAGGGTTCCCTAATGGGTTCCCAATTTAACATAAATGGATGATAATACACTGTGGTGAAAAAGGAGAGACATTTGATTCACACAGGTAAGTGTCATCCACTAGACACTGAGCACCACAGAGCTGCTGGAGTCCTGTACTTGGCATCTTACAGTGCTCCAAAACAAAAGCACTTGATACATTTCAGTAGTTCGAGGGAAAGCAATGAGCCAGGGTTGGTAGGGGTGTCTAAATAACACCACCAGGAAGAAAACACTACAGTCAGTGCTCAGTGAGAACAGAAAGGAAAACAGAAAATTAAGAATGAGGACTGCAGCCCTCAAACAGGCTGCTACTTATATGCAGGGAATAGTCTTTCCACCACAGGTAGGACAAGGAGAAGTGAACTTAAACTGCATCAAGGGAGACTCAGACCAGAAAATTAAGTTTCCTAACTCTAGACACTGTGAGACAATGGGGAAAGTTGCCTGGGGTGCTTATTGAGTCCCTGTCACTGAAGGTTTCCGAGAACAGATTAGGAAAATACCTGTCAAAAAATGGTTTACATCTAATTGATTCTGCCTTGGAGCAGAAGGATAGACTAGGGGATACTAAAGGTCTGAGGTAGTCCTATTTCCTGAGGTGCTTTTAGATATGCTAATGAGCTAAGCAATTCCTAAGACTTAGGTATTTGTTTTTAATACCTAGCATAGGTGGTATGTTTGGCATGGTCTTAATCATGGTCTGGCTAAAAAGAGAAGCTTCTCTTTCAGTCCACTACAAATGTTCCAAGAAAATCATCTGTATTAAAAATGCTATTTATGCCACATATTTTAAGAGCGGCATATTCTTCAGATTGCCAGCCAGCCAGCTTCAGGACATAGAGCACATGAAATCCCTGGCTCACACATGACTTGTGTCCCCATGCACCCCTTAAGTTACCAAAGATCTATGATTTATGACAATAAACAGCCTTGACCGGACTTGAGCAGGTTGGAAATACTCACATGTGCAGGTAAGGTGCCAGGCCAGAGGGGTTGGGAATCCCCAGCACAAGCTGGAACAAGCACCAGGGACACTCTGCTCTGGAGATTTCTAGTAACTTTCCAGTACAGCATGACCTAGCCTGGCTTGCTCTACTGTGCTCATCAAAATCATAAATGAGGCAACATGCTGAAATCCATGCTAACCTGACACCCATGGAAAAATGGAGAACAAAAAGAAATCAGTACACCTGGGGCACTGCAAAGCCAGCCATCTGCTTGTGGTGCCAGCCCGCTCCCCCCATGTGTGGGGAGCCTGCAGGAATGAAGGGCAGAGAAGCAAACACCACTGTAGGGGAAATTATCTTCCATGCTGGTGATGCAAAATGAAGAAAACTGTATCTCCAAACCCATGCTGTGAGTAGGATGGTACTAAGCTCTGTCCCAAGTCTCCTTCTGTTGGGAGCGCCCTGGCAGGATGGATCAGGGATTCTGTGGCAACCCAATTTAAATATGAAAATGTACAGAGTAACTATGAAAATTAATGCACAATTCAGAGCTTTTGTACTGCTCTGGGCCTTGCTTCTGACAGGCTTACACTAAGAAGCAATTAACTTCGCAAATGACCTGATTGGACCAAGAAAGCAAGGCAAAATTTTTCTGTCTGACATCCATTTCAGGCAATTTCAGTTCTTTTACACTATTTCAATATATTCTATTTTTCATTTGCTATTATTGTGGTTTTCCCCAGAACAGTGCACAACCTTGAAATTCCCAGATTTGGGGATTTTGGGAGGATATGAGTGAACTCATTAGCAGGAACAAAACTGATCACTGAATGAAATAATTTGCATAGACATTTACATGAATACTTTTAGGTTGCAGAACTTTTCTTTCACAAAACTTTCACAACTTCAAACTCCTTTTGAAGTTACTGCTTGAAACTATCTAACACTTTGGAGAACAACTTGCTCAGAATTTGCATTGTTTTCTTCACACGATGAAGGTTGAAAACAAGAGAGGTAAAACTTCACCAAATGCCTGTTCCCACTCACTTAAACTAGTTCCTGAGCTTCTCTCTTACTGAAAGCTTTAGCTTCTTGGTCTCAGTTTCAACAATCCAGTTTTTCAGCAAGGTATGGAGAATTTGGCAGTTGCCAGACATGCATAGAAATAAGGTAAGTATAAGTCTGTGGTAAAGGAAAGGAGATAGATGCATTAATTACCTGCCAGAATGGAAATGTACCAAGGGTGTCTCTATCTGACCCAGCTCAGCACCACGCTGTTTTGTGCCATGGAGGTGCAACCAGCACTCAACACTGGCACACCAGTTTATGGTGTAAAGGATGGAAATAACAGAAGAGGCAATAGCAGTCTTAGACACCCTCCTGCTGCTGGACGTCCTGGCTGCTGCAGCACAGGATGAGCTCCTCTGCTTTGATCACAGCATATTGGGATGAACCTCTCTGCCTTGGTGATGGTACACTGGGATGAGCCCCTCTGAGCAGCTCTGAATTCACTAATGCTCCTACAGGGTGGTGCCCATGGTACAGATTCATCAGTTGCTGATATGCTCGAATGCTTTTATCCCATTAATAAAACTGCAGTTCCCAAATGGGTGCATGTGATATTTCTAGTGGATAAGGTGATGTATTTGTTATTTCCAGTGGATAAGATAATGTATATGATACATACACTTATGCCCATTGAATACACATACATTGGTTAATAAGGCATTGATGTATATGCATTGTTTATCCTGTTGATGAGATACACCATGATTAAGTAGCAAAGGCAGAGCATCCTTGACACAGAGAGGTACACCTGGATAGTCATGGTACTGCACGTCACTGGCTGGTGAACTGTCACAGGTTGTTCAGCATACAGGGGAAGGAAGCAAACATGCAGATTGATCCTCCTACAATAACAATAATCCTTGTACAACCATTTCTGGATTCCTCACAACACACAGAGAAACAGTTAAATAAGCAATTGGTTCTTGTATGAAAATGAACAAAGTTAAGGAAAAATAAAAATACAACAACATTTGTAAAGCTCCACACACTGAAGGGCACTGGGATCAGGCAGCCCTGCTGAACTGAAGGGCCTTTCATGCCACTTCATGTGTGCGTGCAAATTGTACCCCCATGAATTGCTAACTTGTCCTTTAGGAACAAGCTAGATAAATGAGATTCCAATAGCAGAGCTAATGCTCCTTTGAAGTGTCACTTTGCCTTTGTGCACTTCTGTTTCTGCATTATCAAAATGTCTTCCATGAAGCTTTATTATCACTGATAACACAGAACTAAGAAGCAAAATTTTCTATTCAAGGATTGAGTAGTTAAACAAAACAATACTTCCCTGGATACTGGAAAATCAAATAGAAGACTCCAGGGCAGAAGGGCTAATTAAAAAAAAAAAAAAAAAGTCTGCTTTACTATGAAAACCCTTGAGGGGAGATAAAAGCTGAAGGGAGGTGCATGCTTGAATAATAAAGTCTTAATGAGTTTGGTTCTGTGTCTAATACAAAGCATTGATTCTGACTGTTTGATGAAGTTAATGATTTGATTAGAAAAATTTAATTTAAATGGACACTGCCCACTAAGATCACTCTGTTGGAGAAGTCTGTATTGCTGTCATAAGTAACTACTGGTTTTTTTTAAGAAGAAAAGAGACAAGAGAAAAACATCCTTTGGGCAATCATTTTACTTCATACAGCTGGCAGACTTAGTTGCATGTCTTAGCTTCTCTCTTTGCTGTGTCCACTCCTCACATTCTGTTTCATCTTCCAGTGGCTCATAAGAGAAGATGGCTGGAGAAGTATAGTTTAAAAAAAAACAAAAGAGGAAGATGTGACTGTAAAGGATCGGCAAAATCTAGAAGCTGGCTAGACAGAAGCCAGGGACAGGAGGCATTTCCATGACATTTTAAACACTTTACTTGAAACTGGGCTATTTCCAGTTTGAGAGTGCCCTCTTAAGTAGGTGGGAATCAGACACATTATTCTCCGGGAAAATGTATTGTTTTATTTAGAAAGTGCAGAACAGGAGTGGGACTGGGCCACTGACACACCTCAAGAGGTTAAGAATAGTGCTCAACTAGTCTTAATATCTTAAGGTGTTATCTGAGCTTGAGGTTTGAGCTTCCTTTGTAGTAAATGGGAAGAGCATGAGTCATCTCAAGCCAATGCAGACATTTAAAAGAGGGCAAATGACTCATGCCTTACAAGTACCTACTTCACTGATAAAAAAGGCCAGCTCAGATGGAGTCATCTGATGTCAAGTGAGATGACTCCCACCTTGACTGGGCAAACTACTGATGCAAAACCTGAAGTCAGACAAATTAAAATAGACCTGTATAATATGTTACCCTAATTGGGGACTTGATGAGAAATCTTGTGTCCAATTGCTTTCTCACATCAATGTATATCAGCTGGAGAAGAAAGTCACCGTTCATTCAGGGCTCATTCTGCCTCACAGGAATGACCACCTGGATCAGGTTAGCAGAGACAAAGTTGTGGGTTAAACTCTGTGGCACAGATTATGCGATTGTTCAGACTGGTGGCTGTAGCAGTTAATTTTAGTCTGAGCATCTGTGACAACTATGCTAGCAGATACACCAATACATGATGTAGGAATATGAATGTCAGTAAGGCAGCAGGTTTTCAGAATTAAGACACAACCAAGTAGTTATCATCTCCTTTTTCAATCCCACCTGTCTTCAGTTATCATTCCCTGTCCTCCACAGACTGTGACAAGCCGTGACAGTGGCCACTGTCTCATTCACACCTGGTGAGATCCTACAACAAGGGTCACTGAAGAGATCATCCAGAAACTCCTGTTTCTTGGTGACTGTAACACCTTCACATGCTTAGAAGGCAACTTCTGTAGCATCACCCAGGATCTTAGCCTAATCATAAGTATTGACAAAGAGGGTTTTCCCCCAGGGTCACAATCTCCCTGAGTGGCCAGGGCCAGTGGTTGTCAAGTTTATCAGTCTTGACACCATTCCTTCAAATCAGCAGTAAATGCTGCAGTCCAAAGACAAACCTGTCATTTCATCATCTACAGAGTTGTCTTTGGAATGAATGAAGGATTCAGGGCTCAGCCAAAATGACTGCATGTCTGATGCATGTTATTTCTGCTCTCCTCCCTGGATGGCAGTTTCAGGCTCTGTAGAGTTGCCTAACCCGGCTCCTGCCCATACTGGGTTCTGGGTGTGTGCTACATGAATATGTCATTTACACTAAGACTCTGTCTTGCCACAGTCTTCTCAGTGCCACAACCTTATTAAGATCTCAACAGCACTTCAACATGCTTTCAGTGAGGACAGGCATCTCGTTTCACAGATAGTTAGCTTGGGGCAAAGAACCACTAGTGGCCAAGACAGTGCTTTCAGAATACCCTGAAATCACCCTGCAGAGCCAGTCAAAATTAGTAACTGGGCAAAACTTTGGACACAGCATCTATTGACAGATCTGTGATCACAACTTTTGAGGCCAGCCTGGAGGGCAGAAGAGAGGAGAGGGTGCTTAAAGAGAATCAGTTAGCCACTTTTGCAGACATCTAAAATTCCTATGCCCATCTTGTAGCCCTGAACATTCCTCACAGACTGGTGTGTTTTCATGTGACTGCATAAAGAGTAGATGCATTGGCTAAAATTAGCTACAACACAGCTAGGAAATGGGCAACATGAAAAAAAAAAATTAATCATAATAATACTTGTCATAGTTTCTGTGAGAAATAAAGAATCGGTTTTATTACAAGCAAATGAATTTAGCAAATCACTAACATAAGAGTTTTTCTTTACTAACCTATAGGGCGTATCGCGGAGTTGTAAGACGCCGGATTCAGCCTGGAACCGGTGTCAGGGAAACATGCGAACGGGAATAGGGAACTGTAAATGAATATTGGTAAGGAAACCCCTTATACCACATGGCTGGTCCTAGAAGCTGCCATGCTGCTGGACACTCCACCTCCCAGCACGACACAGCCAACCAGGGAGAGGGGAACGCCTCTTCTATGACGTAAACGGGGTTGAACCTTAAGAATGTTTAAAAAGCGGGACTTTTGAATTGAAGGGTGTGTTCCTGGGAATCCTGCATGCCTAGGACACCCAACACGTGTTGTAATTTTTCCTTTTCGTTTTATTCCTTTTGTTTTGCAACTTTTGCCATCTTTCTAAATTCAATAAATGAGATTTTTTTTTCTCTCACTTTCCAAAACAAAACCTGTTTAACCATTCAAACATCACAGGGAAATTCTGCTGTTAGGTGTCACCATCATTAAAAAGCACACCCTGGTGCTGAAGCTGCAAGTGTTGTCACAGGCAAGCACATTGCTCTATCAACAGAAGAACAAAAGAATAATCAATTCCTGCAGATTTGTGTCATATTTCCCCTCATCTGCCTCCAGCTATGCCCTCCACAGCATTCCCAGCTTTCACCCAGGTCATCTGATAAAGTAACAAGGTCTATGGTGCTGTTTCTTCTGAGTCCATGCACAGATGGCAACTAGGGTTACAGAGATCTGATCTCTCAATCACTGTTTATCCACATAGGTTGAAATTTCACCACTTGTGGAAGAAGGGCAGGACAAAGGGAAGGGTCATGGCATGTGATTTTGCACTACTACAGAATCTGATATGGTACAATACAACACTGCAGACACAAGAGACCAGAGGAGGAAAGGAACTGTATGTCAAATTTTCTCTTTTTTATATCAATAACAAGTGTTTTGAAATACTCTAATTTAAAAACACTTTGGCATATTTGTTTTCTCTCTCTCAGGCTTGTTGGTGATGTTCAGTGTTGAACACAATTCTCCGTTTGCTCCTGGCAACTACTGAGTCCCACCTGCATGCCAGCAACTATGGACAAAAGGGTTAGAGATCTAACTTGCCAAGTCCTACATTGCTTTAGTTCAGGGGCTATCAATTTTTATGAGCACTCGCAGATTGTTTGCATCCTTTTTCTTAGCTGTTCAAGTGCCCAAATAGCAATGTTATTAATTATATTCATCAAATCTCTCATTAATCCAAATCCTGCCCTCTAACGAAAATAAGGCCCCCAAAGGGAGGAGGTTTCTTCTGAGTCACTGGCAGAACAGCTTGTTTTCTGGTCTCCTGGGCTCTCCAGCATATCTGGCCTTTAGTTACCCCTCTTTCTGGTTTTATGAGTCCTCTCTTGGATTACAGTCAACTGCCAGAGTCCTGCAAGGTGGCAATAAATGAACAAGAATGTCTGGGTATTTCTCTTAGAGCTGCCAATCAATATCAGTATTAAGTAAATGACCTGGTGCTTGTTCACACTGTCAAGTAGCACTGAACAGGAATTTGGGACATCTCTCAGCAAAGAAAAGTAAAATTATGAATCTGTCCTTATTTTTGCAGTTTGAAGGCTGTTGGCCTGAAGTGATTAAGCATTGAAATGTGTATGTTATAGCACGGCACAATAGCCAGCCATTCAATACCTAGCTAATGAGGAAAGATGATCTCAATCAGTTTATGAGAAGCAAAATGCTTCCAGCAGTGTCCAGATGGCAAAACAACTTGGTGAGTGGTAGCTTTTCACTTCCACATGACTGGGTGAAATCCTGTGTGAGAAACAACAATGTTGAGCCTGAGTCCTGGAAATCCTCACACATGTGCTGCACTATCAGTATACGAGCAATGCCGTCTCAGTCAAGAACAGAACTATGGCCTCACCTTTAAACACAGTAGTGACGCTTGTGGTTGCCTACAAAGGCAAGTTACATTCAAAAGCTTCTTGCTGCTGGAATATGAGGACAGTGGTGGGCCACTACTCTTGTGGTGCAAAGACTTGCCATTCTCTTGTGACAGTGATGAGCGTCTCTAATGAAAATCAGATTTGCTCCCCTCCTTAGATGAAGGCAAAGAGCATGCCTGACCAGATGTGTTAGCATCACTGCTCACTTTCTGGTGAGCAGGACATTAACTCATTGTGACATTGGGAACAGTGAGATTGGGTTTATAGTTTTTGCTTGTTTGTTCTATTGTTTAAGTTGAGAGAACTGTAATGAGATAAAGTACCCTCTGGAAACAGCTAATTGGATTTGAATAGCTTAATTAATGGAGACAGTCACCTACATAATCTTTTTTTTTTCCCCCAAATAATGGAGATCTGCATTCTGCAAAGAGTCCAAATCAGCACACTTCATGATACAGTGCTGAGGTATTGGTTAACCATAACATTATTAATGGTTGATGAGGAACTGGAAATAGTTCTTTTGTTCAGGTAAGATATATGTACATTCAAATGTCATGAGCCATACACCAAAATACTCACCACTAAGAACTGGGGAACTTTATAGTTTGCTTTTTATCTTTTCAAAAAAATACAACATGCTTATAAGCAAGAATTAAAATATGACAAAATTATCAACAATCAACTGACGTCTACTTTATGGTTGAAGTGCTGGTTGAAGGTCTTATGAAATGAAAACATTTTTTTATTTAACATGCAGAAATTTTCTTGCGATTATTGTTGATTTGGATAAAGCTGATGAATTTACAGTTGTAGCATTCTGGGTCATGGTTTAACTTCAGTGAAAGGAGAACATTTGTGCCACATTCCTGCTGCCTGTTGGAGCAGGAAAAAGATACAGTCCAGGTATGGCTGTTCTCTAAAGTGTCACCTCCTATAGCGTTCAGGAATCACCTGAACCAAGTAGTGCTTAGCTGATAGTAAATTTGATAAAAGTCCTTCTCAGAATATATAGGGTATCCACAAGGTAGTAGCAGAATTTCCCCTCTCTCAGATTCCATAGGAAAGAAGTATTAGAAAACAAAGACTGCTATATTAGGAAGTGGGGGGGAGGGGGGAACAACGATGGGATGTACACACAGCCACAGGCTTGGGAGGGACTTGAGAGCTGCTGAGAGAAATATGTTGAGATACATTTTAATAGAAGCTACAGACTGTCCATGATTTCCTTTCAGCCTGCCATCTATCCTAAAAAGTATGCCTTGCCAGACTGGTATTGTGATGGACCAAGGGGTAGATTTAAGGTTATAACACTGACAATTCTGGTGCTCAGTCATGATCTCTGTACTATTTTTATAATGTTACGTTGAATGTTTCTATGAAATACAGATCTTCTGTAAAGTTTCATAGGGTCTTCTTTTAAAGGAGAGCCATGCTCTTAATCTTAATGCATTTCCATGGAACCAGGACTTCACTACCTTCTGAAGTCCTTGCTGACACCAAGGGAACTTCAAGCTGTTGAGTCATTTGGAATACTCTCATCTCCTGTCCATGGACAGGTATTGTTTAGCAGAGTTGAAACAGACATTTGTTTTGGCACTTACATGTTGCTAATTGTGGTGCTAACAGATTAGCTCTATCACCACGCTGTGAAATCAAACATGATCTTAATTGTCTTGCAGGATTTAGATTTTTTTAAGTGCTTAGTGCTTATACCCTCTGTATAGGTCTCTTTGGAGATCAGGTTTGCCCTGAAGATCAAGATCAGGTCTCTTGCTTCAAGTGCAAAGTACAAAAACAAATTACTGTGCAACAGGGCAACCAGACATCTCCTCCCTTTATTTTCCCTTTGATTAGGAGACAAAGGACTCTATGGCTGAACCTCTGCCACTTGATGGATGTCTTTTTGGTTATCCTGCTAAACTGCACGAAAACACTGTGATTTAATTTTCTTTTTTTCCCCCCCCCCCCCCCCGTTATAGTGGCCTAGTAGAGGAAGGAAATAATTTAATCTGGTTGTTCAGCAGATTTCTGGACATTGTAACAAATGCTTTGTGAAAAGTCACATTGGTCTAGTGAGGTGTAATCAAGTTGTCTTAATGCCACTCTAACATTTCAGACTTCTGCAGGTGTGTTGAAACTGTATCCTCCTGCAAACAAGCTCAGAATCCCTCTAACCAATGTTATAGCTTTTTGAGGCAGCAGACGCAGCTTCTAACATACGTGAAACTTAACTTGGCTCCTACTTGAGAGTATGGGTTTTTTTCCAAATCTCCTTATTAATTTTCACCACCACGTTTAATGCATTGGTTCTGAATAACCTTTACAGAGTAAATATGTTACATGTCTTCTGCTCTTGAAGCATCGTATCACAAAGAGGTTTTCTGTGGAATATAACTGACACCTTCAAATTTGTTTTCTTTCCATAAATAAATCTATTCTAATGAGGTCTTTTGTGCCAAGAGCATTTTCTGTTCTCCTATGTTAATCCCCTTGCAAGTCTCTTCAGGTCTTCAGAGGAATCAGTTGCATCATTGTTGGTGATCAGTCACAGCTCCTCTGAACAAATATTGACCATGGTGGTACTCAGACGCAGAAACCAATGTCAGGCTAATGAGGCAGTAAGAGCAGGGCTTTTTAGTTTAACTGAACTCTGGGAATGTGAATTCACTTCCTACCCTCCCTAAGCAACTTGGTTTTTGACAGGTAATGCAGAGAAATTTTGTCCCAGAGATACAGCTCTCTTCAATATACCACCTGCACTTTATTAAGAACATTTGCCTACCAGAATGTCCAGGTTTCCTGCTGCAATGTGTATTCATAAAAATGGACAATCCATGCCGGGACAAGAAACCTGATTGCACTGTACACAGAAAAGGGATTTAAGACATAAGTGGAGACTGAAGCGGCCAGCCAGCTGACCAGGAATTGTATGGACAGTTCCCAGCAGATGTTCATTTCCCACAGTTAACAGAAATACTTGGGAAGCAGAAGATAATGTAGGACAGCCTTGAAGCCCTCTTGCCTTAGAGGGCTGAAAAAATAAAAAGTATAGCTTTTCCCACAACCTCACTCCAGGTTCCTAACTCAGTAGGAACAGGGTCCAGCTTTTACTTAGAAGGGGGCCTTCTGTTATATCCAGTCAAGAAATTTATACAACTTATTTTGCAAATTTACCATCACAGAGATTAACAAAACCCAGAGGTGAAAAAAATCAAATTAAACATAAATTAAACTCTTCCTCATCAGCCATTAAAACTACTAGTTTTCAAATGAAAAGTATAAGCACATTTACTTGACTATGTTTGAGTATGTACAAGAATAGGTCCTATGTCTGCAAAATGTCCATTTGCATAACAGCCAACTCTTTTTCTGAGAACTCATGTCAGGAAACTATTAAAATAAAGCACAAAATAAATAAATAATTTAGAGATCTCGTTTGTATGAATCCAATTAATAAAATATGTGTATGTGTGAAGGGGAGGTAAACTAACCATAAAACAAAACAAAAAGACATGAGCTCACTGTGGAAGGACAGCTATTTTCAGTCAAATTTAAAATAAATGCATTCTATTCAAGGCTTCATATGATGGTCTATGAAATTATAAGAGTGAAAACAGGTTCTGATTTAAGAAGTGATAGCACAGCAAGATGTGATGTGTCAGAAATGTAATTGTGTACTGTACGCTAATGCTTTGCTTGTCTTCAGTTTATTGGAGGCTGATCAAACGGGGAAGCTGATCATAGCCAGGAGAATCTTAACCCTCCAGAGTCCAATACTGTAGCTCTTATATACAGCAGTAGTATTTCCCCCTTGTGTAATCAATAGGGCAATTCACATTAGTTAAGAATTCACAGGAAGTAAATCCCCCAAAGTGCAGTTATAGTCACTGGGGCTGGAGGAGAGAGCTGCCTCTGAAAATTAGGCCATAAAGCTCAAACTCACAAATAATATAGGCATGGACAGTGTCCCTCTTAATGGCAAATGAAGCCTGGGTGTCTTGCAACTAAATATACACTGCAAATCTGGCTCCAAGTGTTGATAACACCAACCCCTACCTTACCGTGTTCCAGCAGAATTAACAACCCTTGTTCATCAAATCTCTTCATTACCTCCAAGGAGCTTGCCTTGTCCCCAGGACACTCATGACTTCTCTTGTGGCACAGAGGCCTCTTTCAGTCTCAGTCCCACATAGTTCTTTTGCACTTTGGTTGCCAAAATGTGACATTCAGGCAGCTTGAGGAGAGGCAAAGAAATGTATGTATAAATAAAAAATGAAAGCTATTTTGCAGTTTAAATGCTATCTCAAACATAAAGTTTGACAGCCCTGGTATTTGAAGGGAAGAAAGGAAAGACAGATTTTGACTTCTGTTATCTAGAATGGCCAGTCTTTGGCTTCTTACAGTGTCAGTGAAGAAAGGCAGTGCCCAAGGAGCAGAAGTTGCAATACCAAATGAGGGGTTACAGTGGCCAAGCTCAGTGTAGTCTGTGGTGATCATGCCCAAAGTCCTAACAAAATCTTATCATGTAGGAGAGCATTAATTTTACCCAAATTTAGTCTCCTAGATATCAAGCACCTAAGTAAACCTTGGCACAGAGCTCATCATTATAGTCAGTGGAGACTGACCATCACTCACATCCTAAAACAGGAGTGTAAGCTGGGTGGGCTGAATGGCTTTTGGGAGATACCTATCAATGACCAGTGACTATAAACAGAGGCTATCTACACCAGATAAGGTTAAGTGGAGGATGCCAGCCTTTTCTTCCTTAGTCTCAGGACTGATTTTTGTTCAGAAGTTTACCCTTGTGACTAAGACTTTTAATTCCAGTCTGTAACAGAATGAAGGGAAAAGAGAGTACATTGCAAAACAGACCTCCTTGCCCAGAGCCTTTCAAAATCACCTGAACCCAAGAAATTCAGGTTCTTCTCAAACTTTCCAGTATTGATAAGCTCCCCAGGTATCTCCGGAGTGAGGAAGGAGAGCTGAGCAGCCTACTCAAACCTATTCTTCTCTACACGCTCTGAAAATGGACCTCCACACCGACAGGAAAGTGATTTATTGAAACCCACTTGTCTTCCATCCTTCTCTCAAGGTTTCCTCTGGTGCAGCAGGTACAGGCAGGTAGATGGAGGTTCAGACTACAACTTGCCAGCAGAGGCTTTTCTGTAGTCTCTCAGTGGTTAACAACAGCTTGTACTCATAAGCTACACTGCTTCAGCCATTCCAGTACAAACACAAACTGGTATAGCCAACCTGGAGAGCACATATAGGATATACATTTATGCTGCACTAAAGAGTACTAAAAAATACCTAAATTGGCTTTATAGGTTATCCCTCTGTGTCTTTTCGCTGCTGAGTCAGAGAAACAACTCATTGATGCCCTACTGACAGCAGCAAGTGACTTTTCATTGGAAAAGAGATGCTCTTGGTGGCTTCTGAGGGTGTTGCAGGAAAATGCTGGAAAATTAACAGGTCCTTAACAGTTGTTCTCTTATGGTTATAACCATAGTGAGGACGACCTAAGAAAATCCTAACCATGCCAAAAAAACTCTGCAACTGTCCACGTTGCTCAGAAATTAGGACATATTGTATTTAGAGAGGAGTTGAGTAATGGACTCATTAAGCTTCAATTCATAATGCTTTGCTACTGAACTGTAATGCTCAGGAATGGAACTGTTCTGGAAAAGTCACCCAGAAGAGCCAGCACATGGTTCCAAAGGACTCCTATTTACCAAGACAAAACCAAATAACTATTCTGAATAGGTAACAAATCCAAAGACAGAAGGAAAAACGGGAAAAGAAAGAAAGGAACTGAGCATTTGACCTGATAAACATCTCAGGAGGCTTTCCTGAGATTAGTTGATGAATACATGGGCTGGTTGGTGCTGTATTTACGTAAACCCTTACCTTTCTTCTAGGCTCTTCCTCTTATGACAGGGTCATATTTGTTCAGTGTTGTCCACAAGGCAAAGGGCATTTGATGATGGGTAAAAGATAGAGAGAAGACCTCAATAAACACTACTTGAAATCTGAGGGAGTAAATAACAGGCATGACTCACTTTGAGAACAGTGAACTTTCTGAGCCACTATATCCATTTTACCTGTAAGTCTGACATATTTGGTCATTGCTACATAATTTTGCCTGTGGTGGATGTAGACGTCTGGGAAAATAAGTTGGAGGGAAAAACAAATCAGGTGGTTTTCTTCTATTGCATTCATGCTGCCAAAGGAAAATACAAGCAGAACATGCAAAACCTCCCAGGAGCCCCATGTTTCTGTTCAAATGGCTTTGTGCTTAGCACTGGTGGTGTTCTGGAAGCTGTCTGCTGTATATGATTTAGTCATTTCATCACAAGCATGTATTCTACATGCTATAAACACAATTTTTAGTTCCTTCCAAGTTCTTTCTTGTCAAAGGGTTCACTTTTCCTTTAAGATTGCTCATGTCCTTTGAATGCTGAGCACTCTGTGTTTGACTTCACTACTGCATTAAACATAGTGAGGGCAGATCTAGGGATATAATAGGACAACAGATTGGCCAATATGTGCGCAGATTTGTAATTGCTTGTTTCTGCCTCCTCTGGAAACAATGAAGGAGCAGAAGCAGCTGGCATGCAGAGGAGATGAGGCGTAACATCTCTCTAGGTGTGATGACTGCCCAAGCACTTCTGGCCCTGCCAGTCCTGGGCTGCACACTGGCGAGAGCAGGCAAGCTCAGACAGCTGTTTTTGAGGCTGTAGTCTGTTCCTATTTGTCTACTATTTTTTACTATTGCCCAGCATGGTCATCTTGCTTTGATCCACAGAGTGTTGTTTGCTGTGTGTTGCCGTGTTCTCCATGTGTTGTTTCTGAAAGTGGAGCAATGATGCTGACAGGGTTGGATGTTAGACAACCTTGTAATTTGGCCCTTAGTGTATTACAAGGGGAAAAAGCACCAAAGTGTGGCTTAAACAAAAAGGCTTGACAAAGGCACATCTTTCTCCATGTCTTCAGCTGGACTTGCTGACTTCATTGACTTTAATGGGATTATTCCAGCCTACACAGATGAGAATACAGCCCACTAGACTATGTATTGCCATGTAAAATTCCTGTGAGTGGTACAGTTTATTTTTTCATTTGTTGGTTCTGCCATCTGGCACAGTCTTCTTACATCCTTCTCCATTCGCTGTCCTCTGAAGACATATTTTATGTTGTCTTAGTGACAACTAAAAAGTGACTTCCACTTTTCCCTTGCCAAATATTAGCTTTATGACTGAACACTTCTGATTCCTTTTGAAATCACTTCACAACATCACCTTTTCCCCCTGAGAATACCCTCAAGAATCTATTATGATGTTGTATTTTGTTTCCAGGTACACTACGAGTTAAAAGAACACAGCTCCAGTTTGGCAAACATTTGTGCAGCTTCACAGCTTTAATGGGTCCCAGTGACTATAAATAAAAAAGGGGAACTAAATAATACACTCCTTCCTGTGACTCACATGTAGGTTGGCTCCATTTCTGAATTCACGTCCTGAGAGAAGAAGCTTTACCTCCATTTTAGGACAGACGTGTATCACCCTGTGATGGCACTGCGGGGTCAGACTGTAGCTGATGAAAAATCATGGATGTCGCAAGCATTAGAATGAGATGCTTAAACTGTAAACTCTCAAGATTTATACAAAACATGGTCTTCCATGAAGGCTTGTGCTCATCTACTGAGTGATGGGATTTGGAATTTTCCTACAAAGATTCCCACATTTAATTTCCTTTGACTGGATAGCTACAAGAGGTTGTCCAATGTACAAAAAAAAAGTGTGCTGCTGACCTCTTCTCTCTTTGAGACACACCTGAAGAAATGCATTGGTCTAGTTGGTATCTATCAGCTGACGGTTACAAACAAGAAATGTGGGGAGCAGATGCATCAGGGTGAAGCCTTTCAGTCCTGCTCTGGCCAGAAGAGTTAAGGCACAGCACAGGGGGTTACTTTGAACCTTCAGTTGTCATGGGAATGGGAAATGTTCAGCAGTTCTTGGGTGGTCCTCAGAGTGTTCCAAGACCAGGGCTTTTTTAGGACGTTATGTATGGGTTGAACCACTTAGAGTGACTAAACAGCAATTTGAAAATAAATTATGAATGCCATGTTCAGATTAAGTGACCTCTAACAGCAAATAAAGCAAAACTTTTGATCTTAAGACAAGTTCTTTCTCCCCTGGAGGGTGTCCTTTGATTCAGTCTGTGTAAAATGATTAGAGAAAATGGTTAGAGAAAATTATATGTATTGCAAAATACCAGGACCAGCAAGAATCAAACACAAGAGAAAACATTTAAGAACAAAGGCAGGGGTGGCAGAGGTGCTATACAGAGAGAGAGAGCTCTTTTCCATGTCATTGATATTTCTTTCACACTTGTACATATATCACTGAGAGATTCAGGGAATGAAGTGAAAACAAGGATGTGATGTAAAAAAGAGGAGCTATGATTCCCTAACAACTGACTTGCAAGCGGGTGTAGCGGGTCACTAAATGCCATTAATCATTTGCAGACCAAGATTAAAGAGTAAAGAGGACAAAGTTCACCTAGCTGAGCATTCATGCAGGGCTTTGATTACCTGAAGCATTCAACAAACCACTGGTTTTTTTCTTCTCATCTCTAACCTCTTTTCACCTCTGTTTCCTTCTAGACTCAGCCATGTACTTGTTAGTCTACCTTGTCTATTTTTTACTTTCACGTTAATGGAGAAGCCAAATTTCAGCTCATTTCAATTGTTTTTTTACCAAGAGAAAATCATGCCTAAGGATTTCTATCATTTTTTGTTCCCTTTCTTCCAAGTGCTGAACCTTGTATTGGGTGAAATAGAAAAAAAAAATCTCCTTTTGGGAAAAATAAGGAATGACTTTTCCTGTAGCTGATCCTATTTCATATTTTTGCCTCCAACTAAATGTAGTGCCTTGTAATTGAAAGACCTATGGAACTGGCAGTCAAATTATTCTGTATATACAGTTCATATCCAAACAGTCAGATATGGGCAACCCATAAACATAAATTAAATAAATCTGTTCAGCTGGAGAAATTTGTCTTTCCAGATATCCAGAGCTGTCAATATATGCCTGAGACCTTTCCTAAAATCAAAGTATGATGCATAGCAAACATCTTGGAAGAAGAGTAGCAATCAATACATCAAAGACAAGAAATGGAAAACAGGGCTGTAAATTTAAGCATCCCTAAACGCCAGAATATTTCTGAAGCAAGTTTGACAGAGCTCTGTTTTTTTTATGGATACAGCAAAGTCATGCCTGAGATTTTCAAAATCCCCACCTGAAGCTGCAGTTCTGTCAGAGTCTACCTGACCAAAGTTGCTGTTACCCTTGACTACTTGCCCCTCTGCCTCACTACACTGCTGACTGGATTTTTCGTCTCTCCCTCACATTGGCAAAAACATAACTAATCCTTCCGTGAGTTGGTTTGGGGAGCTAAATTGGAAGGAAATGCTTCTTTCCCCTCTGTCCCCCTCATGAAATGAGCTGCTAGTTTGTCTCCCTTAACTGGCTCCCTGTATCCCTGATATTTGTGTTTATCCCTGATAGCACAAATATCAGTGAAAAGAAGAATGGAGAGAGCATCTAAGAAAAAGTGGAAGTCATCTCCACTTAGATGCCATACTAAACTGCTGCAGAATTATAGTTTTAAGAACAAAATCCCACTCCCAGTCATGCATATGTGTGTATGTGGATATTTCAAAAGATGTACATGTTCACTTTACTGCAGTGGCGTATGTTTACTTTGATACAGTATTCTTGAAACACTGGGTCACCTTGCTTCATGAGTTAACCACATGGAACCACCATACTCTTCAGCATTTAATCTTCAATTAAAGTAAAAAAAAATGCTCTTATCCATCATGTTTTTTCAGGAAATCTTCCTAGTAGGATCAAACTGTGCAGTGTTTCCTTTCTTCAGTCCAAAAATAGTCTGAAATGATACTAATGAGACATAAATGCTGCCCAAATTGCTTGTTTCTATTCAGGCTTTGACTCAAAACCTTATTGACAACATTATAAATGTCAACATTTCATACATAATACATGAATGCATTTTAGCAGATGGAGAGGAATGGAAATGAAGCCAAAATGCAGTTGAGGCTGGGTTTGGAATTGCTGGAAGGAGCAGCATGAAGAAAGGAGAGATGCCAAGAAGGAAGTAGAGCAGAAACAGAGAAAGGAAGATGGGAAGGAAGAGAAAAAGAATCACTCCTACTGAGTTCTGCTGAATCAAATACTAACAGAGTCATTCGCTTTCATGGCTAGGCTTTGCGAACGAAGATTTGGGAAGGGCTCTACCCACGTTTGTTGCAAGCGCGTTGGTGGCTAAAAAGGCCAATACGAGATAGGCATGTCCAGCTGCAAAAGGCGCAGCAGAAAGACTCCTTAGGTGGTATATTCTGGAAGGCTCGATTCTTTCTGCGTTGTCTTTTCTCCTCAAGGGTGATCCTGTGTGCTTTCTCAAAAGCATCAGCAGCATTATAGATGGTCTGTCTCCAGGCCTCCCGATTGGAGGCCAGAGTAGAGCAGTTATGGTGATCAATATGGCCAAGGCTGAGATGTTGTTTCAGGGAGTCCTTGTACTAACAGAGTAAAAGGATAATTAATAGTACATTACCTTCTGTAGCAAAAGATGAGGCTTTGTCTTTGTTCATTCTTTGAAACTTTCTCTTAAAGACACATAGGAGTTGTGCTGTGGACAGAACGCTCACCTATACTCATATTGTAGCCCAGTCTCCACACCTAGGGGTGGAGTTTGTTGTCTTCCACAGGATGGATAGGATGCCTCCTTGGTCAGAGACATCTTAACTAAAACAGCCTGTTAACCACCAATTTAGATTAGCAAGAGTAACCCACTGCCTAGAACTAATAGCTTTATCAATACTACAAACTGCACTAAACTTCTGAAAGGGTTTTGCCATAATTAAAAATTATGATCATTCTAGATTAAATAGATATGTGATGCTACCATTCATCACTCAGGCTGTAAAAAACCCAAACTTTTTTAGAAGGCTCATTGCTCTGCAGCAGAAACACATGCCATAGGGATGAACTGCCTGCAAAACATTTGTTCCAATCTACCAATGCTAACTATATTTTTAGGGTCTAATGAAAAGATGTCAGAGGACAAGATAAGACACAGCATGAAAGCAAAAGGTAAACTTATAATTTTGCACTCTGGGGACCAGGCTATGAAAAACTGTTATTGTTACCCATGCATCAAACAGGCACAGAATGCAATTTTCAGAAGTCCCTTTACATTTTCCAAAGAGGAGCTCCCATGAATCTTCTATTTTCTTCCTTTTCCTATGTTGTTTATGTGCTGAATATTCATGCTTCTTTTCTTAGAAACACAGTTGATTTGTCCCAAAGTGTCTGTATTTAAAACATAAGTGTATTAATTCATGATATACCCTCTTCTCATGCTTTTCTTTCTCAAAATATAAAAGAACAACAATTCAATAGTCAGAACAAATTTACCTAGGAAAACAAGGAATCTTTTCTATTTTAGATCCTTGATAGCTCCATTTTCATAGAGTGGGTCAGTTTGTCTGCTTTTTGGTCTCAGAATTGCTTTCCTAGCGTTCAGCAAGTGGTATGCACAAGTATAAGTCTGACAAATTTGATTTATGTTAAGAAATAATTTTTCTGTTGTCATAGAAACCACTGCAAGATGATCCAGGCAGGAGTAAAAAGTAACAATGAAAAGCAGGTTGCTGGTTTCGCCAGTGAAATTCTTCTCTTTGTTGATGTCCCACCAGTAATTTCCTTGCCCCCTAAGGCAAAAAGGGCAAAAAGATGGTATCTGGAAGGATGGTTGAGAGGAAAAATTTGCCTAGAGGGTGACTTCACTGTCATAAGGCAGGCACATGTCCCAGCCCAAAGGGGGTGTGCAGCCAGCACAACTTCTGCAAGACTGCAACATGCGAAGCAAAGTAAGTGTTTCTTTTGAATAGGGAGCAAAGCCAGACTAGAAATCCCCCAAGCCTGTTATAGAGATGTCCATGGCATGGTGGAGAGAGATAGAACAATTTCCTTCTCTTATGCCATGGGTTTGCTTCCATCAGCAAGAGTGAATCATATCCACATTTTAATGTTTACACAGATCTTGGCACTGCACTATGCATAAACAATTTCTACTTCAATAAGAGGAAGCATTCACCTGGACAGCAACAAAAATATAAGGGAGTAAAAGAATCAATGAACACTGATTATCATGACGTGTTCATGTAGAAGCATCTTCACCCACCCCAGCACTGCCTGCCCACAAGCTCCATGACACAGCGTAGGCAATTACAACCTGCCCAATATGAATGATCATTCATTGCCATTTTGGCACAGAGAGCACAGGAATGTATACTGTGTATTACAACACCTACACTCTACTCAATCTCCACCATCAGTCATTGACATTTTAGGGGTGTTTATCCCCAAGATTTACAAGGGCAATGAACATTGCTAGTACTTGCCACTACGGCTGTCAGACTGACTTGATTTTATTTCCCAAGGGAAATCTGTTTCTGCATCTGCTACTGTTGGTTCAGTTTACAACAAGCTTTCAGATAAAGGGTTGTTGCTGTGGATCCATAGCCTCACAAAATGGCAGGGCAAAAGTGTTACTGCAAGAAAGTCAGAAAACCTGTAATGTTTTGTGCAGTCTTTGAGTTCCTCTAAGTGAAAAGCCAGAGGATTTCAGTCCAGAATCCTCCTCTGCTGCAATTAGTACTGGGAACAGCCCAGATTACAGCTTCTTTTTGCTTCTAATGCTGATTAGTTGCAGTATGTCAATAATTAGAAGAGAATTTAGAGAACAAATATTGCCTCTTTTTCTGCTGCTGCACTGTCCAGACGGTATTATTTCCCCCCTATTATTTACCATTTGAAAATATTTGCCAGACAATCTCTTCAAGTCCTCTCTGAGCTGAAGCTTATTGGTATTAATTTTGCAAGTGTAAGAAACAGAGGCAGGTCTGGCACTGGTTCTGATTCCTGATGAAGTGAAAGCAGCTTTTAGCACTGGATGTGTCATGGATTGTGGAAAGTGAATTCTGAACTGATATTTTCCAATAGTCTCTGTAAAATGCATTTTTGTAGGCTTTCCATGAAGCATCCTTCTTGTTAATAAAGAAAAAAATACAGAATACAAGTGGCAGGAAGACAGCTGAAGCAAACTTGCCTGATGATTTAAGTGGATATTTGACAGGGTATTTCTGACAGGGACCACTGGAGCCTAGTTACAAGAATCTGAATAGAAAGCCTGGTCGTTTGCTTCTTTTCTCCAGAGACGCAAAGGTGCATGGAGGATGGAAAATTATAACAGAACTTAGTTATTGTCATGATTATTGTTGCTAGATTATAAGAAAGTGCCTATCTGCAGCTTCTCCCATATGTGCACATGTACATGTCTCTTTTTATGTTCACTGCCTGTCCACAGCTTGTCTCATACATGCATCTCTTTATGTCTCATTATCACATTTCATTCCCATGCTCTTTATAGTGCAAAACAAGGTGTGTATTTGGTTATGAAAATGCTGGAGGCAGTTGAGGGCATTTTTGCATGGGGGATGCTGTATTACCACGTCAATCATTGCTCCTTCTCTTTCTTAGTCTTTGCAGATTAATCCTGGATGAGCCTCAGCTGGGATGCTTCTGGCACAGGGGAAGCTGAGATTTAGATAGCAGGTCCTCAGCCCAGGTCCACTGGCACATGATTTACATGCTGTTATCAAATTTGCTTTCCTGCCACCATGCTGAACATCGGGTTTAGAGCTAAGCATAATGGGTTGCTGGGGGAAGATGGTCTTTTCCAGTTGAACTCTTTCACTCTGGGCTTACACATAATCCTTTTTTTTTTTTCCTGAAGAAGGTTGCTGGCTATTAACCAGCCTAGCTGCCATAAAAGAAGTAGGGGAGGGAGATCACAGGCTTCTTCTCCAGCATTACTGTATCCACTGATGCTGGCTGGGCATGTCATTTCTACCTGTCATCCAGGCTGCTGCTGCACTTTGTCCCCTGTGAATGTGAGTACTGATCAACTTTCTGCTGCCGAGATGATTCCCACTTTCTCTTTTGACACGAGTTGTGTGTTTGGACCTGTGTTCAGTAGGGGATACTATTAAACACTGGGACCTAAAGGTTGCCAGGGTCTCTTGGAGGCAGCAGGACATGCAGAGATTATAATGGGAAGGACCTAGGCACCATAGGAATGGGTGGAAGCAGAACTGGAAAAGCAGCATGGCAGCATGCTCAGAAACAGTAAAACAAAACCCCTTTCAACTGTAACAGCAACGGCTGTTGAGCAATGGTGATTGCTGTGACCTGAAGTGTAGGCATCATGTGTTCAGCTGCGTAACCTACGCACCCCAAAAGGCAGTGATTCCTGAAAATGAGAGCTTAAGTCACCTACCTGCTCAGATAGCAAAGCCTTGACTGCTGCATCCTGGGGCAACTGCAAATCCAGCACATTCATCAGCTGTTGGTAGAGGCTCTATTATGGAGAGATGGAACGGGAGAATGGTTGCGGAGAGGTGGAACAGGAGAATGCTTGCAATATTAGAAGAAGAGTGACAGCAGCAGGCAGGTCTGTGGGAGAGAAGGGGTGTTACATTTGCTGGGATAAGGATATAAAACGTGCTGCTGCCAAATCAAACGGTTCCCCTTGTTTATTTCCTCTTTTTTTTTTTTTTTTTTTTTTTTTTTTTTTTTTTTTTTTTTTTTTTTACAAATAACCAGTGACTTAAAGACAGGAAAACATAATAGTATGCCCTCCTTTATATTCCAGGGCATCCCCCTTCTCCCTGCTGTTTGGCATCTCGCCCATTTCCAGCAGGCACTTTCAGATGCAGATTTCTCCCTGAATAGGTATGGCTGGGCTCTTTGTCCTCATCTCCCTTACCTTCATTAGCGTATAATCTGTTGTGGGTCTTGCTCAGCTATCAGAGAGACCAGGGCTGGTGTAAGAAGCAGAGCAGAAAAGGCCCCCTGAATACTGATTCGTTACCATACAAATGGAGGGACACCCCAGCTATGCAGAGGGCGGTATCTTTATAAAACATGCGTAAATTAGAATACAAAACAATGATTACACAGCGCTTATGCACCAGTTAAAATTCATCCTGGGTAGGCTGGATAACACATATCCCTATATGCTAAAAGGGATTCTCTTTGGATCCACAAATGGTTTATAGATGTCTCCTGAGACAGGGGCATTGCCTGGGGCATGGTGGGCATATCAGCAGGGTAACGTATCAGCAAGCCAGAGAGCCGTGACAAGAAGACAGATGAGGATAGGCAACTGCAGTTGATCCCCCATTTGTCTGTTGTCCTGGCTTTGGCTAAATATCCAGAGATGTCCGTTAAATGGCAACATCTGTGTACGTGTGGCTCAAAGGCCAGCCATCCCTGAGGAGTCACTCGAGGTCCTAGCTGGGTGCTACGCCCAAATGTGTACACAAATACAGACCAGTTCATCCGTGTGTTTCCTTTACACTGCACTAGGCTGGGTCATAACCCAAAATCCTTCTGCTGTCAACAGTCACACTGGCAACCTGAGGAGGGACATTTTGCAGGAAAACCATTTAAAATGAGGGGTTTCTAGTTATGGCCTGTGGTTCATTTGAAACAAATGACAGAGTATCTTGGGTTAGTATAATGATGAGACCTTTGGGATATAACCACAGCAGTTCTGACACCAAACAGAAATGATAACCAAATTGCTTGTACAGTTCTTCCACCTCTCTTTGCCTGTCCTCCTCTCCTCCACCCATTTGAGTGGGTGATGGCACTCGAATGCAGCTGTGGCTGCACATGCTCTGGCTAGGTCAGCTGCTCACTTGAATCAAACCTACTGTGGAGATGGATCTTGAGGCGATAAACCTGAACAATTTGGCCTAGGAAAACCTGGTTCGTCAATTCCAAATTCTTTCTTCCCACTATTGAAACATTTTCTGGGAAGCATTATACAAAATTTACCTACACAAATAGCCACACAACATGCTGGATTCGTACCCATATAATTACACCTTCCAGAATGATATATTGTAGCCCTCCAAAGACCTGAACAGTTAGGTTACACCCACTGTGATGACAAGTACTCTGGAAGGACTTCAAAAGCACAGTCTATTGTGGAGAAGAAGAGGAACTAATCACCCTTTCTATAACCTCTTTGATTTTTGGGGAGGAAAAACTTTTAAAAAGTGTTTTTTGAAAACCAGCATAAGGCAATACTCGTCTATAGAAATCTGCTTTATATCCTTCTAGGTTCTTACTTTTCAGGCATATGCATTTGCTGGTATGTGAAAGACATGTAAGCCTCTCAGTAACGACTATGCTTTCAGATCTTTATTAGCCAGTAGAACTGGGAGACTGGCACATTCCAGATCTGGAAGAGGAGGACAGAGAAAGGATTTTCTGAGCTCCGTGAAAACCAAAATTTTGAATATAATTCAGGATTTCTTGCAAATATTGACCAATTGACCTGCACATTGGCCATGTGCCAGGCTGTAGCCTCACAAAGAGATTCCAGATTAACCCTACACCCCTCAAAGAGGCATCTTAGTGAGATTTTTCTGTGAAGACTATTAACATGGTTCCAGTTATGTTTGACTGTGGTAAATATAAGGGCAGGATTTTTAGCATGTGTGTTACAGAAAGAGGTGAAGAGGTATGTCAAGCTAGTTTAACCACAATTTTAGCACCAGTCTGGCTAAATCTGTTTCTAAATCAATCTAGTTCTGTTATCCCTGTGACCAAACCACTCACAGAAAGACCTTAAAAACTGAAGTGATAAACCCCCAAGGAACAGCAGTTTATAATGAAAACAACAGGGATGATAATTAAACTTCTACCAATGGTCTGAGTTGGCAGTCAGTTCAGTTAGCAAGCAGTAATAGAGACACAGACCAAATTCCTTACTGCCCATCTGTGGGTCTGATCAGCCTTGACAATGTTTCACCCTACCTCTCTAAAATGGGGTGAAAGACTCTATTCAGGAAACAGGCAAAGCTGTTTCCATCTGTCATATTGCTCCTTTCTCATGAGCTTTCTTCTACTGTTTATTAAGGAGCTGTTTTATATAAACCTGTCCACCTCATTTGCCTCTGGACTCCCATCTCATTCTTGTCTCATTAATTCAGTTTTAACGCCCACAAGAAATTTTAATAATAATTAATTTCCTATCTGAGAAAGCCCTAATACATACCACACAGTGATATTAATGTAAAATATTAGGTTCTGCACAATGTGATTTCTGGGCTTTTGTGGTTAATTGTGACAGCAGCATTAACAGTAAATATGTTTGGTTTACATCAGCTGCTGATTGGAAAAAATATTTATTTTCTTCCAGTATAGGTCATATCCATAAATTGCCAGGTGAACTCAGAAGTGGCTTCTCAGGCCACTACAATCTCTACATGATGAAGTATTTCTATGACTCATTTTTTCAGATATATCCTGCGGTATATGAACTTACAAGGTATTTTTTCAGAAATATTTATTGCATGTTCTGTGCTTCATGGCTCTGCTTAGCAGGCAAGCATTAGTGGCAATTCTTTTGTGACTGGTATTTCCATAACTTGGATACCATGGCTTTCCTAAAAGTTCTGTATTTCCAAAGCTTTTCTTATCATAGGGATCTGGTTCAAAAAGTATTCACCTTCTGTGCTTATTAACATACTTTTACTTACTGTGTGAGCTTCTTGCAATTTGTAATGTGTTTTATCCTGACAAAATGATAAAGATGTAGGGAGTAGAAAGAGAGGAACTGAATGAACTAGAGTCAAAGTGACTTATAAGTTTTCCAAATAATCAAGCCAGATAGATGAAAATCAAGGACAAGTTTTCTTCAGACCAATACTGCTGCTCTCCAAGCATTGTACCCTCTTTCCAGTTTTTTCCACTGTGAAGATATTCTTCATGTAAATTATTTTTGATTTAACAACATATTTTTAATAATTTTTAGCATGCTTATTCAGCTTGGCTTTTTCTCTTCTCTTTGCAAAATGCCCTTCATAAAAATGGAAGTGCATTAAGATTTCTCCTTCAGTCTACATTGCAAATAGGGACCTGAATCAAAGGCCTGGATTGAGGCACATCAGATCAGGTGGGTTGCAGCTGATGAAAACTGCACTGTAATATTGTCAGACAGAACAAACTATCAGATCATCAAATGTGATTTTAAATGAAGTCTGAAATCTGAAAGGATTCTGGAAAGAACCATTCTCAGATAAAGGCGAAAACTATTCAAAATATAGCGAGGGAGTTAAAAAAAGATAAAAAAAGGCTCGTCAGCTTCTTCAGTTCAAGGGCTTTTATTATTATGCATTTGTGAATTTTCTAAAGCATTCTTTGCCTCCACCATCATTGTCTAAAACAGCGCACTGCATAACCATTAGTGTGCATTTACATTTTTCTTTGTTGCTGAGGACAGCCAGCTTGAATTAGAAGCTGTTCATAGCCAAATTTTGAAGTATCAGGATATTAACTTGGATGTGGCAATGGAATAAAGCAGGGCTCTTCCACCTCTTCTAGCCTCACGCGGGAGGGTGTTGAAGGGTCACACAGCTGCTTCTGAACTGCCACTGTTCCCGACTGACATATTTTTTGCTTTACTTGAACACGTCAAGCTGTCTGTGTCCTTCTGTCAGCTCCAGGCAAGGATGCTAGCCTCTAAGATAAGGGCAGCACAATCAGGCAAGGTTGGTAGTTGTGTCAGCCACCCCAGCTTGATCTGCTGCAGCACGGTTTGTACACTGCCAAAACCCTGCCACTCCTGCCACTCCTGCAGCAACTGTTTATAAAACCAGCCTACTGCTTTACCAAAGCCACTCCTTTACCCCAGACTGGGCATTTGTTGAAATCCTGAGTCACTGAGTCACTAAAAGGGCCAATAGGGGCCCTTTGATTTGGGTTGTGGTCCCTCAACCTTGTTGAAAAGTAGCCCTGACTCATGCTGGTTTTGTACGAACAGGAGTTTTCCCTTCACTAAACAACATTCCTAAGCACAAGGCAAAAGATCAGGTGAGAGATTTAATCTTAAGTATGCAACACTAAATTATTACCATTCAACCTAACTCACTGGTCCCCAAAATATATTCAAAATTTCATTACAATAAATAGTGTTCTGCACAAAGCAAGTCAGTACTGTTAGCTGGGGATGTATCTGTTATTGCCTAGTACCATAATGAAAAAAACACTGATTTCCATACAGTCTTGTTCCTAAAGGCTTAGGAACTAATGTCAGCTGAATATGTTTGTACTGGATGTTCAATCGCTGCATCAAATATGCTCTGTAAACTAGTCACCTTTAAAATGTTAGTGGCATCTTCTTGAATAATTCACTACCACCAGATTGCATGTCCTTTGGGTCTTCTTGGAAGCTGAACAGGAAAGGATGGACAGGAACATGATATGATGACAGCAACGTTGAAGTGATTTGATTTAATTCAATTCTATTAATATACATTTAGAACTTTCCCCCCCATGTTTTTAAATGTCTTCAGGGAATTTTCCTAAATTCCTGCATTCTTTTCATGGCATTTCTTTCAGTGTTTCACTTTCTTTCCCTTTTCATTTCCTCTTTCCTTTGTCCCCTTCATGTCCTTTTCCATTTCCTTTTCCTGTTCCTTTTCTTTATTTTTCTATTCTACTCTAGTCTATTCTACATTCTTGGCTTCACTATTCTATTGTTTTTTATTTCAAGGAAATTCTATACATGTGATACAGTTTTGCATGCTTTTGCTCCTAATAATACTTATGGGTCAAATTTTGCACCCTATAAATTTGGATGGATAAATTTGGTGCAATTCCGCTGATATTAATGGAATTTAAACTGGCATCAGACTCTAACCTGACATTTTAATGATTGATTTGCATGGTCTCAGCTGCGAGACAATTTGTCTTAAGCCCCCATTAAATCAGAAAATGAGTGTTTCTGACTGAATATGCCAATCATTCTAGCTTATCTAGTGAGAGATGCCACATGCTTTCTCCTACTTTAGCCTTATTTTTTGACAGCTACTTATGCTACTTATTGTCTAATTGGGTCTGCCAATCCTTCCTGCACATCCCAATCTGTCCAGCCCAGACACAAAAGTCTGAAACATTTCTAAAATCTGCATACTGTTGTTGATTACAAGAGATTGGGTGGGGCGGAATGCAGCCTAGATGTGACAACATGCTTACTTGTATGTAATTATTTCTCAGAAAAATTAAAAATTGCAAAAATTGAAGGACGAAATTATATCTGAATACTTGGGCTTTCTGACTATAAGGGGAGGAAGGGTTTTTTCCTATGGACAGGAAAAAAACTATGTTTTCTTCTGAGACTTTCACACTCTCAAGGCAATAAGGGCTAAATCCTGCCATTTGTTGCTTGCTGTGCTGTGAAAGGTGAGGAGGTAAGAGCTATTCCCCAGGTAGTACAAAATGGTAGGAGATACAGCTTGCCCATGTGCCTCAATGCACAGTGTAGGGTTTCTGGAGGAAGAGGATCCCCTCACACATAGCAATGACTGGTAGGGTAAGACTTGCTTTGCCTCCATGCAGAGAGACAAGAAATCCCCTGTGCTGGATCCCGCTGTGAAATTGTACTCACCAACACCAGGATTCTCTCCATGGAGGATACATCTGGCAACCTCTGCTTAACCTTATGGTTGTGGCTTGCCAAACAGCACCCCAGCATTTGGACTACAGTTTTTCAGTAGGGCTGGCAGAGCTCTGACATCCTCTGGGACCTGATCCAAAGCTCCTGGGATTTAATGGGGAAAAAAAAGTCCATTGATCTTGGTAGCTTTGGATCTGTCCTTTTGCTCATCTCCTTTGATGATTTATACAACACTAACATGCATATTTCAATTCTGAAGCACACAGAGCACATGGTTTTAATCTCACCATTTCCCTGGTGACAGGGGAGGAACTGTGCTGGCAGCTAAGATACCGAAAAACGCTCATTATTCTGTACATTATGATTACTTTTTACTTTCCCATAGAAGATAGAAATTACGATAAAAAAATGACAAATATTTTGCTTTACAATCTTTGCCTGCCCTTAAAGGCAAAATAAAATATTATAAAGTGCAAATTTTTGTGTGTGTGTAAAAATGATGAGAATGTTTTGTATTAAAATTGGAAGTAAGAGAACATCAAGGACTAAAAGCTACTGTTAAACAAATGATCTCCTTCCCTAGAAAAACCTTAGAGCGCGGAATCTTCCGAATGTACCAGGAAGTTTTCTTCTCAGGTTGGAAGGTGAGAACATTTCATCCTTGTGAAGTCTTTGTTTGTAAAATCAAGATTACCAGGCCATTGGCAGCAGTGGTCTATTAGTTATGTAGCTCCTGACCAAGTCCTACAGTAGCAGTGGCTAAAAAACAAACTTAAAATAAATCAGAGCTCCAGATTGCTCATGTCCTCAAGAGCAGTTTTCAGGGGCAGCCGGGGCTTGCTATGCTGTCTGGCTGTCAGACCTGGTACCCTGTGCATTTCTCTAAGGGATGTCCCCATAGCACCCAAGTTCATGGAGCCAAGCACCTCCTGCCCACTGGACAGACCCACAGACTGTCATTTTCATAAAGCAGGAGGGATGATTTGCTGTATTTTTAGATTTTTCATTCCAATCCAACATCTTTTTCCTCTTTGTTTCCTCATTGGCTAGTGCAATTTTTTCAGCACTAGATGTCAGTGTGGACTTGCAATACCAAATTGCTCCGTATTGTCAAAGAAATGAAGAATTGCCACCCAGAATGAATCCAAGTTTCTCCAGCCTCACGATGTGCTTCCTACAAAACAGGTCTTTTGTTTAGTATTTGAACTCCATGTGGAAAGTGTACAACTCCATTCTGTCCTTTTGTGACCATATCATGATTGAGTTAAAGAGGAGCTACCATGAGTCCAGAGCAAAAGCTTTGTTTAGAAAATAACAAAGAAAATAAGTGGTTCTGAGTTATCTTGATAAGTTGTGACCCTGCTAAGGCAGCATTGCATAGGTGCTCCATGGGGATGATTAGCCCTGTAACTAACAGTTCGCATCTCAACAAGAACCTACTGACAAGACTGAACCTTTGCATTCCTACTGCCTAGAAAGACATTGCATCATCTAGAAATGTTTTGCTACACCAGCCTGTTGCAAGGACTGTTCTAACTTGAACTTGATTTACTGTTTGCCTGGCATTTTCTGAATACTGAACTGAAACCAGCCTGAGGCAGAACAACCAGCCAGGAAATGTACATTGGCTTTCTGAAGTGGTGAAATGACTGGTTTCTACCATTCTTTGGAAAACATTTTCTTTCTTTAAGAATTTTAATTCCTTCAGTCTAAATTGTGAGTGATCCCTGTGCTGTTATGGGAGGACTGAGGAAGATGCATGAAGCATCCCCATTCCCCTCATTTTGCAAGCAGCAACTAGAACAAGACACTGCCTCTCTTGCTCTTGGAGAAGTACAAACTGGGGAAGGGGAAATTAAGGAGAGGAGGAAGTGGGTTCACAATTCTGATTTCTCATCTCTTACTTTTATGGGTTCTGGCTTCTGTCAAGTGGATCTGAGCCAACACGACAGATGGAGCCTTTTACACCACCCTCGTGCTGGGTTTACACCAGGCGTGATGCACAGAAGCCAAGGCAGAAAATGTTTCTGGCAGAGAACGCAAAGTGGAGCTCTCTGACATTCCTCCCGACTCGGTCTAGTTGCAGCTGTGATCTAGGCCTTCGAAAAAATTCAGTTATGTGCTTTTGTATTCTCCACTATGCATTAGTTAATAAAGTATTACCCTGATGCATACATAGTATGCCTTGCTTTTACTATACTTTAAGGTTGTTACTGTCCCTTTGAATTCTGGTGCACAAAGTCAGTACGATGTGTGACTGTCCAAGCAGCTGTGCTTAACATTCCTATGAGTAACTACCTAAGGTGTTTTTGTTTCTCATTATTAGGCTTATCAGTAGTAGATTGCAAGTAGGAGGCTATAGAATATTAATTAATAATTAGTAATAATATAAAACATTAGCAAATACTGTGCAAAAATAAGGACAAAAGTAATTTTTCTTCTGGATTCTGAGAAGTTAAGGTAATATTTGGTAGATAATCCAGAACCTGAGAGAATACAAATTGTACTTAGCAAATCTAATGTCACATGACTCTACTACCTGCTTTGATTCCTACATATTTCACTGTTATTTTTCTGTAACACTGTTTTCCTTTTACTCACCTCTTCCTCTAGATATCTGGCATTCAAGCAATTAGTACCAATAACGAAAGATGTATCCTGTAAAAGAGCTTGCTTGAAATCAGTTTCTGAAAACTGATTTAACTGTGTCATGTCTTGAAGTGCCTTCCTTATTAACTATGACAAACTGCTCTAGATAAGGCTCTCTGTAAAACCAGCTGCCTCTCTAGTTGCAGAGGGGTTTCACGGTCACACCCCGCATTGCAAAGCAAATTAGTGTAGTTCAGGAATACAGCTTGAAAGACTACCATTATTTCTTTTTGCCCAAGTAAAGGGAGCTTAGGTGACCAATAGTCCTCCCCCAACTCCTGAATCCACATTCAGCTGGCATTGCTGGGTACCAATACACGAGATCGGAAAATAAGAGAGTAAACATACTTCCCATCTGCTGGTTTGTCCTCCACCCCCTCTTCTTAGAAATCACAGAAACAGAAAAATGAGCTCAATGCGACCTTTATATGTCAGCTCATCTGCCCTGGACTCGCATCCCACGCCTTACCCAGATAAACATGCATTGATGTCACTTCATTTACAAATTGGTGCAAATGCCTGTAATGTAGAAATGGGCATAGTCTAAGCAGCTATTTGTCTTTTGTTGTTCCTTGAGCATATAAGAAAAATGAGCTGGACAGTAGATTCTAAAGAAAGATAGCATTGGGCGGGCTATAGCTGCATGAAAGGTCAGTAAACTACACAGTAGGATAACTGATGAAAAGCTGATAACAAAAAATCCCCACCAATGAGGAAAACTAATGGAGTTTGTGGGAGAACTGTACTGGCCTGATCATGTACCAAAATGGCAAGTTCATATGAATAGTATTTGGTATTGCATCTGGTTACCTACACAGGTACTCCATGGTTACAGTAATACAACTGTGAATGTAGAACAGCTTAAACATTATTAAGGTGAATGCCCTTTCCTATGAAAAATCTTAGACTGAAGTATATTTCTTAAAGTACTACTTTGTAGCATGTGGTAATGAAGTGCATATCAGAAGTTGCCATTTCTTGAAGCATGTTATTTCCAAGTATTTTTTCCTGTACCAAATGGTCAATCAATAAGGCCAGTCAAAATGTCAGCTTATTTTTAAGATTAAGTTATCTTTTCTGTGAACATCAGTTTTCTCTACAGGTACCTCTAGTGTAAAAATTCAAGCATACTGCCTGCAGTGTGACAGAAATTTCAAAAAAGCATAAACTTCAAACAAAAGGTAGATAGATGGCTTTAACAGAATTTTTATAAAGCAAGGATAAACTTCCTTACCCTTGTAAGCATCACCACACATTTCTAGAATAATTTCACAACCTAAACCTTGAGCTTGAAAGCTGCTTATTTTTTTTATTCCATGAAGACTGATCACAACATGTTGCAGAACTGTTTTTCATACATCAGTGTAAGCATACGCATAAATCTCCATAGGATTAAAGTCAATACATACAAAAAGTTATTCAGTGCAAATAAAAATCTAAGATACTGGATAATAGGGTCTCCTGCATTGAAATACCAGTCACTAGCTGGAGATTCACTGACACTAAAATATATCTAAAGAGATTCCTACAACAAGTTTATGTATACTTTGTAGGTCACACTGAGAGGGATAATATGGGACCTATTTCCCTTAGGATACAGATGTGAATGTATAAAACTCTCGCCTGCTGGATAGCTTACTCTAGCTACAGATGGAAGGCATGTGTCTTTTACACATCTTATTTCTGAGGGACAAAATGTTCTGTTTTGTTTTCTCTATGAGCAACAGAACACATCAGAAGTGTCTATTTTCAGTATCTGTGCAGAAGTGGTGTGCAGCACTTTTTATTTTAAACAGATGAAATACACAGTAATGTAAAAACTGCATTGATCTCTTCCAATCACATTGTGCACTTCTAGTTTGGTAACTGCTCAGAAAATCTAGTTGGCTCCTTTTAGGAGCCCACACTAGCTATTATAAAATTAAGCTACATGTTATGAGTCTGTGCTGCTACTTTTTAAATCTTTCTCCTTTAGAAAAGAGTGTCTGATCAGTTCTGAACAGAATGAAACTCTGGCTGGCTTTATTAGTTCAGGGTCAGATGCTTCTGTCAGAAATGAAACCTTGCTTAAATCCTTGTTTCAGTGTCCCTTTAAAAGTCACCAAAGAAGGGGGCAGGGAGGGAGAGGGGGGCTGATCTGTCTGCATAGCTCACTGTTGAGTAAAATGCAGACCCCTGTTCCATTTATCAGCACACATTTTCCAAAATCAGCAGTATTATGAATTGACGGCTAATTTTGTATGCCTAGGGCACACCTGCCACTTGGCATGTTCAAGGAAACTGGTCAAGAAACAAGTTCATTATTTTCAGTTGCTGATAGATGAGGTGGTGTAACCAAAACTGAAGTGGAGGTATGCAGCTTGTAACAAAGAACAGCAAGTATATTTGCCTGTCTAAACCAGTTTTTTCCCACTATCCTGGACAAGGAACAAGTAGTGCTTATTTAAGTATGAATAAGATTCCCTAGATTTGTTTCCACAGGAATAATAGCAGCATTCACCCATATAGGCCTATCAAAGTCAATTTTTATACAACTATCTGCTTTACACTGAGTCCTTGAAATCTGTGGAAATATGGTCAGCACCAAGATATTCTACTTTCTCTCTGTACTGTTTCCTCCCATCACTAGTTACTTTTTTTTTAACTTAGGAATTTTTTATGCAAACTATTTCTGGAGTGTGTTAATGAACAAAGGGGTGGAGGTTACAGTGCCAGATACTTGCCTCTACAAGACTAAAAGACTAGTAGACATTTGTTACAAGAAACATTAGCCTGAAAACCTGACTGTACTGTTGCTGATATAAAGCAAATTTCGATATGTAGAAAAATCTCTATTCAACCATTTTTAAGAGAGACAGGAAGAATAGAGGGGAAAAAGCTGGCTCAGAGGCATGACACATTGCTTTTCTGAAGATCTAGATGTTCTTTGAGATATGTGTCTCATTTGAACTCACACTTGATAGTGAGAGTCAAATACGTCCTAGATACAAAACAAAAACTGAAGTCTTTAAAAAAAAAAACAAAACCAAAATCACATTCCACAGGAAACAGTCATGGTCTCTGAGAAGGGAACACAGGCTGGACCGTTGTTGTGACTTTTTTTCTGTGACATATCCTATGCTATTAAAAGTAATTTTCTGACTGTTAGACAGTAACTGGCTAGATGTTTTAAGAGCTATTTTTCCCCCCATAGATTTTATATTTTAATCCTAAATTGAATAAAAGGTTATTAACAGTCAAATATAATCTGTATTTAATACCTACTCAACTCTTAGATTCACTGTAAAAAAAAATACAGAAAGTACTGTGGTACTGTGTAGCAATGTACTACTTTCAAAATGCTGTTTATTCTAGCAGCTGACCAGCTCTACTAGCACTCAGTAGTGGAAATTTTAAAAACTCCATAAAACTCTGAGCATGCTCCCTCTAAACCTGCTCCAATAGGGCTCAACATGCCACAGGCATTCTGTGAGCAGCAGAAATTATGAGTCATGTTTGCAACATCCCTTGCCCGAGCAGATTCTTGGAATCTAGCAAGATAGGAATTCCTACAGTAGCTTTCCTTTTGGTGGGAACATTAGGATCTCTGTCTTCTACATAACCATTTATTTTCTATACCATTAATGTCTCTGAGAGATTTGGCTGAAGCTGGAGAAGGATTTAAAAAGTAATCAGTGGTAGAGCAGACAGTGTATTCACACTGATTTTTTTTTCTGTAGGAAACAACTAGAAAGTGCTCATGATTGATCTACTTTGGAGTATCTACCACTGCTAGGAGAGACTGCAGCTTATAATTCACAAGTGGGGATGACATAGCTTGGGACGCAGATTATCGACCCCAGCTGTCTGCCCAGCACCCAGCACACAAAGGACCAAGCTGTTCATGAGACAGCTGTGGAATCACGGCCTCTTACTGAAACGGGCAATAGTTTACAGCAGCATCCTCTAAATGGGGTTCAGATTATTCACAGTGTCTCAGCTATCCAGAAAAGGGGTGTTGGAATGAAGAGTTGGGGCTAGTAATCTCCTGTGCCACCCCCAACTATGGTACCTCTTCTTGCAAATTCAGCTGTGAGCTGCACTGATGCCAGAACACGACCACGTGTAGTTGTAACAGAGATGGTGAAAGGAGGGGGAAAGGGAGGCCTTTGTGCCTATTTCCATCTGAGGAGGAACATCAAATATGCCATAAGTGTACATATAATGTTCCATGTAAATGTTAGATTTGTACATTATATATACAGAATACATATAATAATAATATGTAATACGCAAAATGTTACATAATACTTTGTGTATTAATTAAGGTTTTGATCAGTTTTATTGTGTTAATTGTAAAGCAGCTTGGGTTCTATGCCATTGTGATACAGGCAGGAATGTAGGTGTCCTTCTTGTCCAGCTTCCCCATACGTCCCATATGTCTCCTGGTATGCCCTCATTCCAGGAGAGACGAGACTGGCAGCAAACTGCCCAGGTTGGAAGTCCCGGACCCGGGAGAGCTCCCGACGGGGCCAAGCGGCCCTTACACCGCCCGCCCCGCTGGCCCGGGACTCGGGGAGCGGCCCAGCCGAGCAACCAGGAGCCGCCCCGGCAGCCGAGGTCGGGCATCCGGGCGTCTGCTGGAGCCGCAAGAGCAGAGAACCGGGCAGCAGGAGGGCACCCGCCGCCCCGGCCTTGCCCGCCCGCCGAGCCGCCTCCCGCTGCACCGCTCCGCTCCTCCTTCACCTGCCGGGGCTCGAGGGGAGAGCGGACCCAGGGACCGCCTCCCGCCCCCGAGCACCGCGCTCTTGCTCGTTCACTCCTTTCCCGGCGGGGCAGCCCCTATGGGCAGGTGGACAGCGAGCCCCCCTCGTGTATGTGTGTGCGTGTCTGTGTGTCTGTCTCCAGCAGGTTCCCACCAAGGGGACTCTCCTTACCCACCTTGGGGAGCACGGCCGGAGCCCAGGCGGGGCCTCACCTGGCGCTGCCCCACACCTTGCGGGAGGAGCGGGGAGGGAGGCGGGGCAAGGCAGCGAGCCCGGCCCGTTGCGCCGCCGCCGGGGGCCGGTCTCCCGCCGGGCGCGGGGAGGGAAGGAGAGGCAGCGGCCCCCGCCCGCCGTAACCGCTCCGTACCCCGCCCGCTGGTGCCGCCCCCAGCATGGCGACACGGTAGAGGAGCGGCTGCGCCGGGCGACCGCCCCCTCCCGCCTCCCTCGCACGGGCACGGCGCGCCGCGGGCGAGCGAGCGGCCTCGGCGGCGCTGCTGCCGCCGGTGCCCCGCACAGGGCTCAGCGGCGGCGCAGGAGGATGGCGGCGGCGGTCGCGGCGGCGGCGGCGGGCACAGCAGCAGCAGCAGCGGCGGGGCCGAGAGGCCGCGCGGCGGGAGCCAGCACCGTCCCGAGCAGCTCATGGTGGCGCCCCAGACCCGCCAGCAGCGGCCGCGCCGGGGCCGCCAGCTGAGCCGGATCCCGGCGGGCGGCTCTCCCCTGTCCACACCGACCCACCGAGCGACCCGTCCCTCTCCCCCGGCGAACCCTCTCCCCCCTCCCCGGCTCGACCCGCACCTCGGATCGGCCCCGCCGGCGCCGGACTGCCACCACCCCCGGGCGCCGCGGGGAAGGCGGCGGCGAAGGGCACCGGGCAGCGCCAGGCGGCGGCGGGACCATGGGCGCGAAGCAGAGCAGCCCCACCGCCGCCAATGGCCGCACCCGGGCGTACTCGGGCGGGGATCTGCCTTCCTCCAGCAGCAGCAGCAGCGGCGGCGCTAACGGGACCGGCGGGCGCTCGGCGGGCGCCGGCGGGCGGTACGCGCACCTGGCAGCGGCGCCTCACGCCGCTCCGGGCGGCGCGGCGGCGGCCGGAGGAGCGGCGGCGGCGGGGGGTGCCGCGGGGTCGGCACCCCGGAGCAGGTCCCTGGGGGGGGCCACCGCCTCCGGCGCCCGGGCGGCGCAGTCCGCCCTAAACATCCTCCACAGCGTCGGCCCCTACGGCTCGCAGGACTCGGTCAACAGCACCCCGGAGGAGGGCGGCCGGGAGCGGCCCGCGGGGAGCGGCGGCGGCGGCGGCGGCTCCTCCGGCAGCTCCTCCGGCGGGCCTCGGCTGGTGATCGGCTCGCTGCCCGCCCACCTCTCGCCGCACCTGTTCGGAGGTAAGGGGCGGCGGCGGGGCGGGGGGGTTTCGCTGCCTCTGCCGCCGCTGCGGGGCTGGGGGCGCGGGCGGTGGGATGTGAGTGGGGGGGTGTCTTTTCCCGGCTCTTGGCCCCGAGGTGGGACTCGGGGACATCACTCGGGGGAGAGCGGCGGCTCCTCCACGCTGGTGTCCGCCGGAGGGGGCATGGGTTTGGAGACGGGGCTCTCGGGCCGGCGTCTCCTATTGTCTGTAGGGAGGGCTGTAAAGGGGGGAGATTAAAAATGAGACGAGCCTGGCGGCGGGGGAGGAAGCGGAGCGTCTCCGGCCGACGACTTTAGGCTCTAATAGCTGTAATCAGTGCCTGTGTAAATACTCTTGCCTACTACTTACATAATTAGAATTTAATTGGATCATGTGTCTCCGCCGTTTATTCTAAAATCGGACCAAACTCCTCTTTAGGTACTGATTAACGTATGGCTGATGCTTGTTCCTCTTTCTGAGTTCTCGTGTTCCCTGTTCAGAAAGTCAGTAAAGAAAAACAGAAGTTAAAATAAGTTTCCTTGTTCCTTCCCCCCGCAAGAGGTGAGTAGAACTGGATAGCTGCCCGTGCCGCTGGAGTACAGGCTTGCAGCACCGGTACCCTGTAGCCTTGAGGATGGGCACATGTGCTCTCAAGGCATGAGAAACATTCGACTAAACTGAAATAACCAAGAAGCTGAGGCCCTTTAAGAAGCATATTAAACGTGGAGCAAGTAGTAGGTTTTTGTCTCTCCTGTGATACCGAGATGAATTGGGCTGTATAGGACGAGCATTTTGCTGCCCGTGTTCTTTACCTTAAAGTTAAAAATCTTCTTGGTTAGTTGCCAGCTGCTTTCAAAGTTGCCGGCTGCTTTCATAGTTGCTGACTGCTTTCAGTACTGCTTATTCTAAAGGTCGTTGCTTATATAGGTCAAACGTTAATGTGCAAGTTGATTTTTTTAACGGATGCATTTAATTGATAATTCGTATATAAACACATCTATTTTAACCTTTCTAAATACTAACTAACTTCCCCAAATGCTTTTTTTTTGGGGGGGGAAGAAGAAGCTAATGTAAAACTCCTATGTTTCTGTGTTCTTGTTGATCCGTTTGTGAATACTATTTGTTGCAGGTTGGTTTTCTTTTTCTGTAATTCAACCAGTTTTTAGCCAAAGCAGAGCTGTCTGGGGTTCGACCCTCGCAGGGTATGTGAGGTTTTAGTCATATGGCCTGCCGCCTCTTGTTGGTGTGTTTATTTCAAGACACATAGCTGTTATTTCCTATTTCTAAAACTGCCTCATCCCAGTGGTCAAACCTTAACAGAAAGCTGTCAAACCCTATTATAGTAATATTTTCTCTTTAGAAAGTAAACGTAACTATTACCATAGTACTAAGCTGCTCAGTAGGAGTGCTTTGTTGGAAGGATGCTCATTACACCATCAAGGTAGCTTGAGGAGGAATAAGGTGCAGGTATGTCTCTTGGTGACAAAAGGAGGCCCCTGTCATGGAGCATTATGCAGCTTGGGCTAAGCAAAAGGGAATTATTAGAATGTGTAGCCAATTGTTGCTCAAACTTCTTTTGTCTCCTGGCTTAAACATTATATTACAACTTGACTTGCTGCCAGGAGTGAGTTGTTTAAATGTAAATGTGATGAGGATCAATAACCTTGCAAGTTTTATTCAGATGGAGGAAGGTCTCTTCAAAGTAACTCTGAATTTGATCTTTTCTATGGCACATAGTATTTTTTTAATTGCTCTACTACAGTGTATCTTGTCCTTTGCAAATCTCTGACATTGTTATATTAAAGACTATAGAGGCTGAAATGATGTAAAGCTTGTTGCTTTTACCAGTGCAGGAAGAGTGCCAGGAGGGGTGTACACTCTCTTTATCTACTCACTAATAAATAAGGAGTGCTACATGTGAAGAGTGTGAGTAGCAATTTTCAAGATACACTCCTCTTATGTGATCACAAGATGGTCATGAATCTACTTCTTCATTAAAAATTTCAGTATATCTTATTGGGATGAATAACTGTTTAATCATATAACACTGCAACACCTATGAAGAAGGACTCACTTGAAACATTATTCATTTTTTCAATTTAAATATTTTGTGATATCAGTGATACATCACCCCACATCACACTCAGTGTTGCCATCCTTATGTAGTTGCATGCTTTGGGCTTTCTTGATTCCTTGTAAGAACTGGATGCTTGGAGCAAGTAGCCCCACTGGAGATCATACATTAGTAGCATCAGCATGGTGGAAAATAACTTGAAGCATTGTTTTTGTCCTAATGGTAACTAGCTCAAGCTTGTCTAGGTGTGGTATCTGGCATTTATCTTGTGTATCATAAGCATGCTTGAAGTCCCCTCCCTTGTTTTGTAACTTGCAAATTAGCTGAATTGTTTCTTTTTATTTCTTTTTATCCTGAAAGCTGCCAAAATTAATTTTGAGGATTTGTATAGCAATTCTATGAGAATTAAAATAAAAAAGAACGAGAATAACTTCTGTAAGTTGAACCTAATCTCCAGCTATGTGTGTTTCTAGGCATACTGCTTGGCTTCATCAGTCAGTGACACGTGGGTGTTGCATTTGTTAAATTACTGTCATTGATTTGCCATTAGTAAATTACACTCTATTGTCACTTTTACTGAGCTGTTTTGCATGCTGAAGTAATGTATAAATACTAACCCTCTGATGTAACATACTTAAATTCATACTATGCTTGTTAATATGCCATTTGAATGAAAATATAAAAATTATGTCAATGTATCGGAAAGTATGTTCAGTTATTGTCCATGTTCCTTTAATAGGAACTGTAGTAATAAAAACCTTTCCTGACTGTGAAGGTCTCGTGTTCCTGTCTGACCTCAGGCTAGTGCACTTTTATGAACAACATACAGTGGAGTAAATACTGCTCTGTGATTTTATGCCTCATCTGTGGGAGAGTTCAATTCACTCAGGAATTAGGGGCCTTGGTCTCACAAAACAAATATATGCGTGTTTAGCTTTGTGCTATGAGCATGCCTGAAGTAGGCTTAGAGCATTAAGTAGAGTGAGACCCAAATTCCATAAGATCTTATGGCACTCCCAGATGCAGGGGCCAAACCTGTGTGTGACATTCAAGAGCTTTCTTGCAGCACAGTAACAAGTTCCAGCTTCCTTTAAGGTGATAACACTTATCAGGAATTTTGACCAGTAGTTTCCCTTCTGTGTTCCTCAGTGAATGGGACTTCCCCAAAGTAAATATTCTTACCTTCTGTTATGAACAGTGTGTAGAAGTTTTGACCCTGAGATCCACAGTTAGTTTTTCCACTGTGTTTTTAGGCATTACATAGTGGTGTGTACACTGTCAGCACTGCAGCAAAGCTACTGCTGTAGTTACAGTATGCCTTGTTTTTGTCAGTGATGCTTGCAGCAATTGGTTCAGCTAAAAATGGATGGTCTTTTGGAATTCTTTTTGTTTTGGGTAACTGCTGATGTGTTACTTCCATCACTTAAAATGTTGACAGCACCTCAGAACCTGCTTTGTGTTTGTGTTCCTGTTTCTGGGTGGTCATAACTGGGAGAATTCTTGGTGAAAACGCCTAGAAAAAATACCTTTTCGGTGTTCAAATTTAAAGCTGCTCTTGGGAATGTTGTTATAATACAACAAAGGCTTTAAACCTTTTTTTTTTTTGTCTGAAGAGTATCTTAGGGAATAATATACAAAAATTCAACTGAAGATAGCAGAAACTCACACTGAGTTTTTTAATTTCCACATCAGTTTTTTATTCAAGTTGATTGAGCAGAGACGGTACGAATATTATCAAAATTTAAGATCATGTTCTATACAGTCATATACAATTTTATATCATGTATTTATAGACAAGTTTTAAAATATATAGTGTTGTCAGACACAACTGTTAACAGCTTTCAGGCATATGCCAAGATTTGTAGTAATAATTTGGGGATTAAGTTGCATGTGTTCTACCTTATTAGGAGAAGGAAGTTTGTTATGTACTTCTTAAGCCAAATAATGATCAGATATTTTTTTATGAAGTACTTTACAGTGCAGGATTTATCACTAGCTACTGAATGTACGTTGCACAGTATGGGTAGAACCTTATAGGTATGTTATAGTAGCATCTCTTTGTAATAATAGCTGGTAGAACTAATGAATCAATTCGTCATTCTATAAAAAAAAGTTTATGAAAGCCTCAGGTTATAACCTGAATTCCTAACTGGATTGTAGGAAGCAGGTATCAGTAGAAGAATGATGTGAATTCTCAGAAAAGAAATTTTTTAGACATCTCTCAACTGACTAGAAAGTCACATCTTGTTTGGTTTCCCATCAGATCTGTTTAGTTATATGATGCATTTGGATATGTTCTTGAGGTTCTCATCTTTCCCACACCTTTTTTTGGAGAGTATGACTATCTTTTGCTCACTTTCTTGCCCTTCTCTTCCTGTATGACACAAGTACTATTGCTTTGAGAAATCATGAAACTTTTAAACAATTCAAACTTCAATGCTGCTCCCATCTTACCAGCCAAAGGAGTTGGAATAGCTCTGAGGTTTTCGCCCCCTGAACTGGGAGAAGTGCTGTGAAGCGAGCCTTGCAATGAGACTGTTGGGATATCCTGTCCGTGCAAATCACATTAGAAGCAGTGAAACTTGCAATTGTAGTTTCAGCCTGTATGTCTTGGTACCACGAGATGTATCTTCCTGGCGGTTGGAATTCTTTTTATGTTTGAGGAAGGCCAGTGAATCTTTGATATATTTCTCTAAATTGCTTCCTAACCATTCAGCATGAGTAAAGAGTGTAAAGATTTAGTCTAATGAAAGCTATAACAAATTCCGTCCTTTTTTAAAGGTATAACATTTCTATTTGCTGTTGTGAACACAAAAAAAGTCCCATGTGCATTTTGAGATAGTTTTGCTGTCGTACTTCATAGGTCTTACAAGGTGTAAAACAGTAAAAGTGAAGGAGCTGTCTCTGCTTTGGTGTTTTGACTTGTTTCTATTCACTTGGCTGTGCCAGTGAAACACAATCATATCCGTGTTTGTCCACTTTGGGAGAATTAGAGGCTGGCTGAAGTGTGCTGATTGCAGAAGGTTAAAATGGAGACCAGTCTGAAAGCTGAGAGAAATACAAATATGTCTATATGCATACACATAACTTTCAAAGCACACTGCTGGAGAGGGAAGAGATGTGTGCCTCATTTTCTATTCAGTTATACCAATGAGTTGACTCTAAAGGAGAGACAGGAGTCAGTTTTGCAGTCTCCGAAGATATGGGAGATTTTGGAAATGTATTAACATCCCCTTAACCAAAATACAGATTGAAAAATCAAATGTGCTAGGAAGGCAGTCCAAGGATAAGTCTATTGATAAGGGGCTTCAGAAGAGCTATTCTGACGAAAGGGTTTGAGGAATCCAATCCCTTTTCAGGGTCTCACTGTTCCTGTGTTTAGTGGGCTCTTCTGTTCTGCATGCATTCAGTGTGTACCATACAGTTCCTGGTTGGCAGCAAAGGTGTAAACCCTCCTAAAGAGGGGACAACAAAATGTAGCAAAAGTTCCAAAACCACCAGTTGCCTGCTCCAGCTCAGTCGAGAGAGTGCTTTTAGTCTCAAATGTTAAGTGTTTGGACAAAGTGAGCTGAAAGAACTGTTTGGAGCTTCTAGTAGTGCTCCTGAAGCCCCTGGGAGCCATCTTTCATTTCTTTCAGTTGGAGACAGGTCTCTGTGATAAGGAGCCTGGGGCAGTGAAGTAAAGACTGAGGTGTATGATAGAGGCTCTTTTGAAGGACTTCTTTTTTTTCTCTTCCTTCATGGTGAACGGAAGGGGTTAGAAGAAGACAAATAATAAAAAATAGCAGCACTGCATTTGTGGGAGAAATGTAAATAGTTAACCATCTGAAGAAAAGGAAACTACCTAATTGTAATGGCGTATATAAATATTTCTTTTGGCTATCAAGGCAGTGATAATACCTGATTGAGCCTTTGCAGTGCCAGTTTAAACAAAGGCCTTCCTCTTTAATGTCTTCTGAATACCTATCTTACCCTGATATTCTGACAGGGTGTCTCTCTTCATGTTTTGTCACATAATTGCAGACTAGTCTCCAACAACCTCCCAAGTAATTTCTTTGTCTTATGCAGAAAGCCGTTTGTCACTGCTAGAAATTCAAAGCTATTTTTAGAATACATTGCCTACACATCTGTTTGGGTAAGTTCTCCTCTCCTGTTCTTGCCAGCTGTTCATGGAAAACTTGATCATGCAAATGTTCTTGATTTACTGTCTTATTCTTGCAGGAAAGTTTTGAGTAACATTATGGAGATTTTTGGGTAGGTTTTCCCTGCTATTTGCATGCAACCTATCTTATATTTTTTTAAATATTTTTTGCAGTGTGTCTGCTGCCCATTAATAGCTTAATTGGTTTCAGGAGAGATGTATGGTAATTTCTACAGATTGTGTTCATTTACTTTGGTAGCAGAGCATGCTTTTCTTGTATATGTTTAACCCATGAAAAGAAAGTGAGAAACCTTTGAATGCTCTTAGTTTTTATTGTGGAGTATCTTTAAAGACATGCATCTTACCAATCAAAAGAAAACAATTTGTATAAAATCACAATTACCTGAGTAACACCAGAACAGCCCTTCTTAAGCATCTAGGAAAGTGTTTTTGCTGTCTGTTATCTGGGGTTATATAATCCCTAAACAAGTGCCTGTGGTCCCTAGGCCACCTTTACTTTGTAAATGATCATTGTGACTTTCATAAGGATGTCTCGGTGTGTATCCAGATCTCTTTGATGTCTGTTGTTTGGTAGGCTTCAAATTCCTGATGCTTGCAAAAATGGGAGGATAAGCCATAGAAAGAATGAGGCTGGTTCTCACTTTCACTCAGGACATGCTTCTATTTTCTGCGTGGAAATCGAATAGTATCGACCTAGAGAGATCAGGAAGCACGTAGGAAAATCTCATAGGGCTTAGGGTGTCTGACTGCCTGCCAAACAGAATACCAAGTGTTGTGTGGGATTTGACTCTATTACTCTTAGTTGTCTTTAGGAACTGACCTACCTGGGTGTTTTCTTTTTCCTTGTCTGCTCTGTCTAAAAATCAGACCACCACAGCCTGTGAAGTGTCCCTAAAGGGTGGGTGTGCTGCATACCATTGGGGATATTTTTAGTAGATTCTGTTTGCTGACTGACTTAGTGTGCTATAAATACAGAGTTCTCATCTTGCATGCACTGTGCGTGTCTTCTAGTAACTTATAATAAATTCACCTAAGAATAATGGCAAGAAAAAACAAGCTGTTACAATTTATTTGGCTTTCCGTATGAAGTGTCATTTGTATAAAGCAATTATTTGGTAACATTTTAACTGTAAATGGCTTTTAAAACTAGTGGTATTCCAAAACACTTCCTTGTTGGGCTCCCATAATTAATCCTTTTGTCAGATTGATTTATACTGCATTTTCATTATGGTTTTAAAAGTTGAAGGTGGAGTTTTTAGATAGGGAAGTTATTTTAGCATCTGGAATGCTATCAAATGCTAGTAAATTACAGCCTTTGTTATGTCAATACTAGCAGATTGCTTGAACATGCATAAAGGCTATTCTCTGGGGAAAAAAAATGAAGCCTAGTTATGATTCTCCTGGATTTTTTTTCCTAAAGTATTGGTGTATATACAATTTTTTGAGTTGAAATGTAGTTACGGCATTTACCATGTTTTTCAAATTGTCAGGACTCAGTGCAAAAAGGGGAAGACCCCATGTCTTATTAAAATACAGATGTATCTGTCTTTTAGTATTGAATTTGACACAAAATTGAAGGATGGGTTTTTGCTGAATTGTGCTGAGTGTAACCTAAATGCAGTTTTTCTGTACTGCTAAAATAAAAACTACCAGAGCATACAGTAATAGATGTGAAGTTTTCCATGTGCAGCAAAAGAAAAGTCTGCTTAGAGGTGCTTTCTGCAGATTGCCTGAACACACAAGCAGTCTTTTGAGAATCTTAAATTTCTGTTATAATGAAATCCGGACCAATCCGGACATAGTTTTTCAGAAAACTTACAAAATAGATTGTCTCCCTGTCAAGAATCAAAGGTAGTTCCCTAAAAATCACATTGCTTTTGAATCCTGACTACCTGCAGCTATTAGAAGCTTTACTTATTGTGGAATGAAGACCATCACTCCTCGTATTCTTCAGTGTAATATGGATTGAGTGTGAATATGGATTGAAGTTCCAGTTTGGGGAAAAAAATCTTGCCTGTCTTGAGAAAATGCTGTGATGCTACCAAATAGATCAGAGCATCATCAGTCAAGCAAATTTCAGAGAGATAATGGTTGTTGTCTATGGTCATTTAACTGCTTGCACTGTGAGCAGTCCTCTTCTCATTGTTTTTGCTGTATCAGCATGGATGACCAGAGTACTCTAAAGCAAGGATGACTGAATTAGCCTAAGATGCCAGACTTGAGAATTTGCTGTCCATTTTCTTGTGTGTAGTGTTGTCCTTTGGGAAGAAGGAGTTTAAAGTCACACACCTGCATTCTGAATACTGGAAGGTGTACTATGCTTGTGCAGAGTGGGCTCAGGGCTTCTATAGTTTTTTAAACCAGATAATCATGATGCATCTTCAGAGCTGTTTGTGATGAAGTTTCCTGAAAGGTAGTATGACTGAGTTCAGGTGTAAAATGCCTAAATACTGGGTCAGCTATGCAACTGTCTTCTTTTTAATTTTTGAATGTTGTGATTTTGCAACCTTAATGGTAAATTAGGGCTGGTTTGAATGTTTTGGTTTGGGGATTTTTTCACTCCCTTATCCATGTGGGTATAGTTGTTAGAGGTAGTCATATCAGTGTGGATAGATACTTGTTTTCGTTTTATTATAGGAGTAGTGCTACATGAATGACAAGTAGCTTGACTGGCCAAGTACAAGGCAGAGAAAAGAAGACCTGACTTTTTGTTAAAGCTCTAGTAATCTATTAATGAATTACAGTTCCAAAATAATAAAACATAATTGTAATACTCCTTCTTTATTTTTAAAGTACTGTGTAAAGAAAGAAAATATGTTTTCCACCCATGCGATACTGCCATAAGGCTGTTGCTGGCTAAAGAGAAATGATCTACTAGAATAGCACATGAACGAAGCCACCATGAAAATCACATACGTAAAAGGGCTGCATGCTATCAAAGAAACAACCTTTGAATATCTAATTTGGCAGTCCTAAGATTTGCATACTAGATGAGTGACATTTAGATACTAGATGACAAGTGTACAGGCATTGCCTCGCTTCTTAAAGACTGAAATACATTACTCTTCAGTTAATTTTAATTGTATGTTTGCTACAGTTCAGCCTTGGATTAGTTTATATCCGAGTGTCTCATATCTGTGAATTTGTGTGTTTTGTAAGTGATAACATTTTCGAAGACACATGATACTGAGCTTCTTTGTAACCATGGATGTGAAAAACCAAGATTTTGAAAATACTATTGAAAATAAAATACAGTACTGAAATAGCTTCTGGTTTGGAGAAAATACAGATTCTATTGCTAGCATAATAAACTGTGTACCAAAATAAACTAGTTTACACGCACTTGATAAGATCAAGATCCAGTGACAGCATAAAACTAGGGAGTGGAGGAAATGTTCTGTAGAAACATGGGACTAGTTCTGCTGCAAACAAAGAAATAAAAAGGCTAATGCAAATAATGTGTTTTATGTTGGGGAAATGGATGACTGGTTCGGCCCAGGTTATTTTCCTTTGTATCTCCTCCAGTTGTAAAGCACGCAGTTGTGTTCAGCTGATCAGATAAAAAAGAGGTGATGAACACATTTAGAGCTGGAGGGCAAAAGTTCCTTCTAGTGGGCTGGGCTGGTGTATATGACTTTGTTCTACAGGTGTGCAGGCAACCAACCTTTATACGTATTTAAAGATTTTGCTTTAAAGCTTTACTTCGAAGAAGTGTATGAAAGAGTTTTAAGCTTGGATGATGTAATTTCTTGACATTAAACTGTTTAATACGTTGGGGAAATCTATTAATTTATGAAAAGAGAGCTAGAATTAAGTCTGCTGAAGACTGCTTGGACTGACAGGAGTGTTGAGATTGTTCCTATCCGCACATACTAATGTATCCTATCCACACGTACTTATGCTGTCATAGAATCTAAAGTCATGGAGCGGTTCTCAAAAGCATTCTAATTTTTAAATTCTGGCTAGTGTTGTTTCTCTTTTAGGGGTTGGCTAGCTGTAGTTTTGACCAGTGGCTAAATCATTCTTTAAAAAACGTGTTCAATATTTGACCTTTTAACTTACTTACTGTCAGAGCAAAAGGTTTCCAGGACCTTAGCTGTAGTCCTTGCTTTTAGAATAGTTAGTAGAAATTAATATCTGTAATTTCTTTCAACTGTTGGAAAAAATTCTACTCTGAATAGTCTTTATCAATGCTAAGAATGACTTGCCTTATATTTGTTGTAACAGATGTGTCAATCTTTCTCTGCAAAATACTTGCTTATGTATGGCTGCTGCCTGATTATTAATAATATATTAATGATATTGACCTCCATCTTAGGTGAATTGGTATTGTATTGATGAGAAATGTGTACTTGGCAGCAAAGCTAGAAGTAGCCAAAAGCATCCAAAAATGGACCCCTGTTGAAGTGTATTGGAGAATTGATTCTCATATTTTGCTATCCGAAAGTTGTTCCTTCCATCTCTGCCATACCACAAGTTGTTCTTTAACTAATGAAAATGGCAGGTGTAGTGTGGAGGGTATAGACTGGTATTGAAGGAGGATGCAGGATGGCACTTGATGCTGTTGGTTTTCTGAGTCTGAAAAGCTATACAGCCATATTGTTGGTTTGGTGATACACCTGGATTGCTAACTATGCTGAGAAACAGGGTGCTGGGCTAATGTAGGATCATGGATCCTACACTGATGATCTTAAAGATCATCTAGTTCCACCCCCCTCCGCCATGGACAGGGACACCTTTCACTAGATCAGGTTTCTCAGAGCTCCATCCAACCTGGCCTTGAACACTTAGAGGGATGGGGCATCTACAGTTTCTCTGGGCAACCTGTTCCAGTACCTCACCAATGCTGAAAACATACACTGGAGAATGTGGGCTATGTGACTTTTTTAGTATTGGAAATTACTGTACCTACTAGCTCTCCTATAATGAGCTGAGAATGGGAGACCTGAAGGTATTCTGGTCCAGATGACATGACAATAATTTGGTGATTATTCTGGTTTTCCCCTTGTTTTGTTCAATAAATACCTTAGCTTGCAGGTTAAGAATGCAAGAGTGATGCATAATTTGTCCACATGAGGAAGCCTCTTCAATGCTTGGAAGTAGTCAAACGTTTCTACTTGTATTTAGCTGTAATGTTTGTAACATGTTCTGTATTTTCCAAAGTGCTGCAAAATATTAGTTATAAGATGCACCTCTAGGGATTCCATTTCTCTTCATTTTCCCATCATAGATTTGCACTATCTCTGGGCTGTTTAACAGTGTCCCATGGCAGCCCATTCTTAACTGTAAAACTTTGTAAGCTGTAACATGCAAACATTCTTTGAAATATGTTTAAAAACAAGTGTTTGTATTCAACAATGGCCTGACGCTATCAACAAAGGTGCAGAATTAAAATGAGTGAAAAACATAAGCATCCCAGCAAATGTTACCCTCACAGGAAATCCTTTGGAAAGGATGCCAAATTTGAAAGCAAGAAAGAGGAGGAGGAAAGGTCTCTATGGAATGGTGGTGTTTGTTACATTACTCTTACTTAGAGGGAATCAGGATACATGGATATGAGTGCTGATGCAGTTGTTTTCCAGGCTCTTAAACTACGGTCCTGTGACACTAAAGCTCTGTTTGTGTCACTTATTGAGACCCTCTCCTCTTTTCTTCCTTTTCCCTGCCCTTATGCTCTTTTCTGTGTGGATGAGTCATCTTAGTTGCAACACCTTTATTAGTAACTGAAGTGCTGTTGAAAACAAAAATAAATGTGCAGAAATACTGATTTAGCTGGATCTTAAAAATACATTTAAAGCCCAAACAGTGTTTAAGTTTCGGACTTGTTTCTTTTTGTGCTTGCAGGACACAATTTTGGGTGTTATATCCAATTTGGATTTTAACTGCATTATCCTAGTTTTATCTAGAAGTTGTTATATACCTGTAGTGCTAATGGAGGAGTTGACACTGAAGAGAAACTGAAATAGATAATTCTGAAGTTCTATGTCAAAGAGAAAAGAGGCCATTTTGATTAAATTCTTTATTTTAGGGATCTATTTTTAGGTGTTTTCTTGTCTCCAGTTTTTCTAACTTGCATTTCCCCAAGATTGAAAATTGTGATGTAAATTTTCATTAGCAGTATTTTGAAGCACAGATGAGTTAAAACTGATTAAACTTGCTTTCCCAAAGATCTAACCATGTAAATATGCTGTGCATATAGCACAAGGCATTAAAGCCTGGAACTTAAATGTCAACATATTAAGTTCTAATCCTATTGGTTTTCTGTTTATGCTTTAAGGATTTGTAAATTTGCAAAATTACACGCTTGCAATTTGATTTCAGACGTGAAATTTCATATAGAAACAGGAAAGGAAGAAAAGCCTCAAGACAGTACCTTATTTTTCTTACATTTTTCCTCCTGTAGTTTCTCTCTGACATATTTAGCCTTGTGTTTCTTCAGGAGGCGGTGATAAATGTACTAGGTATGATGTTTTTAAGCTACTGCTACAGCTGAAACACCCTGAAGACAGCTTTACTCAAGTCAGTGAATCTTACACGTGCAGAACTTTTGATATACTCACAAATCTGCCTTGAAGAGCAGAATCCCACTTGTTTGGAATTGTCATCTATAACTGACTAGGATTCCTTCCTCTTCTGAAGGGAAGGAGCTCTTTCTGTAATCTCAGTATTCAGATCCTTAAATTGTTAGATTTGTAGCTCTCTGCAGAAGGCTACAAACAAAAGCAAATTTTAATGGTGCTTTCCTATCTCTGAAAGTCAGTAAATGCTATGGCAATAACTGAGGAATAGGAGTATCACCACAAGTACTTGTCCATAGAGAGGTAAATACAGAGGAAAGATACAACAGTTATTGTTGTATGCAATACTTAAACATTGCATGTTCCTTTCTTACAGAGTGTGTTGGAAAGCCATTTGACATTAGAAATTATTTTCATGGTTATTTTTAGGTTAGTAGGCATAGAATTACTTTCCCCCAAAAAATTTTACCCAAAAGGGGTTACAAGAACAGATTTAACTCTAATGAGTGATGTGTGGGCAAAAGCTTCCTTGTTAATGTTCTTAGCATTTGAAGAGAACTTGGGGTTAACAGTTCCTTCCTGGCACTGGAATGCAGGATCAGCTATGTTTAGCCCATTCCGAGTGATGATGTTTGTCTAATCTTTCTTATTTTCTTAATGGAAAACCATTTATTTCCTCAGGTATTTTATTTTGGCAACTTAATTTTGCCATTGGAAAAATTCCTAATGAACAAATTACTCTTAGTGTTTCACAACTGATTCCCAATTTTGAATGCAGAAATTTGCATTTGATGCATTTTTATTAACAAGTAGCTCTTTCTTCATTACAAATGTAAAGGGTTCTTTTTTCCTTTTTAATTGTATGTGACTCTTTCTAGCTATTAGATACAATTTCATTGAGATATATAACTTTGAAATGTAAGTGAAAGGACATTTATTGCACTGTTAGAGTTCAGTATCTCTCAATTTTTTTGTCCACCTACTTTGAATTAGGTTTGTAGAAAGCTCCAGTTTGCTAAATGTGTCTGACAGAAAAGGACCAGGATGGTAATGAAGAAAACATAATTGAACAATAAAGTAACTGTCTTTAAAAACTTAAGTTGCTTGTTTCTATCAGTGGCTGCCTTCCTAGCCAGATTCAGGAGGATAGATTGGTAAGAGAATTCATTAAAAACAGACTTGTGTAGAGAGTGATCTAGTGTTATTGTTTCTGTTAGCTGGTAAGCTTGAAGCTGCTGCTTCTTATATAAACAAGAAAGCCAGAAGCAATTATTCTTTAAAACTCAAAGCAGCTGTTTGGGCTGTGAAAAACCTTTCCGTAACACAGACAAAAGTACCATTGTGACTGTTTATACAAATTGGCACTGGTGCTGTATAAACAGAGGGGAATTTCAGGGGTTTTTTATATTTGCATGTACCTCGTCATCCTGGTACACAAACTGAAATTTTTATCTTTGTGTTCTTGAGCCATGAATCTTGCCCAAAGGCCTAGAGTAAAATCATTGAAAGGGCTTGATTCTGGCCTGGCTGGAGAAGACAGACTTCATATATTAATATATGTTTGTGTCACTGTTGTGGTATTTGGCTAACTGCACTTAATAGCAGGATTAACAAAAGACTAGTAATCAAGGATAAATTATTCGGGGTTGAATTCCATCCTCCGTGGAAGCCAAGGAGAGGAGAAGCCGGCGCCCCAGGGATTCCCTCCCCGGCAGAACCTGTTCAGCACCCGTGTCCTGGACAGCTCAGGCGGAGCCTCGTCCCGCTGCCACTCCCGTCCAGGTGCTCGTGCCACCCCGGGTATCGATAGCCCGCAGGTAAACCCCGGCAATTAGAGAATTGTACGTACCATGCTGGCCCAAAGCTTTCTGGTTAGGCTACTGAACTGTATTTAAAAGACCAAGAGTTTGTGATAGACTATCATTTGCCCCAGTACCTTGTGATACAGAAAACAGCTTTCATAGCCTTGAGAGTAGACCAGATACACTTCCCTGGAAGGCTCTTTGTAATTCTTTCTAAGCCTGACTCATAGGCCTGCAGTTCCTCTGTGTTGCCTTTCTTTTTTTTTTTTTTTTTTTTTTTTTTAGAAAATCTAATTTGGGTTTCAGAAGTTCAGTCTTCATCTGTTTGCTCATTTTTATCTTAGAAAATAGATTTCTTGTCACAGCTAAGCTAGCTAGCACCAAAATGGTGCTAAGCTAGCTTCCTTGTTCTTAGTTTCATCTCTGTTGTTTATTTTTCATGTAGTTTAAGGACTTTCTGGAGCTAGTTCTCATTTTCTGCTAAAGTTTTGTTAGGCTTGTAGTTTCAACTGGACTTCCCTGCTTGGTTCCTTACAGTAAGTGGAAGTAGAAAAAAAAAAAGCAAGCTATGCAGGTCCTTTCTGTTCTCACACTATCTATTCACTTTTCTTTTACACTATGTGACACCACTTTTTTAAAATGAGGTGAATCAAGTATTTGATCTTAAATGTTTAAAACCTGGAGAAACTTCTGATAAGTTTTGAGTTAGTATTAGAAAGATGCCTTGAGTAGTAGGAGGCTCACTGAAAGATAACAAAGATTAACCTTTTGAAATAACATTAGTTTTTCTCGATAAAAAGATAAAATCTACAAGGTGGTATTCTTTTGAAAAGGGATAGTTTTGCATCCAGTAATGTTGAGCTAACAAGATAAGATCCATCTTTTGTGTGGAGGAAAAAGAACAAAACATGTAAATAATTAATTTCACTTAATGGCTTTCAAAGCCAAGATGGAAAACACAGTAATACTTTGATTCATGTGTGAAAACAAGTTTTGTAAATACTTTAGTGACCTTTTTCCCTTTTTTTTTTATGACTCTGCTGCAAAGAGCTATGCACTTCGAATATTTTTTTCATATTGTTAACTTCAGTTTATATAAGATAGTATGTGCTTTTTTTCCTACTTACTGTTACCTTTTTACAAATGTCTTGCAGGATTTTCCTTGGGGGTAGGAATCCTAAGTAAATATTAATTCCTTTTTGTGCTGAAGATCTTTCGTATACTACCATACCATATACCACCTTCTATAAGAACATTGGCAACTTTATTAATTTTTCTACTAAACAAATAAAATTTGTGCATTTCTTGCACTCCCTCCCTACTGGAAGAAGTAAAGTGAAATTCATGAGGAAAAGAAAATAAACTGGTTGTGCTATTTCAATTGTAGGAGTACATTTTCTACATGAAAAATGGAAATCCATCATTTAACAAAAATTAGTGTTAGAGTTTTCTCCATGTCCTGGAAAAGATGTGTTTCCAAATCACTTGTCCCTAACATGGGTAACTTTGCTTTGTTTAGGTTGGACCTCTGCCATATATCTGGGAAGTGTGGCAAGTTGTTGGGTAATTTCCAGGGTTGCATTCCACCTTTCAATATTATTTTTTTTTCCTCCCCTTAAACTTGCTTCATTTGAAAGATGATATGTAACATGATTTTATTTATACGTCAAAGGTTTTTATTGAGGTCACATTCTAGAAGTTATTTCCCTGGTGTTCTGATTTCTTAGGTTTGATATAAGGACAGCTTATTCCCTGGGTAGTTACAAAAACATGTGGAGATTGGACAGTGAATGAAATGCTGTTCGTGTTTACTTGGTTGGGGATGGAACCCACCATATGCATTTACAGTTAAATAAATTTAAAGCCTACTTTAACAGATTAGCCAGTGCAAGACAAAAGCTAGTAGTTTAAGGGGTTTTTTTTCCTTGCCTCACTTTAGTTTTTTTCCTATAAAACTGTCCCTGTGGGAATAGGAATTGATAATACAAGTTGTCATAACTGGTACTTTAGAAGACATTCCTATATCTTTTATAATTTGCTTGTGTGCAAGTCATTTGTCTATGAAAAAAGGCAGCTTTGTAGCTGTCCATATTAATACATTTGATATCAGAGTTTTTGTTTAAATTGGTTTTAAAGATTCAGTTTTGTGTAGCTTCTTGCCGGAATACTAATAGATTGGAATACTGGAATACTGTATTGTTCTTTTAGTACTTGGAATTGATTCCAGAAGGCTTGCTGTTTTATTTCTAGATGGTACTACCCTCAATTTACTAGCCTAGGATTTACTAGCCTAGGCCGAGACTAACAATAACATACTGCAGGATTTATAATCCTGCCTATGTTGTAGGTTAGAAACATGCTGCATTGACACAAATGTGTCTGAAACATTTGATTTGGCTTTAAGAGCCAAATTAACTGTTTCCCCTTGAAGCTGTCACTGTATCATTCTAGAGGGTGAAAGTGTAACAAGAGCAGTCTGTCTCAAGTTTTAGTGCAACCCGTATGAATTTTGTTGCAGGTAGGAACCTGGGTAAAGAGTTGGAAGTTTTTATTTTTCTTCTGGAAGTCATTGTGTAGATGTTAAGTGCTGTGAACGCCCTTCCTTAATTAAGAGCTTAATTTTCAGCATTGTTTTGAATGTGTCAATAAAAATTGTCCTACTTACACAACAGTGAAGAAGGACGATTTTCATGTTTATGTTGACTTCTACCCAAAAATGTATTCTCAGTATAAAATAATTTTATTCCCATGTGTATGACATAACCCTTACAACTGCATCTATTTTTCCCTTTTAGGCCAGCTTCTGGACAGTTTTGGTACAGTTTAACTAAGGACTAGTTTTATACCAGGAGCAGAATTTCAATCTGTCCCACCACATTTTTGCAAAGTACCTGACAGACAGTGTGTCAGGCTGAAGTCTTCTTGTTCACAAAAGAAGTTCAGCATTCATTCATTTTTCATCCTAGAGCTGGAAGAACTCCCTGAAGGATTAGGCAGCTGTTAGTTTTCTGTAGCCTGCCCACTGCCCTGCAAAGATGTCTTCCAAACCAGAAACTGTTGTTGTAGATTATAGGATTAATAGAATGAATGTCTACACACTTCTGGAAAGCAAAGACATAAGTTAGTGTTTTAAGTGGCATTCTCATTGCCCAAAGTCAGGAATTGTATTGAGTATTGCTTCATCTCAAAGAAAAAAACCCATAAAAGTTGGTTTCTCTTATTGACACATCTCCCAGTTTAATGATGTCTGATTTGATATAACAGCTGTAAAGGACAGGTATGGCAAAACCTCCTTGAGAGAGAGGAAAAATGTGCTTTTGTGATGACCAACAGGAATGCCAGGCTTCCTTTAGGAGCTTTTATTAGGTGTTTTTGAAAATGATAGTTAAAGGCAAGTTTAAAAAAGTTACAAAGATAAAACATCAAAGCCTGGAGGCAGAGGCTGTCCTTTACATGCCTATGGCTTACTTCTCAGAACTCTTTAATATGGATAGAGTTTGCTCTGGAAGAACAGGAACAAGTCTGTCTTTTCACCAGAGCTGGTTTAATCTCTCTGTTTTATTGGTGGTCATGCTGTGAAATTTATCACAGTTGCTGTTACTGCCCTTATCTGTGTGCAGTGGACTTACCTGCCTTCTGTGGGCTTCTTCTGAGGGGATTTTAAGCTGGTGTCCATGAGGGAAACAGCTCCTTTGACCTCTCCTAAACTCCAAAATAAGAAAGCCTCCTTAGAAAACTGGTATATCCTTCAAGAGCATCATGGGGACTTTTATAAGACATTTAAAGTAAATCTTCTGTCTACTGAAACAGGAGTCTTTTTGAGGGACTAATGTTCCTCTTAGATAAAGGAGGAGATCAAATTTGAAACAACAAAATGCCTATAAATTATGGTAATTGTTAATTCTTAAAACCTGGTTTGTGAAAAGTAACAATGTGACAATTCATTCCCCAAATACTTAGCAGTATAAAATCTTTCTTGTTTGGACAATGGTTAGCTTAACTGCAAGTGGCTTTTGAAAATGATAGTTTTCTTCGCAGAAAGATTTTGGAAATTTGTAATTTTTTTCAACCTAGAATGAAAAACTACTATAGGAAAATACATATAAATCTGTGTCTCTAATAATTGTGATATTTGGTTAGTAGTAGTAGTTATAGTCCTGAGTAGTGTCATCTCAGGACTTTAGATGTGTAAAGTGATAAAAGATTTATAAATTATTTTTTAATGAGTGCTTTGCACTTTAAAAAAAGCAGGAGACTAAACAGAATTAAATCCTTATTGTTTGAGGAGGGCTAGGTATTGGGTTATTTAACATGCGTCATAGAAGTTTTATTTTCTCAAGTAAGGTTTTTGCTGCTGAAGTAGGTATATAGTACACATTTGGGGTGCATCCTTCATTTGATTGTGTCTTTTTCTAGAAGTCCACAGTCTTTTGGTGTGGGTATTTTTTTGTTTGTTTTGTTTTGTTTATATCATGTAAGGGTTCACTTAAATGCAACTTATTGATCTTTGCCCTCTGGCTGCTGCTTTGATCCTGTCAGTCTCTGAATTGTTTTATATACTCCTGGTAGGCTGGCTAAGAAGGTGAAGGGATGAACATATAAACAAGATGGGGGGAGTGCAGGCTCAAACTCTGGCATTCTATATGCTGCAAACCCCAGAATTTTTTCTCTTTTCATTGAGCATTTTATTATAGATGTTTTAACTGCCCAGTCACTGGATTTAGGGATCTGTGGTAGAGCCTTGCTAACTCGTTAGACGAGGCTCTGGTTAAGAAGGCAGTGCCACATGGAAAGACAGAGCAAATTTATGTCATGATTTACTTTTTCTGTGCCCTTTTCTCAATGTCATTGTGGGCAAATAGGCATTTTTATATGAAGTGACACCTAGAGACTTAGGAGAATTGTTTGACTTTCTGTATAAGGCAGGGCGGGTCTTACTGCCTTTCTGAAGTATATAATGGTGACATTGTTCCCATTGTAACCATTGCTTTTCCGTGTCTGTTTTGGAGTGTAAGCTCTTTGGAGGAGGGACTAATACATATATGCGCACAAACATATTTGCAGCACTTGGCATGTTGTGATACTGATTTAATAAGGACATTCTTGAAATAGGAGCAATCATAGTTGTTAAAAAAAAACAAAACAAAAATCACAAAACCCAAACAAATCCCAACACCTTTTCTTCTTAAAATATAATTTATTAACATGTTGCAGTTGCGAGCTATCTCGGTATTCAAACTCAAGACAGTGTCTCCGTTTTTTTTTATGAGTATTCCTTTTATATATATATATATATATCACAAAACAGATCATGATTGTGTTTGAACAGGGAAGAACAAAACATACTTCTTAAATAGCTGCAGGTTCTCTTACCTTCAGTAGCCTTATGGATGAGTAAAGCAATGAAAGGATATAATATTTTACATAAAATCTGTAATTAGATAAGTAAAAGCATTTAAGGTGTCATTTTTTAAACTGCTGAAAGTCAAAATACCATTTAGTCTAATTTTTTACAGCTGTACATCCCTGTTAAAACTTATTTACAGTCTATTATGCTCTGTGTGTGTGTGTATGCATGCGTATGCACATCTTACTAGCGTGGTCTGGTTAATGTAAACTAGATATTTCTCTTCTAAGCATAGATGTTTAAAATAGGTAACTAATCAAATTTGTCAACAGTTTGACTGATAGACCAATGCAGCAGTGGTAAACAGCAGAAAATAGAAAATGCTCAGTAGCATTCTTTACAAAGATTATTTAAAATGTGAGCGATACAGAAAATATTTCTTAACAGTTTGCTCAAACAGTGACATCTTACACATGAAAAGGTGAGAATTACATTGGTGACAATTGCTGTGGTAGGAATGGTGTAGCATGTCATTTGAAAGTTGTGTTGGTTTGTGATTTATGGATGTTCTGGAAGATTTTGCAGAATATGATATCGGTGCTATGTACTTGCTTAAGAGAGGTAAAAGAGTAAATAAAGACAAATATGTCATGATTTATATGTTTAAAGCATGTAAGTCAATAGCTTGATTTTCTTCAGCTTTTATTGACAATAGTTAAGAAAACTTGGTTGGGGGATTATGTCTCTTTGACTTCAGTTCTGTCTTCTTCTGAACTAATTATGCATCTTCTTTACTGTTCCTCTTATTAGGCATTTTGCATCTTTTCTTCATGATAGTACATCCACAAATGTTCTTAAAAGGTTCTGTCTTAGAGGAACTTTTGCAAAACTAGTAATTATATTACATAAATGTGTATCATTCAAACTCCAGAAACTGCTCTCACAGTTTATCAAAACTTGTACATAATTCATGTTAAACACTTAAATTACATTAATACTGAGGGATTTAATGGTATAATTCCAGTGTACACTTTTGAAATAACGTGTTTTGTAACCAACACTTAGACCTCTCTCCATTTTATAATATTCTCTTTAATTATGTTAAAAGGCTGGTATATTCCAACACCCTAGTTTCGGCAATAGTCCATAAACTAAGGTAAATATTTTCCACGTTTGAAGAATAGGAAGGTCAATGCAGAGTGAAATTCTCCTAGTTGAATTTTCCATTTAAAAACAAAAGGCTGCTTTATGATAAGCAGAGACATCAATACTTTTAAATAAAAAGTTAATCCTGAAACAAAATTCCTTTGTGCTAAGGATGAATGGTATTTTTCAGCCTGGACTTTTCTAATAAGTTCGGTTCTAATAAGCCATACTTTTACCCTGGGAAAAACTCAACCCAAACAAAAAAATCCCTCCAACAAGTCCAAATAAACAACCAACCAACCATACCTACTCTACTCTCACCAGTTTCAAGTGAATGAAAGTAAATGAGTCCATAGGTTAGAAGTTTCCCTGCTGAATTAAGAAATTGGTGTCTCCTGTAGAGGACTGGTATTTTGGAGAGTTAAAGAGGGAAAATATAGAATGTAATAATACAGGAAAGTCTGCTGTTGTGCTTAGGTAATAAAAATTCTGGTATGTGTGCTTAAAAAATGAGATGAAAAGCACAAGAAAACAAATATACATTGAAACATTTGTCCTTGACTGTCTTGAAACTGTACTTTTAATAGATACAATTTTTCTGTTATACTGAGTAACGAATGTAATGATAAGTATTTTTGGTATATAATTTAATGTTGCTGTCAAAAAATGAATCATTATTATGTTTAGAATTAATAAATACACTCCTGGGAACATTGCACATACTAATTTAAGTTTTTACTTGCATATATTCTTCCCAGATGTAATCTTTTCTGTTTTGTACTCTGACTTTTTTGTCATTGATTGGTTTTCCCCTTTTTTTTTTTTTTGCCACTGCTACCTCTATTTCTGCAGGAACAAGTAGGTTATTGGTAAGTATTTCAACTAATTCAGACTTTACAAAGTTTTGCCTTAGTGAGGACTTATTTTTTTGGCCCTCACTTACTTTGGTAAAAACTTTGTAGACAACAGACCAATTGTCTGTAAATGCTGTGCTTTCTCAGGTCTCCATTATCGTCTTGTTTGTGTAGTAGAGTAATAGTTCTCAGATTCTCCGAGAGACTTTGTCTTCTGCATGCTTTCAAGCAGCATCATTATCTGTGCTGTCTTCTAAGATGCTGCCTTCTCCTGGGGCTTGCTCCTTTGTTCCTGTTTCAAGTGCAGTGTTTACTTTGTCTCTTCCATTTCTTTTTTTCATAAGACCTCGTATGCGTTTTGGCCAGTTTGCTCAGAAGACTTCTCTGCGTCCAACAAGATGCTCTGTTTCACGTGTTCAGTTTAGTCATCCTTGTTAACCATTATTCAGCCATTTTCACATCATACCTCTTCCCTTTTAGCTATCATTAAATATATTTTCAGCATGGTATAGCCACCCTCTCCTCTCTTATCATGCTTCATGTAATTTTGATCAGATTCATTGCGATGTACAGCACAAGTTTTCAAGATATTTATGTCTTAGCATTTTGAAAAAGTAGGACTTATTTCTTCTGATCTTGGAGCAGCTCTTCCTATATTCTCTTTTAAATTATGTGATTTCTAATGGAAACTTTTTCTTTAACCCTAGTATGTTTTTGAAAGTAGTGACTTTATTGACAGTGCAAAGTAGGGCAGGGGAGTGTAGACAAGCGGGTTCCCTGCACTTTAAAATTTGTAGTTGTCTTGCCAAGTTACTCAGTTATTCAAGAAGTGCCTTCTTCTGGCAATAGAACACAGCTGTCCTTTGTGTCTTCCTCAACTTGCATTGTGAAATGATGAGTGGAAAGACCTTTTTCAGGTGTTTGAGGAAAATGTTGCTCTGGGCAATAAGACAAAATTGAGGGAGTAGCAAAATTAAGGAAGAAAGGAAAAAACAAGTGTATAGGTTCAGGAGAGATGGGGAATGAGAGAGAATTCTTCCTCCTTGAACTGTGATGGCGACTTATGATGAAAAAAAGCAATGGGAGTATGGGATATCTCTGAAGTAAGAGTTTCCAGGCATTTCGTTTGCATAAAGTTTTCAGACCTCCAAGCTGGCCTGCAGTGAGTTGTCATCATCTGGTAATGCAAGAACTGAGCTTGTTTGACAGGTTGATCTTGTCTGCCGTGTGTAAATAAAATACTTTCGTGCCGCAAACTGTTGACTATGCTTTCTGGCTACTTGTTTTCTTAATAAGATAGTCAATTTGGCTCCAAAATGTATCGCCCCTGGCTGAGCTGCATATTCAGACAACAGCTCAGGTCCATAAGATTTCACTGCAGTGGCAAGAGCCCCCACTTGTGTACAGAAGCCTCTGAATTGGTGACAGGATTAGTTTCTTCCCATACTACTGATATTACTCTGCCGCGTGACTGGAAGGGGACTTTGCTCTTATCTCTGCTTGCAGAAGATCTGACAACGAACAGACATGAGAAAGAGGAAAAACATCTTTCCTTTGTTGCCCCTGAGTCATTTTGGAAGAGGCTCATCGCACCCACATAAAAGAGAGAGAGGAAGTGTGTTCCCTTGGGTTCTCTCCCCTGCTCCCCTCCCTTGGGAAAGATGCAATGGAAATGAATGGTATTCTTCTGGGGAAAGTCTTGTTGTTAAGTGGAGTTTTTGGTAGCTAGTTGAAAATATACTTCTCAAGAATAGCAAGCAAAAAGCTAAAATCATCTGGTTTTAGGGTGTGGGTGGAGCCTTTTTGCATGAAAACCGATGCTTGCTCTTGCCTTTAAATCTGCCAAATGCAACACCCAACATAGGCTTATGTTCACACTTGTCTGTCTTCAACTGCTTGTGGTCCATTGAGGAATTTCTGGTGTGGATCTGTGATGGGAGGGGTGTGACTGTCTGAAATGCAGGTAATAAAGTAGAGTGAATTAATAACTTACAAGTCTCTTTAAAAACTGTTCTTGTTTATGTGCTTGTCAGTTTGAAATTGCAGAGACTCTAGAACTGTATGAAGGGATCTTAACCAACCTCTCATTTAGCTTGACTACAGATCCCTGTGGATCATGGGATGGGGGGGTGGGGAGTGACACTCCCAAACACAGGTGGTGCTAAGAAGGTTTTTCCTCCTCCCATTGGGTGCTTGCATTGGTCTGAAATGTCACTCTTAAAAAGCTGTTCCTCTAATAACAGCTCTTCTTATTTCTGTATTAAGAGTTGAAATCAGTCTTTCCACAGCTCTTTCCTACCTGTAATTTCATCTCCTGTTTTGCAAGATATTTTAGAATGGGCCTTTTTTTCTCTCTTTTAATGGATATATTTATTCAGTTTCTAAAAATGTGTAGCTCTCAATTATAATCATCATCACGTTACTTTTACATTGATATTAGACACTCAAAATTGTGCAGTTGAAAAAGAGCTTTATTTATGAATAAAAAATGTGTCTGGTTCAATTTCTCTTCTTCATTCTATACTGCGTTATTTTTCAGTGATTGCTACTGAAGATCTCAATTTCCCAAAAATGAAGATGAAGTGAGCTGAAGAAGTTATATAATATGATTCTGTCAATCATAACTTTTTGCTTAGGAAATGAATTATTATCCAAACATATCTTGTCTAATTATTCTTTGGGGTCCTTAATTAAAATAGTTCAGGTTTGTTTTTATTTCCCACTTTATATATCCCCCCTTTCCCATTGAATGCTGTGGGAGTTTTAAGTTGGAACATACAAGAGAAAATACTTTTTTTCCCTCAAGGAATTCACAAGTTTGTTTACTTTAGTTTTACGGTACAAATGTGGGGAAGAAAACCCCAGCAGATCGTGAACCCCAAATCAGTAAGAGCTGAGAAGAAGATATTATTTGTGCTTATCCTGATTCAGTTTTCTATAAAAGACAGAGCTTGGAACATTTGTATTTTGTTCCTCATTTCTATTTGATTTCCTATTCTTTCCCAAATTGAGGGGAGTATTTCTTTATTTCTTTTCATCTCCAGAAGTCTTTCCAGATGGTGCGTGTTCTCGTGGCTTAGACAATTGACAACATAAGGAAGGATGGAAGCTAGAGAACTTGATGTATCTTTTCACCAAGACATTTTCTTCCTTAGCAAAAAAACTTCTGTACCTAAAATGGCAAATTTTTTTTGAGTGGCCACTTGTATTGGCAGCTACAGCAGCTAGAAATTCTTCTGTAGAAGGTTCCCTGGGAGTTGGTAATGCTCTTTTTTATTTTTCCTTCTAACTTACACATTTTTTTAAATGTTAGTTCTTTGTTCTTGAATTTACTGTGAAATAATTTTCATATTCTCTTTGATGCTTAGGGTAAACTTGCTGGGTAAGATGTGAGCTGTGTTAAAGCAATATGCTTTCATATACAAGGCTTCATGGTTTTGAGCTTACAGAATTACTCATTCTATCTTTCCACTTCAGCTCTCTGATGAAAAGACAGAATTCTGTGCCTTATAACTGATAGATCATGTAGTCTTTACTGAACCTTCTTTTTTTTTCCCTTCTTTAATTTTTACAAATTAGTTTGCAGAAGGGAGTAACAGAATTTTGGCTTGAACAGGACTGTTACTTTACCAAGAATCTGAAGTACTTCCATTTATTTTTCTGCTGTTCTACGACCTCACTTCGTAGTCTTCTGTACAATTGAATAGAAAATGAAGAAGCAGAAGAAGTAGAGGCATTATACTTTGCCTTTTAAAAAATGTTTATGCTATTTTGCTTTATATTCTTATTAGGCAACTTAGGGAACGTGGTCTAGGTGAAAAAGTAGGTGGATGCTGAAATAGTTGGGAAAAAAGTCCTGCAGCTGCTCTAGGAGAGCAATTCAAATGAAGTGTCAGTGTGGTCTGCTTTGGGTCTGTTTTCAATCAACTTTTTTTCGTGGAGGCTGGGCACTTTAAAATACGAAATAAAATGCTAAAATTGTAAGATCTGAAAGCGCTATGGAGGGCAAAATTGGAATTCCTAATTGTTTTTAACATGTTAGAAGAGTGTTTATAGTTGATTAAAAAAGACAAATGAGAATTACTAAAGGTAAGCAGAAATATAACACTAAACCCAGGACTTGGCTAGTACCAGTTTTGCTGAAGATTTAGGGATTGTTGTGGGACATGAGAGGAATGAGCCAATCACCTGTTGATTTGTTTAAAATGTACCTACCCGCATACACACACATAAAGGAGATATCTCTATGTATGTATGGATCTATATATAGCTATCTAACACCAGGTGTAATGGAATGATGTGATAGGTAACTATTAATTTCTGCTTAGGACTTGTGAAGTCTTAGCCTGAGAGCTCTGCCCAGTTCTTAGCAACGCAATATGGTAAGGTTGGAGAGAGGCCAGAGGACAACAAGAGGAATAAAAGGTTTAGACATCAGGGCCTGTGAGGAAAGATTTAGAGTAACTAGGGTTTTTTTCAGACTACAGGAAAAAGATGAAGGGCACACACTTTCGGGTGTGAACATGTGTTTTATACTGAGCACAGTTGCTACCTGTTTTCCATGTCTATTGAACACATAAGAAGTAGTGAACTTGTTTTTAATGTGTTGTGTTGTTTCCTTTTAGCATCACTATGCAGGCTTTATTTATGTGACAGTAAATTTGCATACCACCCTCATACCATCATATTTACTAGTTGCTGTGCTACCAGATTGTCTATACCTCTTTTTCTAAGTACCGAAGAAGTGTGCATATATAAGTAACATTTGTCAGGCATCTTATTGTGATATACATCTTAGAAAAAGTGTGTGGATGCAAGGATTTATCTTTTCTTATAACTTCTTTAAATGCACACCAAGGTAGATTTATCCATCTTATTTGAAAACAAAAAGATACAAAGACTTAAAATACTAATATATTGCATAATTATTTTAAAGGAGCAGCTGCTCTCATTATACTTTTGGGTTGCCTTTGGCAGTGTTCCAGTTGATGTTTTCTGCTGAAAGGTTACTCTGATCAGGCTGATTCAGTCTTTTGTGTTGTTGCAGGTTTTATTTGTGCTTACTTCTTGCTACAACTCTTTAATATTGACAGAAATAATAATTCATTCTTCTGTGCAAGTCTAATACTGCTTTAACATGTTTCCTTCATGTGCAATTCTGTGACACTCTGCACTGTGTTGTCTGGAAGCTCTTAGCTCTTCTTTTTTTTTTCACCACAAACTAGATATTCCAGAATAAGTGCCAGTATGATTTTGCAAAAATTTATAGGTCCAGGAGTTTGTTATTTGGATGCTTTATGTTTGCTCGTCTGTGCACTGAACAGGAAGTTAAGCGGCCTGATGTTTGCAAAGCATGGCAAACACAGTAAGGTATCACTAACAGGTTGAAACTGGTATGGATAGAGTGAGTGGCCACCCATTGACCTGTCCACGTGGATAGTTTCCAAGCCTGCCAGAGAAGGAAATCATAGGTTTGGTAGATCAATGTGAGAGAAAATGGGATTTCTGGGCTAAGTAGAGGTTCACTTGGAAAAGATGGTGATGTCTCAAGAAAGTGATGCATTCAAGAGAGAATGAGAGACAGAATTCACCTCTGATATAAGTCCTGATACTTAGGCAGGTTTAATTATTTCAAACTTTCTGTGCCACCTTGGGATTTTCTAGTAACTGTACTGCAGCTTTCTGTTCTGTCTCCATTTCTTGTAACTGTACTTTTTTCCAGGATTTTGGTTTTGTTTTAAGTAATGTGTTACTTTCAATATTGTAGTCAGGGTTGTGAAACTAGATGCTCGGAGCCTGTAAGAATTTGGTTCCCTGCCTGTTAAGGATGCAGTTGGAAAAGTCAGTTAGATGTGTGTGTTTGCTCAGTTTTGGTGCTCAGTTCTTTCCTGCTGTACTTCTGTGTGTAGTGAAGGGGGTGAGAGGCAGTTCTTCGACTGACTTAGGTTGTATCACTGGCAGCATGTTCTCTACTATGGCAGAATTAAGGACAGCTTTGCAGTGATATGCTGACAGTGACAACACTAATACAAAGGTGACAGTTTGTCATCTTGGGTTTTATAAGGAATGCTGTGAAACCAACACGTTCATAAGAGATGGATATTTACCTAGAACTGTGCATTATCTCTTGTGCTCTCCTTGTAAATAGGGTGAGCAAGTAAAGTGTCACAGTTTTTAGAAGACACTTCATGTGATAGTACCTCATCTGATAACTACTTCCTCTTTGTTTTCCAAATGTCTGTTCATGCATTGTTTATCCACAAAACTAGTAAAACAAGTCATGTAGAGAGCAAGTTATTTCTGACCTGTTGTTGATTGTTGAAGTCATGTGAAACTTTCTTTAAGTTGCTGGAATTGTTCCCTAAGACTGATGGTAACAAACATAGGCTATAAATGTTGTTAGCCTGCTGGGCAGGAGTACAATAGAATCTTTGTTCTTACAAAGTACTTAATTGTAAACTGGGTCATGAAACTATTGCCTTCTGATTTGAGAAAAGGTGGGAAAATACCAGCTTTTTTTTTTAAGAACCTTTAACTGGCTTGTGGACAATGTTGATTTTTCACTTACTTATATTTTTCAAATACAATTTAAAATAAAGTAAATATTGTCTCTGCAGTCAAAATAATCTGTTCTTTGGGGTTACTGGGTGAGTTGGAAATATTTATTTCCTTCACACAAAACATACACTATACATCTTTTAGGAAAGATGGCTAAATCCAGGAGCTGGTTATTGCAGCAGAACAATGTGAAAGAATGAGAAATCGGATTTCACTTGTATTTGAAAAATGTTTCAGCAAGTGTTGTGAGCCCAAGGGTCTTTTTCTGCTGTTATGCTAGTCTTTGCCATGCAGCTGATTCTGGACACTGGAAAAACATGTTTTCCACAAATATACCTTTACCCCTGTCAGCTAAGTTGCCCCTTAAGGCTTAGTTAAGTGTGATGTCCTCTATTCTTTGTGTTCTTCAGTTCCACATGCTGAGTAGAGCTACAGCAGTCAGGTATCCCAAATGTGCTGTCTCAGGAGGATATTTGTAGTTGTTTAACCATTACCTTCAGATCCCCCTTGACACAGGACAAGCCACAAGATAATGTATTGATAAAATACTTACTATATTGCTAGAATGCAGGATGTATGGTCTTTATTAATAACACTGTTAACTTTAGCAATGGTTCTAAGGACCTGTTGGTGGTTGTCCTTGCCCCCTGTCACTCCCAATTACATGTGTTGATGACCCTGGGAATAAACTAGAAGAGTTCTGTCCATAAAGCAGAAGGAACCTGTTAATGACTGTCTCCATGCTTAACTAGCCATGAACATAAATGTTAACTTGCTCTAATGCAAATACTCCCTTCTGTCACAGCAGGACTCTGTCTGCAGCATAGAAAAAAGTTACCAGCTTTTTCACATCAAACTATGTTGTCAATTATAAATGAGAATAATGTCTGGGACTTAGGTCTAGTCAAAGCCTGGTAATCAGCTGCGTTAGGCTGATAAAGATGGAGAGAAAATTTACCCTTGGTCAGTTTTTGAGGAAACCCATAACAAAACAGTAATGGGAGGTTTGAGTGTTCAGAGGACTGAGATACTAATTTCGATTTTAGTCATGTTGAGATGGATCCTGGGGGAAGGAGGCTACACAGTAGCTGAAATGTCACTGATAAAACTTTCTACAAGTAAATTAATCCTTTCAACTTGTTTGTTTGTTTGTTTGTTTTTCCAAAAGGTGTGTTTGGCTGTTGTATGCTTACTAACCTGTTTGTAACTATTGTTTGTAAAGATGTGGGTTGGGGGAGGAGGATTAAAAATAAGGAGAGAAGAGCAGTATTTAAACTGAAGTGTAAGATTGACTCAAAGAAGAAATAGATATGAATGGCTTATGACTAAAATGGGAAGAATCAGAACTGTACTTTACCTCAGGAAGTGGTTTCCAGTACATGTTTAGCTGCTGCCCTGAGTTCCTTATGGTTATGACCAGCTATCCTCTTTGACTTGCTTCCTATTAGCTGCACTAAAGAAATAAATCATTGTCTTGATAAAGGAAGTGCAGTACTTCTATCAAGTGCTAATGCTTCAGATTAATTGCTGCATAATAATTAACAGTAAAGATGAAAATTCTCAGGCATCAGTAACTTGAAAGTGCAGCATCAAGTTTCTTGTCATCCTTGACTGACTCGGTTCACTGTGGACTCTCAAGGTTAAAAGTACAAAAGTAAGGGGCAACAAACTAAAACATGTGGGAACAGGCTCAGATGGGCATGTTGTTGGAAGGTGCAGTGGCCTTTTATACAGGCTTGCATCGTTACTTTTCAACAGCGTGAGAGAAAAAGTTGTGCCTGTGCACTGAGTGTGGACATAAATTAGATATTTTTGCTGAATGTTGTCCTATTGGACAACCTACCTGTAGGTATGCTCCTTAACAACTCTTATGGATCAAGACCCCTGTTGGTGGCTTTTTGTCTCTCACTTGTGTGTTAATTATTCAGCAGATCAAAATCAATCAGGCTTTTCTCAGACTTTTCTATGGACTGTAAATCTTGTCCAGCTGATCTTGTCCTTTAACTGGAAGACTGCTGTCTTTGGCAATGACATAAATTAAGGTATTAAGCACTTTTGTCATAGACTATTATGCAGTTGCATCACAATCCAGATTGTCTTGGTTATTCTTTACCCCATGTTGCCTGAGGCTATGACCTCAAAAGCTCAACAAGTCATGCTTGGCTAGGATGAGAGAGTCAAACAAAATCAGTGTTACAGGAAATATTAGTGATTCAGTAAGTGAGGCAACACCCCTGAGTTAATGTTTTTCCAGTGCCCCAGCCTGGTAAAAGATGGTGCTGCTTGTATGATGAGATGTAAAACTGAGATCCTTGTTTAAAGTTTCAGTGCAATTCCTGGTAAAAACAGACATGTTAATTCGGAGGTCTTGCCCAAGTTCAAATTTTCATGGCTGTGTCCTCTACACATTTCTAATATCTGTTTTACTAGAGTCATATTATCCTCTTGCTCCTATCCTAAACTGTTCTTAGAGTTATTGGGAAAGTTTGCATTCCAGAGGTGCTGGCATGTTTGCAATTGGCAACAGAACAATTTTCGGAAAAAATGGTCCATTTTGAGATCTTTTGAAATCAAGGGAATTATATTCCTGTAAGAAATATCAGGTCAAAACTGAAAAGCTTCCAGGATTTTTTTTTCTTTCTTTTAATGTGTGCAGAATAACTTTTTGGCTTGAATACACGTATTAGCTACATGGTTGAGTGTACTCACACTTATATATTTTTATTTTCCGTAGGATTCAAGTGCCCTGTATGTTCAAAATTTGTATCTTCTGATGAAATGGATTTACATCTTGTGATGTGTTTGACAAAACCAAGGATAACCTACAATGGTAAGAAAGAAGTAAGCTGATAAATTATTTATTAATTTTAAACATTAGTGTGATAATAATTCTTTTCATAATAAGATACTCTGGTAACTAGTTAGTGAACTCAGAAATTAGGTATGTTTTTTTGCTTGTAGTTTTTTCAAATTAATTCTTAAGAACTCGGTGTTTTTATACTGCATGCCATTATAATTTGCACTGTGTTCTGAAAATATAAAATTATTCTCATTTGATTGTATGGATTCCATTTTTTGACCATTGGTCAGTGTGCATTTAGTGTCCACTTGAGATATGTGTAGCTTACATGTCCTCTCATGTGATGACCTCAAGTAGTGAGGTGGGTCAGTCAAATCTCCTGGGGACTTTATTAAGGACTGTTACTTGACACACTGTGCATTTGCACATTATTCAAGAAAATGACCCTTTCTTGAAGGAACTAAAGAATTTCCTCCTTCTTCAGCTGATTGCATATGTGATACTTCATAAGGACTGGTAGATATATATGTTTTTGTTATTTTGGTCAAACTGACCAAGATCAAATGAACCACCTGTAGTAGCTGTTTTTCCCCTACTACTAAGCTCTCCTTCTAGGCAACTTTTGATGCAAGGCAAACAGGACTTTTGCCACTGAGATCAAACCTTTTTATCACTGTAGCTTAGGCTGACACTCAGTTCTACGGTGAGCACACAAAAAGGCTTCAGGAAACTAGGACTTCAAAATTTTACTGAAATCCTAGTGCCTGCTTTGGCAGAGCTGCCCTACTACCAGAAAACCTTACAGTGTCTCTTCGATGAGATTATTGCTCACCAATCATCAGATGTGAGAACAGAATGCAATTAGAAAGGAATTGTAGAAGAGAGGGAGCTGGAGGTTTTTTTGGAGGTGCTGGTGCTCACAAGTTATATCAGGGAAAAATCTGATTCAATGTAAAATAGAAACGTCACATAATGAGGGTGGTCAAACACAGTAGCAGATGCTCGAAGAGGCTGTGCAACCTTCAGTCTTGGAGATGATCAGAAATTGACTGAGCAAGGCCCTACGCAATTTAGTCTAACTTGGTTGTGCTTTGAGTGAGGGACTGGACCAGAAGACCTCCAGAGGTCACTTCAAACATAAGTTATTTATTGCATAAATAACCTGTAGTATTATGGCTCTTTGACCCTCCAGGCACCTTGCTGTTATGGTACACTATACTGGACTTCTTTATTGGAACAAGTCTTGAAGAATGGTTGGGCCCACCTTATTCTTATCCAGACAGCAATAATTTCAAAAATAATTTGAAATCTTATGCTTAGAGTTGTGAAATCCATTTCACAGCACAGCACTTGTGAAAAGTAAATATTTCTTTTTCCTCCTGGTGTTACCACATGTATATTTGAGAAGGTTGACTTCATCTAACAGCGAGGGCTTTTTTTCTCTTTGTTTTTCCTTTTTAAATTTCAGACTGAGTGTTATTCAAGTTAAGTTGTGTACTGGGGGATGTTGGATATTGGAGAGAAGAGAAGCAGGCTAGTCACCCCAGTCAAGGTGGGATAACGCACTTGGAATCAGTTAGGGTGGAGTAGGAGGAGGCAGACTGGCAGAGAACAAGCACTGGCAGTATTCCAGCTGATGGGATGTGCACAAATTATGAGTTGACTGACTGAAATCCTTTACCCCTGCTGCTTTTTACATTTACATATGAGTGTGCTCAGCTGACTATCTTTTGTTGGAAGATACAGCAATTACGTAAGGTAGTCCTTCAGTATCATTTATGGTGTTTGTTTGTATCACAGCGGTGCCGTGTGTTCAGACTCTTTTTTTTCCTTCCTGCACTGTTTCTCTCAGCTGGCACACTACTTGGTGGAGCTCCTTTGGGCCATCTTGTTAACTTTGTGCAGTTATTACCAGCAACATGTCATTTCTCAGTTTAGGAGTGTGTCTGCTGTACAGCGAGCCTCAGGAACTCATTCTAGGAAATGGTTATATAAACTTGGAAGAAGGAAACTGCTAAATTAAGTAGGCAGATTTGAGAGAGACATTTACTTAGAGGTATGGTCTCATTCTCATAAACACTTAATAGAAGTGTGCATTGATCCTTGTGACTCCAGTTAGTTAGCTCCTGGACTCATGGACTAAATCTTAAATTATAGCCTATAGCTGGCATTCGAATTACTGCAACACAAAGAAAACGAGGATATGGCTTCAGAGTTGTGCAGTGCTCAGTTGCTACTTTGTGGTATGGTTGTGGTCCCTTTAATCAGGATAGTAAAAGCAAATTAACTAGCAGATTGGTAATGTAATGCTGCCATGATTTCAGGACCAGAACAGCATACATGCTTCTTCTGCTTGTCTATTTTGCTGTTTGCCATGGTGAGATTAGTGATGAATCTGCCTTTTTGTCATAGGCCATAAGGAAGGCATCTCAAGTTTTGTTTGAGAGAAGAAGAGATGCTGCTCAACTTTTGATACCCTCTTCCAAAATGGAAGGCATTTCTTTATACTTCACTTTCTCATTGTTTTCTTGACCTTGTGCCATACATACTCAACTAGAACCAACTAGGCACCATTTGATTGTGTTGGTCACTGATCATTCCCAGTCCTATTACCACTACAGGAAAAATATCTTTTTTTTTTCTTTCCTTTTTTCCACCTCACCTTCTTTTGTCTCTGAGTTTTGTGTTGCACATTGAAGGGAGCCTTAGACTTCGCAGATGTTGAGATATTTAGAAACTGAGCAGTTGGTTCAAACTGTATTTATGTCTAGTTCTGTTCTAGATGTGTTTCCATATGATGCTGTAAATGTATTAGTTGTTCTTTCTAAGAAACACCAGGGAGCAAATTCTATGCATTTTGTCATTCTGAGAAGACAAACCTTCTTTCTTTTTAAATATGAGTCTGAGGCATATAGTCTCCCTCAGAAAAATGTTATAAGACTGTTTAGTTGTGATTCGAAGTTTAAAAAAATTAATGAGTCCTCCCAGCCAATCTCTAATTGCTTTCTGAGCTACCTTTGTGCACTGCATTTGGCAATTGAAAGGGTCAGTGAACTGCAAACTTGGGCAGCAGTCTGATTTACATGTGTTTTCTGAAAGAGAGTGGTCACAAAATTGTCCCAGTTCTATGCTGGAAGTTGCACTGATTTTCATATAAATAAATCAGTACATTTTATTAGCTTTATTCTTTCAAAATCACATGACTTGACTGCAACAGAGATCTCATTGCTGACTCAATTGGGCATGTAAAAAGAGCTCTTTCTTTTTTCTGTGGAACTTTGTTCCACATCTCTTTAAACTACTTGTGGTGCTCACATATGAACCAATATCTAGGAATTTTTATACAAAAGCTGGTTAAATGAATGGTATTGTGCAAAAAACATTGTAGTGTTTGGTGATACTGTCTTAAAGAGTCTTCCTTTTCTTAACAGTTAGAAAATACTGTTACTTGCTGAGTTGCTGAGAAGCTGGAGTAGGTCCTATGCACTGGTTAACCACTTTTATGAAGAAAGTGGATTACTTGCTAGTTGACAGGGATTTTTAAAAAACACTGCTAACATATTCTGTAGCCATACCTATTTCTTTGAGCTTCTCCAAAGCGTTAAATGAGGCTCTTTGTACCACCTTGTTCAAATTTGCCATGGTGAGCCCACTTCAGGACTACTCTGCAGAAGGTGTTGCTTACAGTGTAGCCCCATGTTTTGGTTGGGCTGGGGCATTTATGTGAATTTACTCAGTGCTTTGGAAGCAACATGCCTTTGACTCCTTGCTGATGATTAGAGCTATCTGGTGAAGTTTGGGTTTTCGATATAATTGTTGTGCATTTTGTGTTGTTACAGTATTGATTCTTTTTTTCACTGGAAAGTGTTCTATAAAAAATTGAGAAGACACAGGAGAGACTTGTGACTTTAGAGGCATCATTTTTAGATGCTTTGCAACAAATGCACCCAATTCCTTCTGAAGAAACCTTGCAGTTTGTTCTGAAATAATTCTGATTTTAATTTTAAAATTCCTTTGTTTGTTTCTCAGAACACTTTGCAAGACAATATTATTTTTGTTATTATTAAAGGGCCCCTCTGAAAGCAGGGACTAGCAGCCTGGCACCTGGCCAGATGGGGAAGCCAGTGACCCTGGAGAGCTGGGGAGAGCCAGTCAGCTCACTAGACTGGTTGGCTGGCTTGGCGAGCCGGCCTGTCCTCTTTCAAAAGTTTTGATTGAATTAGCACATTCCTGTGGAATATTTTGGGTTTCATCAAGTCAGCACTTTCTGTTGGAATGGTGTTCTACTGGAAACTTTCTAAGCCGATCTCCTCAAAGCCGCTCGCTCAGGGGTGGTGCTGCTTTGACATCAGTGTTGCTTTCACTCAGACCGTTCTGCATTTAATTCACATATGGCAGTGGGTCTGACTGTTGGCCAACATATTTACTGAGGTTCATTTTGAGGGGAAAAGCTTTTACTAGTGTAATTCAAAGAGGAAGAATGTTGAGACACCCAGTGCATGAACTGCTGGAGATTTTTTCCTTACTCGAAGTAAGGACTTAGTAATTTTTCTTTTTAAATTACAACAAGTGATTTTTTTTAGACCTGTCATACTAAAAATGAGCAGGGGATCTGACATCACAGATAGCAGGGATTACAGATATAATTTTATATTAGGAGTTTATCCAGTTTCTTTGAAACCAAGAATTAGTATGTGGAAAACTGTCACAGAGAGAATATTGAAAATTAAGGTAGGTGTACCAGAAGGAAAAACATGACCAGAACTCTGAGTGCTCTTCCTATCTGGCCATGTACTTTTTTTTCTGGGGTGTTTGATCTAACACCATGCACAACTAGCCAAGAATTCCCATGCTGTCTAACCGAATTCAAACTGACCTGGCCATAGCACTGCAACTCATTCAGATTAGCAAGGATGCAAAGGGTTTTGTCATGATTTAAATACACTGTTTATTCTAAACCAGTTTGAGGTATTGGGTTGTGTCTTGTGAGGAAAGCATTTCTTGCTGGGACTGCCACATGCTGAGGCCTGCATGTGAGCAAGTGTCAGAATCTTGAGCTGGAATCTGTGTAAGCAGTAATCCTGATAGAGAAGTTGTCAACATCGAAATGACAGCCATAACATTTGCATTTTGATCAAAAGTAGAGACTTAAAGACTGGCATGAGTCACTTGAGTGACTAAATAAAAATATTTTGGAAATATTCTTTGTGAATGGGGCTGACCTAATTTTTTTCTAACACAAGTTATAAGCTTTATTGATTGCTGTCTCTTTCAACATCTTTGGGGCAAGATATTTATGCCAGAACTTGATGAGTTTATATTGCTCAGTAGAACGAAAGAAAAATATTGCGCCTTAACCTGATGTTTGAACCACCAAAATACATTATTCTGGTAGTCCTGCCCACTGCAGTGACTTGATTTCCTTGGTCACTTCTGTGCACCAAGAGTATTTTACTCTGCAGGGATGATGCTCTCAACTATTTTGATTGATGCACTCAAAACTTCAATCTGGAATGAAAGGAATTACTAACTTGAAATTCACTTCTCTTCCAGGGTTCCTGAGATCATGCCCTGAAAAACCTTGCAAAAGGGCATCTTGCCAGTCTGCCTGGAAAAGCTTAAGCCTTCCTCTTTGTCTTCATCCTTTAATAGGACTACACTTTCAGCAGAGCAGTACAAAATAATACTAAGGCAGACCAGTTCTTTCCACTTTACCCAAGGTGTAAAATTCTCCATAGAATTTCTCAACTCTTCCATTTTTAAAGTCTAACAAGATTCTCCAGAAGTTTCTAGCTTCTTGCTTTGCCCTATATGGTTCTGTGCTCTGTCCTCAGGGATGCAGGGGAAGAGCCTTTAAAAGATAGTTTAACGAACATGTAAAATAAAAAACCTTATCCTGTGCTTGCAATTAAAATAGTGATATTTACTCTTTGTTTTGATCTTATGTACTCCTGAACATCCTCCAGAGTATGTAGGAGGTTCATTCAGTGTCCCTAATGCATTAAAACTGTTTTCTTCAGTAGTTCTTGAAATTATGTAGAGCTGTTTAACTTTGAGATTTTGTTTAATGTGGTGACAGTAGAACATTACTATAACAAATAAAATTTTCATCTCAGACATTTGCACAGCTGTTCTTCTGTGAACAGATATAATATCAGCCCAAACTTTCATAGCTTGTCTTGCAAATCGTTGTTATATTTAAGGAGGGAATTGTCATTTTGAGGAGGAAAATTGTGTTTGAAGACCTTGATTAAAATATATTATCTGGTTTATACTTTATCCCTTTGGGAATTGTTGACAATGTTTGAATAAGGAGGAAACTTTCACTGGTGTTCACCAGTGTAGGCCATGGATAGCTACTTGTCCAAACCAAACTGCCAAGAGGAGCAGTGTCAAACTGTAGTTCTTCCTCCCTTTGTTCAGTAAAGCAGTATTTCCATCCCACCATCCCACATATCTCCTTCAACAGTTTCTGGTGCCTCTCAAAAGAGCATCACTGCAAAAGCAGCCTGTTACAGTTCAGCTTTTTGTGAAGGGAGGTTGTTCATTTGAAAGAGTAATGCTGACAGATGTCACTAAATAAAACCACACTCCATTTCAATTTGTGCCTGCCTCCTAAAAGGGGTAGGGCCTGCTTCAGTGACCCCATTTTAGCCTCACTCCTGGATGAATTGGGTCGATCTGTGATAGTGTGGAGCTGCAGCACTTTTAGAGGCCACAGTCTCGTCTCTTTCCTCCACACCCTTTTCTATGGAGTCAGGAAAGTAAGCTGTGTGTTTGTAATGGTGTGGCTGTGAAGAAAGCTCATGAAACGGGAACACAGTGTAACTGAGAGGGAAGTGCTTTGACTGTCTGGAGCAGCAGTTCCCAGAACTGCAAATTGCCCCATTTATCATGGTAAAATATAATCTCGGAGGTTTAGTGGGTGTGGTTGAGGTATCAATATTGTTTATTATTTTACTTTTCACACAAGAGAAAGGGAGGTATAGATTTGTAAAGAAGGTGTGACAGCTCACTTTCATGGTTCAGGTTGGAGATGGTCAATAGGTTATGCTGCATTTTCTTTCTGTAATGAAGTAAAGTTGATATGCTTGGATCCTGCTGAGAAGAACACACTGCAGAGATCACACCTATTAATATCTTAAACTTTTCTCTGATTTGTTGTGCATGTGACTTACTCTTTAATGAACCTTTGAAGAGAAGGATATTTGGTTGGGTGATTCTCTACATACTTTTCCTTGAGTCAGGCCTAAATCTGCTAGACTGAACTTCCTGTGACAAAGCCATGGCCAAAATAGCTGCAATGTCACCTCATACTTAATTCAGTTCTGGGGAGTGGGACAATAATTTTTTTTCTCAGTACACTGGAATCGGCTTTATATAAATACATACCTGTGTCACGGGCATATTTTATATGCAGCACTGGATAAATACAGTAAAGCTTTTGACAGCTATAGAACAACCCTGCTTGTTTCTGAAATAAATAAAGTGGGATCATTCATGTGCTGAATAGCTCAAGCTGTTTCTTTGGCTTATAAGCTACTCCTTAACCTTAGGTATTGCCATTGTCTTGCTGTCGTACTGACAGTGCTGCTCAAGTCAAAGGAGAATTCTTGTCCTAGAAGATTATAGCTACACCTGTGAACCAGTGCTGCAAAGAACATCTGCGGGTGACACGGGGAGTGATTCAGATCGGAGGACCCGATACTCTGCGCTGTGTGTCACAGTGTTTCTCTTACATAATGCCTGCGCAGTGCTGCCTGCAGCAGAGAGCCGAGGGATGGTCCTGCTCGCTCGGTAGCGAGCGCTCGCTGTGCCGTGACTCCGCATCATGTGATGCGGGCAGACAGGAGCTACCTTCCATGCCTTACACTTAATCAGTCTTTAGCTCTGAGAGGTCATTCAGAGGATGTCATAAATCGTGTCTGCAACTACTGCAGTCTTGTGACTGCTGGGAACTTAGCTCCAGGGGAAATAATGTTCCTAGTTTTGTATGGTAATTCTGCAGTCTTTAAAGCTGATACCTCTAAAACCTTAAGATTTTACTCATTTACTAGCAACAACCTGCCTTCTTTTTCTTTTTTCTTTTTTCTTTTTTTTAAAGTTGCTCTGGGGAGACAAAACCTTGAAAATACTCCTTTTCTAATCTTAGAGAATGGGTTTCATTGGCTGGATTTTGAAATCAAAGTACTTGAATTCATTATGTTTTAAAACATAGCTGCCAAACTACATCTCACTGAGACTGAGTGATCTGTGCAGGAATTTCATGGTATTTTCTTCCCTAAATTCCTCACTGCTTTACAGGGACTAGTACAGATTATTTGCAGACCAGGATTTTTTTTTCCCCTAAAGAAATATAAAAGAATAAGGGGCACTCTTCTTGCTCAGAAACTACCCCGAGGGCAGGTCAATTTGCAAGTATTGCCTGAAATGTCATTTGTAGTTTATTTTTTTCTTCATATTAAAGTCTTGCTTTAAAACCAGCTACCTTTTGATTACTTAAATAGTCTTGTGCTTCTGAGTTGCAGACTCAAACCTTCAATGTAGAAAAGAAGTCCATCCAGCTTTTGCAGGGGATTTCAGTGATAAAACAAGCCTAACTTCAGAAACAATCTGGGTGAAAACATTGCTGTGGTGGAGTACTCTTACTTCTAAACTGGGGATTATTATTACTGCTTATACAGGGAAAAAGATTACTCATTTCTAGTATTTTTAGCAAAATCCAGTGATTCTAGACCAGGATCTAAATTGCCTACTGACACAGGTACAAAATACTAGACTTACCTATTGTAGCCTCCCTGGAGGAACCTCCTTGCTCCTCAAAGGTTGCTTAACTTTGTCTCACGTGGCTACAGATTCGCTTGGCTACAGAAATAACCCCAAGTTTTAACATACAGCTGAAACATAAGAAACTTCATTCTTGCTAGATTTAGTGCTGAACTATGTTAACACTTAGGAAACCTTGTTAAAGTTTCCTCATAAAAATATCAACTTCCATTTTAACACTGCACTAACAGCTATCTGTGAATTTCAAACCATGTCAAATTTTCATAATTTTGACCGTGTTCCTCGTGCCCTCCTTCCTTGTGTGAAGTTTCATTAGATAGTCTTCATGTAATGTTAGGTATTGGATAGCCTTTGTGTAGCTAAGCAATAATGTAGTATTCTTTGATAATTTTTAGCCCATAAATAATATTTATTTATTTGGAATCAAGAGATGGAGGGAACAATTGTTTGGTTAACACCTTTTTTTTTTTCTCCCCAGTTCCAAGGAAGTCTGTTTTAATCTATGACTTTAGTGTCTGAAATATGTTGTTGTCATAATGGTGTCCAATTGTTTTGCTAGCCTGTAAATTGAAAAAAAAAAGGAGAAAAATATAACTTGAATATGGTTGTGGAACTATACTGCCAGATTGTGGGCATATAACTTGGAACAAATACTGGAGAATTGTCTTTAGGGACTTTTGTTTTCGTAAACGCATCTCCTATGTTAATCTTTTTGTGTTATTATTTGTGAATGATCATAGTTGCTGAATACTGTTGAAATTATATAAGCATCTTGTATTTCAATTAATTGCTTTAAAATTTAAAGGAAAGCTTGTGGGTAGTTTGGTTTTTTGGTGGGTTTTTTTCCTCCTCTTGCAATTAAAGACCCATATACTCAGCATCTTACTGGGATAGTAATAACCTGTAGGTATATGTTAGCACCAGAAATACTGTATCTCAGTGCTTGCTGGAATAAATTATAATAGTGGATAATGGGTTAGTGTAGAGAAGAAAAATGGAGATAGCTTTGAAAACTCTGACTCATTATTTGATGTTATCAGAACCCTTTGCATTCAGACATGTTTTGCATTCCATCTATATCACAAGGATAATTGCATTTAAAATAGGAATAGCTTGGAAAAAGCAGTCTGTCTGCTGAGAACACTAAAGACAGACAAGTAAAAATTATGCAGTGATTTATATCCCTGTCCCGTGTATGCACGTTAACACCAGACATTCAGTTTTAACTTGGAGAAGGCTGATCTTGAGCCTGCTGGGAAAAGCACCCTGTAGGCCTAGCACCTGGCAGTGGGGTTAATAAGCCAGACTTTATGCATGCTGAGTTTTGGCACCAGTGTTTTCATTGTGTGTTGCTCAGTAATACATCATATCTTCCCTAAGAATAATGTCTTAGTCACACACAACTGTTTTTTCTCCCCTCCTCCTGTTTCGACCTTAGGCTCATAGTTTCATCTTTCATGCCATCTTCCTTAGTGGTGCTCCCTATGCATTCATTTTGCATCAGATCAAACTGAACTCCTCTGCAAGCTTGCAAAGAAATGAGTCAGTTACTTGGCCAGTGTTAAAAGACTGGAAAAAAGATTTGGCAAAACTCGTTGTGCTCAGGGCACCTGTAGGAAGCCTGGAATAGGAACCTGAAAAAGGATAAAGTGAACAAAACATGGAATCAAATCCTTCATCCAACTTCAAAACAAGTCACTATTAAAGTAACCGATGTTGCCCAGAGTAATAGGATAGCTAACTTGATCTGAGCTGCTTCTCTTCATTCCCTCTCTGCCTCTGCTCTTTAGGGACACTATTGCCTTATCCTTTCCTTCTGTGAAGTTTTCTAATGGGCTTCCTTCATCTGCCTTCTGTCAGATGAGAGTTCTCATAGATTTCATTAGGCCAGCATGTCCCCATCACACCTCTGGTTCATTGCAGACCACAAAGAATGAAACTTCTTAATTGAAAATCATTGCAAAGCAATTTCTCTGGCTTCTGACTGTAGTTTCAGTGATGGTGAATGGTTGAAGACTTGCCATTTGGAAAAACTGTGTTCTGCAATCTTTTTGGTTTCCTTTTGTGCTAGGGATAAAATAAATTTAGCCACTTAAAAAAGCTGACAAAGCAAGAGGTATTTCCTAACCTCAGTGGGGATCTTTTTGAACAGCCACATCCACATCCTGCAATTGCAAGATCTTATCCAATTTAGATCTTTCTTTCAGCTTGATCAGAGACACTCATCTTTTGTTGTACTTACTCTGCCACAGCCATGGTCTGCCTTGCTTGCCCAGTTTTTATGAATGCTGTTGGTGGTAGCATCTAGCTGTGATTTGGAAAAGTTGCTCCTTTTAACAGACACATCTTAGTTAAGTCTTCCTTCCATTTGTAAAAGCTATTGGAAGAGATCTGTCTCTGCACAGTATGAAAGGAATTCTTCACTCTCCCCGTGACCACAGAGGGATCTTGTCCTGATGAAATCATTAACACAGATTCCCATACTACCATAAGAAGCTACTACAGATAAATATTCTTGGGGTTATATGCTTGACTGGTTGTGGTGTGGCTGATGGTTTTGTGTTTGTTTGTGGTTTTTTGTTTGTTTTGTTTGTTTAGTTTTGGTGTGGTATGGGGTTTTTGTTTTGGTTTATTTTTTGTTGTTTTGTTTTTTTAAACTTTTGATAAAGAAGTTATCTGCTATGCTGGACTTCAGGCCTCTCATTTCTCTGGAATGTACCCTGCTTGGTGACAAGACCTAATCTCTGCCCAAGGGGAAGCTGTATCGTTCAGCCACCTCTGAAATGGATCTCTGGATTACAGTCGCAAATTTTCAGCAGGTCTAAATTGATTTTTCACCTATCATAGTTTCTTAGTACTGGTACAGATTGGCAAGCACATATAAGTAGTGCTTAAATATTTTGCTTTCTTTTACACCACGAAGAACAAAAATGATATCATTTATTCTAGCAAGCAGAGAGATATAGTATTTCTTGTACTAACAAGTACCTACCTACAGGTTATTACTATCCCAGTGAGATAATGAGTATATGGGTCTTTAATTTCAAGAGTAGGAAAAACACCCAAATGAACAAAGATCTGTGTGTTTGGATCAAACACTGGTATTCCTTCTTGCCTGCTTCTGTAAGTTTCCTTCATCCAAGCTCTCTCCAGCTCCCTGTAAGAAGCAGACTCTTTGTCAGCAATACATGCTGGTTGCCTCTGGCCATTTAATCAACCACTCCTCCTTTTGTAGCATATTTGTGGTGTAAGATCCTCTTTGATGGTAAACTCAGCCTTGAGAAGTGTAAATCATTCTTACCTGATGGAGCCAAGGAGGATGCATTCCCCAAGTGATACTTTCTTAAGCTGTTTCCTAAGGTATCTTATTTTGCTGCTGTTTTGTTTCTTGTGGGTTTGCCCCTTTACATGCTACTTTTAACTCCTGACATTCAAGATTAATTCCCGATAACCTGAGAGGTCATGTAATAAAGATGAAAAACCAAGAAAACAACCTAAAGGCAGCTTCTTTATTCCATGTGTTGCAATAAGCAACTTTCTCTCAGAAAGCATGTGTTGGGGTACACCATTCATGATGGAGTTTCACGGTGGGCCACTAGTTTGGTACTGCTGCATTCAAGACTTTTTCTCCCAGTTGCCTCCTGATGAGACAATATTTAGAGGTGTTATCATTTCCTAGGAGTAATGTTTCTGAAGTGAGAGGGGGAAGCCTTGGGAACAAAACACAGCATGCCAAGGAAGACTATTCAAGAACAAGGTATCCCTTGGGTCATTCAAAACACGAATATACGTCAGTTCAGTTGGAATGGGGACTTAGTATGGAATGAGTAAGGCTGGCACACAGTGTCTTTGCATCATGTTCTGGAGGACAAGGCTATTTATTTTTGGTTAATTTATGAACAGGTGCAGCTCTTTGACCCATATCTAGACTAAAACTTGACAATTTAAGGACATGGTACTTATAAATGTGATGAATGGAACTTATCTTTAGAAGTCAGTGCAACAGGAGAAAGTTGTTTAGATATCTTGAAAAGATTTAATGTCTAAGGGCATCTCAAACTGCAAGCAAACGTAGTTACAGAAGTTGGAAAGACTGTAGCTTAAGCAGAAGTTTCAGTCAGATAACTGTATTGAGAGCAAATCTTGAATCACGGGAAATGTATAGACACTCTGGCAATAAATCTCAAGACAGGAGCGCAAGACGTTTCATGTCTAATTGGGCTGATAAAATTTATCTTGTATGAATACCTATTTCACCTCAACACTTTCTGCCAGCAGTACAAATATGGACTGAGAAAGCTGTTACACTGATCCCAACAGCATAGGAGTGGCTGTGGATGTTGTTGCTTGGAAGCAAGGAGCTTTATTTCACTGACTACCTGGCCTTTTTTCAAAACCTAGCTTTTCACTGTGAGTCCTGGGATGCAAACTTGGCTTTGTCTAAGACCAAAATATCTTAATTGGACATTGTATTAAAGCTGTGTTATTTAAACTTGGGGTTTAATTTTCTATTCCCCCCCAGAACTGTAGCTTGTATTGACACTATCAGTTGCAGATAGATTTCCATTGTGGGCACTGAAGCAAAACTTCTTTATAAAAGAACTGTTTTCCCCAGTGTACAAATCCTTCTCCCCTCTATGTTAATTAGCTACCTGGATACATTTGTAAACTAGACTGTTTTATACTCATCCTGCTCCCTGAAATGTATTTCTGTCACTACTATGTCAGTTTCTATCTTTATTCAACAAGAAGCGAGTGCTTTTTCTCCACCATACACCTGATCATTATCTGTGAACAGGAAGTCTCTAGCTGTTTCTCAGAATTCGCTGCTGAAAGCCGAGAATGTCCCATGAAAATCTGAATCCGGTTCTTCAAATGTGGGTTATCTGAGAAACAGTTACACTTCTGCAGCCGCTTCCTTCTAGCTCAGCCTGGTGTTGCGATACAAGTGTTGCCTCTTAGGTCTTACTCTGTAAATATTTTTCTTGTGCGACTTTCACTTTGCTGTGTGCTTTCTCCCCTTTGCTTTTGTGTTTTAAGAAGAGGGAGAACCAAAGACTGTAGGCAATGTTTGCACAGGAAGTCTTTCATGATGGGTATCTGTTTGTATACAGCTTTCTCAGTCTTGAACCAACTCTGAGCAAGGTGAGAGGGAAGGGGAAAACAAGGGGAACGCTTGGACTCTGAGTAGGAAATTGTAACAGGCTGCCATGTGGCAAGGGATGAAGAGTGAGATGCCAAACAACATCGACCCCAGCAATTCATCAAATGCTTTGTCAGTATTTGATGAAGTATCACATTTGTTATAGCTGACTAGTTTGTTTTACAGATGTTAAGTTTTTGTGTATTGTGGTGGGAAAGATGTTTTTGGATTGCTTAAATTCTATGTATTACCACGTAAGTCATGAAATGGTGTTACTGTGCCTCTCAGAAGCGCACAAAAAGTTGCAACCTGTGCTTGTTTGATTAGCACAAAGGTGTTAGTTTTTTTCAGCAGCATAAAAGAGAATTTGGATTGAAGTTATTCAGGAGAGCTGAATACTCAACTTTGTGGTGTTGTGAATCCTGAAAACTGCTTAGCTGTGGTACAAGTGAAAACACTAGATGTTGAAAATCTTCCCTTTTACATCTAATTTAGAGGAGCTGGCTTGTATTAGAGCAACAAGAAATGTTTTTAGTCAGGAATCCACTGCTTCTTCAGAAGGTGTGTTCCTTGCTGAGGGCAGTGCAAGTTTAGCTTCTACCTGTGAAGGTACAATCTTCATTGGCGAACCAAGCCGATGGCTTTAGCTCTACTTTGCTTGGTCTACTGACTGACACTGTAGCTGGGAAAGCTGAGTGGCAAAATAAACATCTGCAGTGACAACTGCATGATCTTTTTCCTGCTATTGAGAGCTCTGAGCACTAAAGAATCAGCTCTCCTTCAGAGTGTTTATCTGCCTCAACTTTTGAGCAGCAGCCGATGGCTGACCTGGTCATCCAAGAATGACCCCTAGCGAATCAAGAGTATTCCTCTTGTGACAGTCGGAATACTGAAAGACAGTTGGAATGTCAAAGAAGCTGCTTGCTCTCCTAGTGCTTAGGATGGACCGGAAAAGGCAGCTTTTGCTTGCAGCCAGTACCAGTTTGCAAAGACAGCTACTGAGCTACATGAAAGAAACACATCTTGCATAATGGTTTTCCTTCCATTCCAGTGTCTACTTCTCCAAGGATATTAACCCCGAACAAGAAGGCTGTCCATCAGATAATGGCTAATAATATTAATCTTTCTCCTTTCTCCAGTGGCTGCATTACAACAGTAAATTAAATAAGATGTTGGAGAATAGGAGGAGTGGTAGAAAATATGGGGCTCGAGACAATAATATTTTGGGGGAAATAAGTGTGAAGAGGAGGAAAGCATAGTAGGAGATAGCTGGAAAGAAATAGAGAGGGAAAAAAAACAGATGCAGCAGAAGCCAGGAAGATTTAGTAAATCAAGTCAGTGACATCTAATAAGAATGTGTTAATCACATACACACATGCTTGCTGGCTACCGAATAGTAAGATACATGTGGAACGTGCAGATTCTCCTTGACTACTTGTCATATCAGTAAAAATGTAGAATAAATTCTGCAATATGGGTGAATTTATGCTCTACTTGTGAGCGTGTTGGCTATTATTCTTCAGCTCTACATTTAAAAACAAGCAAAGACAGTCTCTAGTACTTTACTAAGACAGTTTTTAGTAATCAGCTTCAAAAATTAATGAATGTGTAACAGATACATGGTAATATGTACCATTTAATGACGCTTCATCAATATTTTTTAACCTCTTATGGCTTTTGTTTTACAGTTTTAGTTCTGCTAAGATACTGTTCAAAAGGTGTTTCAGTTCAGTTTCTGTTGTGTTCCTGAAAGGGTGGACTCTTGTGGTGCACTTCACTGTTAAGCTAGTTATGGTGGCAGCTTCCATGGACATTTAATGTTTTAAATTTTAATAAAAATACATATATTTTGAAAAATTTTTTATTTTATTAGGTCAGAGATGTTTCTAACTTGGTCTTCTGTTTCCAATGAATGCCTAGAGAAAAATAAAATACTGCAGCTGTAAAGTGATATCTCCCCAAATACTATCAATGCCTCCATGATTTGTGACTTGGTGTTTCTTGAGTCTAGGGCTATATCTGTGTTTTAAAAGGAAAAACAGAAAGCAGGAGCACAGATTTTAATGACTCATTCCATAAGGTATGTATTGCATGTGCTTTTGCAGTCCTCAGTTTAAAGACAATTTAATCACAGACATTGCCTATAATCCTAATGATGGCTGAGTTAATGTCTTTTGTAATTGTTCAACATATTTTCAAAAGTTATAGAAAAAGTTTTTAATTGGCAAAGTATGTGCAAATTTGCCAGGATGATTGTATTTTAATTCAGTACTACATGTTTTGCTATAAATGCAGGAGTGGAGTAGAATTTATTTTCCACTGAAGGTAAAAGCAGAATTTCAGGAGGAAAAAACACTGACAACCAGAAATTAAAACAGTAGTAGTAGTAACTAGAGATAGAGGAGGGGAGGGAGAACTACTTGAGCAAACTCAGGAGAGAAATACTATGCTCTTTTGCCAGATTTCATCTTTGACACCAGTTTTTGGCTAGTGTGTACTTGTTCAAGTAGCTGGGAAGGCGGAGGAGTGTTTATCTCCTATTTGGTGCAAGGCAGATGGATGTGGAGGTGTGGTATTTGTGTATATACCCACATGTGGGTGAAATGGAAAAATGCTTGTTTCCTCTTCCCACTTCCATTTAGGTAGTATACTGATATAAATGTTTTAATCATAACATTGATGAAATTTTGAACTGTTTCTCTGGTTTTTCTTTTGGTTTTTGTTTGTTTGGTTTGTTTTTTTAAGAGAAAAAGAAAGAAATAATGTGTAGCTGCTGAATCACTCTGCTGCAGGAAAAGATGAAAACAAAAAAAATTTTCAGACTGCAGTGGTTCTGTGCAAAATGATTTACAGATTTTTCTGTAACAGATATGTTTAAGAGTCATTGTTAAATGGCCCTTAAACTGACTTCCATCTGATATAAACCAGTGTTGATACAGGAGTGTGAAATAAGTAGAGAACAAAGTTTGACCAGATCCAGGTCTAACAGGATTATTCACTCCTCTTTCTTTATCTGGGACTGATGATCTGAATCACCTAAAATGGTCAAAAGGTAGCAGACCCAAAGTGTCATAGGTCCATGAAGGATTTGATTTTGCTGTCGTCGCTCTACATATGTAATTAATTATGAGCTTGATTACATGGATTTGGAGCCTGCTAATAGGTAGTGCCAAGTTACATGTGGACATTTATAGCAGTTGGGTGTTTGGTAGTCATTCCTTCAGTATTTATGCACAAGAGCCTAGCAGGATTAATAAGGTTAACACAAGAACTAGGGAATGCTGACTCCTCATTATTACAGAGGAAGAGGAGCATTGAAACCTGTTAACAAAATCTCTTCTGCAGGGGTGGCAGAACTCCACCGTGTTTCTCAGGCCCAGTCCATGCCAGCCGTCATCGGTGTTCATATCAGCTCCCTCTGGCATGACTAGGCAAAGCCCAGTGTGTGCCTGGTGGCTCATCCCAGTCGGAAAGCCAGGGAGGGCGGCAAACTGTTTGCCAGGGACTTGTGCAGTAGGGCCAGTATTGGCAAGAGGGAGAGTACAGGAATACTGGAGGGAAAATAAAAGGAGTGTCAGACACTTGCGCCAGGGCTGGTGGGAGATACAAATGTTTAAGTTGGCATCGTGCCCTAACGTTAGCCAAAGGTGCAGAACATTGTTAAATTGCTCAGCGGGAGTTCAGACCTGAGTGTTGTGCAATCTGGGGAACGCAGGATAAGCCGGACACGTACAATAGAGAATGATGAGAAAGCAGTTCACACAAGTGCTTCATTTTATGAACTGTATTTTTATCGGACAGCTTTTTAATTTCTGTTATCAAAGCTTGAGTAAATGCTTCCCTCTCAAGAGTGCTGAGGGAGCAAGGCTGGGGTTTAATACACTGAATGTATCTTAGGGCCATTTTGTTTTAGGTAGCAGTTGCTGATCTGATAAAGGGACTCCGTGGAAAAAACCTGCTTTTATTAAGTATACTTTGTGTACATGATACATGCTTGCATTATTAATGGTGCTGCTTCCTGCAACCTAACTGTGGGAAGAAGGCAGATCTGCCCATAGGACTTTTGGCAAAGTTCTTATGCAAAGAGGCGGTCTAGGAGGGTAGTGTCTGAGAGCTTCAGGCAAAGATTAATATCTCTGTAGCAGGACAATGCTGTCTGGAGAGTATGTGCCTCCTGGTGTCAGAGATTGGAATATCTTTTTATTAAAAAAACCAACCAAACCAAAACCAAAACAAAAAGTGGACAGGTAAGAGTTCTTAAAATCTTTTATATTGTTTTGTATTGTTTTAAATTACTTTGTCTCTGAAGTATCTCTAATGTTCTCAGAAGCTTACAGCTTCTGATAGAACAACAGAAGCAATTATTTTAATACAATGCCTACTAATAATATTACCACATTAAAATACATTTTTAAAATTTTCTTCATTATTTTGTTTTGAATATTCTTCTTTATAACAATTCACTTCATGTTAGATATTTTTCACACCTCCTCAGGAAGATGGCATTATATGGTGTTTTTAGCATAACCAATGAATATAGCAGAGACTGAAATAAGCACTGTTTTAGAAACCCAAGCACCTGCAAGACAACTTGCTGTCATTTAATGGAAACAATGTAGACTTAATTTCTTCTCACTTTTTTTGCTACCATGATAGCTTTGTAGTTGTCTGTCATTTTCTGTGTTTGGAAAGCCAGCGGTGAGTATTGGAGCCACTGGAGAGAACAGCATAGAATGCTGGTTTCTCAGTCATGCCTGGAAACGAGTACTCTCCATAAACAGTTGCTTTAGGTGCTTTTGGTAAAGAAGGGGAAGCTTTTCCCATGAAACTGTGGAAACTTGAACACGTGGGCTTTATTTTGCCAAGTGTGCACCTTTCTGATTGTGCCAGAGACTGCATTGCCAGCTTGGTTGCTATGTGGTCCCGTGTTGGGAGTGCTCTGTGACCTGTGTGAGGTTGTGTGTAACTGGGACTTTTAGTCTGCTTCTGGCAAACAGGGCCTTACGTGATCTGTTTTGTGTCATACTAAGGCTGAATTCTGCATCCCATGTTCTGGCTAAGAGAAGTGTCCAAGAGAGAAGGTTTTTATTAAAAATAATATGTTTTCCCAGAAACTTCTTTTTGAAAGCCAACTCTTTTGCATTCCTAGTAGCTTACTTTTTCCTCCTTTGTTAAGGGACTTGGTAATGCTGCAAAAAATTCAGTGTCTTCAGGAGTTTAGGGTCATTGGAGCCATACAGCACTGATCTTTCCCTGATGGAAATCTCTCATTCTTACAGCTAACAGTTGGATACTTTACATTGAGAAAAAGGTGGATGGGATGTAGAACTTGCTGCATGGTGACAAGAGGTGGAGGGTGTGAAATATGAGCAAGGCTGGTAAAAGAATGCCAGATGGGTAGGAGCGTAAAAAAAAACAACAAACGATAGGCTAAGTATTTAGAAGTTTGGAAGAATTTTATCTAGTTACTTACCTACAGTGCCTTGTCGAGAGAAATGTTACATTCAGGCTTGAGCTTAGCCTCCATGTTGAAAACTGAGCATAAGGAAGAAAGTACAGCTAAGAAAAACCCACTTAGCTTGAATCCTCAAAGCAGTCCTGGAGGCATTACATACCATCTGTATCAAGAACCCAGTTTCTCCAATGTTCACCTCTTGGTGTTGGCAAACACAGTGTTTGTCTACTGTGGCTGTGTCTTCAGAGCCTGTGAACGGGTTATGGATCTGCTGGCACAGTATAAACTCCAAAGGAATACTGACTGTTGGTTATGGGTACTCTTTTTCTCCATATGGGCGTCTTCCTACAGGACTTCATTTTGAGCTGCTAAGAGGTCTCTCATCATGAATCAGCTGGTGTGTCACTTTACCTTGACAGTGCTTTCTGCAGAACAAGAAATATCTTCTTCTGTAGCTGTCCTTGATGTTCTGAATAAGGAACATTTTACCTGTAGTAGTCTCTTTTTAACCATTTCACTTTGTGCTCTTTTATCAGAGGATGTGCTGAGTAAAGATGCTGGGGAGTGTGCAATATGCCTGGAAGAGCTGCAGCAAGGAGATACTATAGCACGGCTGCCTTGCCTCTGCATATATCATAAAGGGCAAGTATTCCTTGAGATGGATATAAAATATGAGAAGGTTGCATTTACTGGGTAACTCCTTAAGGGGTACTTAAAGGAGCTTTAAAACTTAGTTGCTTTTTACATTTAAAAACAAATGACAAAGAAATGACAAACAGCAGCAACCCTAAAGATGTTTTTTAAATGACATTTCTCTGCATCTTCACCATGTATTTGAAGTTATTTTTCCCTGCTATAATCTTCTCATTCTTGCAAAATCACCTATATGGGGAAGGAGTGCACATCATGGCTGAGGAGCTTAGTGTGCTTATGTTTTGTCAAATGCTAAATGGGCAGGGAGGAGGGGGAATGCTTTTTAAACCTGTTTCATATTTTGTTTTCACAAGTGTCTGTAACTACAGGAAGTAAAATGTCAATGAATTATATCAGCAAATTGATAATGTTAATAGTGAAGTAACCTGTGTATAAAAGCTGGATAGCAACTCGTAAAATGCTTCCTGAGAAAATTTTAACGCTTAGGAAATTAAGTTTTTCAACAGTGTTTAATATCTAAATATTATTGTGGTTTGGGGTTATTAATTTTTCCAATTATGTGTGTGTATGATACACTTTGTATAATATAAAATCCTACTAGTCATTGAAATTATGACAAACCAATTTATATTCATATGTTACTGCTAAATGTTTCTGATATTCATGTCAATTGTTTTCATTTTTGTTTTGTATCCAACAGCTGCATAGATGAATGGTTTGAAGTAAATCGATCTTGCCCTGAGCATCCATCAGATTAAGACAAGATTCATGTTTTTAGGTAATGTTTATTTTTAGACATGTACATTTCAACAATAAATATCTTGATTATCTGAAGTAACTTTTTATGCTATTTTTTTTTCATTTGTGAATTTGCTACTATATCTCAGAACTATAATATTAATCAGTAAGCATTGACATATATTACAATATAGGTAAAAGGTTTCTGCATCCTAACATGGCATGGTCTGAAATATTGTGTTCCAGTTTTAGTACTGGAAAGCAGCAAGTAATGGCAATTTAAAGCTTTAACCATTAACTTCTAAATAATATTTTTCCATGGAAATGAAACAAAATTAAAATAATACAATTGTGTAATTTTGGGTTGTTTCATGACTACTGGCATTTATTTCTGACACAAAGCTTTTGGAATCATATGAAAAAGTTAAAACTAGGTATTTTCAGAACTGCTTTCATGTTAATGCATTCCAGGATGTTTAAAACATATAAATAAATAAAAAACGTTGACCTGTTTCTATCCATCCCATCTCACGGAGGTTCACGTATTTCCAGCTTATGTTTTGTTTTAATGATTGCAGATTTGCAATCAGTGTCAAAAGTTTAAAGGATAGGTTTATTCTTTTTGTTGACTAGCTTGAAAACTTTATCTTACATTAAGCCCCTAAGCATTTCAAAACACACTAACAATCATCATAATTCTTAGAGACATAGAGATATCTGAAATTCTGGCTGGTGTCTGAGGGTTTGGTTTTGTTGTTCTGAGGGAAACTGAAGTCTTCATCACTGGCATTTATTTGTGCATTTATTTCATGTTGCTTCATGAGTCTGTGTTGCAGGGGTAGCAGAGAAAACCTGAAGGAAGGTATCCTGCTACAGGGATAATTGTTTTAATCTCAGGGCAGTGTTAGCCAAAATTAATAAACAAATGCATTTCCTATATTGCCCCCAACTATTGACTGTGGCAGAAACCTACATGCTGTTCATGAATGCCTTTGTCTCTGTACATGCTCATGGGTGTCTAACCTCATATTAAATTCTATTTGCTTAGTTTACAGCAGAGATGGTGATAACTAGGGGCTTAGGAAAAAGGGGAAGGAAAACACGGTGGTTGTACTCATGCTGTTTGAGTGTGTTCTGTACCGAAACAGCTGAAATGATGGTACTTTGTCTTCTGCTTTTCCAACAGCTGCTTCCACTGATCAGAAAACATAGGAGATGTGAGGTTCCCTTGCTGAACACAGCATGCCTGGCTTGAGACTTACAGTTCTTTGTGGCTGAAAAAGGCAAAGATGGACAATGACATGGAAAAAGCATTGCAGACACCAGTTACTTGCCAGTAGTGCTCAGTATACCAAACACTCATGCAAAGGACACACAGGGATTTTGAAAATGCTGCACATCCTGTAACAATCGACTCCCCACAGACATTACTGACACTATTTTGTATCGAACGCCAAAGTTCCTAATTTCAGCCTAACTTCTGGTTCTGTGAAGAAGCGAGTTATTGGACGTTTCCTACTGCCTCGAGTAGAAGCGGAGATGTTCAATACGTGCTATCTGAGACCCTTGCAGGAGGATGGCCCCGGATTTGAGTGGGAACGTTTTCACCTTCTTGTTGGCTGAAGAATAGTAAATGGCAAACTAAATAAATTCTAATAGTGTGACCTTAATTTACTGAATTCACACCCGGTTTTATGTTCTTCACTATTTTCAAGAACAGAAAACATAAACTGCTCTGCGTAGGAATATTTCAAAATTTTGTAACTAAACCTTTGTCACAATGCAGTCCAAAGAGTAAAACCAAGACAGGTAACTAATTTATATTGATCAAACTATAGAGATTGTTGAGATGTGCACATTGTATTGCTATTTAAGTAACTAAAACATCTCTTTTACTGCTTGTGAGTAAAAACTACAAAAAAAAATGCAGCAAAGCAAAATCTTACAGCTATGCAACTTTTTTTAAAATAGGAAAAAGAAAAGAATTACCAATTTTAAGTGCTGCCAGTTAAGGTAATTTGTTTAACGGGTATTTTTTTAAAGGTGTTTCAGGTAATTATTTTATTGTACTACTCTCATCTCTAGGCTGCCTCCTGAGGTGTAAATGACTAACTGCAAATGTGGGCACAGCGAGAGGTTTTTATAGGCACAGGGGAGAGAACATCGAGGTGGGATTTGTTTAATTTTTAAAACATGCGCAAGTTCATGTTTCCTTGTTTGAATGTTTTTTTGGTGGCAGGATCTGTAGTACTTTGCATCTAAACCCTTGGTCTCTTCATGTGGAGACCAGCATTTGACAGTGTGGTTTGTTTTGGTTATTGTTTCTTTTTTTAATGCATCTGCATTTGTTTAATTTATTATTATTTTGCTGTATTATATTGTTATAACCAAGGCTCCACGAAACACAGGATGTCTCTGGGTGCGTACATCAAGTAAAACTGTGTATAAATATTAGTTCCCATAAAGTATCACAGTTAAAATAAAAGAAGACAGGGAAAAAAAGACAATAAACTGGAACAGATATCAGGGCTTAGAAGCATACTTTTTATATTGAGAATTAATCGTAGTAGTTTCTGAATTTCACAGCACAGGGAAGAGTTTATGAATATCTATTAGCAACAGCATTCTTAGTGAGTTTCAATAGTTAAAATAAGTTGCACAATACTTCAAACATTTTTCTTGTACATAAATAATTCTGGTTTTCTTTTTTTTTGTTTAAGTACACATTTCTCTCTGTTGCTACTGTGATTCATATCAAAAAGGGCAAAGAACAGGAGCAACTGCTGCTATCTGGAGAACAAGTGCAGTGCGTGTTCTTAAACTCTCCCATCTCGCTTGAAGAGCAGTTCTTCCCTGGATAACATTTTCTCCTGAATGTTGCTCTGTAAAATGCCTTTGTTACGCTGCAAATCTAAAGGAGTCCAAACTAGATAATTGTCATAGTTGCCAGTGGAGTTTCTACATTTTTGGGCTTTACATCACTGGTTTCAGTGGAACCTGTAACTATGGGGCCCTGTTGTATTCTCTTTTTCAGTGGGAGCAGAATCATTTTGTCACACGTTCAATTCTGCAGTCACATCAAATGTACAGTTGTTCCCTGTAAAGAGCCCTTTCTCAATAAGAATATTTGTGTTGCCTTGTATTATCTTGGGGAAGGGAGGGAGGGGATGAGGAATTACAGCACCTGTTATACTCAAATAGTGGTGTTGCCTGCAGGCCCACTTTTTCAATGTTTTAAATTCCTGATATCTTCTGAAAGTAAAGCTTTTGCATTTGCATTGATTTAATGTTTGCTGTCGGCTTCATGCCTACAGAAACTCACCTGTAGTGATGTAAAGGGGGTAGGTAAGTGTTTTGATGTCCTGGGCTCTGAGGTCATAGATAGCCTTTGGCTTGGGGATTAAGTAGGTAAATATTATAAACATGAATCTGTTTACAACTTGAGCTCAGTTTTGGTAGTTCATGGTAGTAGCTGATTTAAAGACCCAGCCATTATCACTGTTGTCCCATGTTTAGGAACAGTGTCAGAAAAGCATGCCGCAAGCCAATGAACTGTGCATGGTTTTGCAGGCAAGAGTCCATCGCTGCTTCCATCAGCACAGTAGAGCAGCAATACCTTGGATTATTTGAGGAACTGACATGAGGTCAGCCTTAGTTTGACATTCTTGGTATTCATGAATCTCTTCTGAAAGACTATGGGGGGTTTTCTTGTATCAAAACCTGTAATAGAGACCAAGCCTAGAATGACCCTGGAAGCATGGCAGTGATACATGGGTTTGAAAACACCTGTGGAAACTCATCTAGGTAAGCTTTCTGTCACCATCAGTTGCTGATGACCATGCTGTAGGCATAGCTCTAGTCATAGGCAACACCTTCATTTTGAAAACATCCTCACAGGGGTGCTGAGTCACTGTGCTTCAGAAGGGGAAAATAAAACACCAAACAAGTCCTGTGTCTTGATCAAGGAATACCACACTTGTCCTCAAGAAGCAATAACTTATATTACGGTGCGATATGCTTCTTTGCCTGTAAATATCTTGAGATTGCCAATTCTGTGCTGTTTCAGAGTATTTTTCTGTCATCTGGCCTATATCTTCCCTAAGTATGTAAAGGTGTGAAATAATTCCCATACTCAGGTCTGCCATAAACATGCTGCTTGCCAGCAGGGGAAGAGTAGACTCGACACTGTCTTGAAATGTGAGATTTTTCTGAACTTGTAACATACCCATGTCTTTTCAGTAGCAACTTGTGTTTTGAAGTTCATAGTGGAGGTGGCTGTGAGTTGAATTGTATATAACCATATCCCTACAATACCAAGAGAGTCACACTACTGTTGGCACAGGGCACCCTTTGTCCTATCTCTTATGAGTCAGTATATTTATAATAACACCTTTTAAAGGAGGTAGCTAATTTTCTTTCAGTGTGTGCATTCAATGATGAGTTCAGTGGGATGTAAAAGCAAAAATACAAAGCACACCACAAATTTTTGGTATTTTATTTTTGGGAGGAATAAGGCCAAAACCAGATGGTCTTATTTGTAGTCAAGGTAGCTGTCATATTCAAGGTTAAGTGTACTGCGGTATCTTGAAATGGAAAACATATAGGTGATGTACAAAAACTTGAATATGTACTTGTGACCTTGGTTTTTTTCCTTGCTCCCCCTCTTTTATGATGTAAAGGGGGCTTATGACTGAATGTCAAGATTCAGACATTCATCCTACTTCCTAATGTTAGGAGCGTTGGCTTTTTAAGTCTTTCCTGAAAGGCTGGAGAGCTGATAAAATGGACTCCCAGAAAACTAAAATCTCAACAAATATGACAAAGATAATTTTTATTCAGAAATGTGGATATTTGGTGTTTCTGGATGCTTAATGTCTAATACATAAGATGTGCTTATGGATGCTTTTGGCATGCTGCCTTTTCCATGTGTGGGCTTCAGAAACTTGCTCCATTTCTTCTGTGTTCCACCAAAAGCAAGGAACTTGGCAGTTGAATATTACTATTCTCTCTACAGAAACAGCAGCAAAACACATATTGATACAAGCCATGATCTCTCTGAATTTCTGTGAATTTTAGCTGCTTTCCCACATTGAAAGAGAACATTCATGTGCAAATTTGGTATTGCTTTGTATCTTCTAATTTTGCTGGGCAGTTGGGAGTTTCCTGCTGAGAGACTTCCATATACCTGGGAATGCAGAAGTGCTACTATGGGATCTTCCAGCTCACCTTTACCAGTGGAGGATTATCTCATTTTTTGATGAGTGCTATATTTTATGATTTGCTTTCCACCCTTCCAAGCTTAAAAGTCATTTTAGTATCAATTTCTTCTCTTCTTAGCTGAAGACACGATGTATTTTAGGCCATATTCCCTCAACCTTTGGACAGGCTTTCCACTGGTATCAGCAAACATAATATAAGAGGTTGTAACTGGAAGGGGAGGCTTGTTATAGGTTTCCTACAATCCAGCCAAATATGATTTTTTCATGCAGCTTCTACTGCTTAACTTTTTGTCATTCAAAACATTCTGTGTGAGCAGGTCATGACAGAACTGTGTCCAGGATTTGTTTCCTGAATGTAAAACTCTTGATGTTTCTGTTTCCATATAAATTAACCTGCTTGTAAAATCAAGTTGAAGATATTGTAGCCTGTTGGGGGTTAAAAAATCCAACCCAGTCCTTACTCTCAGATTGCATTTGGTTATCTTACTACACATTGTAGGCTAGCTTCCCAAGCTGCTGCATTGTGTTCTGTAAAGTCATGTCTCAATTACTACATCAGAGCTGATGATGGGATAAGCTGTAAAATGACCTCACTGTGGGGCATTATTAGTTGTTGAAGACTTGCTCAGGTAAACTACTGTAGGAATATCCTGCACCTGAAAAAGGTTGGACTTCATTCTGGTTTTGATCTAATAAGTTGCCAGTATACAAGAAGTAGAAGGCAGCCAGCCCACTAGCTGATCTTTCTGGCAGCTTTTAATCTATGTGTGTTTGTCTGAGAGACTTTTGCCCTTGGGTGTGCTTTGGCAAAGATTTTGCAACAATAAATAGGATTTGCTCGATTCTGGCAGAATTTCAAGTGTAAGTGACCCGACATTGCAGGAACATAATCTGTTGCTGAACCCTGTTCCTCTTGTTTTTCCCTCAAATCTGTCCCTTTTATTGCTAATTTGTTCTATTTAATAGTAAATACATCTCAACATGACTGGTCACAAGCTCTCAAGGTGTGAAATGCTAAGAGGAAGAGACATCAAAGCTTGATTCTGTGCTCTACTTGTATATATTAAGATGAAGCCTGGAGTATTCGTTACCATACAGTCAAGAATTCTCCCTAGTGATATTGCCAAAACTCTGTTACTTTCAAGGAAGAAGGGAGGTGGCTTAGCTGTAGAGGGGATGCTTTAATGAACTACTTAAGAACTACTTGTAACAAAGTTTAAAAGCTGCAATGTCACACTGACACAGTGGTGATCCAACATTAACCTTATCACTTGATTGTGAATCTCATTCTGGCTCTTCCTAGCCTTTGGCAGGTGCCTGCTGGTAGGGAGCAGAGTGTGCATTCCCTTTTTTATATGCCTCTTCCTACAGAGCTAACCCTGCCCACAGCAAGTTAGAGGGAACTCTGTGCTGGCTTCTGAAATGCCACCCGTATGTGCAGTGGTAATGGACAAGATATCTTCCTTCGTTACCCAGAGCAGAAATTGGAATGTAATTTGCAATGTCTAATGTAAAACATGTTTGTTTGTTTTGTTCGGGTTTTTTTAATTGAGCAGTATGATTGCAAGTTGACTTAAGTTGTTCTAAGGTACTCTTTTCAGTGGTTTGCCAGTACATAATCATGAATGAAAATATTTTTTTATTGATTTTTAGGTTGTATGTTTAACATTCCATTCATGTAAAATATGTACAAATATATGTAATAAATCTTTTGAAGCACAGTTTTCCTCACACTTTCAGGTGGTGGTTTTTGGGATCTTTTTTTAGTATTAGTAAAAGAGGCGCTGCTGTGGGACAGAGCTTCTGTATGTCTGTGCTGGAGACTGAGCTGAAGCAGAGGAAGGAAAAACAATGCATGGTGTAGAGTCACAGCTAGAAAAGCAGCTTGGTATCTCACCTGTCTGCAGTCCTGCGGGTAGGAGTGCAGACCCTCTGGGCCAGCCTCTGGCCCCTCCAAATCCCTCTCAGTCTTCACCTATCCTGCAAGCAGTGACGTGACAGGCATGTATCCATCTGGCCAAGGACAGTCTCAACAGAACAGACCTGATGTAGCTCCTATTTGCCTGGGGTGACTGGAGGCAAGATGTCTCTGGTTGATGTGTCTTCTGTTGATCTTCAGCAGATATGATGGCCTTCAAGGTTAGCATACATTAGAGCTGCCAGGTCTGAAGGTGGGGAAACTTATGGGTGGTTTCAAAAGAGAAAAAAAAGAGTGGGAGGAAGAGGGTAGCAAACAGCCCTTTCTCATCACCTAAGGTCTGGGAAGATCTGTCAGCATCAAAGTAGCTTAATACACTGCTCTTTCCTTCAGTTTCCTCCACCCAAATACCACTCTCACTTCCTCCCAAAACACTTCACAGTTTCCTCTTTAAAACTGACTCCCTGCCAGCTTACCCATGGCTGGGCAGTGCATGGATTTCTTTGTCCCCGATGGTCACCCAGACTCTCCTGTCTGTCCCTAAACAGTTGGGAGGAGCCTACTATAACAGGCTCCCGCAGAGACATGGTGCTGGAGGAGGAAATTTTTGCCCAGAGCCACTGAGGACTTCAAATCGTTCTCTCTGGCAAGGGCGGAGCTCTGCTGTGGCAACTGCTTGGAAACTTTCTGCCGGGGCAGCGGCTGCAGCTACCCAACAAGTCGGGTTGCCTCCAGTGCTGCCTGCAGCAGGGAGCTGTGGGTGTGAGAGACCTGGCCAGCTGCGCTATCACTCCAGATCTTCCTGCCTGCCCTGGCACCAGCTGAGGACCTGCAGCCCTTGTGTACATGAGATGAGGACAGGAGTACAGATGAGCCATGTGGTTTTAGATAGCATACAGTGTAAGTCTCATGCGGAGAGAGTGAGATTTTAACACCTCTCCACCTACATTAGTTGTGAATGGATCTGCGGGTGCTTTTAACAAAACGAAAGCACATTTCACCAAGGTTATGTGGAGAACATGGGAGAAAATGAAAGCAGGGAAATGCCGCCTCCTACGTTGGTGTGTTCTATCCCAACCCAACAGGATGCTGGTCCCAGCCAGGGGGATTGTCAGTGATGCGTGGATTTATGGCTCAGGTTTCTCCAAGGCTGGGTGTCCATCCTTGCTTGCTCCACTTCTGAGATAAGCCTTTTGGTGTGGCTGGGGGTAGCGGAATCCATTGCTAGAGCACAGTGACAATTGGACCATCACAATTCTCCCTGTGGGAGATGATAGTTTTAATGCATGAATTATTCAGATCTGCACTGAGAGACAGTTGCATGTAATTATTGAGGAACATGTTTGTATCTCTTGTTAGTGTAACTTTTTTTCCACCACCCCAACCTCCCCACCCTGATCGCCTTCTGGAAAGCCTGAATCCCTTCACTGCCAGTAATTTCTGTGTTTTTCTCCTCAGTCTTGAGCTGTATTATGGAAGAAATTGATAACCAGTTAGAGCCGAGTTTGGCTTTGCATCAGGAAAATCTGCTGGAAATCATTCTAGTTCAGTAGGTACAGGATTTCATGTGTGAAATTTAAATTAGTGGCATCTGTTGGTATCATATCCTACCTTCCTGGCTATGGTTGGGACGTGGGATATGCCACCTCTGCCCCAAGTTGCTTGCCCTGCAGGGTGAACTGGGATGCTGTGCTGGCCCCAGGCTGTTCCTGGGAACTGTCAGCAATAGATAGTGATGTTGCACGTGTGTGTGTGTGTGTGTCTAACCCCAGCTACCACATGCTGTTGTTTGTCCACATCCACTTCTGGATGCTGCACTGCTTTCAGCAGGAAGGGGAACACAATACACAGCCTGCGGCAAAGAGAGCAGGGAGGGGGTGAGAGTCCCCTGCAGCAACTAGAGCTGAACGGGGAAGTTTTCTCCCCTTGGCTTTTGAGTGCACTGTGCTGGAAGGTCTCGTTCTCCTTCTGAGGCTATGACACCTGAGCACTGTCTGTGCCTGGGGAGGTGCAGGCTGGAGCCTGCTGGTCTCTGCAAACATCCCCTCTGTGTGTTTATTGAGTAGAGGAGGTTCCCAGCTCCTTCCACCCTGCAGGGAGAGGGATGTCTGTGTCCAAAAAAGCCAAACAAGGCCGTGAGTACATTGCTCGTGAGGTGCTGTGCAGCTTGTGCCTGCTGTCTCCTCACCAGCCAGCCACTGGACAACAAGGAGCCTTAGTAAAAGCCAAGTGAGATGGAGTTTTCCAGTCCTCATTTAATAAAGCATCTGTTTTCTGAGGGGGATGAGATCTGGGATGCATGGGGGCAGGGAGGAGGATTTGACATAAATAAATAATTGCATAAAACCCATCCTCAGTTGACGCAAGATGACTCACTCCTCGTAAAGGCAGGAGCGTAGAGAAGGCAGATCACAAGCACAGGGACGTGTCCTCAGCTGAGCTCGGTGGAAACTGCAGGTGCTTGGTCCCTCTGCATTTGGCCCGTTATCTTTTGAGTCATGTTTTGTGCTAAGCTTCTGCCCTACTTTCGTTTTCACCCTGTTTACAGATTTCTTTGTTTGAACATGCGTTTAAATTTTAACAAAACCTCCCTCCCCGCCCTTCCCGTCCTAGTTGCTTCTTTAAGCCAGCTTCAAACAGCAGGAAAAGCAAATAAACCACCAAGCCTCTGCCCGCATGCCATCGGCTTTGTCACTGAGGAGAATAGCCACCATGGGGCTGCTTCCCCATCTGGTGGTGGGGTTTCCTCACTTGATTCCTGCCTCAGCGGACCCAGGTGTCTTCTAAAGGGAGCAGTTTTCCTCTTCACAAGTCACCCAGGTCAGGATGAACATCTGCTAAACTGAGGATTAAAGAATCTGGCAGGTAATGGGAACATGAAAGCTTGACAGCTTCATTTGCTCCAGTCTGTGAGGTCCAACTCTCCTGGCTTGGAAGGCTTTAGCAGATAATTAAGTTGCTGCCTTCAGTGTATCAGATGAATACCCAGATGCAAGAGGTTGGGCATAATTTATTTGTTTGCAAAGGGTTTGCTGGAGCTGGAGCTCCAGCTCTCTGCCCCATGGGAGCAAAGGGGATGCTTCCACACCAGGGCTGGTTTGTTCTTGGGCACAGCCACTTGCTCCAGTGGTGGAAGTGGCCCATTAGCTGTGCCATCGGCAGCCACCTCATGAGCCAGCCTACCTGTGCTGGGGGCTGGGATAGGGAAGCATGGCACCTGTCTCAAGGTGCTCAAATCCAGGCTCACCTGCACTGCACAAAGCGCAGCCTCCTGGGACTGTTGGGAGCCCCTCTGTCAGCAGCCCTGGTGCCAGCCGTGGCTGCAGGCCCTATACATGGCAAGAATTTATGTATTGCCACCATAATGGGTTGCTTGACCCCTGCAGACACTGACCTCAGGTGGGTGAGGTGGCATCAGCCCTGCCCGAAATGTGCTGCTTGCCAGTGGAGTCACCTCAGGGACTCCCAGTTTTCACAGGAGTACAAGGGCACAGGACATCTTCTGCTTTCCCAGTATAAAGCAATGGCTGTAGTTTTTGCCCCTGGCTGAATAAGACCAGTTCTTATTCCTCAACCTGCCTGCAGTGATCTCTCATGCCTTGATGCTTCTGAAGCTGCTGTTTGCTCTGAAACATCATCCCTGCTTTCACGTCCCCCTGTGTACCTGAGGGCAGTTATTTCAAACCTTTGCAGTTCATGCTCTCAGCTCTCCTTTACCTCTGGGAGTGGAGAATGAACACTGGCTAACCTGGCACTGCCAAGCTTTGCAGGGTATTCAAACAGCAATTTCCGAGGGTGAAAGGGCAGACTCCCCAGTACCTGTGGTGCTCCCTGCATCCTCTCAGTTTGTCCCCCCTCGGAGAAATGAGGAAGGACTTGCCACTATTGCTATTTTGTGTTTTTAGAAGCCTCACCTATCCCACAGAGCAACTGAGATCCCTCAGCAAGCAAGCAGAAACCACCTTCTGTGAGTAAACTTGGAGTCCTCGAGTGCAGCAGACAGTTCCCAGCCTGGCCTCCATTTTCATCTAGCACAATCCTGCCATTTTGTTTCTACCTACTAAAGCAGCAGTCAAGACCTTTGCATACAGCTGTAGCTTTTTCCTGCTGAGATTACTTGTTGCATCAGCTGAAAACTGAGCAGCCTCTGTAGTGACCTCTCATTCCTCACAGCAAACCCATCCCTTGCTGCTGTTGCCTGGCTCCGACGCCTTTGCTCTCGACTGCAGCCATTTGTACAGCTTTGCAGCAGTCTCCCGTTTTCCTCTGCTGAACTGAGGTAAGGGAGTGGAATGAAGCTACAGGGAAAAGGCATGGGTGTCTCACTCTCTTCAGCATCAGTGCTGCTCCCATGGCATGGGACTGGGATCCTGCACTGGCTGTGGTGGAAGAGCAAAGGCTGCACCACCCTGCAAGTCCAACTGGGGTCCAACACCTGGAAATGCATGTCTGACACAAGTAAGCAGCACCAGGCTCAGAAAAGCATCCTTTCCTGAAGACCTGGTAGTGTGTGACTGGAGCAGGATTGCACTGTGTTGCAGCAGGGCTCCCTTGAGGGCCACTGTTATTCTGGCACCAGTAAACACACACAGCTTGCACCAACCACATACAAGTGGTAATACCTCAAGCCAGCAAGTCTTTGCTCACAGCAGTGAGTGGAAGCACAAAGAGCTTCTGCCGTCAGTGTGGCCACAGAGGACTGTGGAAGCAGAGCATGGCAGCAGCATGTCCCAGAGCCATCATCATGGTTTCCCTCGGTGCCCCTAAATGGATTGGCACCAGCTGCTGGAAGGGTACTTTAGGGGCAGTGGCAGCTGTGAGTGGCCTTCTCTAGCTGCATCAGCTCCTCTTTCTCGTCTGCAGCCAGAATTAGTTAGGATGTCACTGTCCTGTCTTGATCTAGCCAAGCGTCTACTTGACAGGGCTTAGCAAAGCCAAAGCACTTGCAGGCAGCTTTTTCTTTACAAAGCTGTTTATTATCACAGTGGATGAGTGGAAAAACATGATGCAGTGTACAGAGATGGCTTCAGCAAATTACAAACAAGTCTAAAAAAGTTACAGTTGTCTTTGAATTTGAATGAACGAGGCTCTCACTGCAAGCTGCAAATGTGTTGCTCCAAGGCGCTCTACAAACAGGCCAGTAAGGCAACGAAGCACTTCAGCCAGAAATGCTGTGCTGCTAAACAAGGAGTGTCTGGCTGCTTCCAGAGCAGCAACCAGTTTCCCCAGCATGACTCCCAAAGTTGTGATGTGCTGTGTGAAGCTCTAGGTGAGCTGGGAGCTGGATGCTAAGAAACCCCTCGATTTTGTCAAACCCGGACTGAGCTGTGCTCAGACCTTCAGCCCAGTCCAAACGAGCACTTGCAGCTGCCCAAAATCACCTCTGAAATGAGTGGCTATGACTGGCACCGTAATCAGTGCCAAACTCTGTCCTGCATGGGGCTGGGCTTGATCCTGCCACTGCTTACTCCGAGGCTGCACTTAGCTGCTGCAGCGCCATAAATGCTGCTGCCCCTGAAAACACCAGCCTGGATGCCTGGCTTGTAACAACCAGGTATAGAACGGGATTTGCAACAGGGCCGAGAATGTTGTGCAACAAAGAGTGCCAAAGGCTGCTCTAAACCAAAAAAGGGGCAGATGTGTCTGCATTGGAAAGCTTGGGGAAGGCTGTTTTAGTCAATCAGTGAAATAAGGACAGGAGCTGGAGTTTTAAAGTGTATTTTCTACCTGGTAAAAGAGCAAATAATTCTGTGATTAGATCAAACTGGGAGCACATTTCCCTCCAACACAGGCAACTGACACCTCCTGTGAATGCCCTTCCTTACACCAGTGTCTTCTCCTTTCCATCAGAGCAGGCTGGTAAAACACAACATTTTGACAAGGTGCATGAGTGTCTGATTTGTTAAAGTCACTGAGAAGTCTTTAAAGGCTTTGCTTTGGCAGATGTTTTGGCAATTGAAATCCAGCTCATCTGTAACTGTGTGCCCTTTTGCTTCAGTAAACAAATGGCTCAGGTGCAGAAATCATTCAAGTTAGCTGTCTTTCTTCTGGAATGGTTGAAAAACTTCATCTGTCTCCCTGTGAAAAATCAGAGTTGATACCACAGGCATAGAAGAAAAACCACTGAAAAGTAATAAACACTAAGTTGGTTTTCTTCTTTTTTTTTCTTTTTTTTTTTTACTGCAGGTTTTGTGAAAAACTTTATGAGTATTTTAAAATGTGTTAGGGAGCTGAAGGGAGTAGACAGAATGGGGGGGCTGGGAAAGGTCAGCTACCATGTAGGAAATGGAGAAGCTCTGACCTATAAAGCAAGCCTTTTCTTATCCTTTCTTTCACGAGGCAGATTTGGGACATGGGAAGGTGAGGGTTTATTGGTTGGGCATTTTAACTGGAGATTCTTCTTCCAGCCTACCAAGATTTTGTGGGTTAGTCAGCTACTGGAGAATTGTTTCTCAAAGTTTTGACGGGTGGTAACACAGAAGAAGGAAGGAAAATGGCTCATGCTTTTCCATTTTAGGTTCCTATACCATGGGGTAGTTTGAATTTACAAAGCATGCCTAATTCCCCCCCCCCAAAAAAAGAAAAAATCCAATACCTCACTCCTTTGCAAACTGGTTTCTTTTAAGAGCATCTAAAGTTACACTCCCTAAAAAATAATTATTTTGGGGGGGATAATGTTTTCTTGCCGATCCTTATTATTACTACCTGCCTCTTGCCTTGCTCTTTCCCCGAATTCAAACTTGGACTAAAAGCTTTCCAAGCAAATCTCAATCCTTCTTTGTGCTTACACGTTGCTGGGAGAAGGGATTTCTACTTGACAGTAGTGATTGTCAATTGTCCTTCCTCCCCACTGAAGCTGGGCAACGCAATATTGGTGTATTGCCACCAGCACAGTGTCTAGGCCAAGAGCCAAGGCAATGAACAGCCTGCTAATTAATTTTTCACATTTATCTCCAGATCCCCTCCCCAGAACAAACGCTGTGAAAACAGGAGGTAGCAGTTTCCATGCAGCCCTCTGGAAATTTTAAGCAAAAGTGGTTTACTGACAGTTTTATGGTTTTGCAGTGAAGGCAGCAAGGACTTCTGGTTGTATAAAAGAAAATGGATTGCCTTCAATATGGAAAAAAAGATTACTGTAAGTAATCTGAGCCTGACGCATCCGTTCCTACTCCCCCCCAAAAAATCCAAATGAAAAAAAAAGCAGTGTCTACAATGCTGCCTGTAGTCAGTGGAGAAATAGGGGCCTAATTTCTAGGCAGGAGGAAGGTATTCATGTTGAAAACATTCATGCCAACGGTATAGATACTGTTTCCAGTAAAGCTACAGATATTCATTTTCAGTTCTGAGGCAGGTAATACTGTGAACTGGTGGAATTTGTGCATCTTGCAGCCTTTCTTGCATATATATATGTGTGTGTTTATATTTACGGATATAAATAAGTTAGAAATTATTTACATCACTGTACAGAATAAAGCTAAACTCAGTTATCAAAATGCATACACCTGCCAGTGGATTTACTCTATTAACACTTTGCATTTCATCTTCAAAGCACTGTACAAACATTAATTATTTACCCAGGCAACTTCCCACTCACCAAAAGGATTAGGAATAACAAGCAAGGTAAGGGATGGAGCTGAGGGAGCGCAGCATGTTCGTAAAAAGGCAGCTAATCATGTACGTCTCTCCTGCCATGAGCCCTGTAATTTCTGCCTTTATAAACTCTGTGGTCCCAGTGTAGGAGTAACCTTTGTTAAATGAACTTGGCAAAATGTCCTCATTCAAAAGCAAATGATCCGTTCTTCATTTTCAAAAGCTTTGGACTCTTCTTGGCTTATCAGGTTCCCATTCAAACTGGAGGGGAAAAATAAAAGGGATGTGAAAGTAAGGTAGTGACTGTAGCCCATCTTCTATTTTTTCAAGGTTTTGGAGCAGAGATCACAGGTTTGCAATGCTGTGTGAGCTGCATGCTTCTCGAGGCATGCAACTGGGAACTGGCATCAGACAGGCCGGCTACAGCACTGCTGTTCCCACTGCATGTACAGGGAACAAGGCTTCTCCTTCAGAAATAAAAACCGAACACACACATAAACTCCAGTAACTAAACTTGGTGTTGGAAACCCATCTGTTTGCATTTCAGCAAGCAGCATATAGCTGATAAAGGTTCTTATCACGTAGTGGGCTAGTTTAAAGAAATTTAAACAGTTCTCAGAGCATTTTGTGTCTTCCCTGACAACAGGGGAAGAAAACTCTGTGAAGTACTCAGGCATTATTAATGTGAAATGACGAACAGAAAAATCTTCAATTCTGGCTATGTAAAGTGAATCTACACTGATATTTACACCACTGAAAATGAGCAGCCTGGTTAAGTGCTGCTTACAGAAATGTTGAAATCTATTAAACCATTAGACTTATGAAATTGTTTGGGTTAATAAATGCCTCTGAACAGTCAGGCCAGAATCAAAAGACAGATTTCATTTTGAAGATTCAGAATTATCTGAGTGGGAGTTGATGCCTCTTCTACAGACAGTGGCTTTTGAAAAAAGCACCTCTTCCACATCTCCAGGGAATACACTAGTCAGACAGTGAGTCATTGTCTTTCTAAGCAAGAATTCAGTGTCCTTTCAGTAAAACAAATATATATATTTAGAAATAAATTTCATATTCAATAATAAAGTAACAGTGCTAAAACCAGCTCAGTTCTATTGACTTCTGAGCTCCCTGAGGTGAAGAAAGGAATGTGGTATTTGGCTTTCTGCCTTAAATGCACACGTGTGACTATGTGATGCCCACTTAATCTAAAACAAACAAATCCTACAAAAAGTTAATCTTCTTGTAGCTTAGCACTTTCAGTGTGTTTGGAGCACCGCCCAAAGAAAATCCAAGCACAAATTCTACAAACCAAATTAGTAATGCTGATTAAATATAACCATCTCCTGCTCGTTGGGATTTAGGTCCTGAAAAGCATGAGCACGTTCAGAAGTTTAAAAGTGAAAAAACAGGACAAACAAAACTTGGTCTATAAATTTAGGCCCTGGTTCTGCAAACCCACATGTTCTGCAAATCAGTGGTATGTGAACTAAGAAAACTGCTTGACATTCATGAAAAAAAGAAGGAAATGTTTAAATGGCAGCAGCTTTTTACCTATTTGAAATCCACAGCTGGAACTACAACCCCTGCCTCACATAAACTTGGTCTGAATTTTTTAGGCTGGAAAATAGTAAGGCCAGGAGTGTTTTAAAGGGAAAGAAAGTTTACAAGTGAGCCTTTGAGGAAGGGATCTTTACCAGATTTCTTTAATGGTCGTATTCTCCTTGAGAGCTTCGCTGAGGCACTTCACCCCTTTGGCTGTAATTTGATTCTGTATAAGCCTAAAAAGAAAGCATTTCATGTCAAACTAACATGCAAACTAATTTGCAGTGCATGCACAACCTACGCTCAGCCTGACATCAAGGAGCAAAGCTGTCTGCCACAAGAAGATGGTTATGATTTTATCCATGAGAATGGTACACAGTATTGGCCAAATGCCCCACATTTGGGTATTAGTCTTTTCCTTTTAATCTTGCATTCTGGAGATACTGAGCTTAATTACACAGCTGACAAATTTCTGCTATGAACTGTTCACTAGTGGTATGAGATTGTGGTATTTGGACTCTCTGAAACAGATAAACCTCTTAGCTCTTTTTTCTTACTAAAAACACTGTGAGACATTTTTAAGTGATGTACAGAAAATTCTGACTATAGACCCTGTGTAGGCCTAGTGTTTTAGCAGTTATGATCCAGAGGCTGCCAAATCCTCCTGTCTTGTTTATCAAACCAACAAGATCTTTGAAAAATAAAGCACTGATTTTGACTCCAGTATGAGCAGGTGCCAGTCCCAGTGAAGCCAACTTAGCAGCTGTAAATTATGTCTCATCTGAGCTCAGGGAAAAACAAAAGATACATGAAATCCTCAGGTAGCCCAAGTGATGAAGCAGTACGTAGCTCTTATTAACCACTGCAGACCATCTCTGAGTTAAAAATGAAGAAAGGCTCATCATCTGCATGAGTATAAAAAGTCTCATCAGCCTATCCTAACTCAATACTCACCTTTCAGTCTACCATGGTGAGCCCCATAGCTGTACCATTCCATGTGACTGGTTGCATGAATCCCTCAGGATTCAGGATGAGACTGAAAAATGGAGTGTATTGAACAATCTTTTAGGGAGGGAGGGAGGGAGATAGGTTTTCCCATTAAAGGACTTTCTGCACTTGGTAAATGAATCAAAATGCAAAGGGTTCCAGCAGATTCTTTCAGCTACTGGAAAAAGATTTTTATTCTGCCTCAAGTTCAATTATCTATTTAAGTCACTACTTTTTGGAGGTATCCAGTGGTGTAACCAACAAAGCAGGATATAAATTTATCTACTGTCAGAAACCCTTGGACAATATTGAGAGTCATGGTAAAGACATGTATCTGGATTATTATGCCTGCTTTGACTGGGGAAAATTTTGTTATGAATTCAAACCAAACTACTCAGTGAATTATATCTGCAGCTGTGCACAAAGAAATCAAGCACTTCCCCCTCTCCTTTTTATTTTCAGGGTGATGAGCACCACAGCTTCTGCTGCTTTCAAAAGAGGCTGCAAGTACTTGGCACCCATGACAACCAGCATGCTTCCTAATGGGTGGAAACTAGGATTAATACAGGCAGTGTGCTAGAGTGTGGTTAGCAAAGTCTTCGTAAAGCCTGTAAAGGGACTCCATTTCTTATGTTCTCTTGATCGCTTGAAATGAATGGATGGCTATTTGTTTCACAGCCCACATCTGCCCAACCCCATTCATCGACAAATTCTTGTGAACCTCTGGATTAGAAAAGCTAACACTATATTTTCTTAGAAGTGTAATAAGTCTCATTGTGATTGCTAGAAATAATCCCTGGTTTCCTGGGGATGTGTGCCTTAGAGATGAGTGTCTTGCATGACTGTATTTCTAGCCCTAGAAGAAAGCATCAGACAAATGCAACATGTATTTAAGTGTCTGTTATGTAAGTTCTTGGCTGAAGGGTAAGAGCTGAGCTAGCTACTTTCATAGTATGATGATAAATAGAAAGAATCATAATAACCTTATTCTATTCTAGCTGTCTGGTTATGTCTTTTTTTTTTTTTTTGAAACCTTTGAGTTTGAGGCCAGTACTGTTCCCTTAATGAAAGATGAAATCAATCAGTAGTTTGAAAGTTACCAGGACACACAAACAGCTTAAACTTTACCCTCTATGAAAGCAGGTTGAAAATGCTAGACAGCAGCTTTACTAACTTCCTGTTAGAACTGTCTACAACCAGTCAGCTGCATCCAGACCATGGACAGAAAGCTTACTGTGACCTACATTGCCTTGGAAGGTGAAGCTTTAATGTAGTGACTGCCAAAGAGCCTGTGCCGCTGTGGAATGTAACTCACCATAAATGCACCAGTTTCTTGTTGACCTTCAGCATCTCTGCAAAGCTCATTGCTGCCTCATCATCCAGCTCGTTTTTAGTCAACCTAAGTGGGAGAAAAAATGTTCACTTAGGATGTAACTACTTTTCAGCCCCCTGTTTTTCCAGCTTGACTGTGACTCAGATTTAGATAGCCAAAGGGCTGTTCCTGCCCTGAGCAATTTGTAAAGGCTGGACACAAAGAGATGCTGAAGAGAAGCCCTGGAGGTAAAAAAGACAAGTACCAGATCTTAGTTTCTCTGAGCAGTGTTCTAATGATACTTTCTCACGATGCTTTAGTGCCTAAAAGGTGGAGGAGGTGTAATGGGAAAAGGTAAAGAGGTAGAGACAACTCTTAAGAGGTGCAAAAACTGGGGACAAAGAACTTAACTTCAGATTATGGAAATGAGAGAAAATGGGGAAAGCAAGACGAAGGGAGCAGAGTGAGGCATAACATTAGGTCATTAGAACACGTCCCAAAAGACAGGTGCTGCTGATCCATTACTCATGTCCACATTCTTCCAAAGGGATAACTTATAGCTTGCTGGTAGTGAAAGCATAGGGGATGAGGGAAGGGAGAGAAGAAGGGGAGAACAGCAGGGGTGATGAGATTGGAGGAAGTAAAATTAGGCTGCAGTTTTCTCTGGAGAAAGAAGAGGAGAAGGAGACCACACTGTCAAATACCAGAATATTCTCACGGAGTTGTTGTGTTGCATAGCTTCAGCAATACTTTTGCCTCCCTCTCTTGTGATGCCATTGAATGCGAGACTGTGAAGTAAAGATACAAATGTGTAAGAAACAGCATGACTTGGCCCTTCCACTGCCAAATACTTGTGAATATCCTGGATGATCTGCTTCCCAGTTGTACAGTTCAGCATTTGTGTGTTTCAAAGGCTCACATACTTTGCAAACCAGTAAAGTCCTTATGACTTACAAGTGAGAACAGTTCACAGGCTGCAGCCTGAGTGCAGGTCTATCATAGAGGCCATCAGGTTTGCTGTCAGCGAGTGGTGCTCTTGAGACTGACAGCAGAGTTGCAGCCAGTGATTTTGAGAGTCAAGGCTTTTAACAAGGACAAAAAGTTACACTTAGCAGTACATAGGTTTTTACATGCTTTTTTCATCCCAAATCCCTGTATGAACTAGGCACTTTGTCCTTTCCATCCTTCAGATGCCCCAATACCTCATTCATCTTCCAAATACAACACCTTCTGCTGTGTATGGAGAGATGAGCTTGTAAATACTTTCCATTACAAACCACAAACATTTCTGTCTGCCCTTCATTCTTTGAATAGACATTGGCAAAATCATCCAGTTAAAGTTATGTTCCAGGCTTTCAAAATTCAAAAAGCATCTCCCCTCTCAAAATAATTCAAAGTCTCAAAAAAGGAATGGAATCAAGTAGAGCAATGACACAAGTATGTATTAGCATGAGTCCCTCCTAGCTTCAGCTGAAACTAGATATTCTCAGTCCATAATGACTGAGCCTAAAAAAGGCAAATAAAATAAACTGATGCAGTAGGGATTATCTTCCCTTAATCTTCACATAAAGCTACCACTGGTGCTAACTATGAATTCTAATCATGGAGCAGGATTAACCAATGGAAGATAAGAAATAAACCCAAGTGCAAGTACAATACAGAGCAGAGGATTCACACTGCACAAGTGCCAGCGAAACCAAGCTGGAGATAGCACACTTACTCCTCCTTATTTTTGCAAACACATTCATCAGCATATTTGCTCTCTGAGAATCCCTGAGCTCTGATTCAAGTTCAAAATGTTTTCTTTCAAGTCTGATGTGTCTGGATGGATTGTGCAATTATGGGAAGATGACTATTTCAGATGGCTTTTAAGTTCAAATATATTTAGGTCACTGCACCTGTTCAGCTTTTAATTTTTAAATTCGACTACCCACTTGCAGAAACGAGGACAAGACACCAGCTCTGAAATCCTTGGATCTGAAGTGGCAGCAATAAACTCTCCAGAGATCCCCAAACTCTCAGAGTATTTCTAAAGAAACTAGTGCCATGTGCCACCTTGTGGGGAAACTAAGGAGCCTTGTTTGCTCCCTCATCGTGAAGGCCAGTGGACTTGGGAGACAAATGGAAAGGATCACCCTGGACGCAGTGCTCCAGCTGTGTGAAGGGACTCCGAACGAGCAGCAGCTGCCACAATATGCATCTTTAAATCCCCAGCCAGCATTTGGGAGTCAGGAAGGGGATGGGCTATTTAACAGTGCTGACTTCTCCCTTTGCTATACTTCCAACTTCTCCCACATTAGGGCTTCTAGAAGGCTAGTTTGAGATGCTTCACTGTACTCCAGTAAGAACTAGCAGTAGCACTGAACATGTGGTGTTGTAGCTCCATTGGAGTGCAGGATGAGGCCAAATGTAAGAATGTCCCAGTCCCTATCAAGTTTATCCCCCTAAAAATTAATTTGTTAAAAGCTGCTGCACCTTCGCAATAGAAACTGTTAACACTGAGCTCACTCGGAGCCCGATTCTGTGACATCCTTCTGCTGGTGCTCCCAGATCAAAATGGCACCCACTGACCATGTGCTTTCACAAATGACAAGAACTCCTTGAAGCATGAGGGGAAGACGTGCAGATAGAGGAAAGGATGCCAGTCCTGCAGTATTTTTAACTTGCTTAATGGCTGCACAAGGCTTTTTCACTCAATCTGGACTCTTGCTTGCACCAGAAGCTTCTTGGTTACAGCAAAGGCTGCAATACCAGATGGGATTCCAAGCTATCAGTTGGTGGGGAGAGTCATTGCTTCACAGCATGATGGAAAAGCCACCCCTACGAGCTGCCTGGTTTCGACAGTGTTTTACCTCACGTTTGTTAACCTGGGGTGGTTCCTCAGGGCCTCTGCAAATGCCTTTGCTCCTTCGTCTCCAACTTGATTACCCCACATCCTAGTGAAGAGAGAAAACCATGAGATATCAGCTGTGCTGCCCTACTGACTACTGGCATTGCATTCTCCCTTTTTCTCTCCTCTCCCCTCCTCCCTGATTACTTCCCAGTCTTTCAGGATTGTGAGACACCTGGCAGGTACCCTCCCTGCTGAGCCAGGTATGTTCTACTCCCTGCACATCACACCACCAGCCTCTGCTGACTCACCAGTACCTTAAGGCCACAGCACAGAAGCAGCTCTAGGAGACAGTCTGCTGCAGTAGGAGTGCTTTTGGGATCACCTTGCTGCACTGGGAAAACCCTCTGCAGCCCTCTACCCTTATGGGGTAAAGGTGTCTTGAGGTCTTGTACAGCGAGCTGATGTGAGAAACACACCAAGTCCTAAATCCTATCATTTTCTGCTCAGTGTTTCCTTCCCATATCCTGGCTGTGATTTTCCTGTTACCTGTTGGGCACGGACTGGCCTTTACACAGTGCAAAGTACAGGTCCTGGAAAGACTGCCCAGATGCACAACTGCATGGGGACCCACAGCCAAACAAGAGATTTTCTGAAGTGAATTACTCTACAGGCTCCCCTTCTCCTTCAAAATAGTCTGGTAAAATGGTTACTGTCACTTCAGCATTATACCCAAGTGACATCTCCTCTCCCAACAGCTGCCAAGAGAAAGATCAAAATTTCACAAAGACAGTACAACACAAATTCACACATTTGTGGAATAGTGTTTCCAATGGCAAAACAAAGCAAAGGTTTATGAGAAGGTAACATGGTACAAGCTGGGGAGATTTGATCAATATTTACTAGGAGTATCTGATTAAATTCTTTCTATGCAGACTAACCACTTTGAAAATTCACCCTTTATTATGAGGTTTGAAAGCACCTCTGCTGAGGTCTAAGTCGTTGGATTTTTTACAGAGATCATGGCTTGATGACTCAGAGCCACACTCAGATTGATGGGTAATTAGTTGGCAGCTCTTTTAAAATCAATTGAGCTTTGTGGCATCTAAACACATGGACTTCCAGTAAGTTCCCCAGAATTTCCTTGTCCTTCAGACCCAGTGCAGTTTGCTCTGTAAATGTTGAATATATCTGTTTAAACCTTTCTGTCCAAGCTATCCTTAATTCATTTGGAGTGATCATTTCCTCCACAGGAGGAAATAGGAGTCCTTCACTGAAATTACAGCAAGTACAGCACAGCAGACCCAGATGTATGGAAGTGTGCAGACTGTGCACTGTATTTTGAAATGTTGTAGAACAGAATTAAAGGCCAAAAATCTGATTGTTCAGATCTGATTTTCATATTTCAAGGTTACTATGATTTTCACAAGGGCCAAACAGAGGTTTTAATGCCATGTATTTAAGTATTAAATTTTAAGAAATTTGTTCTCCTGTAGAGTGAAAAGAGAAACTGGGATTTGCCAGAAGGGGGAGGGAAAAAATAAATAAAATAAAATAAATCAAACCTAGCACCTTTCCTGAGTAAGAGGGCAGGAACTAAAGGTTTAGAGTACGTTCAGACCTCTCTGCAGTAATAGCAGACTCTCCTGTTAGGGACAGACTAGAGGTGGATGATGTGAATTCCTTTTTATTCTCTTAGTTCACAGCTTCATCAGGATGTGATGCAGAAGGTTTGACAATGTAACAATGACACTGAATAACTAGGTACAGTGCCAATAGTCATAAAACCACACAGATTTAAAAATAGCCAGGTATCTCTAGAGGACCTGTGTTGCCATAAAGAAAGTGGCTATCTTTACACACTGTCCTCTTATTTGTTTGTCTCTCCTTTAAGGCTCTGACAGAACAGTGAAAAAAACTGACCCAGAAACCAAAACGCAAAACAAACATTGTGTGAACTGAAGAACAACAAAGCAGCTCTCCTTTTCCATGGAAAATGTGGCTGTGCTTCTACACTTGTTTGTTCTAATGCTGTAGTTGAGGGGGGAAGCAATAGCAGGAGAAGAGAAGGTAAGAATGAAAAAAGGAATCCTAATGGATTTACAGATGCCCTGCCAAGATCAAGCCCCGAGGTCTGCTCCTTAGCACCAAACTTACCCGATTTCAAACATTGTCTTGCTCTTCTGGATGGCCTGGGCAAGGCACTTCCCTCCTTCACTAGTTATTTTGTTTGCTCCTATTCTGCACAAAATACATGAATTGATGAGGTACATCACTTACAACTGTACAGCTATTAGAACATCAGCTCAGAAAGCCATACAAGTAATTAAGGCTAATTAACCCTGGAGGCTAGCTACAGTTATCAAACATTAACCTAGAGCAAAAAAATACTGCAGACACTTGACCTTTGATTAAAAGACATAATTTTATGTTGTCTTTTGCTTATTTTGCATGTCAGTGCTCCAAATTGGAAATATTACAGTAGAATCTTGGATTTGGTGCTCAGTGTGTTAGAAATGAGCTTTAGGAACTGATCCTCAAGGCAAGGACCCTGGCCTAGTTTTTAGTATAGTTCATAGTATCAGCAGTTGCTACAGAGCACATGAATTACATGCAGCATGTTTCATGATGCCACAGGGAACAGAATATTTCGTGATTGTGTGGTTTCAGGGGAGACTGCAGCTGACAAGCACAGACTGCAATAATTTCGTGTCTTTCTGTTCTAAGCATGGGCTGTAGGCAGTGGCACAGGTCAATGCAGCAGTGAGTGTCTCTGGCTGGCATTCTACAGAAGGCCTTTTCTATTTTTAGCCTATGTGGATATCAAATGGCTGGAGTTCAAGGAAGGGATAACCGCATATAGATGGATGTAAAGAACAGACCAAACTCCAAAACCCCTCAAGTCACTACACTGACATAAAATTGGCTTGTTTGACTTCAGGCACATGAACATGCACTCTGTCTCAAAATAATTGCTAGGATTACTATGAGAGTTGAAAGTAACCATCTCTCAACAAGTTTTTTTTGTGAAAGTGAGATTAAATAAGCAAAGCACTGTGTCAAAGCAGCAAAAGAACCAAAGTGCTCTTGGGTTTCAAAACTCTGCAAATATTTCAAGTGTGAAGGATGTGGCTATAGTGGGGTTTCAGATCAAGTTAGTGGTAGAACAAGGACTAGAAGTCAAGAGTCCCTGGCTGCCAGTTGCTACACTCATACCAATAGCTGACATTGCTGCAGTTACCTCTGTTTTCTGCTATGGTCACAATTAAACCATTGGTTAATGATCTACCTTTATGTCAAACCAGTGTTGTGCATGCCCAGATACTCTTATCTGAGGAAGTTCCAGGAATTAAAGGGAACAACTCATCATGTGAATTTGAGTTGAGCTATGACACCAGCACAGCCTGACTCCAGTGGCCCATGAAAGAGCAGATACTAAGAAGCTTGGTACTAAATCCAAGGGAATTTGCCTACTGGAAGCGGCAGCAAGGTTCATGCACAACTTATGCCTTGCTCAGGTGCTCAGATTGGATTTAGGTAAAGAACAGGTCTCATGCACTCCTTTAACTTACTGCTATATTCCAGAAAAGACAATGGATTCAAGTGTTTCCCCTGCTGCCATCCCCTGCTAGACTACTGCAAAAGAACATACAACTGCAGCCTAAATTATATTTTATTTCAAGTACAATTTTTATCTTTTTTCTACTCTCTCTTGCCTCTCAAGTTGCTTTACGTGGAGAAAGGAAAAAAAGATCCAACATACTTAACATATTCCAGGCTTGAACACTCTTCAATTAGTTTTGCAACATATTTGGCTCCGACATCAGTGATTTGATTGCTGTATAAGCTTAAAGAAAAATCACATTGGTAAAAATAGGTTATTCCTGCTGTTAAATATTTACAACCTGAATATTTTATGATGCACACAGAGCATCTATCTTTTTTGTATAGCTTTGTACATATTCACAGTTGCTTGTATTTCTACTTTGATATATAATTCATATTGTGAAGGGCTAGATAAAAAATACAAGGAGACCAGACTGCAAATCATGAGAAAATATTTATATATTTTTTTTAATAATAAATCTCCCCAAGCAAACCAAGCTTCCCTTTATTCCTGTGTTAGTACAGAAATAATATTGCCAGAAGATAAGTCGAAAAAGGAAACACCATAACGTACTTTTGGTCTTTTAAAAGTCATAAAATCCCCTTGTAAATATTACTGAAGATCAGATACCTGAGCAGTTGTACTTACATTAGGGCACTTGAGGAAGAAAGCTATTCTTGGTATTCATGTTCACCTTTCAAAAAGTCATTTTTATGCAGCTACTTCACCAAGAGCAGGCAGTCAGAGCTAACATGCCTTCCAGCTTTAACTTGATTAAGGACTAATTAAGGTCTTGAAAGAAATTGGTACCATGAGCAAGACACATGAAAATCCATGTTCCTGATACTACTCCCTACCAAACTCTATCCGCTTTGCATAGTTGAAATAAATCAGTAGAGAAAACAACAGGCTCTAGCTACAAAGCACATGCTCTCTTGCTTGTACTCTCTTTCCCCTCCACATCAGAAGGCTTTAGGTATAAAACTATGATGCCCACACAGTTCAGTAACCTGACAGTGGTCTGCACTGTGTCACAGAAGGGTCTGATGTCAGCAGGAGGCCAGCCCGTGAGGCAGCGTGATGGAAGACGAAACTGCGGACCACAGTGAACTGTTACAGGGTGGCAGCTGAATAATTTCTGACACAAAATATTGCTTTGCTTATGGTCAGTTAATGAGGAGGTAACTGTAGTTTCCACCCCACCTCTGTCAGCATTGGAATTTTATTTTCTAGTTTCAATATCTAGCATTCTGGTCCCAAATGGTACATACCCCAAGAAAGCCACAATTCGGTACTTGGAGAGTTCTTCATACAAGATCCTTACGCCATGATCTGTGACCTGATTTACACTGAGCCTGGAATGAAGGGAATGAAAAGAAACTTTAAATCAATACAGATTACGAGTGTTCATCACCCATGAGTTAACAAATGACTGGAGGTCTATGCATTTTCCTCTGATATTTTAACAGGTCTGTATTAAAAGCCGTCAAGGGAAATGTGAGCTCAGTTTCATATGGCTCACTTCAAAACCAATAAAAACCAGAAAGCCTCAAATCTCCAAGGTAATGCTCTGGAACCTTTCCATAGAACTGAAAACAATAAAACATAGGAAGTCAGACACCAGATAAACATCTCACCTCCTCCTGCGCTTATTGTGATTTCAGGAAGAAAGTCTGCCTAACACCCTAGCAAAATCAAACTGTGCAGACTACTACTCTTGCAACCTTCTCTCTGAGTACCTAGTGAAAGCCAGGCATCTTGAAAGTCTCAACACATTCAGGCTTCATGGAATAAAGATTGTGAAAAGCCCTGGCCAGAAAATAGAACTGCAGTCCCATGGGTGTGCTAGACGTTTCTAATTTTGTTGTCCCAGCTAGACATGAAACAAATCAATGTCAGTCATTCACAGAATAAAAATACTTCTTCTCACAGTTGGTTTTTATGGTTGTTGTTGTTTTTGTTGCTTTTTTTTGGTAACTTCTCAAGCTTTTTCACCTTGACTAAATGGACAAGTTCAAGTGAAGTATTCCAATTCTGATGAATCACATTTTCTATGTAAAGCTGTCCCTGTGAAAACATTATGATCGGCTTTAGTTACTACATAAACTCAGTAGCTGAACATTCACTGCTGAGAGTCCCTTATCATCAATAGCCTCCCTGGCCTTTGCTAGTAACTGGGTCCCTCTGGAATGCACGAGCACGTAGGAGAAATCAGCCAATTTCTATAGATCAGAACAGTCTGCTTCTTTGACAGGGATAGTTAAGCTGCTGAAACATTGTTTCCTGGCCTGCAGAAACTGGTCATTAGAAATGAAAGTCCTAATATCTGAAGATCCATAAAGACAAATTGGCAACCTAACAGATGGGTTTGGTGTTAGGTATGGTGCTAAGATCATACTGGGTATGGCATAATCACATGATAGGGACAAAGAATGAAAGGCTGGCCTTTTCTTCTTTTTTTGTTTTACATACTTATGCATTTTCCACAGAAGTTTCCTTATTGCTTTCTCTTGGGAGGTCAGTCAATTTGCAACCAACCAGAAAAAACAAGAGTCATTTACTTTGATTTAGTCTTAGAGGAAAACAAGGCAGAGCACAGCCAAACAGGAGGAATAAATCCAGTTGTTAAAACAAATAAATTCTCATGGGCTGAAGGAGCTTTAAAAAAGATACATATGAAGTTCCTGATTTTCTGCACCTAAATGTTTGGACAAATAAGATATAGCTATATAGCACAACCTCAAAAGGCGGGGGGTGAAACAATATGGTCTGTAATGTTAGAGGTGGAGTTAGTTCTCCCTGATCACACCATGTCCTCCTTGATCACAGCCATGTCCTACCTCCACATCACCTCAGGGAAGCACCTCACCTAAAGACTTCAGCTACATCTTTTCATGGAGTACTACATGATAGTTTTTTGTTCTGTGAAAGCCAGACATTTTGGCGGGATAGAAAAGCAAGAAAATCAGAGCTTTTGATCATGGGTTATTGCGAGTAGTAGATCCTTTCTTTACCCCATACGACCAAAGGGCAGAGATAGGCTCAGGCAATCTTCAGATAATGGGGGACGTACTTCTGTTTCCTTTCTTCTCCCCTAAGCACTTTCATAAAAATCCTCTTTTGAGAAAAAAGAATTTGAGATGAAGCTGACTAAACCTACAGGTTTAAACAGTCCTGGCTTCTAAGGACTTCTTATCACCCTTTTCATTTCGGTTTCCAAATTCCCAGATTATCCCTGCTCCTATGACTGGATGAACAAAGACTTCAGAAGATCTGCAATTTTAACTTCCAGCAGCAGTAATGACCATCTTTCTCCACTTCCGAGATCAATTCCTTTGGCTCACCAGTTTGTGAAATTAACCATGGATAAGCAAGGACCTGCTTACAAAGACTCCTACCTGATCACTGCAAGCTTGCTGAAACAAGGTAGTAGCTGTTTTATTCCATAGTCATTGATGTTGTTGTTGTCCAAATCCAGAGCCAGGCGCTTCTGAAAGTGATGCACCACAAAGGAGATGGCACTGCAGTCGGCAGAGTAGGCATTGCAGTACGCCAGCTTGATGTAATTGGCGTGCATGCGTTTGGCAGCCATCTTCCCCACCTTCTCACTCTGAGTCTCGTAAAGGCACCTCAGCATCCAAACAAAGTTGGGCTGGACCTGGATCTGATTGTAGCTTGTAAGCCTGGACCGAGTGTAGCCTTTCAGGTGGGATTTCATGCTCTCCCCAAGGTATGTGATGAGTGTTTTTCTCTTCCTCTTAAGGACTGCAGGTGAAACTAAATGCCTGAAGAGCTTCTGCTTGGATCCAGAAAGAAGGCCACAAAGAAACATGTTGGTAAAATTAAAGTGTTCCTTATTTTGGAAAGGATCCTCCCCTGCTAGTTGTTTCTTCAGCCAAGGGATACGAAGGCAAGTAGGCTGGGCAGTCTCAGTGAAAGAGCATTCATTGAAAAACTCAAGTAATTCCTTGGCACCCACTTTCTCCTCAATAACCAAAAACAAAGCTGTGAAAAAAGACTGAAGGGTTAAGTGCAAGAACTCGTAAGTGGCCTGACTGTCACAGCCATTATAACCTTTAACTGTCCTGAGAAAGCCCAATTGCAAATCTTCTTCAGAGATGTTCACTGAGGAGACCTCTTCCTGCTCAAAGATAAAGAAAGAGTTCTCCATCCCTTTGTATGCCATTTTACCCAAAGCTAGAAGAGTTTCCTTTCTTGATTTGAACATCTCTGCTTGGCTCCTGACGCTGTTCTTCAGCAAACTTGTTTTCAGAGATCGGTTCAGATGAACTTCAATCATGAGCAAAAATACATCTGTCAGTGTAACAGAACTGTCTGGAAGCTCGTGGCTGTCAAGCATGGAATGGAAGTGTTCATAGCATTTAAAGATGATCCAACAAAATAAGGGCACTGAACACAAACTGCAAAGATTGGGGTTAGCTTCCAACTGGTTCAATACCAGTGTTCGTTGCCGCTCATCTTTGAAAAACATAGCAGTGTATTCCTTCAGGTTATTGCTGGAGAAACCACGGAGCAACACTTTCTTTTTAATGATATTTCTTTGTATCTCACTTCCTGTCCTCGCTGTGAGAATTTTCTTGGATCCCTTAAGAAGCTTTCCCCTGAGAAGGTTTACCAGCAGTGCCAAGGGGTGAATGGGTTCATAGGGTGAACATATCTCAGGTACACTACTGAGATCAAAGTTGGAATAGATCTCATCAAAGCCATCAAATGTGAAAAGAACTGTATGAGGGAATTGCAAGATGTGATGGAACACTTCTGCGGGGTCCTGGTCTGGGTAGCAATTATATTTGAAGAGCAGGTCTTTCAAACATATGGCTTCATCTTCCTTAAAGCAACTAAACATCCTACATCGAAAACGGAAGAAAAATTTGGCCCCTATGTCCAATTCTTTTCTGGCCCAAAGGCTTTGTATCTTCTGCAGCAAGATGGATTTTCCAATTCCTGCATCACCATAGACATAAACAGTCTCTCCATCTTCATTAATTAGTCCAACTGTATCATCAAAAAGGGCTTCTAATTGACCCACCTGGCCAAGACTCTCATTGGTAAAACTGACCAGCTCCATAATGCTGTTAGAGTAGATTTCTTCAAGCAGCATTTCCTCCCTCTGAGCGTAGGACATAACAAACTTGGAGTCCCGTCCCAGTTCATATCTGAGTTTCTGGCAATACCTGCTAACTAAAAAGACAGTGAACTACTATTAAAAAGCCCATGTAGACGATGACCCATCTCTTTGTGAACTCAGAGTGGGTAATTAGCAAAAGGAACTCTCACGTAAAAAAAGTTCTTTGTCAGATTAGTTCTATTTGTGCTGCCATCATCACTCACTGGGGAAATTCAGGTGCTAATGAAAGGTCACTTGAGTCACCACTACCTGAAAGCCACTACTGATGCTGCATTGGCTTAAGAGGCTGCTATCTTTCAGCTGAGATTCAAAGCCAAGCCCCTGACCCTTTGTTAAAGGCTGCTTTACTTGCTGCAAAGGCTTGTTCAACTTGTCGGTCACTGATTAGCCTTTTCACTTTATTTATATTCTACCTGCAATTCTATCCTGACTTGTTTGGTCACTTATATTATTGTAAATAGAAGGCATGCATTTTAGAAACCAAGTCCCAGGCACCTCAAAAGATTTTTTTAAGATGACAAAAAAATGAGTCTCAGTTATTGTGCAATGTTGGCTTGTGTTTTTATTGCACCAGAAACTTCACTTCAGATGGGGACAAAGTAAGTCTTTATGTAGTAGGAAAAAAACCTCTCAGGAGGAAATAATTTATTTCTGCATTACCTAAACTTTGACTTTCAGTATAGCTCATCATTTAGGATCACAGAATAATTCAGGTTGGAAGAGATTTCAGATCTAGTCCTACTTCCTGCTCAGAATAGGATCATTTATGACATCAGATGAAGTTACTCTTCTGTCACCTGATTGGAGCTTCCTCCATAGCAAGGTAGTTCTAAGGGAAGGGATAGAGACGTATGACCTTACCTGGATCTGTATTTACCACAGGTTTACTACAAATATTCTCTGAAGGCTCGTAACCTATTTCATCCAGCCAAGGCTGAAGTTCATAGTAAGCATCAGTGACTTTCTGCAGGACATAGATGAAATATTCTGAAACTTCTTCTCCCTTGCTTTGAACCAAGTCTAGAATTTTGCGAACCTGAAGAAACACCACGTGAAAGATCTTTGATAACACAGCATTTGATGATGGTAACACTTGTGACTGCTTTAGGATCCTTTCTGGACTAGAGCAGGGGACAAAAATCAAAACTGGTACTTCAAAAACATGAATGCAAAATCTAGCTCTGAATTTGAACCATCACAGAACTCAATTGCTGCTTGTATTTGGATGTTGCAAGAGAGTTGGATCTGAAGGTCTGAACATGTAGATAAATCATATGCTAACCAGAAACAAAATGGATAAATACCACTCCTCAAGAGGGAACCCAAAGGATTTCCTCAGCTTGGCTAGATGGTATATTTTAAATCCTTTGCTGGTTAAAATAAAAAAAAAGGAAGTGGTTTCTCAATGCCTTAAATTCACCCTCTGTTTCATAAATACTCCAGTCACATTTGGGTTTACCTCAGGATCCATCCAGATCCAGAGCAGGGTAGGCAGAATTCCCCTCTGGATCTTAATGCTGAGCCAAAACTCTACAGCTCTTCCATTTAACACAGTAACTAAATTCTTCAGGCTCTGTCTGTACAATAGCCTTGCGGTTGTCACCAAAACTAATGACTACCAGCCAGTGGCTGGAGCAGTTCAAGACTAAGTGTTACCTCTAGAGGCAAGGTAGAGTGTGATCTCTGTGCACCAAAACATGGCAATCCTACTACAAGACCCTCCGCAAGACAGAGCAATCATCTAGGGGCACATTTGGAATGTCTGGGTCCCCTTGCTGGAAATGAATGAAGAATTCAGTCCAAAACCACACAGAGGGTTTCCAGAGACTGTGGTCTCTTTTGAGCTTAAAGCAGAGTGAGGTACATGCAGCACAGCAAACACATGGAGCTTTTTTTGTATGCTCTAAAAAGCAATTTATGCCTTACAGAGAAGTTCCCACAGAGTCCGCTTCACTTACGCTACTGTGGCCTGCTCTCTGTCTCTGCTTAGACTCCTGATGCATGGCCTCCCCCTCAGCTTTGTTACAACAATCATGCATATTATGCTGAACAATAAGAAATTGAGATAATCATACAGTGTGCATTTATTCAGCTTTGACCCTATACACAGAGTGAGCACTGTGTTACCATTTCAATGTGCCAGCAAGAATGATTAGTCTAGAAAATCTGCACTGTTAGTGAAGTCCAAGGTTTCTGAATTTTTTATGGTCTGCCTGCCCCTAACTGTGACAGCATTCTGAAGCTGCATGATTGTTTGGTCTGGGAAACAATCTCCTCAGCTGTTTCAAGTTATGATGCAAAGAGCAATTGTGTACATGGTAATTTTCTCCTAATGAAAGACCAGGAAATAATTTTTGCTACTGATGCCTAAAGATGAATTAAAATCCCAAATGTGCCAGGATATATCAATTTTCCATAACATTTACAACATACATAGGTCTTTAAAGAGAAAGGAAGGTGTGCATACAGTCATTAACTTCTAAAACAATATTTAATTCCTGTCTCTCCAAAAGCAGGATGATCTGTCCCACAGCATCCTAAAGCAGATTCTCCTTGCAATACTCTAATAACCATTGTGGACACCTCCTTAGCAGAGTACAAAGCTGCAGCTGGGAGGGACAGAACAGCAATTATCACCTTGCTCATTCTTACAGCTGCCAATGGGCATTACAAGCAGTGCCAGGGGCACTACAAGCAGTGCCAGTCATGTTGGAAAGAGGTGTGCTGGAGACACGCATCCAGAAGGAATGGGATGGGGCAACTCCAAAATAACAAAGACTAGAAAATACACTAGATGTAAAATTGCCAGATAAACCCATAAAACCTTGTGGTAAACCAAAAGTAACCAAAAGCTTCAGTGGCTAGTGAAATAAAAATCATACCTTATCTGCTTGAGTAGGAAACTGGACAGCAATCTCTGCATCTTCAGTGGAGAAGTAGTCGTTCTTAATCAAGTTATCAATCAAACACTGAGTGTTTCGGATTCTACTGACCAGGAGCTCTCGGTGTACCTTCAGCAAAGCAATGAAGGACGGAGGGCTTGCTCCTGGAGGTTTTTTCACAGAAATGTCCAGGTTAGCACAGAGTTGGCCTTCCATAGTTGAGGTAGCGAGAAGCTGCTCCACCAAGCCTCATCTTTAGAAACTGTCCACTTGCAGTGAGAGGTCAGCTTGGAGTTAACTTCAGGCAAACAGGATATCTGTCTTTCACATTACTGAGCCTGTAAAACGTAATTGCATAGAACCTCAATTTAAACCTTATCCTATGCACACAGACCCTTCAAATAGACATCAAAGAATGCTTCCAACCTTTGAGTAAGATCATGACCAACTTTTTAATAAAGTTTCTTCCTTAGGTAATTCCATTTATTTGGCCAGGTTTTGGAAAATAAAATGTCTACAAAAGGCAGTCTCCCTTCTGTACCAGTACTTTACTGTAGCTTGCCTCCACAATACCACTGCCATCTGCTTTATTAACTGCCTGTTCTTAGTCCATAATTTAATACTTTTTATTAGCTTTTCATGTTTCAATAGACAAAGGAGGGCATCTGTCCAAACATAATCTGGACAAGGAAATAAACAGAATAAAATTATACTTCATAGCAATTAATTTTGTAGGAGGAATTAATTTATAGTAGCAATTAACTCTGGTTTTAGTTTGTTACAACAACAGACCCTGTATACAGTGTTGACAATATGATACCTGTCCCTGAAAGCAAGGCCTTGTGAACTCTGAGACAGTTTTAGCTAAACTAGGGAAAAGAATTTAGCTTCAGGGCACCTGGTTTGAGAGGCAGTAGTGAGACTGTGGAAAAACCATTGATCAGTTGTTCCTGTTAAGAAAGCAAAGAGTAAAATGCTGTTAACAGTGAGAGGGATGCTGTAGATTTCAGAGCTAATACACCTCTTAAGGGCACAGAGCACTTCACAACTCCTAAAGCTATTAGTTCTGATGTGTAAAACAGGGAAGGTATCATTGCATTGGTTACTCTTATTAAGTTCAGGTAAGCAACTATAAAAGTTAAAAATAATTTTTCAGAATCTGAAAAAGAACAGTGTTACAGAAAGGACTAAAATAAGTGATTGTCCATATACAAGATCCCCTCTCTTATGACACACAAAAATTCTGGACCTCTCCCTGAGCAGGAATTGCACAGAATAACTGAACTCAGAGACTTTTTCCTCATATGACGAACTAGGCCTAGAAGATGGTATCACAACTCACATTCTTTGGGCATACAACTCACCTTCATCTTCATAAAGGGAAGAGACTGCACATAATACAGCTTGTAATGAAGATAACAATTTAAACCCTGTGGAAACACTTAGGTTTGAATGCCTGACCTCAGACCCTGTATTTACACCTAGAGACTAAACATGGTCCTTAAACTCAGACAGCTATGGGCTCAGGAAACCCATTCATTGCTGGAGAGACGTTGTTTTGAAAACCATACTCTTTAGCATGAATGCTCTCTCCTTGTCTACAAATACATATGTGGTGTATGTCCTTATTCTCTACACCATCTCTTGGGAGCTCTTTTTAGATGGCCATTTACTCACATTTTTCTCTACAAGGCAATAAAGCAAGAGGAATAAGGATCAGACTGTTTTCCATTGTATTGTTAAAGCAGGGTTTTTTTTTTAATTGCAGTTAATATACCATATAGCAGGCATGAATTTATATTGTAATTACAATTCAACAATAAGTTCATTTAGGTACTATTTAGGTACAAACTTGCACATACGATTTCCCATGCAAAAATCAAATTTCTTGCAAGATCACAACTGAATCACCTCCACACAGACAATGAGAATTTGCATGATCAACACAAATTACCGTCATGTTCCAATGACAGTTAAAACATACTCGTGCTTCAAGGGATATTTGGAAGAATATTTTTAGATTTTGATTACAGTCAGATCAATGAAAACAAAAGATGAAGCCCTTCTTCTACAATTCTGTAAAGGCACTAACTCTGATGCAATAAAATTCTCACAAGACATTTACAGTGATGGTAAACTTTCCAAATGCTCCCCAGATAAGCTATAACTGATCCCTGACAGCTCACAGATTCTTCTAGGTGACTTGTTACTTGAAACAAACTCATTTCTATGGGTTTTCCATATCAGAAGCTGCAGTCTGCATCAGTAAAGCTTTTCCTGCTTGATGCTGGAGAAAGACACAATTTATGCACGTTTAGACCACATTTTAGTGGTACTACCTATCTACACCCACAACTGCAGGGCAAATTAGCTTAGCTCCTCTGAATTCCTGAGAGGTCCTAACTTATGGTTGCTGACCTGCACAGATGCAGATAACTGCATTAAGAGTTGGGCTCTCCAAAGACTGCCAGAGCAGGCAGTTCTCCAGCACAACTTCTTTGGATCACATCCAACTCCAAAACCGGCAAAACTCTTTCAAACAAATGGAATGTAACCAAGTGATCTGACTTTCTTGCCACTTCAGTAACTGACTGCATCTACTCTGACAAATCAACCTTTCATTACGCCATCCATATGACCCACCCGATGAAGTGACCGATTTCTGAGTCACTCAGCTTCCTAGAAGCCACACCGGCACATCTCTTTGTTCGGGAAAGTTCATTCTACGAATGAACTCTACCATGAAGGTCAAACAATGTTGAAAACATCATTTACCCTAAAGATTTTGCAGGCTTTTAGTTAAAGAGACAGAGTCACCTTAAAACATGCAATAGAAATATTGACCCTTCTCTTTCAAGATACTGCATCTGCCCAACATTCCCCGATTACTTTGGCTGTTCTAGGACCACATTATTCTAATGCATTTTCTTTCTTCCTCCTTTGTGAGAAGAACTGAGACAAACATTCAGAAAACCACAAGAATGAACCAAAGCTCTGTCATATGTACAAAACAAATAGAAGTATTTTCTTCACTCTTTCAGTTCCATCTAAAAAGAGGGTAAGAAAAGAAAGAAGAAATACAGCAGCAGGACAGAACATGGAAAATATGGAATGATCAGAACATCTCAAAGATGTCTGCCCTGCATCTGACTAAGTCCAAGTCAGTACAAAACCTAGTTGCAGCTGGAAAGGGTGTGCATACATATGCTGCAGGACAGAGCATGTTCCCTTTCACGCAGGGTGATCTGCAAGACAGCGAAGAAACAAGAAAGCAATCAACGAGATGTGTGTATATATATATATATTTATATGTATATGTATGTATAGAGAGTAAGGCTAAACATTGAGGAGAAAAGGAGAAAGAGGAAAAATGCCAAGCAGGGAAGTCAGAACTGGCAATATGAATTCTGTGTACAATGACCTACTCAGTGATATTTTCAGTGACAATATTAAATTTAAGGCAAAAATACACACCACCCAGTACTGGAGTACATTGTACTTTTCATCCGTCCCTTTTAATAAGAAAAAATGGAAATTTCCACCATCCATAGACTAAGAAAATGCCACATCAGATGAACAGCTGAACACCTTAAACAGTGCTGGAACAGAAAGACTTCCTGCCACATGTAGTTAAGAGCAAGGCAGGTATGTGCACGTTTGTAGCAAAGTGTATCAGCTCTATGAAGAAACTTCAGACTACTCAGACTAAAGAAAACACAAAAATTTTGTCCAATAGCAGTTCCAGGAGCAACAGCATCTAAAAGTTCTTCCTGATTGGCATAAGAAATATGCTTGTTCTTTCAGAGAAGCACACTGCCTGTAAGATTCTGACATATATATGATTTTGTTTTGCTAGGGTGTGGGGTTTTTTTCATTGTTGGTTTTGTTTTTATTGTTTGGTTGGGGGGTTTCTTTGTTTTTTTGTGTTTTGGGAGGCGGTTGTTTGTTTTTTGGTTTTGTTTGTTTGTTTTGTTTGGTTGGTTTTTGTTTTGTTTTTTAAACATGAGGCCAATGTGTGACACCACAAGGTCCCCAGCTTATCTGCAAGCGCTTCATCTCTTTTTCTGCAAAGAGTCCCAGCTTCCATAGTGCTTTAACATGAGTTTTTTCAGTAAGGGATCACAAGGTTACAAAGTACTAAGTCTCTTGTTAAAGGATCTGTTGGTGTTACAATGCTAGGTTATACTCTAGTATGTTTAAAGGTAAACGCTTATGCAGCTTATAAATAGGCATTGAAAACATTTCCTTGGTAGAGTGCATACGGTATTCTTTGCCTTATCTTAGGCACTCCAGATGCTGGATTCAATTCCAGCGCAATTCTTGCGACTGATGTTGCATCAGTCATGGGGATGCTGTTAAAAAAGACTGAGACATACACTAATGTGAGACACATCAGTGCACTGATCAAGGTCTAAGAACATCTGCTATTGAGAACTACTGCCTTATTTCTGGAACTGTTCCATTTCTGAAATGCCTAAAATGTATAAAATAATTTTTCTGAAAGCCACCTTAAGGCTCTTACAAGTTATGATAAGGACAGATCACCTGCTCTAACAGCAATAGCTTGTGAACACATCTATTCAGAGAAATGAGCAAGAGAAAGGGAAAGATTGGCAAGCTTGGTAGAGTAGCTGAAACAGCAAAACACCTAAAGGAGAATGGAGACAGACAAGAGAGATGATACCTAAGCGATGAGGGCGATGAGGGCGTCTAATATGGGGAGACAGCATGAGAAACACTCATGGGGAAAAGCCTCCAATCTGGGAACAGAATGGACTTCTTGTTTCTGAGAGGAAAAATAAAAAACAATTACTTATTCAAGAGGCTGCTAATGATGTTGGAGAGGCAATTCATTTCGCCCTTTTGAGGACAGCAATGTCGGTCAGGTGAAGAAGACAGGAAACAGAGTAGAGGAATTTAAAAAGAACCAGAGAGCAGAGTGCTTACTCACCAGCTGTAAAGGCAAAGAAGGGCCTTGACCAAATGAAGTGTTGATGGGGTTTGAAGTGATGTGAGAAGCAACATCAAGTGTGACAAGAGATGCATATCATAAACCTGCTTAACTGAGAATAACAAAGAGGAAGCAAGATGAGGGGCAGGCCAGGGATAAGGAGGGAAATGAAAAAGGGAAATGAAATTTGTCACAGTAAGAGGTACGGTAAAAGCACCCGTTCTTACAAGCAAGGTTTCATATAACCTAAGTGAATAAGCTGCAGTGGTGCTGACGGCCTCTTCATGAAGGCACTGGCACATTTATCTAGTGTTTCTTCTGAGTTCCCTCTATTCTCAGCATTGTGCAAGCATATATACATTCTCTCTTTCCTGGCCCTGCCCTCCTAACACCCTCTTTTCACAAAGCTCTCTTGTTCTTCTTCTAAGAAAACTGCTATGCTTGTTCAACTTCCAGTGCTGCTAGCCCCCTGGCAGCAAAAAATACGCTGGTTTATCACAACAAGGCCTTATCAAATGTAAATGCTGTAGATAAAGAAGCCTGGAGGATCTTACAGAATAGCTAAAAAACATTTCCACTTCTAGCTCAACTAGGGAATTGACTCCTTATTGTGCTGGCTGCTCCCAAGGAGATTGTGTAGGATGAAGCAGTAAAGGCAATACAAGGAGCAAATTAGTAAACAACTCTCCCTTAAAGCAGTTGATTTAAGACCAAACTAGAAGATATCCAAAGAGCTGAAAACTCAGTTAATAATACTTCTTCTGTAGTCTTGCTATTCTGATGAAAACGGTTCCTCTAAATGATAAATGAAATAAAGTCCTATGCTACTTACCTAGCTATCTGCAGCCAGTAGCTGGTATATCTTCAGGATTTTCACAGCACCTGGTAGCCAGCTCTGGTAGGACAACAGTGAAGCACACACACAGAAACTTCAGTGCCAGTCCAGGGCTAGTGGAGTCCCTGTTGACAGAGCCTTCTGTCCGCAGTATTCAAAATGCAATTATTCTTCGAGAGGTAGCTGTATGAAAACAGTGCTCCATTTCATATGAAAGTCTGTGCCCTTTGTGTCTCCAAGTCAGATTTGTTTCCCGAGAAAAGCTATTTTACAGTGACAGCTACCCCACTGCAGAGTCATTATAGCAAGAGGAGAAATGAAGACTTTGCCATGCTTGGTAATCTGGACTCTGTCAGGCCAGTCTAAACTCAACCTTTTGCTATCACTGGGAGAGACAGAAGAGAGGCTGATTTTCCACATCTTATTTCATGTGTGCCACAGCAGTCAGTCTTTGACTATAACAACTGAATAAGACACAATTTATTTCTACACAGCAGCTCTCACTTTTAGAAGAACTTCAGCTATTTTACTATTTTACTTTTACCAGTAAAACATTAAGAGATTAGAGGCAAATGGGCACATAAAAAGTCTGCATGCTTTGATGAGAAGCAATGGAATGCATTTCCCAGAGGTATTAAAAAATCAGCTTTTTACTTTTATAGTAAAAATGGTGCACTGGTAGAGCTTGTACAGAGTCCCTGTACTGATCTTAAATTATTCTATTTCTGTGAGTTAAAGCACACTCATCATACCCTAGTTCACAATCTCTGTGTAACTATCATCACTGATGCTACATGGCCCTGGGAGCCATATGTTAACATCACGTTAGTGTAAATCCATTACAGCTCGTGTGATCTTGCATTGCTCTGGGGTCACAGAGATCAGCATCTTTCAATGGGTTTTTTCCTCCCTCCCCTCTCTCTCTTCTAACTGTAGCATAAGCTTTAGTAGCCATCCCTAGGTATTTGAAGAGCAACAGATATAAAAGAAGAAATTCTTGCTGCCTCCACCCGGTAAAATGACAAGCTCTTCTTTAAAAGGCACAGGCTTTGACAGAAATATTCGTGTCCCTCACAGGTTTTGTTACTACATATTATAACAGATTACTTGGTATAGAAACAGAACTTTATATACAGTGCTTGGATGCATTAACAAGCCCCTGACAAAGAGATTTTATGTGGTTTCCTGATAACTCTTTTCTGGTGTGAAAATGTCAATAAATAATGAGAAGCCACTACTAAAAAGGAAAGACATTTTCTCTAACCAGAGAACTCTTGGGGATTTTTTTTTAAGAGATAGAGGAGGAAGGGGCAACTCACTGGTGTCTATAAAAGTGGAACCGCTTTTGTACTGTTACTTACTATTTTCACATTCAACCAGCAGTGAATTCTACCACTAAAGTTGCAACTGATGGAATCACGGCATTGATGGAATCATGGCCATGTCAGGGCCTCCCCGCAGCCACGGGGCACCTCCCCGCCCTACTGAATCGCTCCCTCCTCCCTCAAAGCACTGGGGCTTAAACGACTCCCGCGTTAGTCAGCGCATGGATTCGGGGAAGCAAATGGCTTACTCTACCCTATTACCGGCGCTCACGGGGCAAGCGAGGCGGCGCAAGGGCAGAAGGATCCCACCTCCTCCGCCCGTGGGATCTCGCCACCCTTCCCCAACTGTCCTCAGGAACATCACATCCCCCCCAGCCTCTGGAACGCCATTTATTCCTGGTAGCGCTGCTGTGTTTTTGTACGAAAGCGTCGTCCCCCTGGCCGAGTTGCTGCGGGCACTGCTCCTCGTCCCCTCTCCCCACTCCCCGTGAAACACCGCCTGCCGCCTCCTCCCCGCGGCGGGAGGAACCGTCCGGAGGAAACGGAAAGGATTCCTGAAGTTTCCAGTTCAGGAGCGGGAGCCGTCGGGGCGCAGCCCTTTCCCTCCCACCTCGCAAGCCTTTCACGCGGTAACACAAACTTTGGTTTACAGAAAGCAGAAAGTTGGGCTCACACCCTCCATCCCTGTCCCGGCACGGCCGCTGACCCGCCCCGACGACCCTCCTGCGCCCCCGGCCCTTCCCCGGCACTCACCGCGGCGGCGAAGGGACGGCGGCGAGGGGAGCAGCGGGGCGGCGGCCAGCCCACGGCTGCTTCCCTGCTTCCCACCACTCCCGCCCCACAGACGGTCTCTCCGCCCCGGCGGGAAGCGGCTCCTCCTCGCGCAGGCATGGCCCGAAGGCTTCCCCTTCGCCAACACCTCCCTTCTCTCCGTACGCCCAGAGAAGCGCCAGGGGTCCCTCTGCAGCTCCCACCATTTTCCTCAACAGGAGGCATCAAGTACCTTCTGTCAATCCCCATTCCCCACAAAGAAAACAGAAATAATATTCTGGCAGCCTTTTCTTGCAAGAGTGAAGCACACATTTAAAAGTCCAAAAGCTCAAAGGAGCACGGTAAGGGTAAAGCAAAAGAAGGGTGCAGAGGGGTGTGTTCACACAGTTTTGCCCTCCCTACTGACATTATATCCATTAAAAAAACACAGACAAGGGAGGCTTCAGTTGCATCTCCACATCACCAGCTTTCACTTATATATGCAACAGAGGCTGCCCAGGGATATCATGGGGTCTCCCTCTCTGAAGACACCTGGGTGCATTTCTGTGTCACCTGCTCTAGGTGACACTGCCTTGGCAGGGGAGTTGGACTAGGTGATCTCCAGAGGTTCCTTCCAACCCTAACAATTCTGTGATATTCTTGAAGCATGCATTGAACAGGCAGGGGAGGGGTTTGGTAATCGCAGTTTTATTTCCTCAGTTTCAGACTAGACAGTGCTAATACAGAAAGTACCATGTTTTACAGTAGCCACCATGCCCAAATCTAGAAACAGGCATATGACATCAGGACAGCACCTACACATACCTGGCAGAAGTGTATTTTATACAGAGAAGACACAGTCAGTCTGTTGCTTTATCAATTGTTCATCTGAGCAGTCACACAGTGATAATGACTATATCTTACATCCCTCTGTACATCAATAGAAAAAAATACACCCTAGAGAAGATAAACCAAAGTTCAGTGATTTGACATCTTCCAGGTTGTCAATTTCTCCTTGTCGCCCATAGACTAACTACGGGGGTTGCCAAGTACCATGAAGATAAGTACTCTGTATCTTACAAACGCTTTCAGTTTTGCACAGGACTGTCAAAGCTGTAGGGAAAAAACAAACAAAAAAAAGCCAAATTCTGTTCATTTGGGGTTTAACAGACAAACAAACCCACAAAACAAATGTGCTAGGATTCACAGGAGACTTTCTGATTTCACTGGACGTGAGACCAAGGCCTAGATAGGTACAAAAAAGTAATTTAAGAAAACTTGGAAATATCTAACTAAAATGAATTCTTTATAAATCTGTTGGTTATAGCTAACCAGTTCACCTACGATGACTACTAAACATAGAAAGGAGGAGGCCGTGATGCTTTGACCCAGATCCTTTGCTGAATGTTGTCTTCAGGCCTGAGTTTCCTTTTGGATTAACACTTAAAAACATGGAGGGAGTTAAAAAAATATTTATTTTCCTTCTTTGTTAACTATATAAACAGGAACTCCACAGCATCAGAGAGACTGGGCTTTAAACCATTAAGAGAAGTAGCAGAGAAAAAGGTTTAGTCTTAGAGTTTTGAGTTTACTTTACACCTAATAAATCTTTGAAATTCTTGGTACTTGTGTATACATCATTTAAAAACAAAGGGCCTGATCCTGCAGCCCTTATTCCTCAGAAAGTAACAGGTGCCAAAACTCATCAAGATGGCCTTTTTCTTTTAAAAAGGTCAGTAAAAGACCTTTCCCAAAAATCTTCGTTCGTGAAGACTGGCCATTATTAAACAGGACATGAAGCACAAACTTGTGTGTAGCACTGCATGACAATTACAGAAAGATAATTTCCAAATCTGCAAAACCTTCGGCATGTACTCAAGCTATACATACAAAAAGAAGTTACCAATGTCAGCATGTCTTCAGACTGCAAATTATATCCAATGATGCACAACAAACTCATCTTTTCTTGATAAATAAAGAAACTGCTGATCAGCACAGTGAGGAGAGGTATCTAAATCAAGGTGAATGGCCAAGCAAATGCAGAGGTATTCTATGCAGAATTTATTTTCTCTGCTTTAATAGCAGCTTCAATCTCTTCCATTATTGGCACCGGTCCCGCATAGTTATTAGTTTCAATAGCTTCTAATTTCTCCAGGTAATCAACTGGCAAGCCATTCTGTTTTGCACCCATGCAGATAACCTATAATCAAAAGGGGGGGAAAAAAAAGACTTCAGTAATAATGTTAGAAAGAGTCCTCCAAACATTTAGTCACATGAAAGAATGTAACAAGAGAATTACTCCCAAATAACGCTATTTGTACCTGAGGACAGCCAAAAGCTTCTGCGAAACCACTGAACACCTGAACAGTGTGAACAAAATTACTCTGAAAAGGCTTGTACTACCGCTAAGAATCTGAAGTGTTACTAATGTGCACAAGATTCTACAATTAAGCTGTATTTCTGTTGTTTCATTCTTTCTTCCAGTGAGGATGAGAACTTCTTTTTAAGCCTTTAGCCGGCCTTAGTATCACACCTGAGTGAGAAGCAGCATATATTACTGAAGCTATTTTTAAAACTAAGCTATTCAAATCCACAGCACAACAGTGAGTACCTAGACAAGTACAGGAGTAACAGAAACAGACACTTAACTTTGTTAGTTTGTTAGATTCCTTAGTTTGTTACTGCAGCTTTCCTTCCACACACAAAATAAACTAAGTATTGGTGCAGAAGAAAAAATGTGACAGTGAGAGGAAAAGAGGAAGTTGTAGGAACCATGGCTTGAAGGAGACAACAGCAAGCTTGCATATAGAAATGAGTATTCTAAATACTCTTTCTTGCATTTAACAGCATGAATTTAAAGGATGAGGTGTCTAGAAAGAATGAATTTTGCCACAAAAAGCACACAACAGAAGATGGATGTAGTTTGATCACTGTGTGCTGATGCAGTCACCTGTATAAATTTTTAGCTCTCCTGCCTGGTTAACTTAAATAAAAGCTGGGGACAGTGGGGTAAGAACAGAACTACAACTGATCCTGACAACAGCAAGAGGGAATGTTTAGCTAGATAAAGGTGCCAACAGTGGAGGTCTGCTCTTACAGAGCACCAGTGAGAGCTGCCACACAGCAGCAGACTACGTATTAACCTCCTGAAAATCCCTGAAGATCTGTCTTGCCAAGAAGTGGGTTGGCAGGGAGGAGGTTTGTGGAATAGCAGAGCCTGCTTTCTAAGCAAGTTTCTCTTCAGCAGTCCCACAACAGCTGGCCTTAGCTATGCTCCTGGAAGCTGATTCAAAGGAGCAAGTTCCTCAGTTCAGAGAAGGCGGCACACTTGGAATTTAACAGGCTCAAACCTGGTTTCTTTGCTTTAGGTAGAAAAAGTCAACATGCTACAGTGATAGGTATCTACAATTGCCAGTAACTGCATTGTTCAGACATGCAGTCATGCCACCTGAGCAGGGCCCACATCAGATCTCACAAGCTAAGCAGGTCAGGCCTGCTGCATGACTGGATCATGTGTCTCTATAGAGTCAGTCTGTTGCAGAACAGTGTTGAAACACTTCTGCCTCACAAGCCATCAAGTGGGAACCCTGCAGTGCTCTGCAAGGGTGCTGGAGTCCTGCAATATACTTATGATGCATCTGCTAAAAGGCAGCAAGTGGACTCCTGTATTAAATGATAGCAACTGCTTCACAAGACACTAAGGATAATCCACGTCCTTGAAACTACAAGCCAAGTGCTGTGTTTTCCCCACAGAAGCTTCCCCCTGTCCTTTTAGTGGAGTACATTAATTTTTCAAACACAGAGAATTGCTGCATATATGTAAACAACATCCTTCAGAAATCCTTGTGTCAGTCATAACTAATTCACGAGGTAAACAGAGGCTTCATGTAAGGCATAGCTAAGTCAAAAAGCCAAACTGATTTAGCAGGCTTTTAAGAGCTAGCAATCTTCTGTGAGCATGACTACAGTAGTACATTGCACACTAATTGTTATACCTTTACAGTAGAGTAGTCATGCCTTCCATCCACTGTAAGCAAAGTACTTGTTAAATAGGACAGAAGTACTGCATCATAAATTTCTGTTCATTCTTCCAAAATTATAGTGATGCAACACCTACCTTTTTATACTGCGGAGAAGGGGGACCACAGACATAGTCCTTCATCTGGTAGCTTCGACAGGTCAGCACCTTTCCCTCTTGAGTGTGCACATTAACTTCTATTGGGACATATAAACCATCTTCAACTCCCTCTTGCCTGTAAAGGACATATATTCCTTTCATGCCAAGTAACTGATGCATCTTTCAAGCAAAGTGTGCAATTAAACACATGGATTTATTATAATACAATTTAAGGCAGGACATTGGTCTGTGCTGTTAACAGACAAAGAAAAGCAAATAAAGCAAAACATATTTCAGTACTTTTTGTGCAAACTTGTTTCACACCCAAAAACAAGTTTTTCAAGAAGCAGCAGTATTCAATTTTATCATTTCATCTCTGTCACTTACAAAGTTAGAGAGAGAATACTTGTAAATTAATTACTCTAGACTGGTAGTCTGAAAGAGAAACACAACCAAAATTAATGAGTCAGGCACATATCATTCATTACCTGCCCCTCAGACAAAGAAACAATTGCAAACTATCTTGCCCATTGTGTTACATTTTAATAAGGGGAAATTTGCACAACTCTTGCAATGCACTTTCCAATGAATAATCCAATACACTCTTTAATTTGCACAAGACGTGAACAGCAAAAATGAGATAGGTCAGGGCAAAAAACATGGTTATTTTTTATTAGCAAAATCATGCTGTCTTAGAAAAACAAAAGCAAACTCAAAACCAAGGCTACTCATTGTCCTTAACAATTGGCATTCAGCCACCATTAAAAATCTGAGGAAATAGTAAGAAGTAAACAAGAAGCTTAAGCAATGCAAGGCAGACCTTATAGCACAATTAACTTTAGATATGAGTCATAGCATGGTTTCTAACCCTGCTCGTCAAATATAATTTTGACAATTCCTATTTTTTTCAAAGACTTACTACCATTTCAAGTTATTTAACGTACATAACACAGGCCATGTTACGTGAGTAGGTTAAGTGCAAGTAGAGACTGGAAGCTAACTGCAGATTCAAGACCAACAGACTACAAAATAAGTCACATGGTTGTGTGAGAACAAGAAAACTGTTAAGTAACATCCTAGGACCTATGAGGAATAAGGGTCATGATTTAGTCTGTAACTTATAGATTTGTGAAGTACGCAGGACAAAAAAAAAAAAAACAAAACTGTCCCTGGGATAGCACCTAAAACGTATTTGAAGCCAAAGGATTCAGCCATCTAAGCAAAAGGTTCCTCTCCCATATTTGTTTTCTATATGTTACATTGTTTTACTAGTATTTCAATTAGTTACATGCAGCATTAGTCATACATTTCCTCCTCTGCTTCTGGATAACAAAGCACAGACTTCTTTACAGAGATTAGAGGATAAAAAAAAAAAGTGGGGAGGGGGCAATAGTGATTTTTTTTCTTGACACATGGCAATTCCAGGAAATAACTTGCTTGAGGACTTACAAGTTTATCTGCTTGCATGCAGCCAGAGAATCCCAAGACCTTCAGCAGGAACACATGCAAGCTCATTTGAGGTGGGTTAGGAGCAAGCCTTAGAAGAATGCTTTCGACTATCATTGTTAAAGCCAAGAACACATCCCATTTCCTTCCATTTCCAGTTCACCTCCATGGCATCAGTGAGGCAGTTGGGAAAAAGTAATCTTTAGTGCTAATGTCCATCCTGCAGCTTTTGCTGATGTTACAGCACTCAACTCTTTACCATCTTAGCAAGCATTAGAATTTATCCACTGTCAAACAAATGCCAGGGATTTGCAATTCTACAGTATGTCAACTCTAAACAGTATGTAATAATAATGGCCAGTCTTCGCGAACGAAGATTTTGGGAAAGGTCTTTTACCTTTCCAGCCTGCGCAATGGATTTTTGAGGTGAGACACAGCATGCGCTGAACTGAGCCCACCCTTTAATCCTAAGGTTCATCTGCTGGGGCCAAGCAAGCTTGGACAATGGCAGTGAGGTCCTCAGGACGTAGGTTTGTTTAGAGTGACCTTCTCATAGATGGATGGCCTCACAGGGCTAACGAGCTCCATCTGCCCAGGGGACCAGGAATCGAACCTGGGTTGCAGCGGTGAGAGTGCCGCATCCTAACCACTAGGCCACCAGGGGTCCCCAAACAGTATGTAAACACTTCTGGAAATCATAATACTGCCCCCATGGAAAAGAAGCAGGCTGCTACTATCAAAAGCAGATGCTGTTGGACAGGATTATCATACTTGTGAAGTTTATGCTTGGTAAATAAGCATGGTAAATAAGGAGTTTTCAGTAAAGGTCAGGAGAAAAGGGGTCAGGATGTTAAGTACTAGTGCAAGCAACAGCAGGGAAACTCAGGAGATCATAAAGCACAGACATGTGAAGCCCTGCCCAACCACAAGAACACCACCTAGATGCCCACCTGCTCTGCTTGGGATTAACACTCCTAGCCAGGACAAGAGTGCTGAGACTGCCCATTCCCATAACGTGCTAACAGACCTTGCAACACTTTCTGTATTTCAGGTTCACTGTAGGCAATGAAAAGCATATTGGAACCAAATTTCATGGCCAGGGTTGTAAGCACGTCTACACAGCACAGTGCAGCCATAACCAAAACTGCAACAGTACCAGAAGCAGGAGAACAGTAATACTGTAGTGCTTTCACTGAGTTTACTACACCCTGCTTCCTTGTTCTCACTCACCCAGACTTCTACTGGAATTAATTGACAGTGATGAACTGCTCTGAACAAACTATCCTTGCGTACCAGAAGCATCATATTGTGCAGGCACTTCCCAAAAGCTGCAACAAGCACATGGCACCAGACAAAGTTTTGGAGATTACGTTCTTAGTCCTGCCTGAGACCCTGAAAGAAGTCTTGCTACTCCTTGTTTTGTTTACCCAAGTGGTCCTCCACACTTCAGCCTGGGAATAACTTGCTCAGTTTTGGGAGCCTTAAACTTCTCTTAATTACCAGGCACAGACAGAACATTTTCCACCATGCATTGTAAAGGTGCAGGCAGGCTCTCCCATTCAAAGAGGGAAACAATTACAGCCCAGCTCCCTGCTTGGATCTTCCTCAAGCTCACAGAAGTTTGAGTCCTTAGAAGACATGACATGTTAAATAATCTCCTCAAAAGGTCCCTTTGCCTGTATTAAAGATCTCTTTCTCTCCTGCAAAGTCTTGTCCTCATTTCTTCCTTTTCTGCTATAACTGAAGTCTACAGATGTATAGAGATAGAAATTGATGTCAGTCTCAAGGAAGGAAATTCTCCCTAAAGCAATGGGAAAAATGACATAGGACAAATACAGAGTTTAGAGTCATTTAAGGGGCATGAAATTGTGAAGACAGGGTTTGTTGTTGGTTTTTTGTGGGGTTTTTTGTTGTTGTTTTTTTTTAAAAAAGGGGCCTGACCAATATATCAGCTTCAAATCAAGGTCCACAGCTGCTCATTAAAACACCCCTAAGTAGCTTTAGCTTGAAAATAAAGCCATCTTAATCACAGAAGTGGTAGAAGTCAATACACATCATGTCAAGTGAATTTCAGAGATTAAAATCAAAAGCATCATTTTGATTCCAACACCAAAACTTCCACACAGCTCTTTATCAAAAATTACCCATGACTTTTCAATCGCTATTCAAAGTAGTATAAGACAGCAAAAGTTAAGTCACCTACTTATCCAGCGAACTTAAATTGCAAGTGTTCATTTTCCACACTATTCCCCATACTTCGTCTCCAGGGCTCTGAACAATGGTAGCTGTACCTCCATGCCAGACAGAACTCGTCCTGCCTTGATGATGGCCAAACTCGAGCTTAAAATCCTGCAAATGAAACCAATGCAGAGAATCAATTTTCACTTAAGCTAAGGGCTGTTGGCTATTCTTGACATGAAAAGGGCAGCTAAAGGACAGTCTACAAGCAGTCAGTTGGGGCCACAGAAGGAAGAATGGACAGGCGGGACATGATCCAGCTCCCACCTCATGAGGGGCTGAAGTCAACTTTTTCCACCTCCCCATGAGAAATGGCAGCCTTGGGACAACGGGAAGAGAGGTTAGGCAGAGAGCACCACTGATAAAAGGCTTGGTCTGTAGAGACCTGGATCAACATCCAAACCTCTTAGTTGTCTGGCCTAAACAGCAACCAACCTCTAGCAGTGAGAAGAAAGTGGAGGCAGCCCTTTCTCAAGAGTAGCACGCATACCTAATTTTCCAGTAAACACAGCAGTGCTGAAGAAATGTCAGCTTGACTTTTGTCCATGTTGGCAGCGACAGGACTGCTGATGTGCTTACCAGAAGGAGGGAACTGTCTACTGCCTTCTTGTTCCCATCAAAAAAGTGCCTACCTGGTGCCCATTCTTTTGCAGTTTTTGGTGCTCTTATGAGATTTAAATGCTATTATGCAGGATCCAGGAAAATAGAAAAGAAGCCTAAAAGATGGTGAGTTCTGGGACTTGTCCTCATGCACTAATAAAATTACCCAATTATAAAACACATCCCTCATCACCCAACTGGAACATTTCTGGGTATTTTTAAGCCAAGGCAAATGCCTCCTTCAGTGAGCTTATTCAGGTTTTTGCAAGTAGAAAACATTCTTTTAGAAATCAAGTATCACTTTTTCTTACAAGTATACTTCAATATTATTATATATGCAAGAGAATAATGGATTCTTGCATTTTACGAGTGTAATTTCCTGTCTGACTCCATACACTCAGTTTCTTTTCCTACTTATTAGTCAATTTGTAGGACCTCCCCTAGCAGTAGAGAAGAGGAAAAAAAATATCAACCCAACCCAAATCAAAACCCAACAAGCTTTAAGGAATGCTACCTGCTTAACTGCAACAACAAAATCTGGCAAAGGCAAAAAGGACTAAAAACAACAACAAAAATAAACCCCAAAGCTATGCAGCCCCACAGCTTTGCTTATTTCTCTTGATCACCATGCTTTAAGCTAGGAGATAACTTTGATTTGAAATATACACATGTATATATCAATATTCCCTTTGAGACATATCAGCTTCTTGTTATATATCCTAATAGATATATAAAGGTTGCAAAAAATTGAGCAGTTGGAGGCTTACACAAAGAAGAACAGCACTGATCAGGACACAATCAATTTGTGCGTGTGTGACAATCAGCAACCGAGCAAAGCAACACTGTTTACTCCATCAATAGAGACATCTTCCTTCCCCATAAAATGTCCCCTATTAAACTAATTTCACTAGGAAGAAAGTTTACTTAGATGCACTGAGTTATTTGCACACAAGTAAATAGTCCAGTCACATCACAGACTGAAGCTACAGATGTGGACAAGTGCATGCAGGGCAGCACCAAGGAAATACTTGGATAGAATCAAATACTCTCACAGCAGTCTAGGTTGGTGGTGGGTTTTTGTTTGTTTGTTTGTTTTTTCCCCCACCATGTGGGCAACAGGAGCAAACACTGCTGGGAAGAGAGAAAAAAAACCACATGAGATACTTTATTGGGTCAAGAGATTGGTCCTTCTTCTAAGTACCAGTGTAATACCCTTTCTGTGCTTGTTACACATCCCATTTCTTAACAGTTTTTGGCTGAAGATTAAAAAAACTGTAAAAAGTAAAACCAGAGGTAAATTAATTTAATACTTTAGTTTAGCCTCCAAAGTACTCTGGTTACAGGCTGATTTTCCTTTTTTTAAGCCCATGTAGCACTACCATAGAGGAATGAATAGGAATCAGCTCCAACCTTTGTTCACTTCCTTACTCCCAAGCATCAGTTATTTTCCAGTTGGATGCAAGGGAGTGAAGCCACCCGGTGTTGGCAGGGAACATAGCAATTGGTCAAAGGCTGGCTAGAGAAATCAGGGCCTGACTGTCTGCTCTGGAACAGCCAACCTGCAGCACGACAAGAGGTGCTAACTGCATAACCTGGAAATCGACCTGAAAGCCAGAAGGAGAGCTGAAGCTTTCCTTTATTCAAAGATAAGTGTGCAATACTCCTGCTTTCCTTCTCACTTTCAAGGTCTAATCCGGCAAGGTGCTGGGCTCCTGGCACGTTTGGCTCAGTGGTATCTCTAAGTGCCACATGCTTTACAGGTGCAGGCCTCACGTGCCAGGCTGACAGTCCCAAAAGATACCAACTATCTGACTGTAGTGAGTTTATTAATGACAAGGTTTCAGAACTTCTTCATACTCTCCAACATAGACTATTTCCTGCCAGTTACCCCAAGAGAACCTTCAAGTTATCCTTAAGTGGTATCAGTTGATGCTCTGCTCCTCCAAGGATCCTTCCAGTTGTACAGGTCTGTGTATCAACAGCTTAATGATCACAAGCTCGTGTTTCCAAGCCTACACTAAAGCCAAGCTGATACACTACCATTTAATAACTCAGACTGAGGAGAACTGCCCTATAGTGCATGAGAAGGTGTCGGCTGCAGATGTGCAGTGCTGGATGAAATCATGACATCTCACACGTGCCCGATATATCTCACAAGGGAGGGCTCCTCACCTGTACCCAGAGTGGATGAGGGGAAGGAGAAATTTTGATTTTTTTAACAAAACATCATCCTTTTAAAACTGGCAGAAGCTTTTCCCATAAACCCAGCTGAGCACCTAGAATCACAGAATACTTCGGGTTGGAAGGGACCTTAAAGACCACCCTGCCATAGGGGGGATGACACCTCCCACTAGACCAGGTTGCTCAGATCCCCATCCAACCTGGTCTTGAACACTGCCAGCAATAGGGCATCCTATCAGGGCAACCTGTGCCAGTGCCTCACCAGCCTCACAGCAAAGAATTTCTTCCTGCTACTTTATGTTTCCAGGTCCATAGTGCTTTACACGCAGGGTCATGGCTGGCAGGTTAATCCCGGTCAGATAACCCCGCAGCAGAGGGACTATCCCAAACGCTCCTTCGGCTGCAGGCAGCCCTGGCAGCGGGCCCCGGGTGTGTCAGGGGCAATGGGACAGAATCGTTAGGGTAGGAAGGGACCTCTGGAGATCACCCAATCCAACCCCCCTGCCAAGGCAGGGTCATCTCGAGCAGGTGACACGGGAACGCGTCCAGGTGGGTTTGGAATGTCTCCAGAGAGGGAGACTCCAGGACCTCCCTGGGCAGCCTGTTCCGGTGCTTGCCACCCTCAACGCAAAGTTCTTCCTCATGTTGAGGTGGAACTCCTTGTGTTTTAGCTCATGACCATTGCTCCCCGTCCTGTCGCTGGGCACCACTGAAAAGTGCCAGGCATCGCCCTCTCGACCCCCCCGCCTGAGCCGTGCTGGGCTCCCCCTGTACCCGCAGGAGGGACCGGCCGGCTGCAGCACCGGACTCCACGTAGCCGTGGGGGACACGCAGCTCCAGGGGGACATGCGGGTATCCTCGGGCCATGCGGGCTTCCTCAGCCCCCGCTCCCACCCGCGGCACCGCCCCGCCGCCCCCCGCACGCACCTGCAGGCGCGCCAGGGCGTAGAGCGCGGCCGAGGGGTTGCGCAGCAGCAGCCGCTCCCGCAGCAGGTTGCTGCCGTACGCGTAGTACAGGAAACAGCCGCTCTCGCCCCCGGGCTCCTCCGCGCCGCCGCCCGACTCCATCGGCCCGGCCCAGCGCGGCCCCACCGCCGCTGTAACACCGCCCTCCCGCCCCGCCTTCCTCGCGGCTTCCGCCGCCGAGCGGGGCCGTGACGCAGGAGCGGCCGGGAACGCCTCGGGAGCGCCTCGTGCGGGCTCCTGGCGGGGCAGGGACGTGAGCGGGGAGGGTGCCTCTCCTCCATCCAGCCGGGAGCAGGGAAGAGCGGTGCCCCCGCGGCCGCGGCACCGCGGGATGCGGAGCGGGTGCTGTGGAGGCTGCGGGGGCGAGGCGCACAAACCCCGCCGTGAGCTCAGGGACTCGGTGTCCTCGTTTGTCACCTGACTTAGCTCGTAACATTTAAGTCTCGGTTTGAATAGCATGCAAAATAACACAAGCTTGAGGAGAAAACTTTCACCTTGTTCAAAATCTACATGCTTTTGGAATGAAAAATCATCACAATTGCTGTTGAAACTCTTGAGTGTTGAGAAAAAATGGCGCTTTTTTAAATGCAGAATGTCAAAAGTTTTAATAATTTTAAAAGTATTATGAAAGGCTGGTTTGGGTTTTTTTTTTTAGAAGAAGGCCATTTTGAGATTAAAGAGTAACAATTGTTACATGCCTCATTACAATTCCTGTGTAAGATTTTTCTGTTTAGAAAGCAATGTCCACCTCAGCTCACAAGGGACATCTTGTAGCAAGTGCAAACAGGTAGCTGGAAAACGTCCCGATCAGCTGTTTCCCCAGGGGCATCCTCTGTGGGGAGGAACATGCCATCAGCGAGCAGGGCCTGTGGACCCTGGTACTGAAATGGGCATCCTGGCTGCCTCTGAAATAAACAGTGATGATTTGTAAATGCATTCAGTGAGAAGCAAAATAGTGCAGCTTTTCCCAGCTGGGAGTGCTCAGAGCAGAGTAAGCTGGGAACATGGAAGAGTAAAAGGCGAGAAGATGGGGGGTGTGCACAGGTAGAACTGCAGCCCCATGCACAGAGGCACTTCCTCTCCTTCCCTGACATAAGCAATGCTCAAATGGGACAGGAGGAGCCCTGATTACTGGCTACCCCAAAGCATGAGCTGCTGAAGCAATACATAGATATGTATAATACAGCCATGAAAGGCTGTAATGAACAACAGCGTAACAATTAATGGTGAGACACCACTCATTAATGCTGTTAAAGTAGCTCTCAGCCTGAGCTGGCTTCCTGAGCAGAGGCAGCTGGTGCGGGATTTGGCACAGGATCCCTGGCAGCACACTGCTCAGCCTCTCTGGGCACATCCTTGCCCATGCAATATGGAAGGGAAAGCAGTTAATTCCTTTAATGATGTGTGCAGCACTTAATTTGAGTCCCTGCTTTTGCTTTCCCAACACAGGCATTGGGCAAGGCAGATTCATCATAAAGCACATAAAGTGATAAATGTGATTCTGATCCTTCCTGACTAGCAGCTTTCCATTTTTAGGGATTATTTTTCTTATGTAGGAACAAGTATTGTAAAGTAAGAGGGGTTACACAGGTCACAGGATTATATAGCAAGATTTCTTCACTCTCACTCCTTACAACAAGCAGTAGTTGATCCTATCTTTTGAAAATGTGCTTCTGGTATATGCTTTTAGCTCCTTTTCCCTAAGGAAATGCAAACTACATGAGAAGTGTCGCTCTCTCATCTTCCATCAGCTTCTGGACTGTTGGCTAATTTCAACCAGAAAGGAAAAGGTTTCAAAGATAACTGTTTCTGCTGGTCTCAAGAAAAGAGGCAGGGGATGGCTGTGAGACAGCAGGGATCCCACGGGAAAGACTTCCAGAGGGGCCCCTAAAACCGCAGGGACCAAGCCTGCTGGTGGGCACGTTTTCCAGGCCTTAGTGTGTACTGTGCTACATACCTGGGCTTGCTATGAGCTGTCCCTTGTGAGCTGAGGTGGGCATTTCTTTCTAAACAGAAAAATCTTACATAAGAATTATAGTGAAGCATGTAACAATTGTTACTCTTTAATCTCAAAATTACCTTCTTCTAAAAAAAACACAACCAGCCTTTCATAATACTTTTAAAATTATTAAAACTTTTGACATTCTGCACAAAAAATGCCATTTTTTCTCAACACTCAAGAGTTTCAACAGCAATTGTGATGATTTTTCATTCCAAAAGCATGTAGATTTTGAACAAGGTGAAAGTTTTCTCCTTAAGCTTGTGTTCTTTTGCATGCTATTCAAACCGAGACTTAAATGTTACGAGCTAAGTTAGATGACTGACAAAGGAGGACACTGAGTCCCTGATCCCATGGCTGGGTTTGCGCACGTGGAAACCTTCATTAGGAAAGGCAGTTAGCAAAATTACAGTCACATTTATGGAAGGAGAATCAATTTAAAACACTGCCACTTACAATGCTAAGTATTTAACCCCTCAAGAAGACCTTTTCAAACTAAAATCTGTTGAGGTTTCCATTTTCTGTAGTCTGTACTGAATACCAAACCTATTCTATGACAAAGGAGCAGTAGCCAGTATTTCCAGGAGCATGGTTTTGGTATGCACGGTGTCTAGATTTCGATTCAAATGCTATTTGAATTATCTAGGTAAACCCCAGATATGGTGATTATTTTTAATCGAACTGAGTCAATCAATTTGCACTTCTGAAGTCCCTTTCTTCCCCAGCATGGCCCACGGTAATTTGGAAACAGCACACTGAGCCTCTCAACTATTCATGAGGGTGATAGACATGAGACTTGAATTGGAAGGGCTGACACTGCCAGTGTGGGTCAGTGTTGCAGTCAGCTTTGGCTTTAAACTATCTGGAAAATATAAACCTCGATTCCCAACACATTTCATTAAGCTTTTTTTTATTAAAGCCTTTATTAAAACTGCAATAGATAGAGCACGCAAATGTGGACTGCGTGCCCTAAGCCAGTGGGCAGTGAGATGGCCAATATCTACCGCAGAGCACTGGACAACTCATAGAGACGAGGGCTCCTGTGTCTACAGAGTATACAAAGCATACTTTAAAGGGGGACTATTAAATCTGAAACCTACTGTGAGAAAAAAATAAAGAGGTTTTTGGCACTAAAAAGATGCAAAGGCATCTTTACAAATGCTCATTACAAATCAGACTATCTGTAACTTCTCGCCATAGCACCGTGAGGTGGCACAACTTAGATTCCTCTTTGTTTTAATATTCACAGACCTGAGGTGGAAGAAAAAGAATTTTCTATGAGCCACAAAAGGGACAAAATGCCCGAGGCAGGGCTGCTGAGGCATGTGGCATGTATGACCCTGAGAGGGGCTCCAGCCTGGGTCTCCCTGGTGTCATCAGCGCAGCATGGCCAGTCTGATGGCAAGGCAGCACGGGATGGAAGTGAGTTCAGTCTGGAGGGAAAGCTTTGCAAGTCTTTCTGCTGATGTATGTCCAAATCATGGCCAAATGGCTGTACATGTGTAGGAAAATAGTTGGTCACTTTGGGCAGACCTTGCTTTGAAAACAAGTTTCCAACTGAAAAAACAGGGTGAAGGACCTTTCCTGTAGCAATTTGAGTAGAAACCTGCTGGGCTTTGGTCATGCTACTAGATTTCACACTTCTGGTTCATGACCTTTTCAGGTGCAAATTAACTCCAGGAGAGGAGGGTGTTAAATGAAACTCTGGGGGTTTTTTTGAGTTAAATCAGTTCAGAGTCAAAAGCGATCTCCAGAGCAGCTGATGTGAGACCTGTGTTAACCTGTTTGAAGCCCCAAACAATTTAGAAGCATTGTTTCCCCTTGCATGTAACTACAAAACCTGCGCAGAGTAAGCAGTCAGGAGTACGCCTCCTGTTCGGGACCTTCCCAAACATGGGTGAAAGCTCTGGATATCCACAGCTATTTGTGTATTGTCCATGGAGAAGATCAACAGGATTACTGATGCACAGAAAGCAGGAATTTGTTTCCATCACGTTTTTAACCCTAGATGCAATATATTCCTGAGCATATCCAACTTAGGTTTTAGGGAAGGAAAAGGGAAATCAGTAAAAAATAAGAAATTAGGAAAAAATGAGATGCAGTAGGGTAAGTTAAACCTGCTGAAATGTCTGCCAGTCACTCAATGTGACTCTCCATCACTCCCTCTACACCCCATGGTTGTCACAGCATGAGCCATAATTGATATTGAAGAAGAAAAAGAGAACCTGGAGGAATAATAAGGGCAACTGATGCAAATAAACTGCGTGTGCAGTCCCCCCCCCCAGCTTTTCTCTCCTCCCTGAGGAGCCCTAGTAGGATGTGCTCTGCAATTAGTATTTCATCGAAATTATACCTTTTTGCTGCAAGATCGTTACAGCTGGTGGTAGCTCCTTAATACAGTGTGCAAGGTCTGGGGGTCTGCAGAGATTTCATGTTCATGCAAATGAATGCAAATGATTTTACAAGGTGTCATGATGTTGCTGTGCTTGTTCCTTCTCTACAATAAAGGGACCACGCCGTCCTGCAGAAACCCAGCCTCCTTCCCCCCCCTGCCTGACCGAATAGCCACCCGTGGGGCTTGTGGCTCAGCTCCACTGGCAACCAGGAGGGATATCCATCATTCATTTCGCAATTCTGTTTTTACAGAATGTGCAGTCATTTAGGAGAGATGAACTATTAAAGTGGCTAGGTCTGTGCATGTATCCACCTGCCTTTTTTTTTTGGCTCTGCCTGATGCCAGAGTGAGTTTTGGGCCCATCCTGAAGCAGCCCCAAGCTCTCCCTGGCTGCTGCACACTTAGTGTGGTCCTGAGATGTCACTGTGTGATCAGTGCCATCCAAGGTGGAGGAAGGGGCAAAGGAAAAGGACAGTCATGTGAATCCCCCTTCCAGATCAAATGTTAGAAGGAGGAGGGTGTGCATCCGTGTCTTGCTTTTGCTTGTAACTCCTGGAGCTCAGGTCTGTACAGACAGACTGTGACGAGATTCTTGCTGCTTGAGCTCCTTCTAACTCTCGGAAGGACAAAACGTATGGGATCTATTAAAAAAAAAAGGCCCTAAAAATTTAATGTGTATGAAATCTGGATACATAAAAAGTGGGAAAGAGCTTTTGCAAACAGATTCCAGTGCATGCAGTCCTGGCGTGCAGCTGGCTTTAGTCACTTTGGCTTGTGAGGTCAACTACTCTGCTTACAGGCCTACAAGTACTTGCAGGTGTGACTTCAACAACTGGTTAATAAATCCTGCCAAATACATCTTGTTTCAAAGGAATAATGCTGGATTGTACTGCACAGACTGTACCTGGCGCCCAATGTTTTTATCTTGTATATGAATATACAGTGGGAACAATTAAATGTTGAATTTCTGCTCAACTTTGTGTAAGTACATTCCAAATCTGTCTTCTATACTATGACTTAGTGTTTTACTTCCCTCATGCAGCTCCTCTGAATGACAGCAGCTCTCTACTGATACAACACAAATGGTTACAGGACATTTTTATCAAAATAGTTTCCCCTGATACTTAAGTCTCTTAGTTTGCTGTGTCAAGAGGATTTGTCAGTGTGACGTTTCTGTGTCCTGTTGTCTCGGGGTGCATTAGCATCTCCCACCTCAGAAGTGATGGCTCCTTCCAGAAGACCAGTTTGCATTGCCATCTGCCTCTGGCTGGGACTCGTGTCTCACCAAACAGGTTGTCTCGAGTCTGTCAAGAACTTAAGGTTTTTTTTCCTATGAAAGTTATAACTATCAAATGTAGACTGTCAGATAAAAGGGCTGTATCCTGCTGTCTTTAGACAGCTCTGCTATTCAGTGTCCTTTTTACAATGCATTTCTGGTTTTTTTTTATTATCTTTAATATTTAGTATTATTTACAGTTTAATGTGCATTTGCTTTCTTCCCATCCCTTTACCTTCTGTAGGCTGAGAGCACTCTTGTTTATTTCTCCTTTTATTCTCTTTCAGCACAGGAAAAGTATTGAATAAAGTCAGTTCCAGATGGTATTTTCCAGTCCTGTATTAACCCTATGGCTTTACATTTGAATGCCATGTATTTCACAGGAACTAAGTTAATACTTCTCCTTTTGCACTGCTAAGTCTGTAAGCATTTCTGTGCTGCTAACCTTCAGCCTGCAGAAGACATCACGTGGCACCAGCCACGATGCAGTAATGTGTCTCATAGCCACATCCTTTCCCAGAAGCAACTCTGATGCCCTTCTTGAGTTCTGAGGGCAGCTATGGCCTGAGAGGTGTTGGAATGGAGAAAGGCAGTAGTATTTCCCTGTTTGTAAGAGCAGTGCTAGAACTGTTGCAGAGGCACGTGACATGAATGTCAAAACAGGCCCTGGTTGTACTATTCCTCCTAGTTCTGCACAGATCTCGCAAAACACGGTACGGATCCCCACCGAGTGATTCTGGGCAGAAATGTAACAACTACTGGTACATCTAATTCAGTCCTTCCACTAGGCTGGTGGCCTGTGCGGATGCTTTTGTTGAGGAATAAAAGCAGCACCGTTTTTTCACTTGTTTTAAACTCATTTTAGCATGACATAAGCTAAACCAGAAAAATCCCTGTGTGTCAGAAAAAGAGGTTGGCCCTGAGCATTGCACTGGTGTGACAACAGCAGTTTGAGCTCATGCTGCGGCTTACCATTGCTCTACTCTTCTATGTAAGCAGATCTTTGACCAGTGACAAGATCTGGTCCAGCTCAGCTGCACAGAACTTAACTGTGGTTAGGGGTTTGGCAGTGTTTTCCTCACTTTCTCACCTGTTGGAGTGAGTCCAGAGGAGAGCCACTAAGATGATTAGAGGGATGGAGCACCTCTCCTGCGAGGAAAGGCTGAGAGAATTGGGATTTTTCAGCCTGGAGAGGAGAAGGCTTTGAGGTGACCTAATTGTGGCATTCCAGTATCTGAAGGGAGCCTCCAAGAAAGATGGAAAGAAATTTTTTACAAGGGCGTGAAGTGACAGGACAAGGAAGAATAGCTTCAAACTGAGAGTAGGTTTATATGAGAAATTATGAAGAAATTCTTTACCATGAGGGTGATGAGGGACTTGAACAGTTTACCCAGAGAAGCTGTGAGTTTTCCATCCCTCATATTGTTCTGTAACCTTGAGGGAGTCTCAGGTTAAAAAAGCTAGAGAAACTATCCTCAGGCTGTACTTGCAGATCCCATCCTTCTTTAAAACTGACAGCTGTGTTCACATAAAGTCACCTTTTCTTCAGTTGCTGCCTGTGCTGGAGCAATGCCAAACAGGTGGACATCCCTCTCTGAGTGTCATTATGGTGCTTGGGAAGGTGAGCCTGGCCCATAGAAAAGCCAGTCCTGGTGGCTTCTGCACTGTGGCAGTTGCTGTATGATTGCCTCATCTTTGCTGATATAATTTCTTTGCAGAACAACAGCTATGGAGAGATGGATTTTGTTTCATGCAGCCCCAGAGTTTGTAGTCTGTTTTCTTAAGAAAGCACAGATCGTGCTATCCCACCGTATGCCTACACCAGAATGTGTATCATCCTTCACTGCCCATCCTAGGGGCTGCTGAACACATTGGGAAACTCCTACCAAGCCTGAAGAGAGGTACACTTCTCTGAGACAGTATGTTCCTGTGAATTTAAGGAAAGGGCATAGCTGGGCAGAAAATAAGTCTTGAGCAAGGAAAGACAGCAGTTTGAGTACAGCTCTCTTAGACAGCAAGGAGAGACAGGGGTCCAGCTACAAAAAAACTTCCAGTATGTTTGTCAGAAGTAAAGAGACAATCCCTCAGTCTCTGATCTCTAATGAAGCACTCACCCTTCAGTCCTACAAAAATCCCTCAGCTGCAAGACCTTAATTCAATAGTAACAGGCTGTCCCAGGTTCAGTACTTTGTGTGGGCTTGTTTTTCTGTTCATCTCCCAGAAAGAGCCCTTCTGCACCAAAAATTCAGCTTGCCAGACAAGTCAATGATGTTAGGAGCAACCTTGGCAGAAATTCTGCCTCAGAGCACATCTATTATTCACAGGGTTTGCAGAGTGCAGGGTGTTACAGAAGTCGTGTCCTGCCAAGGCACAGAATGTCTCATTGACAGACAGAAGGACAATAACAATATTTTCTTCCAAGGCACATGTGGCCCTAAGCATCTCTAGGGATGTGCATTTGGTAGCTGATTGGAAACAGACTTAGTTTTCTCTGCCTGCATAGGAAGCCCTGAATATTTATTTTTTTTTTAAGCAGTCAGGAAAAATTAATAAATATTTTCAACAAGTTAGGACAGGTCCTCATTCCTTCCTTTCCAGTTGCAGGAGCATAATGAGTGGGCAGGGAGGCTCATGCAGTGGGTATGCTGTAACAAGAGGTTGTGAATTGCACTACTTGCATGACAAGGGACATAGGAAAATAGTGCGTTACAGGACTAATTGCAGCCAGCAGTTGTCACTGATCTAGTTAATCAGGACTGCATTTTACCAAGTGCTCCTCCATCATTTCCACTGCACCAAGCATTCAAAAAAATATTAAAAATCAGTTTGGCTAGCGCAAGGGGGATCTGACCACCAGGTGCCACTGTCGCTCCACGGGGAATGCGGGCATCGTTGGCAGGAAAAGCCAAATCAGGCAGCCATCACTCATTTTGTCCATCTCCAGATTTTCCTACAGGCTGTATTTAGTTGGGACAGCAGCTTCTCCCCATCCTCCAGTAAGGGGGACGGTGGGAAACCATGGGTACCACTAACCCAAGTTTGTTTGCCAGCAGCGTTTTTGGTGGAGCATTTGGAGGGAGGGATATAGATAGAAAGCTGCTGCTTGAGAATGCTGTGGCCTCATTCACCATCTCCTCATTCTGCTATACACGGGAAAAGGTGGTGCTTCTTCCAGCCCACATCCAGACGAACATTGTGTGCTGTTATTTAGCGTGGAACAAAGATTTTGTAGTTGCTTTAAGCACAATAGCTACCCATTCAGTTTTGGTCATGGAATTCAAGCCTGAGGATTCCACAGTGTAGCCTTCCTGATTTTGCTCATCTTATGAGCACAGAGTCCTGGCATTTCTTAGTCCTCATGTTCACTTGTGAATGAAATCAGTCTCTTCTGGAGCCACAGCCACTGCCAGTCTCTGGGGCCCCAAGTATACTGGTTTTCATGGAGAGAAGCAGACTTTCCTACCTGCTTGCCACCATGAGAGTTGTCCTGAAGGACAACTGGTGTTACCTGTGGCCCCAGGGGACAGCTTGTGATGAGCATTAACATTTTTCAAAATGAAGGGGGTGGGAAAGCACAGTTTGCGCTTCCACTCTTGGTTTTTTGGTTTTTGTGCTCTGGGCCGATGTTTGAGTGCAGCAGTGTTTGAGAAGCAAAGGGCTTCTAGAGCTCTTAGGGTCAGGTGGGCACCAAGTGTACTTCTGATGTGACCCTAAGTCATGTCAATAAGCTCAGTTTTACCTCTGCTTCTGCTTGCCTTGCTCTCCCTTTCTGCAAGTCTCCTGCCCTTAAATGACTCATCAGACTTGGGTTTTGATGTAGCCTGTAACATCTCACTTCAGTTCTCTAATCAGATCTCTTTCTGCTTGAGTTCCCCATGGACTAAACCAGCCTGACATTGCCCTTCTTGTCTACTGGTTTATCCTTGATGCTGTTTACCTTTTCTTTTCCTAGATCATGAATAAAGATGTTACATACAAGGTCACTGGGGGCTGCTGATTTCCAAACCCTGGAGCTAGTGGTATTTCAAGATCAATTCCATTATGTGATTATGTTCCACTTACTGAGTTTTCTCAGGGAAATCATTTGTCACAGAACAGTAGTCTCCAGCCTCCTGTAACCCTCTTAAATCAATCCTATCATATCACACAAGCCTTATTTTAATATCTTTCATTGTAATTGTTTAATTGTTTACTTGAAGAGGCCTTCCTGGTGTATTTAGCAGCAAACAGGTTTTTCAATTGATTACTAAAAGCCACCCCCCATGAGCAAAGAAACACCCAAAAAAATCCAGGTTTTCTGGAAAAATGATGAACTGAAAAATCTGATGAAAACTGTCAGCCTCACATTGATGCCATCCAGCTATTTGGGGCTTTTCAGGTGGTGAGTGAGGTACCTCATATAGGGCTAATAGGGATTTACAATGTTCGACAAGGTGAAGAGTGGGGAATGCAACATCCATACTTGAATGTACAGTGGTTATCCCCACGGGGATTTTTGCAAGTGTAGTTTCTTGTTCTTGTTCTGATGTGCTCCCTGGAGAAAACTGGATCAGCTGATCTGCAAAAACCTTAAAAAGTATTTCCTGGGGGGGGGAAAGAAACATAGTCTCAAGAAATCCAAGTCACTGGCTTGGGATCCTGCTTCATATCTTATGTGAAGGATTCATGTCAGTGTGGGGGAAAGTATGTTGTTGCATGCTCAACAATGTCCAACTGCAGCTGTTTGTACAAGGAGGAGAAGTTGCTGCTATTTCTAAAATAGCTGTATTTTGTTGGGCTTGGAAGCAGCTGCTATCTGCACACCTGTGCCAGTGATAAGGGCTCTATCCTGGCTTTGGCAGTTTTTTGTTATCTAGAACATTTCACTCTTCAGTGAACACCTTCTTTTTAGTATCTAGCATCAAAATCCTTCTACATGCCAGACTACTGCATGTTTCAATATAGAGAACAGTAATCTACAGATTTGTCTGCACGTGCAGACAGCCTTACCTGTTCTGCAGAACAAGTTCTTCCTGCAGCAATAAACACATCAGGGAGTTTAAAATGCAAAGCTATTGCTAGAATAAATCACAATGGCTGATCAAAATTTATACCTTGTTTTCCCCTCTTACCTCCTTTGTTGATAGACATGTGCTTGTGCAAGCAAGAAAGAAAATATATCTGATTGTTTTCTGCACCCCTAGTGCAGCTTGCCTCCTTGGAAAGGCTCTTAGCTCATTTCTGAATCAGGAACGAGGTGATCTTCTATAGAATCAGCCCTGTATCTCCTGCTCCTTTATAAGCTTCTGATCACATCTTTCATCCCTGCTCCATGCTCTAAGAAGCTGGGTGAGCCAACCCTGGTATGTGCCATCAGCATGTTGGTTTTTCACATGGCGTGATCTCTCAGTGTGGCAAAAAAAAGGCAGTTATGGAAAGAACTGCTAAGGACCCGACTGTCTCAGGGCTGGGGGAAATGCAGTATGCCAGAACTGGAAAGACACAGCTGGGGTGTTCTTTCTAGTTATTGCGTTGTATGAAGGCAATACAGAGTTGTCAAAAGTATCTTTTTGTCCAGGCAAAAATCTAGCTGGGGTCACATCACAGGGGAAAAAACCCTGTGATTGTAACTCCTGAAAGGACAAACAAGCACTATCTGTAAAAAAATAAAATAAAACCTGATACATTTAAATTACCAGCTGTTCATCCCATGATGCATTGGTCTTTTGGATTGAATGCCTTGCCTAAAGCAGAGCTTTTCCTCATCTATTCTGAATTAACTGCAGTCATTGTACTTTGCTCTCTTGAGGGCTATACCTATTCCTAGAGCTAATTTAAATTAGCTGTCCCAATTAATTAAAGCATCTTAATTAATGGAAAAATACACAGTCTTTATCTGGCACTCCTTGGCTAGAACACAGCCTAAGACACTGCAGCTGAGCAGAAGACAGACATTTCCTTTTATGCTTTAAATAGGTTGCAACCAAACTCTTATGAGGATGAAGTTGTTTTCCCATAGCTATAACACAAATCTGGATTGTTGCTCCATTTCCCCTCAAACTCCCACTGAAGGCAGAGTGGTACTGCCTGAGGAAAGACTGGTTTTGTGTGGGATGGTTCACAGAGGAAGTGCAAGCAAGGACATAAGCAGAGGAGAGTGTGAAAACACTATTACTCACTTCCCTGTAAGAGGGGAGAGAGTGTGACACAGTGGAAGTGGCTGGTAACCTCCTCCTCTGCCCTCCCAATCCTGTGGTCATCAGCCAGGCCAAAGATGGCCAGCAGCGGGACAGGGGCAAGCCACGGTCCTCCGCTGTCCTTGCTCAGACACCCTGCTCCAGGCACAGGGTGTGAAGGCCCGTGGTGCCATCTAAACAACCCCACATGAGCCCTGCAGCTGCATGGGCCAAGCAGTTGAAACTACAAACTGACCTTACACCAGGACATGCACAGTTGCCCCCTCTTGGAGACAATATTCTTCTCCTGATGTTGTCAGATTCACAGGCTGAATAGGAGAATTTTGTTTGGTCACTGAGGTTCCCTCTCTTCAGGTTTCTGGAGGTTTCTTTGTTCCTGATTATCTGATGCTTTCAGCTTCTCTGATGCCCAGAGGCATCTGGCTACCAACAGAAATGGGTCTGGGCAGCAAAGGATGCAAGCGTCAGAGCCCCCAGGAGTTCCATTTGAACACCAACAGGAAAAAAGAGAAGCATTTTATAAGCAGTCACTGGTATGATGACTACAGTGGTACAATTTTTAGAGAACACATTAAAACAAGCAAGTCATTACTATCCAGTTTAATTAGCTCAGAATTTAATCACCCTTGCAATTGAGGAAAAAAAACAGGGTCTGTCTCTTTCTAATTTAAGCAGTACAAAATTTCTCATTGGCTGTCCTGGAACATCAAATAGATAAATCTATGTACCTTTTATCTCTCAAACACATGACAGAATCATCCCTTTAATTGCCCATTCCATGAGTGATTGTAGTGATCCACTGGATCATTTAAAACAATTGGTACTAAACAAGAGCGATTGGGAAGTTCCCTAAGTTCCAGTTTGTGCTATACTTTTTCCAGCATTCATTTCTTTTTTCTGCAGCCACAGATAAAATGTTATTAGCTGATCAGGACAGGAGAATCCCATTTTTATTCCCTCAATGTCTGCAGGACAGTGCCATATCCATTCTGCTTTAGAGAGGGAGAGGGATGAGAAACATTCCTTTTGTGAACACTTTGCTGTGCAAACATCAACAAAGCAGATAATGTCTTCTATTCTTCTCCAAGCTGTTGTGAGCTTCTTTATGCTTGACTCAGACCAGATCCCTCTCTTCCAGTTTGCCTTCATTTTTCTTTCCTATATTGGCTTCTGCTAAGATTGGGAAAGTATCTGGTAGCCAGCTGGTGCGCCACTCAGGTGCATTAGGCAAGGAGAGTGAGGATTTTTCTGAATGGCTGAACACATTGTGTTTTGAAGTACTGAAGACAAGGTCCTGGAAGGTAGAAGCACAACTGCATTAAGGTTTTGTAGGTCCAGCTAGGCAAGAGGAGTGCACTGAATGAACTCCATGGACATAAGAATACAGGAAAGTTAGAATGCAGATCTGCAGAGTGTAACAGAGGTAGCTAGAGCTGCTCTAAACTGAAAAAGACACCAACTGATGAGAGTCATTAATGTAAAGGTCAGAAGGTTATATGTAGAAGCAGAGTGAACTTCAGCAAAATATTAAGAAAAATGAGTGTAATGGGGAATTAAATCAAGTCAAGGATGATTTAATCCAAGAGAGCTGTGTGCAATATGCAGCTTGTTGGTATCTGCTTCTCAATATTGGCCATTGTTCAAGGTGTCTGTAACTGTATTAATAATATGTCCAGCCACTACAGTGAAGACTCAAGCCTATGTGCCATGCATAGCATCAACACTGTCCAATGAGCCCTACTCCAAAAACACAGGTGAGGAGACCCAATGCACACAGGAAATATATATATATGTCTGTGAAAAAAAAAAAAAATGTGTGTATGCATGTATGCATATATGTATGAGATATATATGAGCTATTCTCTCATATTTCCCAGAGAAGAGATTGTGGGAAGGTCAAAGGGAAGAAGTTGTTTTCTGTATAACTCTCTATGGAGAGTTATAGGCAACATAGCAATGAACTCTCCTATCCCTTCCACCCCAAACTATGTAGCATTGACATGCTCTCAAGAATGACTTGCCTTGCCTCCCTCCTTGACACACCAGTGTTGAGAGTTGCCTCGTCTCAAGACCAATTCAAACAGGCACAGCCTCCCAGACCTTGTCAGTCTGTCCGAAGGAAGGAAGAATAGGCAATCTTCTCTTCCCAGGCTCTTCCTAGGAAGAGGTAATCATATCTTCTCTGGATGAATTGTTAGAAGTTCCTTTTGCTATGCTGGATTATTTAAAATCTGTACAATTTTGCAGTGGGTTCCCTGGGATTAATATTTTAAAGTGCTCTCATAGTGAGCATAACAAAATTTGGGAGAGGTTGTTGGTGCCTTGTTGGATATTGATTTCTGCCTGATAAGGAAGCATTTTAACTGGGTTACAAAGTGTTCTTCTCTAAGATGCTTAAAATAGGACTGAGGAACCATTGTGATATAAACTAATCAGCTGGACATCAAATTCAGAGATGATCCTGAAATTGCTTAGACATCGATTTTTTGTTATCTTTTCCTGTGGAGCATATTGCTCAATCCTGTTACCATTGAACTGGTGTCAGAAGGAAATTTCAGTGAGCAGCAGCAATACAGAAAACTCAGCTTGCTTTTTTTTTTCCTACAGAAGATTTTTATCTTTTCAATATTTTATCAGTAAGGGTGCATAATCACAGAAATTGCAGCTTTTTTATATTTTTACTGCTTCTCAATGGAACAAAGTTATTATTTATTATTACTAAGCCAGTTGGGCATGACAGAATAGATGTTTCAAATATATCATGATATTACTCTCAAAACTATAAAAATCCCTATCAAATTAAAAGAGAGCAGGCAGTTATCTACCCCCTGAAAGTCCTGTTGAACCTGTCCATAGAAAAAGAGGGCAAAACTAGGACCTTTCTTCCCCCTTTTAACTTCATTCCTATTTGTTTAGTACTTCTGAGAGCCTAGGATGAGAGGAACAATCCTCTGCATATGCAATGTAGGCCTTAGCCAAAACCCATAGAAATCAATTGGAAAATATCTTTCTTGGGAGTTGGACTAAGCTTGGTATTAATCATAAGCTGCCAAACCTTAAGTAGTTGTCTCTGTGCTAATGCAATGTTGGTTTGCATAACAGGCCCCATTCTGATTAAATCTTCTCTTTCTTCCTGGAAGGGGTAGGTTTGCTTTATATTTTAAAGTGCCACTGGCAGGAGGTTAACAGAAGCTTCCAAGCACTGTGGGAAGATGTTCTGGGATGCTTTTTGTATCTGAATATGGTCTCATGTTTCTCAGTATTTGTGCATCTAAGAGCAAGTTTTACCAGGTGAGAGTCCACCAGTGGTTCAGTGGAAGACATGTGGCAGATCTTTCACCTGTTGGGAGCATATGAAGGATTTTTTTTTTCTAACTGACCCCAACATTTCAGTCTAACTAACATTCTAAAACCAGAAGGAAACTACTTCAAAAGAAGCAAAATCTTTGTGTTTCTTAGCTTGGCTCACCATCCTACCCGTGTTTGCCCTTCCCAACTTGAATGCATTAACCTTTTTTCTCCCCTCATTTCAATCCCCAACCTGGCAAATCACAATCTAGGTGGTGTTGTGAATAGCTTGGCTATATTTTAAGCACAGAGCTGGGGCTACCATTTTAAAACTCTTCTTCTAATTCACAAAGGCTGTGAAATAACTGGTCTCCCAGGTGTTCACAGAGGCACAGCTCTGTCCTGGCTGCATGTAGTCTTGTACTGAAGATCTAGATATAAAACTAATGCATTCATAAAAAAACCCTAGGAAGAAATGCTTGTAATGTAAGTATTTGGTAGGAGACGAAATCTTGTTCACTTATTTAAAAATAGGTGTTTTTTCCTCTTTGCTCAGACCATGTTATCTTGCTTTTCAGGGTGGGATTAGCTGGCAAAACCGGTCTAACCCAAAAGCCTAGACCACAAGCCCTGGGAAGGAAATGAGGTTTTGCCATAGCTATTTCCTTACCACCTGTATCCAGAGACAACACACTGTGGTAAAACCTTTACTGTTCTTGCTCAGTCAGTGGTTAAGGGTAGAAGTCCAGACCCAGCAGAGAATGTAGATATCTCCCACACATTTATCTCCTGATGAAGAGTATAGCTGTTAGTAAGTCCCCATGGCTCTCTAGGTTGGGCATGGAGGCGAGAAATGCCTTCGAACAGGATTTATTGCATCCTCCTCATAAATGTCAGCCACAGAAAATGGAGGAGAAAATACAGAGGAATAAGTCTTAATTCCTGTTTGTCTCTGGGAAGGAAGAGCCTTACTTTGTGTCAGAGTGAAGCACTTTGTTCCACTCAGGATGAGTGGCTTGTCCTTCTTTCCTGCAAATGGGTATCGAGGTCTTTTTTTTGAGAACTGGCAGAGGAAAGTCACCCTTTGAAGCTAAGCAGATGGCAGGTGGTTTATCCTTCTTGCCAATAATAAGGTCTGTTAAAAGCTCTCTTCTGTGACATGAGAGACCCAGATCCAGTTCATGCCTCCTTCAGTGAGGATTGACATACACACTTTCCATTTCCCACAGCAGTGTTGGAACCAACAGGCAATTAACTATTGAGAGGGGAGGGCTGGGGGAACATTTTCAGTCTTTCCTGTTGAACTGAGCCCATTTTTGCATTTTCACCATTGTGCCTGTGGACTGATTTAATGTCATTTGTGCTGAAAAGCATATTTTTGTTTTTGAATGAAAGTTTTGATCAAAAATACTGATTCCATTGATAAACTTTTATCTTTTAGCAGCTAACCGATTTTTAAAAAGACTTTTAGTTGAAGAGTTTTTTAGAAGTCTCTGCACAAAGCAGTCTCCTAGTAAGTAATTAAATTTTCAAATTATGAAGAGTCCTTGCATGTCATTTATGTTATGAGTGAAGAGAAGAATAGATGAGGCTCTTCTTTTGTGTCTCATTTCCAGCCCTAGGGAGAGAATGCATCTTGAAGCAACCTTAGCTATCACAAAAGAAAAACAAGTATATGAATTTGTTGCATAAACTAATCAGTTCACATTGTTACTTCAATGTATGAAAAAAACCCTGCAAAGAATGAGTGAATTTTAATTTTGTCTATGAAGTCTAGCTTTGTAAAATTTATGACTACGGAATTCAATTAAAGTCAGTGGAGTTGAATCAACAGGGAATTTGACCTCAAGAGAATAAGTATTTCTCATGGTCTCAATAGACCTGTTTGTCGGTGGGCTGTCAGTTCCTAGAAGTCATCTCCATTTGCTCTGGAAAACAGGAATTACTGTAAACAACTCTAGTGGAAGCTTTAGAAAATATTATATTCTTTCATGTCTAGATTTTCTGTTTCACCTACCCAGCTCTAAATGAGGCAAAATTGCAACTGATTTGGAAGGTGTATTGAGATGTCTCCTGGTAAAAGGGATGAGACAGGCATTACTTGGCAAGAGGAGTGAAAACAGATGAAATAACTGAGAGCAACAAATTTGCTGTGCATTTTCTGTCATTTTTGTCTTAGAAATATGAGGTGCTTAATGCTTCTCATAATACCATGTTTCCATGCCGTTGGCAGCAGCACAGAGGTCATATCTTCACACAGAACAATTCTTTGGTAATCTGTCTGATGTGGTGAGCACAAACACACTTTTCTTTGCCCCGAGCATGCTGTACTCTTTCTATTCCCACTTGCTTCTTCAATAAACATACGTATTGTGTCAGCTACAGAGAATTGCCACTGGCCTCACTTCTGAAAGCTGCCTCTGAGTCTGACTCAATATATTTCACTGAGGAGCCTGGTGATTCAGGAGAGCACTTCACATTTGAGTGGTCCCTTAATTTCCGGTCTGTCACCTTTGGTGATTAGTGGTACAAATGTGGACAACCCCTGCGGGCACAAATGACAGCAGTAGGTACAATGTTTCTTAATATTTGATCCTACCCAGGTGACAGCAGCAAGCTCCTTTTTATAAAGAGACCAGAATGGATTCATTGTGGTTTTGCTTGAATGTTTGAACTTTCCCTCTCTATTTTTTTTGGTTTGTTATTAGGACGAGGTGGCACTAATGGGCTAGTTCTCCTGCTGGAGACTATTGAGGAATGGATGCAATTTCCTCATGGGTCAGGTTGTTCTAACATCTGTGCAGAGTCATGCAAATGTACATAAATTAATGAAAAAGTGAAACTTATGTTTCTCAGACTGTACAGGCTGAGACTTCAACTTTTGTTGTTTGTTAAATTCTGACCCTGACAGCTCCTAATTCACATAGTTTTCTCTTGTGTTTTATTGTCCAAGAGCCTTGGAAACTTGTGTCTAGTGTGTATTAAAGGTCTGCTACAAACATGAAGGAGTAGTCAGAGGGACCTGCAGGAGGTAGCCCATGGGTCACAGATCAGGTTCAGGGCAAGCACTGACAGTCAGACTCCTGAAAAGACATGAAGTTTCAAATTCACGCCTGGGTCAGAAAGCTCTGCCAAGGTCCAGCTGTAAAAGTGATCCATGTAAAAAAACTGATTATGAGACAGTTTAGTAGTGATGAAATTCAACTTGTGCAGGGAGCCAGCAAAAAGCCTCAACAAAAGCCCCATCACATTGCCATTTAAGCTCTTTTTACTGCTGTATACACCTCATGAAAAGACATTTCACCCACAGCAGAGAACATACATACACACTGAGATTTTGTCTGTGATGCTGTTGGAGTCCAATGATCTCTGACCAGGCTCCTTCAGATACTCCACGAGGAGGGTTTAAAGTTCAATATGAAATTATTAGTGTCCAGGCTGTTCTAGTCTTATTTGGGTGTACACACACAGACTTAGGAATTTAAAGCAGTAACATTACAGCATTTCATGTTTTCATTTTTCATCATTATACTAAAACTAATAACCCAATCATAAGCAGTAGGAGCACTTAAAGATACCCTACAAAATGACCTATACACTGGATAAATGTCTCAATTTATGAAAGCATTAAGCATATCTCAGAGAATTTTAAAAAAAGACATTTTTGGACATGTTTCTCTGTGCAAGCCTGGAAGTTACTGAGAGAGCCAAGCTGATTAAACCAGACCCCTTCTTGCCTTCAACCTGGGTTTGAACTTTTAAGAAACAGACAAGCGCCTTATGGATTTGCCTGCTGCACAAGCATTTGCTCAAAAAGCCATCAAATACATTCAGGGGCAGAGAGGTCCACGAGGGGCTATTAAGAGTGGATATGACATCTGGCTCAAGAAGTCTCTAAGGCCTGAGATGGCAGCAATTGAGAGGTTATTTCAGAGGAATTACCCATGTGTGGTAGCCCAGTCCCAATAGCTTTCTCACAGACATCTGCTCCTACTGATGCTTAGAGAGAAGACACATCCACCTTCTGTGTGATACAGTACATCTGTTAGTTCTTCTGTATTAGTCTTGGAAAGTGGGCTTGAATTATTGAAGTGAAGAAAGAGAAGCAAACTGAGAAATGCTGTACTAAAGTATTCATAGGCACACTCTCAAAATACAGTTAACCTTGCTCAGCAGATAGAAGTCAAAATGAAAATGCCTGTCTGGCAGCCTCTCACATGCAAATCTTTGCATATACAGGTTTAGGTAAAAAGCTGCATATATACAGTACAAAATGAAGCTAATCAGTTCTTGGCAAATAAAATAAGTTGGAAACCATAGATAAGTGATTTGTTTTCCTGTGGGTGATAATCATTTGCACCGATGTGAAGCGACCCCAGGGAGGTCAGCTTTTGTGCTCATGGATCTTAATCGAAGTCAGCTGGACTAAAAGCATGTGTGGTTTCATGGGGCCTCGTTTCAGGTTTATGATGATTAATGTATTTTGTCACAGTTCTATCCTGTACCCTGGCCAAATGAGGGCTCCACTGTTCTTGGCACTATGCCCCTTCCACTTCAGAGATAATCCCTCCCCCAGAGAGCTTGCTGCACAGACCATGACAGGGGAAGATCAGAGAAGAGTGCCCTATCTGTTGTCACAGAGTATTCAGTGCACACATTTGCCTTTTTAAGGAGAGGATTTTTTTGTCCTGAATTTATTTAAAAGAATCTGCAATCACTGGTAGATAAAAACATTTTGGAAAGAGGTCTTACATGTGTGACTCATTCGAGGAGGAAAACCATTTCACCAGAACAGCACAATCAGTGGGAAGAGCTGAAGAAGCTGAGCGAGGAGCAAAGTGAGACAGGTGAGATGGTGCAGGGTGACTGCCATGCTGAGGGGCCAAAAAGTGGATTTGGCTTTGGAGGAACAATGGTGGGATAGGATACCATTAAAATCACTGACTGGGGGAGACAAAGAAACAAATACCTAGGCAAACTGACACCAGCTTTTAAAGCATTCATATGAAATTATCACCCTTCTTATTTTGTGCTTGTACTACTGATATGGCCAGGCAAGTAACTACAGTGTTTGTGGGACTCTTGTGAGTGGCTGGTCAATGCAACAGCTGCCTTTAATGTATCTGGCTTTAATATGCATATACAACAAATCCTATGGTTGACAGGGCTGACTGCTTAGGACCAACATAACAGACTCTAGTTGCAGGCAGGATCTCTGTCATTTAGATGTTATATTGTTTCTGGCACTTATACTTGCACACAGGGCTGACTCAAGGCACAAACCTGCCTGACATAAGCCTGAGGCTCTGCCCTGGAAGGTTCATAAGCCCATCAGCCAATACTAAAATGGTGTGTGTGATGTACTCTTCTGCAGGTCATAAATACTCAGGGCACCAAAATGGAGACAAAAGGAACAAAAAAAAGGAAAATTCCGAGTTATACAAAAAACTGGATGCATTTTTCACATCAGGTGTTTATTTACCATTATTATCATGAACTGGAGAGATTATACTGTACTTGTGACCATCAAAGTGAAGGAAGATTAATAAACACAGTCAAGATTGTAGGAACATCTCAATTAATGTGTACCTCACACCCCCCTCCAGAACCAGCTTTGCACTCCAGTTTGCAAGAAGTTCTCTTCCCTCATATTGGATAAGAAAAAGCTTTTCAATCTGTTGGAATCAAAACACTGATTTTATTAAGTCTCTCTGTATTTATTTACTTGGCAGACAAACAACCTATTTAGTGCAGGCTGCTTTCAAGCAGGAACTACATAAGGGTGAGTCTGCAAATTAGAAATGGTTGTTAAATCACTATTGCAGGGATCATTCTACTCCTTCCTGTGCTGCTTGTTTTCTCCCACAAGCTTCTTGTTCTGTATAACGGACTTCAGTGGCTGTAATTGCATTTCTGAGCCTATGAACAATCCTAAACAATTGCAGTTTAATGTTAGTGCGTACTACAAAGCAAAAAAAAAGAACTTTTTATATTAAATCAGTCAGTGAAATAAACCAAGAGTGAATAACAATGCTGGCAGGTGAACTTGGAAAGAGCTCTAATAGAACTCTTTTCATCCACAGATCTCAAGGAGATAACCTGACCTGTATGGAGTTGCGAGGCAAAGGATTTTATCTAGGGATTTTAGAATTGTTCAACTAATTTGTTCCATTCCTGGAAGAGCACAAAAAGGTGACAGAAATGTTGCTACAAGAACTATTTCATACTTTTTGAAAACATAGGGGATTAATCTCTTCTTCTGATCTAGCAATTTTTCAGCAATTGCTTCTGAGCCATGAAAAGTGAAACATTCATTTAGAGTTGTCAACCACACAGAAATATTCCATGTGGCATGGTTTTTCACATAGCAATTTTTAAAGGATTAAGTCCCAAGGAGTAGTTTCTGTAATTTATCCCCATTCACTGGAGATGGTGCCTGCCTTTGAGTACAACAGCAAATTTCTTGTAAGAGAGTAGTATTTCTTTATCAGATTCTTGTGTCCAGTTTTATGACAATGGAATATATGTCAGGACATAACGTATGTTTGCAGGCACAGCTAAAGAAAATGGAATGAGTTTGCTGTAAAACTCCGTGAGCTTGGCTTGCAGCTGAAGGTCGGGGAGCAAGAGAGATGGGAGCAGTCACTGTTACTCCTAGAAAGTGCCTCTAATTTCAGCAGCAGAGCATGGATGGCCCACACCCTCTCTTGCCACAGCAGCTAGTTTGGCTTTCTAAAACTCGGGCATAGCAAAGCAGACAAAGAGGCTGTCTTTTTCTGCTTGTCCCAGCAATCTGCAGTGCCCTAGTTACGTGCCTACAACTTGTGCTGGCTCATAACCATGTGATGAAGGCTGCTCCTGAGGGGTTTTAATTGATTAATGCAGCTCTTAATTCTTAGGACAAGAGAAGCAAGGTAAAAGGCTTTAGGTCTCAGGAAGGGAAATAAATAAATAAGAAAATATTTTGGTTAGGCTTTATAATTAAATTCTTATTTGTTTCAAGGCATCACAAGATGATGTGGACCTGAAAACTGTTATTACCACCAAATTATATCTATGAGGCAGAAGATTCAGAAACTGAAGTCACATTATTAGCTTTAGTGCTCCAGTAATGGAATAAAAACATAAACCAACAAATAGCTGTCTAAGGTATTTCAAAGAAGCCATCAGTGAAATGCTGAAAGAGAAAAGGCAATGTTTATATCCGGTCATTACCCAAAACAAAGCAAATTTCTCATGAGCAATGTATGAGAAGGTAGGAGCATTACACAAACTGATTTTCTCATGCCTTAGGCTGTGAATTTACTTTAAGGGAGCGTGTTGGTCAGTAATGATAGAAAACTATAGGGTAGCAGATACTTTAAGATTATTAAAAATCAGTTTTGCAACGGTGTAAAACAAACAAAAAACTGCACTCTTGATCTCTGAGGAGAATCACATCTGACAGTCTTCTAAATGCAGCATTCACATGTGGTTTGTGACTTCCTTGTTCGAAAGCCTAGGGAGCTCTCTTCCTAAATTTGGCAACTAACACTGTATGCTGCCATAATCATAGAATCACTTAGGTTGGAAAAGGCCTTTAATATCATTGAGTCTAACCATTAACTCAGCTCTGCCAAGTCCACTACTAAACCATGTCCCTAAGCACTGCATTTACATATCTTTTAAATACCTCCAGGGATGGGGACTCAACCAGCTCCCACAGCTGCTCCTCATAGGACTTGTGCTCTAGAACCTTTACCAGCTTCGCTGCTATTCTTTGGACACATAATATGTATCATGTTAGTCTGAAACAAATAGAAAAAGTGCTTTTTCTCTTGGAATAAAATGTTTGTCACAAAAATGGCCTAGAAACTTAATTTAATTTAGCTGTCCTGACTCATGCTGGCCCAGAGGGCCCCAAATTCCTTAGACAGCTATGCCTGCATTGCCAGTTCTCACAGTTGACCCTGAGGAGAAGAGGTGGACATGAATATAGGGGCTCTTTGGGAGCAGAAACTGAAGAAAGGGTCTTAGTCAACATGGATGAAAAGTCCCAGGAAGAAAGTGTCCAAGAAGATTGACGGAAGTGATGATTTGAGGTAAAGGGCATCGCACCAATCTGCTGACATCAATGCAAATAGTGAAAAAGGTAGTGAAAGCTCAGGATGAAGAGGAGAAGCCCTTTGTTTACTGGACCTTGCAAAACAGTGCACAGAAATGAGGAGTGGATCTTGTTCCTATAAACTGGCAAAGTACTATGCAAAAAAGCAGACTTATTGCAGCCACCAGCATCTTCTTACCTCCATTTTCTTACATTAAGATTTCTCTCTGTTTCACTCTTTGCTGTCTCTTCAGAGGATATTTTGAGGTCTTTTGATATTCTAGCATCCAAAGCTGTATGAGCATTACACAAGGAGCAGATGCAGTTCTGTGGTCTCTTGGTTTGTATTATCATCCATCCCCCAGTTATTGCTGTCACTTATAGGGAAATGGGGCAGTATCTTCTGTGTATCCTGTGTAAATGTGATACCACAAATGCATTGCAGAAATGTGGCTGTAACAAACACTTTATTCATATCCATAACATTTTAGTTTCTAGAAACTCACTGATGATCATAGCAACTAGTATTCATATATGAATCTGCCAATATTAGTCATTGTCTTTTAACTCCATATATTCAAGCTCAATGGCAGCAGAAGCAATAAACTTTTCCTTGGGGCTGTTGGCATTCCAGCTCATCTGTCACTTTTAAATGGACACTTGGGGGTAGATTCTGTCCAAGCAAAACAAATCAATACAGTTAGTTACACTAAGTGCATTTGAACAAGGATACTTGTAGGGGGAGAAGAAAAAGGTGCTGCAGCAAAGAAAATGATGGAGAGATATGTGTTCCGCAGGCTTGGCAAAGGTTGGGAAAATGGCACCCAGTTAAATCTATACCTTGGGAGTGGGATTGTGAATGAGATGAAGGGAGCTATAAAAAGGAGGACAGAGCTGAGGAGAAAACTGAAGAAAAGTCAAAGAGGTAGGCTTAGGAAAAAAAGAATATAAAATAGTGTATCTAAGATGTGTCCCCTGGGTTGAAGCAGAGGAACCAATGAAACCAGTTACCGTGCCACAGACACTGGGCAGGCCTGGAGGGGAATCTTGCCCATAGTCTGATTTAGAAGCAATATTTTGGATTTTGAAGCAGTTAGGGGATTTTATAGCCCATATCACTTATGCTGCTATAATAGTTTTAGCATGGCAGTAAATATCACAAGAAGAGAAGCTTGTTCAAGAGCCCAGCTCTTGGAAATGGTGCAGAAAGAAAAAAATCTTGTATGTCTGTTTTTGTAGAAGCAGATGGTATACAAGCCAGGGTCTGCTTTCTTTGCAAGCATTACATTTTAGTCACTTGTGTAGGACTGGTTGACATTTTATTTTCTATTTCAAAATGTTCATCTTTGATTGTATAAGAATAATATGCTTTTCTGTGGGGTAAGCAATCCAGCTAACTTGTCACTTTAAATGGACACCCGACCTGAGCAGATTCAGGTGATTGACCATACAGTTGGTTGGACTAAGTGCCCTAAAACAAATACATTTGGATGGGAGAAGAAATAGAATGGAACTCAGGAATGCAAATGATACAGAAAAAAAAAGAATTTACATTCAACAGACAGCGAATCAGGAGGGATGGAAGGCTTTGTCTTCACGTGCTAGAAATAGCTGGGCTGATTCCCCAAAATCATCATTAAACCAGCTTTTAATAATGTGTTGTCATCAAAATGATGACAACCCCCAAAATGACAACCCTCCACCCCCAAAATGAGTAGATTATGAAAGGATGCTTACAGATGGTTCACAAGGCTGCAGCTGGTTTCTTATTCTTCTTTCTTTATTCAAAAACCAAAGATACTGTTCATTAAGATTCATCAAGGTCATTATGAGAAAAGGAATCAAAGGGTTTTTACATTATGTGAATCTGAATTCTAGAACAATGAGCAAATGGTGGCAAAGCAGTTGAAGTATCTCACTATGATTCCAGAGCTCGTGTCCCTGGTAAACCCATCCTGCAGGCTGTAGGATGATCCTTGGCTGCAGCTGATCACACAGGTTGGACAGGGCAGGATCTGTGACACTTCTTTTACGTATGTTTCTGGACATGTGCTAGCTCCACTGAACAGCCTCGGTTTGGCAAGAACTCCAGCAAAACTAGAAAATAAGTAGTGCCAGTACACTCGAACTCTCAGGTAGCCCTGAGAGTGGCAGGCTACTAATTTCTGGGGGCTGAGAAAAGACCTCTTGAGAAAGCACCTGTTCATTTTAGAAGAGGCAGGGATTCTTTGACCCCCAGTGTCACCTCTAGATAAAACCCTTTCTGTCCTCGCTTTGGGAGGGAACTGAGAAATGTGACTTAGGGAAGGCCAGCAACACCCAGCCGCACCAGCTGCCGCCAAATCCTAATCGGCGTTTCCGGAAAGCAGGGAGCAGCCGATGGAGGAGAAGGGAGGGAAGCAGGGCCGTGCGTGAGCCGGGCTGGTTGGGAAGTACGGCACCCCGGGCCCCCTCCCAGCCCCACTCCCCCAGCGCATCCCTCCGAGCACAGCCGCGCGCCCCCGCTCCCCGCCACATCTCCCGGTGCGGGGACGCCTCGGATGCGTCCGCCCGCCGCAGATCTCCTCCCTCCGCTTCAGTCAGTTCAGCCAGATTTTATTTTTTTTTAACCTCCGAGTTGTTTTTTTTTTCTTTTCGTTTGTTTGTTTTTAATCTATTTGAAAATACAGGAGCAGAGGGCGGGCAACCACCCAGTGACTCTCCACAGTCCCCCCCAACCCCGGGGAGAGAGGCACTCACAGCGGCCACCGCCCCGCTCCCGTCACTCCTCATCCCGGCACGGAGCGGGGAAGCCGCGGCTTACGGAGGTAGGTTGGGATGCGGCGGGGGGCGGGGGGCCGGGCGATCCCCGGATCGGGGACCGGGCTGAGGTGAGGGGGTGGGCGCCTGCCACTCCGGCCGTCGAGGCGGGGGCGTCGCTGTGTCTCTCCGCCGGTTTTTTGGGGGATAACTTGGGGTATTCTCGCAATTCATAATCGTCGTGTGAAGGTTTCACACCCGGGACTGCAGTGACCTGAGGGCAAGCTCCACCCGCAATTTTGGGTCCATGTGCTTATTTTTACTTAATTTCTCCTCCGAAGATAGGCGTGTGAAACCTCCTCGAAGGTTTTCATCGTGGGGTTTAAAATGCTGTGGTGTTTTGGGTTTGTTCGGTTGTTGTTTTTGGGGTTTTTTTTTGCTAGCACTTGAAACGTTCACCAGTCGACCTCATCTGAAATGGTAACGTGTTTGTATCCATCAGGTGTGAAGAAAGATACATATGGTGCTTGCATACCCACCCTACTAACAAACAGGTGTGTACATAAAGTAAATGGGCTTGATGTTTCAAGTAACTTGGGAAAGGGAATTTTAGCATATAATATGCACAGTCATTTTTACAAGTGTGCATTTAACTTAATTAAAATGTTGGTGGCATGAAGAAGTTGAGTCCATTTTCCTTTCCAGGCGGGAATTCCTTTTGTTTGCAGGTAAGTGATCCTTCTAATGTGCTCCTGTGTGGCCCAGCATACTTAAATGGGTATGGAAAATATGTATTTATGCTGTTTCTTGCTTCAGGAGGATTTTGTTTTAATAATGGAATGCAACTGCTTTTTGATACTCCATTAACGTCTTTTAATTTGCTTTTTGCCAACAAGTGCGCAATGATAGCAAGAGTTCCTTACCTTACAACTCTGTTTAATATGTGGAGTGAATGAACTCCTGTCTGGTATCTCTGTGGAATTTCTTGAATGGGCAAGTATGACTGTATTGCTTGGTATGTATGTGAATCTTAGATGAGTGTAGCTGAAAGTAAACACAGCCCTGTGCTTATGATCCAGTTATGTGGCAAGATAGCAAAGGTGTCAACTGTGTGATGACTTCACATGGGCGGGGACTGTAGGTGTCCTTTTGATACACAGATTCACAATTTACAAATTATCTCTGATGAGATTGTCTTGATTGCCAATGGGACAAGATTGCATGAGGAATGTTTTAAGGGATCTGCCCTTACCTTATATGCTTCCTATCATTTTTGAAAAGAGAAATCGTGTGATGAAGACAAATCCCAGTACCAGGGAAGCACATGAGAAATTCAACAAACCAAGATTTCTGTTTGGTCTTTACAAACAGATGCAGCAGAAAATATTTAAGCAGTCATGAGTTTAGTGTTAATAGTCTAACAGTTATTACTGCTTTCCTTTTTAGTAATGCTTTAGTTTTTCAAAGAGTCATTTGCCCTGAGTGTTTTTTCTTTGATGATGACTTTTTTTTTTCCAGCACTGAACAACAGTGCTTTGATCCTGGAGTGACTGATATATATTAGATTGCAAGCATAGTTCTCTTTCAGTCACTTTACAATTATGGATATATCCTTGTACAATTGAAAGCTAAAGAAAAAGACTTTTTCTCCCCCTAAAGTATTTTATCCAGATGGTTATTCATAAATGTAGTTAAATGTAGTTAAAAATCTGCTGTCTCTCTTCAAAAATGAATTGATCTGTATAAATACTTCTAATTACTATGCCCTGACATCATCTGCAGGTTACAGTGTAGGTGTTCACATATTTTCTAATAGTAAAAGAAAGATATCATTCTACCATTTATGCATCGTGAACATGATGTTTGAATGCCTCAGGATAGTAAAACAATGAACAGAATTAAATGAATCACCAATGTGGCTGGTAATTTTTTCTTAAAACTGACTGATGATTAAGATAATAAAGGTATTACCAAGCCAAGAAAGAAAGTACTGGAAGGCTAGATAGGCAGTTAACAAGGAGCCCATATGGATTTAGAAAAGGGAGTTAATGAGTGTAAAAATGATGGTTTGGAAGTGAGTTGTGTCAGACTGAAATGAAGAGCTTCCAAAAGCCAATCTGAGTTAGTTTTCACAATAGAAATAGCGAGAAATAGGAAGAAAAGTAGAAGTAGGCAAAGCTCACTGTGAAGCTAGTCCATGAACAAAAAAAATTTCATTCTTTTTTGAATGTGAACATACATGTTGGACCATGGGTACCCAGGCTGAAAAACCCATGGGGTTTATAAAATGGAAACTGTGTGAGGAAGCATTTTTTCCACCTTCTCCCTCTGGCTCTGGTTGGAGCTAAGGAGAAGACCATGTGTTGCAGGTACAGTGGGGCTCATCCAATGTGCTCTGGCCTTGGACTGTAGACCACCTTTAAGCTCCAGTCCTCAGGACAGGTTGGCATTGGCGATTCCTGGATTTGCTGAGCAGCCACTGGTATATTCTACTGTCAGTATGGAAGAATTAGGAGTTGGGAGTCAGGATAGATCATGCCAGGTTAAGTTGATATTTCTATGCCAAAACAAATGTTTCCTGAAATGAGAAAAGCAGGAAAGTTCTCTTTGTTTTCCTCTGACACTGCTACGGTTGCCATCTCCCACCAGCTGCCTCTTTCCTCCTCAACCTCTGTGGAGCATAAGGATTTTTGGTATGTGGATTGCCAGTATTTGGAGGTACTGAATGGCTTCTTGAGGTTAAGAGCTGTCTGGTCAGGGACACAGAAAATTAAAGGATGAACAAAAATGATAGGAAACCTAAACCACATTTGAATTCTAGGAAACTTTTCTAGAGGATACGAACATATAAATACCCTTTCATTAGTATGCATGTTTTATGTCACCTTTAGGTTTGTCCAACATGACTGTGCTAGATTTACTTAGATTTAGCAACTTTTCATCACAAAGTCTTTGAGTTAAACTGTGTTTTTTATGTAGTGCAGAGTGATAATAATAGGTTCCACATTAATATGCACACATTTTTCATGAGCAGTTAGTAGACAGATACCTACTTTAATGTTCTTAAAACCTGTATTTCTTTTTTGCTGAAGCAGCGTGTATTTCTTATAGACACTGACTTTGCATCTCTGGCAGAAACACCAGCTGCACTCAGCAGCCTGCATCGTTGTGTCTACATGGCTGTGGTTGTGTCTATGTTGTAGGATCACATGTGATCGTTGAGTGTGCACTAGCCCCAGCCTGCCTGCCCACTGCTTGCATTTCCTGAGGCGTGGGAGATGGTGAGCGTGCATCTACATGTAGGCACTGTGGAAAATGAGCAGACTGAGGGTGAAATCTGGCATCATTAGCATGACAGTATGGACACTGCCCTTCTAGACAATAAGAAGTTAGTGGTTGCAAAACACCAGGCAGTTCGTGAGGAGAAGACAGAATTTTCATGTAGTATAATCTATTTGATGTAATGAGATTTTATGAGTCTCAACTGATTCAAGGCTTCAGGCTTTAAGACAGAATCACTGCATCCATTCACATTCCTTAAGTGTTTTTTCCCTTTTTTGTTGTTGCAGGATGCTCACCAGAACCCCAAGTGTTGTTGCCCAAGTGTTGCTTTTTCTAAGCATAGTTCTTGTCATTGCTATTGCAGTGATTCAGATAAATCAGCAACAGATCCTCTCCCCAGGGCTTAAGGTAAGTCTTAGAATACCTTAGGAAGGAGAACAATGTTTTGAACTGATATTTAATTTAATGTGCCTTTCTAAACTAATTTTTATGGCTTCATTCAAATGAGCTTACTACCATAAATTAATGTTTAAACACATTTTTGTCATGGGAAAACTGAAGCTGAGAGAAAAGGAGAATTGGTCAAGAGTCGGTGGCAAAGGAGGAACTTGATTCCCTCTCTGTGATGCCTATCACACAATGTCTTCTCCAAGACTGAAAGACCAAATGAGGAAAACATCTCATGCCTTTTTTTTATTTTTGCCAGAGCCTGGAAGTAATTTTTAAATAATTTTAAATAATTTTGAAGTGGGCAATACCCAGAGTTTAAATTCTGTCCCAAAGCACAGTTGGGAAGTTTATGCTGACGTCTTTGCAAACTGCTCCTGTGTACCAAAAGCATTTGGTTTTAAGTGTGCATTTCGTGATTTGCCACATGTTGGGACCTGCTGGATATTAAAAGAAGCAAAGTAGCTTCATGAAGGGCGGCAGATCAAACGGAAAAGACAAACTGAAATACTCTGAAGTTCAGGCTTTCCTTGCTCCTGGAACTCGTGCACAGATTCTTCAATGAGAGATGTATACAACTGAGGACAAAACTGTAGAAATTACCCTTACAGAGAAGCTATGCAGTCTGGCGTTTTGAGTTCTGTTTTTTCCCACGATCCTCTTGTCAGATTCTTCTTTGAAGTCCTTTCTACCTTTCCATCTGCATGTATATTTGACTGGGTAGTTCACATACTGATAGCGATAGGCTAATGCCTCATTACACTTCATGGGATTATGAACACCTTTGGCTTTGTCTGAATCATTTGGTGGTGTGTGAGTCAGACAGTGGGATAAAACTCTATTCTGATACCCATTTTATGTGTTTGTGTGATGTGGCAGGGTGTGTGTGCTGGGATCTTGCATGGGGACACAGTGCCTCAAGTATATGTTCTGTTGTACCCCAAACTGCTGCTTGCAGCAGCCTTACATCCCATCAATTTTTGTGCAAGGCAAGACTGGACTAATGTGCATCCCAACTGAAGCCAGGACAAGGCTGAAGCCACAATCTAAAAGACAGCCTACACACCTCTTGTGTTTGTCATTAACTCAGTTTCACATCCAGAAGGATAAAACTGCTTACATTACTCTTTGAAGAAACATTGGAACCACGTTGACTAGCTGGAACTGGTTTAGGAGTAGGGGTCTGCTTACTGTATCACAACAGCTTTATGGCTGGCTCTAGAGGAAGACTGGTGGTTCCTCTACCAGGTGTGCCTTGGCTTTGAATTTTGTTTTGGGCTCTAAGCCTGCTAATGCAGAGGATACAGAGAACCCTGTGTTTGATTCTTGAGACGCTGCGTAGTCCTCAGTGGATGATTAACACTCACAGAAATAGTTCTTCAGGAGCAGAGGGAGGACCTTTGTATGTGTGAAACCCTCCAGTACCTGGTTGATATGATGGAGCCTGGAAATAGGAGTGTCCTGACATTAATGGTTGATTATAATTAAATACAGCAACAACACGATGTAAACAGGCTTACTCTTTGTAAATGGCCTTGTTCTTCTGTTGGTAACTCTCTGTGTTATCTGTGGCATATGAGCTCTTTCCCAGGATGTACGTTGAGAGTGTCCATTATGGCACAAATTACCTGCTATGCTGATGTTTTAAAGTGGTGTTGCAAAATTAAATATTTTGGTTCCTTGGTGCTTGGGTTATCTGAAAATTGAGCCAATGATTTGTGAAGGAAGGGTCTGACCAGGTGCATGAGGCTGGGGCACTGAAAGAACTCATGGCTCACTGACACACACCATGAAGTCAGAAGAGTGATGAAGAGAGTACAGACATCCTTAGTGACATAGTTTGTGGAGAAGACTGGAATTGTAAATGAAGCTAGCTCAGAGTGTAATGAGCCTTTGTACTGGTAAAAAAAATTGTCTACTGATGTTTTGTGAGTCCTGATGAAAAAAAAACCCTCACACCTTTATTACCATATTTTTCTTTAAATTGCCTCTCCAGGCACTTTACACCTAAATTTCTACATCTAAATTTTTCACGTCTCTTTTGGCTCTTAGGAAGTGTTTTGCCTTGTTTGTGGGTGTTATACTTGATTAAAAATTGTTAAAGCCTATGTAGCTGAATTGAAGTACACTTCTAGTATAAATCCACTTCTGTGGCCTCCATCTTTCCTGTAATTGGTTTAGCTTGTTAGCTTCTCTTGGCAGTTTTCAAAGGGATTGGAAGGCAGGTGAGCCATCATAATTGTGCCTGCTTTAAGGCTTTGTGCATCTCTACATCCTCCTATGGGTATGGTGTTCAGGCTGAAGAGGTGATTAATCCTGGGCGTTGTTGTTGCTTCTGTATTGGGATTACTGCTCTTCAGCATCTACCTTGCAAAGCCATTCATATGAATATCCCTTGTATGTTTGGGCCACAACCAGACTGGTTGAGTGAATAGCATGAAACTGCCCCAGAAACAGTGTAGGTAGTTGTTACTCACACTGGTAGCTCTGCAAGCAGGAGTACCCTCTTAGAAGGGAAAGACAAACAGTAGACAGGGGAACAGGTAATTGTGTCTTTAGTCAGCCCAGCTGCAGCCAAAAAAAAAAAAAGAGAGATGTATGAGTGCACCTTTAGAGACACAAAGTCTGGTTTATTGTTACCTTGCTTTTTGTTTAGCTTCTGTTAAGTGTGTAGAGTAGTCACAGTGTTCTGCCAAACCCAAGAGGCAAAATGGTGCATTTACTTCATGCTTTAGGCAGCATGGTCACCTCTGTGTTGGAGGTACATGAGGCAACAGTAAACTCCATAAATAAGCATTTTCCTTAAGGTCACTTTCCCCTCCCTCTTTCTCTTTTCTTCCTTCTACTGGACTAGAAAACAGAACAATTAAACTTTTCTGGGTTAACGTCATCTCTCTGTTTTGTCTGACTAATCTATTCCATTCCATTATCTTCCAGCCCTACCTGGGCATGACAGTTAGCTCTAAAAGTAGCTAAGTTAAAAGCTTACGGGTGGCACTTTGAGCTAACAGAGACTAGATTTAATTAATAGCCCTTGAGCAGATTGACCATTACTGTGTTATGTACCTCAGAGTGCTCATCTCTCTTCCAAGGAGGGGGAATACACTCAAATTATCTTTTGATAAAGTAGTTACTGAAACAGAACCTGATCATGTAGTGGTTTGATAGTATCTGTGGAGCCTTTCATCTTTTAGTGAATCAAGGTAAATATCGTCTGCATAAACATAAATGAAATTTTCATTGCCTTACAGTGCTCTATGAAACAGACTAGACTGGTATTGCTGGTATTGTTTGGGGGCCTGGAGTTTGTAGGATTACAGTAGAAGCTGGGAACTAATCAGGTGTGGAAGCTGAATGGTTTGCCACCTAAAGCAGTGATATTTCTTGGTCAGACTTGAGGCTCCTGAGGGAGACAGTGGGATGAAATTTATCAGCCTACTACAGGGCTGTTACTGCTTTCCAGCCAGACGGAGGGTCTCATTTTTCAGTATTGTCAGGCTCCTGGGCATCTGTCTGTTTTAAAAGAAAAAAGGTTAACAGAGAAATGAACTTTGCACTGTGTGACTCCTACCAGTTAGATGACTTTGGAAGAGAGGGGCAGCTTAACATACTATCAAGGATCATAAAGAGGTTAAGCAAAATTTCAGTTTTCTTCCCTTCATGAGATTGCCTTCCCAGCTGCTACAGTTTTCTGCTTCCATAAAATATGGGAAAGGGGGAAAGACTGGTCAGGTGAGCAGTGGGATGGGATGAAGAAACCTGTGCTTTAATCCCACAAAGAGTCCAACAGACCTGGGGCAAGTAATTTAACTCTTTCTGGTTTATTTCGTAAATAATCACAGTGTAATATTGATTCTCTACTCTTTGTTGACTCACATTCTAGCACAGCCTGTTCTCAGAGGCAGTCTCTAAGGTGGACTGCCTAAACCACTCAAAGGGAGAGGTTTATGGGGCAATTAGAAAAAAGCAGGCTTGTTACATCATTCTTACTTCGACTGTTGTGTACTTTACCTCTTTGCTTGTAGCTTTATGAATCCCTTGTGCATCCTTGAATCTAAAGCCTGTGCTTAGATATCAAACCCTTCAGTGTTCCAGAGAATGGAGTGGGATAATGGGAAATGAACTTGCTGCAAAATCAGCTTCTAACACAGTGTAAGATATTTCTGTGTCAATGTGGATTTTGAACCTGATGCTGAAAGGAGATGGGCATTCTCCATCCCTGCTGAATTAATTATTGAAGATATGGAGTGTGTTCTTTGGTTTACAGCCAGATTCATTCTGTGCTTGGCTGTTGGATTCACGCCTAAGCACCTAACACTATAATTAATCTGTCTTGTAAATAATACACTGTGCATGCATTTTCTAAAGTGTTTGGTGGTGCAGTGAAGTACAGCTGCATATGGGCATTTAAGCTGTCACTGTTTGTTTCTTCATCTAATGTCTTATTTTTTTTCTCTCCAGTATGGAATAGTCCTTGATGCTGGATCCTCTCGAACTACAGTCTATGTCTATGAATGGCCAGCAGAAAAAGAAAATGACACAGGAGTAGTAACCCAGACCTTCAAGTGCAATGTGAAAGGTGAGCTCAAATGGAAGTTCCTCATGTTTTTCTAGCCTCACTTATACTGTTTTTTTTTCGTTTTCCCCTGTGTTCCCTTTTCAGTGCTGGGGAGTGAGAACTGTTAAGACTATGTCTATATCTGTCAGCATTAGTTCTTTTCCTACTGATACAGCAGGATGCTCTAATCGTTGTAACAGAGAGAGGAAATTATGGCTAAACTTGATTTACTTCATTGCAGTGCATGAGCAGCGCAGACAGAATTCAGCCTACAGAGAATCCAGACCCATAAATGTTTAGTCCTTGTGTTTCTTTAAAATAACAGTAAAAGATATATTTTAAAATAGCTTGGAATAAAAAGTGTTTGAGAAGAATGGGGATCTAGCCCTTGTTAGATGTTAGTCATTAATTAAGTTTCTCCGTATTACAGAACTAGGAAGTATCTAATTAGAGTTATCAAATAAAATAGTTAAATTGGCAGAACAGTTTGTGACAGGAGAGTTGTATCAATTATGTAGGTCTGGCTTTCGGCTCAGGAAGACCTGTAGCTGTGCGCTGCTAGGTGGTGTCCCACAGGTACCACTGGCTCCCTGCCTTGTCTTTTATCTGAGGTTTTGAGTTGATTCCTTGCAGACAGGCTAGGCTGACTTTTGCTCACACTCCAGTATGGTTAAGTATAAGTTCTAATGGCTTGTTGTGGGTTCCTTCATAACAGCTTTTGAAACTCTTAGTCAACTTCAGTGACATTTGAGTAAGCTTTCAAAGATACGAAAATTCCACACATTTTGTGAAGACAGATGGCCAGAAATCCCTTATTAAATAGTAGCTAATCCATAAGGGATTTCTGCAGGAAGCCAAACATTGTAAATTATGCTACTTTCAGTTAAATGAGCTTTAGGTTATCCTCTTAAGACACTGACTTAGTTTAGTGTACTGATTTGGGTTTGCAAGTTAGGTAAGAGGAGACAGTGGGGCATCTTAGGAGTCTCAATGCAGTTTTTTTGATCTCTGATAATAACTGTGGCATTCCGAGAGAATTTTTTCCTTCTGTCTCAGTCATGTTCTCACAAAATCTTGCATTCCTCTTTGTGTCTGGAAATAGATGCTGGAGATGTAGCCACAGAGGCCCATGAGTAACTAGGAGTAGAAGGCAATGGTTTCTTAACAGCACCAACATTTCCATCTTCACCATTAAATATATGTGTGGACATTCTTAGTGGGTTTTGAGCAAGGAAAGGAAAGCAAGTGTAACAGGAACAGAAGTAATGCACTGTTGTGTCTCTGATGATGTGTCCTTACAGACTGCTGGAATGGTGAGGGGTACATTCTGCTAGCTCATGCCTTGTCTCTTTAGAAATGTTGCATTTAGGAGTTCTGGTGTGAGAAAAATGAACAGAGAAACTGCATTTTTATTTTTCATGAAAAATGACACAGGAGTGCTTTGTGAATTTGTTTTAATTGGTTTAGGTTTTGTTCTGCCTCAGGGGAATACAAAAAATTGCAAAATGGAGGAGTCCAAATTGCTGTGAACTGTTTAGGTCCATGGCTTTAACCATGGTCAACCAAAGTGCTCCTCATCTTCCAGTGTACAAAATCACCAGGGTTTACTCTTTTAGTGTTGGATAACTCTGCACTGGAAGAGGCAGAGGGTTCATGAGAGAGGTCCCCAGCTAATCTGTGGGTGACAGTGGTGAACACAGCTGTCAGGGTTTCTTTAGTGACCTAACCGGAGCCTTAAACTGGGGGATGGTTGTGGGCATACTGAGAAGCAGACTTTTTTATACCTACTGAACTTTGAAGGTCAAATGATCAACTAGTCTGTAAGTTCTGTGGTGGTTTTGTGATTTCATTTCTGCCTTTATTAGGTACCTCTACCCCTGTGTGTAAGAACCAACCCCATATCAAAACCTGTTCTATATAGTGCAGTTGATCTGTCCTAATAAGGCTCTAAGCATGGGTAAAGCAGGAAGTCCAGAACAAAATGGTCACTGCCTTATGACCTGCTCTGTCTGAACACTGGAAGGTGGAAGTTGCTGCTACCAAGGGAGTGTGAGGCCACAGCAGCTGCTGAGGATCTAAAACAGCACTTGCTGCTCTGTTTTCCTCTGTTAACAGCTTTTAATCCAGCTTCAGGCCTGTTTGTGCTAGACTTAAGACTTTTAGCAAGTCTTACTCCAAAACCAGGGCTGTGAATGTCTAATGATTGCATGATAATGTTTAAGTTCATAGTGTCAAAAAGGGAGTTGTGGAGTGTGGAATCTGTGAAGTCTTGCAATTTTTTTCTCTGTTTTTATCAATGCAATATGACTAAACATAAATGGTTTTTCATTTTAACTCAGTAAGAGCCACCTTTTGCTTAGCTTGGGATCAGGTTGTGCAAGAGATTGCTGTGACAAGAGAAGTACATGGAGTTCAGATAGAGTTGTTCTCTGTGAGGCAATGGCTTCATGGGAATGCCTGAATTTCTCTCAGCGCAACTTTCTCAGCCAGGGAATTTTAGTAAGGAATGTTTTTATTCACACCCAAGTTGAGCCTGAACAAGCTGAAATCCTGCTGGTTCTTGGAATATTGAGCAAGGCAGGAAAGACTTTTATGTTAATTGTTCAAATAGTTATGCCTTATGCAGCATGGTGTAACTCTCATTCCTGCTCTTTGAAGCTTTGGAAATTTGGAAAGCTGTTCAGTGTTCATTTTTGAAAACTTTGGAAGTTTGTAAAGCTGTTTAGTAGTTCATGCACCAGTGCAGACTTGTACCTCTATGAATTCAAGAGCCATTTCTAGGCATCTTGAAATTTCACCAGCAATTCCTTACAGAAGCTTTTTTATTTTATTTTCAGTTGAGAGCAGTGAGCTTTAGAGGTGTCATGGTGTCCATGACAGTTGTGGCAAACCAGATTAGAAAATCCTTGTCTTAGGTTGCGGAAGGAGGGATTTTCTATACTTCAGTAGATCAGAGAAATTTTACATCCATTAGATATGCTATTTTCTACAGCGTCTGCCACAAGTAAATCTATTTTCCTCATGAATATAGCACTGCTGTCATTGTGTTGTTATGTGGGTATACTGTATATCTTACTCATGGTACTATAGGTGTGTATGTACACACACACAGAAATACAGGCAGGCAGTTTGCAAGTGTCTTCTCTGTCTCACACAGCTGAGATAGTCAGTACATTGTTTATTCCATAAGCACTCCTAGTTTTCAGCCATCCCACCCTTGTTTGCAATTCCAGGATGGAAGGGTGAAATCTCTTTCTCTTAACACCTGTTTGCTAATTGGGCTAATTTGTAGTTGGCAAAGCAAAATGAAATCAATCTACTTGTTCTCTTTTAGGCCCTGGTATATCCAGCTATGAGAGTAGCCCTGGAGCTCTTGCCAAGCCCTTTGATGACTGTCTGAATAAAGTCAAAGAGAGAATACCAGCTCATCTACATAAAAACACTTCTGTTTATCTGGGGGCTACAGCTGGCATGAGACTGCTGAGGTATGGCAGAAACTTGAACTCCTCTGTATGCATACTAGCATAGCAGTTTGTGAAAACAGAATGTGAAAAATGTACTGGATGCATTTTTACCCACTGGAAATTAACCATCTCAAAAGGAAATGGAATCCAGCCAATTTAATTTAATTAACTTTTTTGATAGGGAAAGCGGCTCTGCATAAAAATCCTCTGTTACACTGTATTGAAAAGAAATGCTTGCTTTATTTTGGAGAAGGCAAGAGTTCAATTTTCTCTTTCACATCTGCTTTGAAATACATTGTTATGTAAACAGATAATGTTTGTGTGCATGCATGGGCAGCAAAGGCAGATTGAAGCTAGACACTGCAGAGTTTTCTGAGTGTGGATGTTATGTGATGTGGGTCTTGGGGTCCGTCCATGGCTTTAGCCCTGGCACAAACTGTCTCTCTATATTTGTTCTCTGGTGAAACATAGTGGGAAGAAAGGTTCCAGGACTGTTTCAGCTACCAGGTGTCATAAAAGCACTCAGCTCACTAAAAAATAAAGAAACTAAAAATAAGAAACAAAACACCCATGAACTTCTATGATAAAGAGTGAAGTTTGTACATAATGGGGGAGTTGCTTGCTGAAAAAATGCTGGATACATGACTGTTGCCTATCAGAAACTTCCCCTTTAGGTAAACAATGTCTATTTTTTTTTACTAGGTTATTACAGGAGTTTTCTTCAGTTGCTAGTCAGTGAACAGTAAACATGAAATTGCCTTTCCAGATGCTCAGTGTCTCGTGTTTTGTGAATTGCTTAGGTTGCAAAATGAATCGGCAGCCAATGAAGTCCTTGCAAGCATTCAAAACTACTTCAGAGCACAGCCTTTTGAATTTAGGGGTGCGCAAATCATAACTGGGCCAGAGGAAGGGGTGTATGGATGGATAACAGCCAACTATTTAATGGGCAATTTCTTAGAGGTGTGTGGAAAAAAAATGCATGCTTTTCTTTTCACTCTTTCTCTCTTAGAAATGAGAAGTTTGAGAGGACATGCTTGTTAAAGCATCATAGTGTTGTAATTTCTGTTTTGCACTGAAATTTCTAGCAGAGTTCCTTTGTGTCAGTAATAAAACAAAGTAAACATAAATCAAAGACTATGTTGTTACAGGAATGTGATATGGCAAAGGTAAAATGGTTGATACACAAAAAAGAGCTCTTCCCCTAATGACATTGGACGCCTTACCTAGAAATGAAAAGTTAGATTGCCCTTAAATGTATTGGTATGTTAAGTGTGATGGGTGTTGATTGTCTTGACAGTGGTGCCAGCTAAAGATGTTCTCTTCTGCTTTTCTGTGGCTTCCTTGGGTGGTTGTTGTCCTTGCAGCCCTACTGGTGAAGGACGTGCGCAGCTTAGGGGGTCTTCAAATTCTTTGGAAGTGTTGGCTTACTTGTCTTAAGCAGACAAGACTGTTTGAAGCACTGAAGGTGGTTAAGTTGATGTGGCCAAATGTGCCTCAGCTGAGCCAGAAATCATTCATACAGAGTTCATTCCAATACTGCTGAAAAGCTGCAGGCTATGGAGCAGTAGGCTGCGATACCAACTGTCTTGTACAGACCAAGTAATACCAATATAAAGATACTTAAGCTGTCCTTGAATTTGGAATAGGGTCAGGCAGCAGCCTCATAGCTGGGAGGTAGTCGAATGTGTTGGAAGATCCCTTTTTATATGCAGATATTCAGTATAATTTCATTCAGAGTAAAAGCTGTACCAATTTGATCAGCAACTGCTCATCTGCATTCCTGGCAGGAGTGTGCTGCCCTTAGCTTTAACTGCACTTATGCCAGATTGCCTCACTAGGCTGAAAGAAATGTCAACCAAACTGCTGACTATTGTTAAGCTGTCCTGGTTGAATGGCTCCTATTAGATCATGGCCATTAAATAAGCAGGAATTACTTGTTGGTGCTGTGAGTGATAGCTCATGGTGAATGTGTTGCTGACTCGCAAAGTTAAGAAAAACAGTACTGGAATCACACATTCTGGAAGCGTTTTTCTCGTGTGCATTTCATGCAGCAAAAATGGCATCATGAACTTCAGGGTGGCATCAGTCTTCTACCACATGAATATTAATAATCCAAATGTCAAATTCATAAGGACTACTGAATGGACTGCAAAAAACTGTGAAACCAGTTTAGTCTAGAGAGTTGAGTAAAGAGCTATGTGTGGAATATCACTAGTAGGAGAGAGAAAATTTCACCTTTCTTGTGACAATGAGCTAAGAGTCGAGTTCTGCTAGGGGCTGTTTATGGGAATCTTTCACTGTAGAATTTTATTGTGAGTATATTTGCTAGCCTATCAACTTTCTTTTCTCTGCTTGTCTGTACATTCATCTCATGATGCTCAGGGAGTAATACTACATTAAGTCTATATTTGGCACTGTGACTATCAAATACAGAATTTGGGAAATGTTTTGGGCAATAGGGAAAATGCCAGATGAATGGGTTAGATTTATTGCCACTGCAGTTTCAGTGAAGGAAATATGCAGATTAGGGGTCCTCATTCTTTTAACTTTGATGGAGCTTTCATTTGACTTGTCTGTGTTTTGCACTTTATTTTCACTCTTCTTCTGTGTGATCTCTAAATATTCTATTCCTTTAATATTTCTTCTTGCCTTGAAACAAGCAAATCTGCATACTATTTCCATCCACATTTGTTCAAGATCTCATGGGTATCTGAACTTCAAATCCCTACATTCTAGGATAGACATTGATCTGGCTCATTCTATGCTTTGATCATTGTGCTGTCTTGTTGAGTTAAACTATATGTTGCATTCCTTTTTCCATCTTTCAAGACCATTTCACTCTGTGAAAGTACATCCCTCTTATGTAAAAACATCTGCATGTTTTCCTCAGAGAGCTATAATTTTTTGGAAAGGGTGCAGGACAAAGACAGGGAAATCTCAAAAAGTTAAGTAAAGAGTAGAAAAGCTTGAAGGGAGGACAGGAGACGATATTTCTAATTTGTCTTGGTTTTAAATTTACGTGTAGAGAAATCTTTGGAGAACATGGATCCATCCTTACACAAAAGAGACTGTGGGTGCACTGGATCTTGGAGGAGCTTCTACTCAAATTTCATTTATCCCAGAGGACTCTCAGGAGCACTTCAATAGCACTTTGCAAGTGAAGTTGTATGGTTACAACTACAATGTCTACACTCACAGCTACCAGTGCTATGGGAGAGATGAAGCTGAGAAAAGGCTTTTAGCATTGCTGCTCCAGGTCAGTTTAAGATCCTTTGCTATGTTGCTCTTGTAGGTGTTCGGTAATTGTCTGAGCAAGTTCTTAGGCTTGTGTTCTCTTTCCTTTGGTGGCGTTTGGAGACCCCAGTAAAAGCTCTGTTGCGCTTTGTTACGGACAAATGCACTTAGATTTCATACAAAGATCTTCATATTTGTTAAAAATTGGTGAGGGTTCTATGCCATTTGACAAAAAGGCCTGTAAGTGTTTTGCTGATCTTGGCAATGAATTTTTGAGAAAGGAGTTTCTATGAATTACAGTCATCATCAGTGTTGTACTGACTAGTCATGACAGTGAACAAAAATACATGCATATGCAGTTTAAAAGGATTAGTTAATGTCAAATTAGGTCTTTCTTGCTTTTTAGTAGTCATTATTGTTTGGGATTTCTTGTGGTTTTGTTTTTTTTCCCCCCAGAAATCAAATGCCAGTTCCAGTGTGGATAATCCGTGTTACCCTCAAAATTATAATACATCATTAACGATGAAGTACTTCTCTGGCAGCCTTTGTACACAATCTCTGAGACCAGCAAATTACTACCCAAACCAGCCTGTGAATTTCCATGGAACAGGAGACCCAGGTCTGTGCCGCGAGATGGTTTCTTTGTTGTTTAACTCCACTGCTTGCAGAGAAGACTGTCCTTTTAATGGAATACATCAGCCAAAAGCTAAAGGGAATTTTGTGGTAGGTTTGCAAACACAGCATTTCTTTTTGAGCTTTATTGCTTTTGATTTCTGTAGTTCTGAAAGTAACCTATCATCTATTCCCTTTTTATAGGCTTTCTCTGGATTCTACTATACAATTAATGCTTTGAATTTATCTGGGCACTTTTCCCTGGATGACTTCAATTCAAGTATGTGGTTTTTCTGTTCACAGAGCTGGACACAGGTAAGTGGGTTATTTTTTTCTTCTTTGGGGTTTTGGGGTTTTTTCTTTTCCTTTTTAAATCTGTAAAAGAGGGATATAAAAATAACATGGACTGGACAAGTGTTCAGAACTTTTCAGAAGGTCTGTACCAACCTCAGCATTTGTTTTTCCACTCTGCCTCGAACCACGTAGTATTTCTATCATGCTTATCACTTGGACTAGGTTTCAAAATTTCATTTCACAGTTTTAACCATGCTGTAGAGATGGCATGCAAAATTTAGAAACCATAACATCCTCAATCTTCAATGTGCAGTTTTATGTTTATTTTCATTGTTTGCTACATAAGCCATGTGACTTAGAGGGTTTCTGAATCTCTGTATCTAGTTGTCTATACCTTTACTTGGGGTTTCTAAAAAATGCTACTAAATTCTAATTGGAATCCAAATAATCTCTAGTTACAAAATCTAAAAGCATTTGTTTTTTTCATAATCTACATGTTTTTTTGAAAAACCTTTGGTTTCAGCTCCAGTTTATGCTGCCTAAATTTGAAGAAATATATGCTAGATCCTACTGTTTCTCAGCAAATTTCATTTATTACTTGCTTGTACATGCTTACAACTTTAATGCAGAAACTTGGCCACAGATACATTTTCAAAAGCAGGTGAGTAATATACATTTTCTCTTACTGTTATTTTAATGCAAAGAAGTTTAGAAGGAGACAGAAAATGCAGCCTACAAAAATAAAACGGTCATAAACAGCCTTTCTAATTGACTGTCAAATGTTTGGCATAAGACAAAGCCACTTTTCAAGCCTCAGCATCAATTTCAGTCTGGTTCCAGGGGTCACAGCATTACTTGGAGATGCTACCTAGATTCTTAAAATAGCTTTAAGCAAAGATCAAACACTTGTGTTTTAAACACATTTCCCCAGTTTGTTGTACTTCAACAAATCTCTAGGCAGTGATGTACCTAAAACATGTCACCAGTCAAGGTCAGTTTTAGCTAACCCTGCTGAGCTGGACAGGAGAGCTCTGCTTTTTTGTCTGCTGGCAGAGCCTTGGGGGAGCTGGCAAAGCAGGTCTGTAGTCAGTGAGTAGTGCTGAAGCAACTAGGACAGTTTTCATCCTCAGCTGGCTCATCCATCTGTGCCATAATCTGGTTCTCTGAAATAAGAATGCATTTTGATAGGGTATTGCCTTTCAACTGACAGAGAGAGAAGGCTTGCAATATTTGTGTGATAGATGCATTTCCTTTCCTCTCTGCTACTGCACTTATTCTAAAACCCTATTTCAGACTGTCTCGTAATGTCCATATAGTTTGGAAATGCTTCAGCGCTTGCATGCAAAACCAACAAAAGAACAGGTTGTAGATCTATGTGGCCTGTTCTTTACTACAGCAGATACTGGCAAGCTGTGAATGAGAACTCATAAGCAATGTTTTTTGAATAGTCATATCTATCACTTGTGCAGTAAGGAATCAAGTAGGATTTTCTTGCCTTGTTTTGACCGCTGGTGGACAATCATTAGCAGCCCTGGAGAAGCTTCCAAAGTTTAGCTGTTCTACCAGGAAAACAGCATAGATCTTACTTTGAGATGTTCATCTGGACTGGGGGTGGGGTGCTCCAGCAGATAGGAGCAGCCAAACACAGCAGCATTTTTCAGTATTTAGCCAAGACTGTAAGAATACTGAGCAAAATAAAACCCCAAAAGGCTTTTTTAAAATGAATACCTGTGTTGCCTAGATTTATCACTAGGGGTATCATGACACCCCAAAAGGAAAAACTACATTCTCTTAATTAGATCTGCCCCTCCTAAAATAATAAGATCTATTATTAGCTGATCAGCTAAGCTACCCCAGAGTTACAGCACAGTCTCTCTAAGACTATGCTAGGAATATATTTCCTTTTAATTAGTGAAAACAACTAATGAAAAGAACCTTAACCTAGTGCTGGAATTTGGGTGAGGTCTAGAGCTAGATGATTTGTAAAAGTTCTAAATTTCATGATGAGAGTTTTTCCCCTCACTCAGCAATGAAAAACCACATTGATCCATCTGACCTCTTTGCTCATGTGTTGTGTTCCTGTTGCTGTAGCTTTCTTTTTATCAGTTAAACAATAGATATTGGGATATACACAGCTACAGAAAGGACCAAATATTCTAGGCCATATGGTCTCCTACAACCAGTAGCTGACAGCTTTGAAGGTGGTGCAAGCCCTTTGAAGAGGAAAACAACCTCTGTTAAGTGTAAACCAAATACATGTCTTGTAGCTGGCTCTCCAGGCTAGCCCTTGTTTATTGAGTTCCACCACATTTTCTTTAAATGCTTCCTGATCCCCCTTTTTTTTTGACTCTATTTAACAGTTGTTTTTTAGGAGGGTTGGGTTGTTTTTATTTTTAAGTTGTGGTTTGATTTGTAGGAGGCAGATGTATTTATGTCTTTTATATAAATAGGCTAACCATTATTGAAGCCTGGGCATGTGGGAGGAGGACAAGGGACACTTTATGTTTGCCTCTTGATCCTGTACTTATCAAGTGGCAGGATGATGACTTAATGAAAAGGACAGTGGAAAATTGGTAAACTCTGTTGTTCAAATTAGAAGTGGGGAAAGATAGCAAAGCAGGAGGCCCATGGGGCCAATAAAAACATACTCCCTTTGCTGTTGTTTCACCTGTTCTGAAGTAGTTTTTCACTTATGTTTATTTATTAAATGGAAGTGCCTAGTGTTGGTTCATTTGCAGGCACAAAACCAACTATAGAACAAAAGATCATAAAAAGTTCCTGCTTTGGGGACTTCACTCTGGCCTCCTCTTTGTCTGTGTTAGCGGGACTCTTTGTGGTGTTTTTTGTTTCCTTTAACTAAATTATATCCTAGGATGTGGCTAAGGTGAGGTGCTAATTTTAGGAATTGGCACAGTAATGCTGATTTTTTTTGTTTGTCTGTTTAAAGAATGTTTCTTGCACAGAAAATCCCATAATTGGCTGTCTGTATATATACCACACATCCTTATACCATCCAGTACCTTCTTTAGCCCAGTGACCAATTTTATTATCATCCTCTGGAACTACAAAAAAAGGGTAATTTAAAATGGTTCTGTATCTTCTTTGTATATTCCACTAAAGATTTCTCCTTGCTAATTTAAGAGGCGGTTGCCAGTATCAGCAGTTGAGCTTTTGGAACCTCTTTTCTTTAACTGAAAATTCCATGGGAATAGGACTCTTCTGTCTTTATTTCAGGTTGGTAATAGCAGCATAGCATGGTCACTCGGTTACATGTTAAGCCTCACAAACATGATTCCAGCAGAAGGCAAGCTGATCCAATTACCCCTGAAGCCTCCTTTGTTTGCTGGGCTCCTCATCTTCCTCACAGCTACGGCACTGTTGTGTCTCCTCTTCCTTGTTTACTTGTGTTTTGTATCACGTAATCGGAAGAACATCACTCGTGTTGAGCATGTATTTATCCCAGAATGAATGAACTTCACTGAACGCAAAGCAAAAATTTTATAGTGCTATTAAGTTAAGTAGGACTTCATTTTGCCCTCCATTTTTCAAAAATAAAGACAAGAAAAACGGCTTCAGGACCAGAAGCATAAATAGAGAAGAGACACAAAGGAATCTGTGATATGGTGAACTGAAGTGCTTTTGAAATATTTTGGCAATTGTTTCTGTAAACCTAATTTGTCCAGTGTGCAGCAGAGAAAAGGTGGGCCCATGTGTCACTTTGCTTTATAAGGGATTACTAGCCTTTTTCTGCCAGGTATGTATTATTTTTTTGTTCATTAACTCTGTGCTAACTGGTAAAGTCAAGTGGTGATGGATTTTATCACAGTGTCAGTTGTTTAAGATAAAATTAAGTCAGCAGAAATTGTAGGAGGTGGTAACATGGTAGCTGTCCTTGTGTGCAGTGCTGACACTAAAAGCCCTGAAGTAATCTAATTTCTGAAACTGGAACAAGCACTGGATAATGACAAGAATTGAAAAGAACAACTGTGATAGAATTGTTTTTATTGCTGTTCCAAACAGATTGGTCCCCACCACCAGAATACCTCTGCTATTGTACATAAGATTTGCTTTGAAGGTGGAACAAAATGCTTTCATGCTTTAGTAGATGAACCTAAATTTAAATGTCTCATAGTTACTTCCAGAAGCCACTGGAATTTTCAGTGTCCTTTTCTCTCTGACTTTCACAGAAATACTTTTGGTATGATCTCATACTGAAATATTGACCTGTATTCCTCACATAGTGTCGGTCTCAGACAAATCCATACTGATTTGTCATGTACGTATTACTTCAACTGTCTGGATAGAGCGTCAGATCTGGAACCTTCCAAAGCATTAACATGTTAAGCCCTTCATTCAAGGCCAAGACAAACAGGAGCCACTCTGCAAGCCAGCAGAACACCTTTTCTGTAGTGGGTTTAGGAACACGTTTCTGAAGCTGCAGTCGTGGCTGTGGTGCCTTGGTCAGGCTGTCCACTGTCCTGGCCTCAGTGTTCCTCTAGCAGCATTGGGATCCACCTAGCAGATGGTTCTGCCAAACATATTAACTTCAGAGCTTTTCTAGAAGTGCTGCTGCCTTCATACATCAAACAGCTGGCTTCCTGGAAAGCCCAGGCATTCTTGATGACGAAATCCACTAAATCATATGACTACAGTTTTACTCACTGCTTGATTAATTCTTCATGGTCACGTCCCTTTTACCTGCCTGTCGTTTGTAAAGCCTTGGTGGTCTTCAGCTGGCTTCTGAAGTAACCCTTGAGAAAGTCTCCTGTCACATTCTCTGCCATCTCTTCCTTTTGTACACTGTTTCTGTTAATTCCTTTTAATATTGCCATAACATGATCTGTGACACTGCAAGGGGAACAGAACCATATAATGGTTTGGGTGTGCACATAATGTGTTTTCTATCTCAGTTTCATCTATTCTCCATATTGATTGAGATAGGAGAACAGTGGCCAGTATTTTTTACCCCTGAATTATGTTTTCAATTTCTGTCTTCTGTTTCTGTATCACCTTCTTACTTACGTTTGGTTGTGGGGTTGGGGTTTTGTTTTCTTTTGGGTTTTTTTCATAGGCTGACAGATGATTTGAAGGGAATTAAATATCTTTTAAATGGAAAAAAGAAGAAGGCTTTGTCCCTTCTCTGTTGGTATACTGCTAAGTCCTGTCAGTCCAGTCACTGGAGTAACAGTATTTAAAATAAGGCAGAAGGTATTATAAGATGATGAAGTGCTCTGTGGCATCAGAGTTACATCTTATAAAGTATAAAATTGACTTCACAATGCAAGGACATTACAGAGGCTGGCATGAGATAAAGGCTTTATCTTTTGTATTATGGATTTGTAACTGCAGCTAGAGGGTAAAAATAAAAACCAGACATTTGGATGAGAGCATTAAAATGTTTTCTGCAGTTGTCAAATTTTTGTTAAAAAATGGTATTCTGGAATATTTACTTGCTCTACAAAACTTTTGCTTTGTGAATGGCAAGGACATTCAGATGTGGTTTTACATAAGTGGAACGCTCTTGGAAGTTAGTCTATTTAGAGCCGGCAGCTAAAGAACAAGTAAATTTGGTCAAAAATCATTTGGACTTCTAGATATACTGGGATAGACCCAGTATCTCTTCAAAGAATGCCTTCCCTCCATGAATCTCCTGTTTTGCTTTTTATAGTAGTTCCCTCTTCTCCTTATGTGTATAATCTCCCTCATGGTGTCACCAGGATACCCACCTTCTCCATCTTACCTCTCCTGTCATTTTCAGCTGGGAAAGCTGAAACTGTTGAACTTCAGCCCGGCAGGCCTCAGTGACCACAGCTAACTCTTGCCACATGGGTGAGTTGGAACCAGATCAGCAGGTGTAATATTGTCCTGCCATTGAGAACTGACCAGGTCTCTGGGAGAGACAGGGAACTTAACAGTACTTGGGAATGTGTACAGACCACAGATTATTTATCTTTTTATACTCTTTAGTGCCTGCTTATGAAGATTATTAAAAATAAATTATGAAAAGTTAAGCCAAGTGTACTTCTTGATTTTTATTGTTTTTTCTCCAATAGCAATATTTTCATTCTGGTAGACAAGCTCTTCTTAATAGAGGGTTAGGAAATCTCTGAAATGGTTTCAGGGGAGGGGGTGGAAATTTGCAAGCTGCAAAACTAGTCCTGCAAGATTCTGGAATGGACAGGGCTCATTATCTCCAGAATCCATGTTCTCAGCAAGGAAATCCTGGTGGTTAAAACCAAGCCCCTCTTCTAATACTTTATACATATATATATACACACCCTAAACACAACTTCTGCTTTTACACACTCATACATTTCGCTCAGGGACACCAATGCTTTCTAAGACTTTTTTTAGGTTCGTTGCCATGTGAAGCAGCAATTCCCAGTTGTCAAAGAACAGTTGATTGAGATACAGATTGGTTAGAAAAATAACTGTTGGGCACTGGAAACAGGGATAAGATTATGTAATATGCAAAACCTCACCTATGGAAAGGCAGCAAGAAATTAATCTGCCAGAAGCAAGACATAAGAAATGAAATGCATATGGATATTTGTGAAAAGTGACAAAACTTCTTGTACAGCAGTATGCAAACCTGGCAGAAGCAAGCGTGATTCAGCGCTGATAAAGTCAGCTAAGAGGACAGAAAATTAACACTGAGTCTGATAGTCATTCCCCAATCTGGATGGCTTAAATTGTTCCTGTAATAACTGAATTTAAAAATGAATGTTCACTGGGATGACAAGACTATTTATCACCAGAAGTGCTCACCTCTACTTCAGTTATGAGTGTTTTTCCATGTAGGAAGAGGAAGGCCATATCTGTTTACTTGCTCAGCAACATTTGTACAGGTTAGTGTATGCTTTTTAAAATGTTTTTTAAGCTTTAAGTCCTAAACTGTTTGATGTTAAGGAACAGCTCGAGTTTGGTGTTTTTTTATGATGACTGTTTGAGTCATTTATGATCTTAACAGATGCAGAGATGCTTTTGCATGCAAGTTATATGATGTAGGACGAATGCAGCCCTCATGTTCACTGAGTTATCAGTGCAGTCCCTGGTGATGTTTGAGTACCTGTGCCAGTGTTTTATGGCAGAAGTCATTAGAAAGACCAGGAATTTAGGCAACCTCCCTTCCTTCCTCTTAAGTAGTACTGCAGAGTAATGTGGCAATAGGTGCTGAAAAACAAAACAAGAGCAGTCCTGCCCTTGTCTCATGAGCTCTTGCATGGCATTCCAAGAAGAGAACTATTGAGGATTGATTAGAAACACGAGGCCATATGAATATAGCTAAGGTTATGGATGAGCTGCTAAAGTGCAAAACGCAGCCTGTCTAGGCCCATGAGAAAGTCTGAGATAACAGGGCCATGAGAAAGCAGCAATGACCTTGTGTATTCTAACTTGGGCTGAAAAACAGGAGCTTGGAATTTGAAAAACAGAAGCACTTAACGAGCCACCTGCGTAAACAATGGAAGGCAGTTGAGATGATATCACCTATTAGTCAAGTACCAATTAAGAGCCTAATCTCTGCAATATGTATGAGCCTATTATGCAGTGTATATTAAGTTGCTTTCTATCTTCAATAAACGAAGTTTTGGATCCTTACATTAAGTGTTCAGAGCTTTCCTCGCCGACAGAGAACAAACACATTCTTCTGGCAGCAGTGTGACACCAGTGTCAGTGCAGTGCCTTCTGCCACACATAGCAGGAACTGTGGCTCCACTAACAACACAGCTCAGGTGCTCGACTTCTGCACAAGGAGTGCTCCCTGTCCTTGTACTGCCCTGCACATAAGGCAGAGTTAATTAAACTTTCCTTTTGTTTGTTTGTGTGTCTTTAAACCTACTTTTCACCATCAGGTGGCATCACCCACTAAGCTGAGTTATAATGCTGGTTTTGCCCTCTCCAAAAGTTTGTTCTGAACATGTGCAGCTCCTCTCTCCCTCCCAAGCCCATTTTGTGTTTGTTCTGCTGTATCCAGAGTACTGCCTTGTGTTCTGCCAAGCTGCTCTTTCAAATTCATGGCTGGTTCCTCACGGCGATACGAAAACCCACGCACAATCTCAGCGTAGTCTTTGCTTATCCCCCCATTACAGTGTTCTGCCTTTTGGAGAAATGCATATTTTTAACAGATTGTCTCAGAGGGCATTGGTTGTGCTCTGGCAACTTTCTTTGGAGAGCCATCAGCTGCTGCTCCCCATCCTAGCCACAGCACAGAATGCACTCCCCTTCCTGAGTGTCCTTCTGCCCCTGGGACACCAAACCTGCTCCTGTGCCTGTGGTCCACCAGCAGGCTGCAAAACTGATCCTGCAAGATTCTGGAGTGGACAGGGCTCATTATCTCCAGAATCCATGTTCTCAGGAAGGAAATTCTGGAGGAAATACTGGACAACACTGAGGCTGTCCTTCCCTCTGAGCTCGTGAGGAACTGCGGCTTGCTGGATTCAGGAGAGCAGGACTGACCCTGGGCAGCCCCTGGTCCCCATCACCCACCCCACACACCCTGCATGGACACCACGGCATCCCC